>NC_079147.1:14742721-15942721 GCF_945859685.1 Eupeodes corollae | reverse complement strand
ATTTCGTAGATAGATAATACCAAGGACACATTTCATCACCTACTGTAGTACAGAATTTATATGAATACAACAAAATGATATTAGGCTCAGAAAAATTTATAACACTGAGTTTACATCTGATGGACCAAAAATAAGCCTCGAAAATCAACTGAATTCACGACGACAACCCGCCAACGAAAAAGGAACAACAATTTACAAATTATCTCAAGAAGCAGCTTGCCGATACCATGTCAGTGTTCAAGGGTGACATAACAGCGTTACAATTGAAATGATGGTCACAAGAAAGAATATGACGTCCCATAGTCAGTGAAGTCTACTTTTATCGAAAAGACTATGCACACATTGCGTGCGAGGCAAATTTGAGAAAATCAGCCTCATAAACGATCACGTAACTACGGAGGAGTCCCCTTACGAAGAGAGAGTAGTAAGTCTACAGGCAAGTCGAATATGCCAAACTCATTCTTGGGGATTTGAACGCAAAACTAAGTCAGCGGAACTGGTATTCAGGTATTCTGCAGGTAGCCATAGTTTGCATGAAATGAAAACACTGATGTCAACGGATTCTTAGTCTTAGATTTCGCAGAAACGAAAAATTTGGTAGTTATGAGTAACAGGTTCAAAACGTAAACATATCTACAAAACAAGATATTCGGGTACCAAATTGACGTGATGATAGACCTTCTCCGCTACTTGAGCTTCATGGCGGTAGAAATATACTCAAGTGCCAATATGGACTCGGATCACTATCTTGTTAGTATGGTGTTTCGAGGTCGAATTGCCTTACGAAGATTTATTGCATAGGTTCCAATCAACACGGCTGTCCTACGCAACGAGAATACCAGATAGACCTTTAGTCATGCGGTAGGAATCGCCATCTATGAGCTCGATGGATAGGGAGAGTAAGTTCCAGGGCCAGTATGCCGAGTTTAAAAGAGACCTCAACCTTAAAAAATACTGTCAGCAGTCGTAGAGATCAGCGCGACTGGTGTGATGATAAATGCAAACTTGTGACTGAACGTAAGAATGATGCACATACCGACAAGTAAACAATCTTAAAAAACGCGTGCATGCTAAAAAGAATGTAAAGAGCATTCAGATGCAAAAAGGAAGAAGAGCTTGATATATAAACTTGAACAAAATTGAGATCGAGATCCGCACCATATGCGGAAGTTCTACCAGTGCATCTGAAATATGACGCAGTATACACCATGCTGCACATATTGCTGGAGCGATGGGAAGTGTACTTTAATAAATTGCTTTACGGTCAGTTCATTGAAAATTGGAGCCTCCACCACTTTAAGAAGAAAACCATGTGAAAAGGCTCAAATATACTAAAGCTCCGGGAGCAAATGGCATATCAGCCGAATTATATTAATATTTTACGTAAACTTTACGTCGAGCAATCCATGAAATTATATAACACGTAATTGAACATAACGAAATGCCAGAAGACTGACGAAAAGATATTATATGTCCCATACACAAGATAGGAGATGTTACTGAAGTTTTCAACAGTGCAGTTTGCAAATTAAATGCATACTCTGTTACCAACATTGATAATCGATAGTTCTACTTCGCCTTATGATTTAGCACAACCTATTTCTACTACTTTCTCTTCTGCAGATGAAGATATTCTCGTGCAATCTGGTGTTTAGAAAACTTTGAACTTGCTAGAAATTCTACCCCCCCCCCCCCCCCTCCCCTCCAAAAAGAACAAATGTCAACATCACCCCAATACCTACAGATCCCAGCGGAACTTCCCATATACCTTAGCTTCCAATAGTGACTCCGTTACAGGAACTGTAATAAACAACTGCATCCCTATCAAAGCTGTTTCGAAACCAAAAATAATTTCTATATCTCGTCTGGACCCAGTTACAAGCCGAGAAGATATAACTTCCCACTTGGTATCTACCAAGAGCATACCTTCCACCTCATCCATAAGGTGTACTTAGATCAGTAAACCAAATAACGAATCCCACGTTATTTTATTCTTTTTGCAACACAAATATATGGCCCGCAGAGGCTTTAGTCAAAGAATTTACACAAAGCCAAAAACAAGGTGTTCCTTTGAAAACCAAGTCAAAAAACTTAACAGGCTTCCGTTCTTCTACCAAAACGTAAGGGGACTTCGTAGCAAGACTGCTGACATTTTTCTTTAACTCCCAATCATTTTCACAGGACGTATTCGTTTTGACAGAAACTTGGCTAAATTCAAGCTTTTCCGACTTAGAGCTTTTCAGTCAAGAGTTCGAAATTTACAAAAACGATCGTCATTTTTTGAAATATACCTTCGTCAAGTGCAGTCGCATTTTCTTTTCGCTCCTCAGTTACCCGTTGCCACCTTTTTACCGACCCAAAATAATCAATTACAAATAAAAAAAAAAATATCAATATACTCGCAGCGGTGTGATAATTCTTACCCGACCTACTTTACTGCAGATCACCGGTTTCCCATTACACCAGCTTTTTTTTCTTCTTGTGTACTAACAAGCATAGTAAAAATTAAAAATAGCTAAAAAAAAAAAACTTTAACAAAAACCCATATTAATTATGTCGTGCGCCAATAAAATGTGTGTCATCGTTGACTCAAACGCGGAACTTTTAAAGTGCAGTGACCTTTGTGGGAATTACTTACAGCCCTCTTGTGCTGGCTTGGCCAGAAAGGCGAGTGTATACCTAAAAGACTATCTACGCAATTTTGCGTTTTATTGCGATGAATGCAATAAAATATCTCTGTCGGATATTATGATTGCAATTCAATGTCTAAAAGAATCCGTTTGCCAAGATCAAATTTCTAATCTCTCCAAAAATTTGATCACATCTGTAATAGTGTTGAGGACTCAAACATCCAATGTCAACAATCGTCTACGCAGTGCGTTTCCACGATACGTTCTTTGGAGAAACAATATTGTGACGCCACCTATGACGTTGAATTCTCTTCGTATAGACAGTTAAACGTACTGAAATCGGATATTGATTGCTGTTTGCAAAGTTCGTCATCACGGCTCTCCCCCTCCTCCAATAAAATGAGTGAAGTTATAAACGTAAGACTCGTTAACAAATTTGAAAACATTAATTGTATGCTTTCTCGGGTTTCAACGGCACTCATATCTATTGCTTACGATATAAGCAATCAAGAACAGAAATATACGAGTGTGTACCGCGAGCTTGTAAACCGAAATGATAAATCTCAAAAAATTGACTCGCTTCTCTACGACATCATTAAACAACCCGGCATACCGTCGTGTGATATCGCGAACGTATCCATTCGTGATGAAATTCATGCGGCAAACCTGGCTGCTAACGCTCTGCAACAAACCACCTCAGTGAATACCATTGCGGAGGACGAAATAATCAACAAATGTGGCCATTCCTGGAAGTTATCGGATTGGAATTTGAGACTAAGCAGGCTTGAATCTGCTAATAATACATGGTTCGTGCTTAATAATTGTCCCGGATAAGCTGATGCTACATGGATTCGCTCCTATTTTAAACGAGAATTCTGTGTCAATATCTGCGAATGTTTTCAATTGTCTGGAAGAAGATTCAAGTTCCTGATTCCCTCCAAATATATCTGAATGTTTCATCACCAAAAAAGATACTTACGAATTGGTCAAATGCGGCTTTCCAGAATGAGTAGCAATAATAATTTAATTAAGTCTAACAAATCCAAACCTAGTTCCAAACCTATTCCCAAACCTAATCCCAAACTTTATCCCAAACCTAATCCTAAACCTAATCCCCAACCTAATCCCAAACCTAATCCCAGAAAAAATATTGAAACTAACTGGACCCTTAAAACACAAATCTTTCCAAACTTTTCTCTCTCTAACCAACTTTCGTCCCTTAAACGGAAAACTTCTCCCACATCTGTAAAGCCTCCAACCAAACCGAGTTTCTTTTAAAACTTCTCATCCGGGTCTTGGTTTTTTCACTCCGATGGTTGATGCTCCTGCTAAAACACCCGCTTATACAAATTTCATCCATTCTCACACCATTTACCCTACTTCTTCTTCATCAGTTTCCCAAAAACCTTAAGGATTCCTTAACCCACGTTTGCTTTGAAGGTAACTCACATACAAACATTAAGGTTTTAATCTCCCAAGAAGGCCTCCCTACCAAACGTGATGCACTTATGGAAATATTCTTGAAATTTCATGATGGTTTTATTAAGAGATGGTCAAAAGAATTTTCCAACCCCTATGTAACTAAAGCGCTTTACATTTCCCTAGTCCGTCCTCATCTTGAATATGCATGCCAAGTATGGTCTCCCTCTTATGAAAACCATTCACTCAGAATTGAAAATGTTCAAAGACGTTTCGTTCGATTTGCCTTGCGTGGCCTCCTCTGAAAACTGTTAACAAGAACTGCAAAAAAAAAATGTTAAGCTAGTGTTAAGTAAAGTAAAGTTATGATAGCTTGTATCAAGCTAAAAGATAAAATAAAAGTAAATAACATAAAATATTGGCAATGCAAACGATTTAGGTGGAGGTGTTCTCATAGCGGTAAAAAATATATATTTCTCTTCTTCTGTATCTTTTCCATTTGAATTACCAATTGAACTGGAATGTGTAAAGATAATGGTACAGACTAAGACTTTTCTCATTTTAAACGTCTACATTCCTTCAAAAAGTTTTGAGTCTATTAATAACGATATCTCCTTGGCATGAGACTATCTTATAAATTTGTCCAGCTCTGACACTTCTAATAATTTACTTTTAGGTATATTTTACTTTTAGGTGATTTTAATTTACCACACATTGACTGGATTCCATCCGAAGACGAATCCTGCCTTGAAACCTCTCCTTCTTGTTCACAATTGGAACTATCTCTTCTCGATAAAGTCCTTTCTACTGACTTACAGCAAACAAGCTGTATTAAAAACTTCTGACGCTATTAGTACTCTTGTTCTAGAATCTAGATCAGGAATTATTAATATTGTATATATTTATTTATTTTATTTATTTATTTATTTATATCTAGTATACTGAACACAGTAATTCCTTTGATTACTTATATAATTTTGATTTCAGAAGAAATAATTTCCAGCAGTTGTCTGAATATTTAACCATTTCTGGAATTGCTGATATATTATCATTTTCTTACATTGAAGAAGCAGTTTCAACTTTTTATAAGATCCTAAATTAAGCTCTCGACAGCTTCAAACCATTTAAAGCTGCAGGACCAGATGGAAAAATACCAGCCGAGCTACAAAAGACTTCTGACATAATTGCACCAATCCTTGAGGCAATTTTTACTTGCTGTCTTTAACTGGTCCATGTTCCCTCGGCATGGAGAGAAGTAAAAGTTGTTTTTATACAAAAAGCATGTAAATGCTCACAAGTCAATCCTAAAGATCTACGAACTATAAGTCTATCATCATTCCTTCTTAAGACCTTGGAAAGATTGATTGATATCCATTTAAGGGCAAGTATTGATACAAGACTTCTGTCTTCGTCTCAACATAACTACTGTAAAGGCAAATCAGTGGAAACAGCGTTATACACCTTAGTACGCACTTTCGAATATTCTCTCTATCATAAAGAGTTCACTATGGTTGCTTGCTTGACATTGAAGGGTCCTTTAACAGCGTGGACACATCTGCAATCACATCTGCACTAACATCTCTAAATGTAGAGAGTTCGCTTAGGGAGTTAATTGATTTAATACTTACTAGCACAATAATTAACTCAAAACTGGGCAACTCTTCTGGTAGACGATTCGTTAGTAAAGAGACACCGCGAGGTAGTGTTCTATCCCCTCTTCTCTGGAACCTAATGGTGAATCAAATCCTAACTAGTCTGGATGCGGAAGGTTTCAGAGTGATAGCAGTTTCAGGAAAGCATCTTGACACCCTAAAAGAACTATTACAAAATGCCTTGGACAGACTAATACTTTGGGCTGATTGATGTGGACTGGGTGTTAACCCACACAAAAACGATTTGGTCTTATTTTCGAGGAGATACAACATAAATCAATGATCTTACATGGTTTTTTTGTGTACGTGTTAACGTACGTTCGAAATACGTGTTTCCGTTGGTCATATCTCAAGAACCATTAGAAACATAGACTTAAAATATTATTTTACATACAACAACATTAAGATAAAATTCATAAAGTTCAAATCAGCAGTGTTTTTATACAAACATTAACGTTTTTGACTCCAAAAAAAACTCAATTGAAAGTTTTTTATTTGCAAACAAATAAACATACAAAAAATTATCAATATATTTTTTTTTGAAACTGTTTTTAGATTTTATATAATTGCCTTTTTATAAAATACTTCTGTCAACAACCAGTAATATTTACAATTAGTTTTGTAAGTACAAAAAATCACATTTTGAATGAACAATAATATTGAATTAAAAATTTCAGTTCCTTATAGACTTATAAAATATCAGTAATGTTAAAGCTTAAAAAAAATTAATGAAAATATTTTTCCAAAGAATAAAATATGTACATAAGAAATTTTATAATTAATGGAAGGAAAGTTACCATGTGGGTAGCATTACACCATCTTTTTTCTTATCCTACAACATGAACTCAAGTCGGCACATAAATATTTGCCCCCACTTCTCTTAACTGAATAAAATACAAATAATTTTTGATTTTAAAATTAAATTAGAAAATTGAACACTTAAACATTTATTGACTATACAATAACTCAAGTACCAACTATTTGAAGATAATTATTGGCAGGAAATCGAAAGTGTGTAGAACCATTCATACGAATACTCGAGGAACTTCCAAGAAATGTGTTATTTTCAGTTCAATTACTTTAAATGAATTGATATACCTATCAATTTAATTTATGATATTTGAGTAGTGTATTAAGTGATTGGATGTGATTTAATTAATTGGATCCGTTGAAATTAATGATTTGAAGATTTTATAACTTTTATTAAGAGGCTTATACTCTTCCCAAGTCCAAGGTTCTTATCTTTATTTACTACGTTTATTTTTTTTAAAGGGTGAGTGAAAGAAATTATCAAATGTTTCTAAAACGTCCAAAATAAAAGCTTTGCTTATTTATGTTGGACTTTAAAGTCTCAGCAAGATTTCAAGTGCAAAATTAATAGTAGTCAAAAATAAAATATTGGACCTAAAACAAAGGCTTAAGGCACATCAATTTCCTTACACTTAGACATTTATCAGTACATCCTAAATACTGTTTTTGTCATTTCCAAATAACTCAAAAATCGCTAAAAATAAATAAATACTAAGCTATTTAAATATACTAAATTTTGGACTTTAATTTTTAAAGCAGTATTCTGACAAAAATGTGTATTACGTTTTTTATTCCAATTTGTGTTTGTTTTTAAATATTCTTTTAACGTATTTTACAACAGAATAGTGAAAGAGATGGTCTTAAAAAAAAAGAGGCTGGGATGCGACCCTCACTGATAACTTCCCATCCCGTCTGTCGATTTGTCTTGCTTAAAAGTTTGTCTATATGTACTAGTATCAATTTTACCAAATTTGCGTACTATTTTTTATAGATTTTATTTTTTATGAAAAACGGACTGTTGGATTTTTATATAAAAATCACTGAATATCGAAAACAATATTTTCTGTAAAATAAAATAAGTTTGAAGCCAATATTTTTAATTTTTGAAAAGCTATTTGAGTCGAAAATCAATTTTTACGAACTTTTATAAATTTTTTTTTTAAGGTTTTTATTTTTTGTAAAAAAAACTGTCAATTCGATTTTTCTCAACATCTTTCCGAAAGCTTAAAACAATATTTCTTATAAGATACAATAAGTTTGAAGTCTAACTTTTAGTCCGGTCAAATTAGACCAAAAAATCAGTAAACCCACGACAAATTCAGGGGAAGCTGAAAATTCTTAAAATTGTTTAAATTATAATTATAAACATTGTCTTAAAAGTCCCAACCGATCCCATGTAAGGAAAAAATTTTACCGGGGTAATAAGGTCCAAAAAATGAGTTTTTCGCGATTTTATTGAAAATGGTAAGTTTTATCGCAAAATTACCCCAGACATAATTTGTAGATCAGGGAATTTCCTATAAAAAAGGTATCAATAATTTTTTCCCTAAAAGCCACCGCTTCTGAGATATAACGATGCAAAAAATTGCAAGCGTCATAAACGCACACGTTTCCACGCCACCTCTGAGGTAGTGTACTTAGCTCGTTTTTTTAACGTGGTTTCCTTACTTGCAACTGCTGAAGTTTTTAAAAAATGTAATTCAACTCCAGAAGAAGTTATTACCAACGGAATTCACTTTCTTCTTCGTATGTACGGAGCTCCTAAAAAACTACCTGCTTAGACAAGTTTCGATATGCATCTTTTGTCAAAAATACTCGAAATAAGAAACAAGTACAATTAGCTTGTCTTCCTCCAACCTCAGTCTCTGCTCATCAACATCTTCTTCGGGTATACTACCAAGTTCAAGTGTGGCTTGGTTATCAACTAAACCCAACAGATTGGGGTTGGAAGTTGGTCGATAATATATTAGAACCAATTCAGACTTTGCTTCAACCTGCGCCGGAAAAATTGCTCAACACTATCTTTTGTAACTGTAAAAAAGGATGCAATGCTAAATGTGGTTGCAAAAAAGTTGGGCTGTTTTGTTCTCTGGCTTGTACGAATTGTCAAGGCCAGTCTTGTTCTAATGTAGAATCACCAACAACAGAGGATTCATTTAATACTGACGAAGAAACATGTGATGCTTCACTTTTAACACAATTCACCTATAGTCAGGATGAAGAAGAAGAAGAAGAAGAAGAAGAAGAAGAAGAAGAAGAAGAAGAAGAAGAAGAAGAAGAAGAAGAAGAAGAAGAAGAAGAAGAGGAAGAAGAAGAAGTGATTGACGATTCCGAATCCGACGAATAAACTATTAATTTCTAAATCTAATCACAACAGACCCGTGGAATAGGCCTATTGGGGAAACCACGTTAAAAAAACGCGCTAAGTACACTACCTCAGAGGTGGCGTGGAAACGTGTGCGTTTATGACGCTTGCAATTTTTTGCATCGTTATATCTCAGAAGCGGTGGCTTTTAGGGAAAAAATTATTGATACCTTTTTTATAGGAAATTCCCTGATCTACAAATTATGTCTGGGGTAATTTTGCGATAAAACTTACCGTTTTCAAGAAAATCGCGAAAAACTCATTTTTTGGACCTTATTACCCCGCTAAAATTTTTTCCTTACATGGGATCGGTTGGGACTTTTAAGACAATGTTTATAATTATAATTTAAACAATTTTAAGAATTTTCAGCTTCCCCTGAATTCGTCGTGGGTCAAATGTCTAAATTGACCGGACTATTTCAAAATTTTGAAAAGATATTTGAATCCATATTCAATTTTTACCAACTTTTGTTAATTTTTGTTCGGTTTTTAATTTTTTATAAAAAAACTGTCAATTCGATTTTGTTCAAAATTTTACTGATTGTTGGCAACAATATTTTTTGAAAGATAAAAGTAAATTTAAGCCAATATCTCAAAGTTTTGAAAAGATATTTGAGTCGAAAATCATTTTTTACCGACTTTTATTAATTTTTTTTTACGTTTTTATTTTTGTAAAAAAAACTGTCAATTCGATTTTCTTCAAAATTTTACTGAATATTGAAAACAATATTTCTTATAAGATAAAATAAGTTTGAAGCGTAAATTTTAAGTTTTTGAAAAGATATTTGAATCGATATTTAATTTTTACGAACTTTGAGTAATTTTTTTTTTAGATTTTTATTTTTTATAAAAAAATCAGTCAATTCAATTTTTCTCAAAATTTTATCAGATTTCAAAAACATTATTCTCCGTTGCTCAAAATTGTTTTGGAGATGAAATCATATGTTAGTCGTTAAATTTAGGAGGTGACAAATTTTTTTTTTTTTCAGTTTTTTTGATTTAGAAAAAAAACCGTTAGATAGATTTTTTTCAAAAAATATATTTCTTTTAGATCACTTTATAGTTTATTATATAAAATTAAATTCAAGTCTCTAGCGTTTTTGGTTCGTAAGATATTTAGGGTTAACCAAAAATTGCACCTTTTCTTAAACTGCTATGGTAAAAAAACCACCCACGCAATTTTCTTGAGAGCCCTTTCTGCATATTTCTGCCTTATTATCTGTATAACAAAATTTATTTGAAGTCGATATCTCTTCTGGTTCTTGAGCTATGGACGACGAAAAAAACGTCGTGAACTTACGGACGTACGGACGTACAGACGTACGAACGTACAGACATCTTTCTAAAAATCTTTTATTTCGACTCTAGGGACCTTGAAACGTCGAGAAATGTCAAAATTTTCAATTTGACAAATCGGACCCATTACAATAACTTCCTATGGGAAGTTAATAAATAAAAATAAAATAACCGCGTCCGGAGTACGATGTCAAAATCGTGCTCAGACTTAATGACAAATTTGGAAAGGAAAGTATCTTTGGTGGACTACTTGGAAAGCACAGCCTCCACGAAACAACGGCTTCCTGTTTATGGACTTTGCTGCAGCTTTTAATACAGTGATAAGTAGCTCTAAATTTCGCAGATGATATATACACTCAGTAATTTGGTGATCTCCAGATGACAGAACTGAAAACCATCCAACATCTAGGGTGCGGTGTGCAAATTTAGACAATGAGAACTTTCCAAAATTCAGAGCCATGATTGTTCAACGAAAAGAAAGTAAAGACTGTCCAAAAGAAGAAATATAACACTACATGCCTAAGAATACCAAAGAATGCCTGAGACTACTGTGAGCGATTGACTCTCAGCCGTGTGGAAACAGTACCACAGTACGAGAAAGAAAGTAGCCGAAACTACCATATGATATCAGCCACGAAATAAAAAAGATTCTTGGTATAATGATGGAAGAGTGATACTGAAGCAGCTAGAGGGAAGTACCGTGAAAAGATAAGAAAGAGACAAGACCTATGCGTAGAAACAAAAGATAATCCGTAGCTTCTCAGCTCAAATATATCGAAAAGTCCAGTTCAGCCAATACGCTCTAGTTTACAATTCTATACCAAGAAAATAGCATCTAGTTATACAACCGGCACGGAAGCTCTTCGAAACAGCTGAGGAAACCTAGTTTCAGCACGTCTGCTGAACGGGCATCATGTAGACAAAAGAAACGAAACCATAAGACAAGTCAATGAAGACTTAGTCACATCACCCAGTATTGAAGAGGTTAAATAAAACCATCCTCCATCAATCAAGTGTGGGAAAAGAAAAGTGTTACCTAAAAAAAAGGCGATCTTATGTTCTGCAAAAATGACAGGCATATCGTTGTTTAATGTTGCCTACAATATCCTATGCAACTTATTATGCGAGGATCTTAAACCTTTTTGCAACAATATGATCGGCACAAAGCAATGTAGCTTCAGGCTAGCAGATCAACAATAGCCCAAGTATTCGCATAAAAGCAAATCCAACAAGCAATATCAACAAAGTTTTAGTCGACCCCACCATCTTTTCAAAGCCGCGTCACCAAGAGCTTTTTATGAAGCTGGGATTCCGAAAAAACTAAGCCGCTTGACGTTAAAAAAATGCGCGGTGCAACGTGCAAATTCATAACAACTGATCCAAACTATTTCAAGACAGGTGCAGAGTTTAATCAAGGAGATGCTCTACCATGTGATTTCTTCAACATAGTCCTGCAGAAGATAGTGCTCAAGAGTGGTGTTTACCTGGAAAGCATTATATTTAAAAGGTCTACACATTTGCTTTGGTATGCGGACATTGACATTATCAGCCGCTCCAAGTAAGGTCTTCTAGTCTCATCTAATTTACAGAAGAACAGAGCGAAACACTTCGTCTTGCAGACAAAACAAAACCCATGTGTCCACTACCTAGGACAAACCGTAACTGTTGGTAGCAGTAATTTTGAAGTTGTCAAGGAGTTCACCTAACTCGGAACAAATATCGACTTCACGAACGACACGTTAATAGAAATCCGACGAAGAATTACCGTAGCGAATTGTCGGTACATCGGTTTGACCAAATAAATGGGTGCGAAATTCCTTTCGTCACCAGGTGCTGGTCGATATGTAGAAAAGGAAAATCTCGCTGACTGGAAGAAGCTTTCAAATGCAAATGATGCAAGATTGCAATATCAGAACCCGCGGACACACTTAGGATAGTTTAAAGGCCCATTGTTATGCCCATGAATGTTGAGGCTTGCTCCTGAGCTTAATGAAACCAGTTGAGGCTTTCTTTCAAGCTTAATGAAACCAGTCTCTTGCAAAACGTGAGAGACCGATTGTGTTTAGATTGAGATCTCTTAGATCGTTATAGAAGGATTCTCATAGGTAGAACTTGCATCTTTAAGCTAGAGCAGGGCATACACAGAGGCGGTAAACAACTGTTTCCTCATCTTCTTCATCCATATAGCTTCTGCAAAAGTCATTTGAGAATACGCCTGGTCGCGTGGCACACTTTCCTGTTAGACTGTTCCCGGTTATGACACCGATTATATGCGATCTGTTAAGAGGTAGCAAGTTCCTTAATTGTCTTAAATCTAGTGTAGGCTAGATTCTTTTCTATTGTGACTTAACACTATTGTTGTGATGTGATGATATATTGTGATGTTATTCCACCTAATGTTTGCCTTCTTCTATTGTAATGCCAGACTTAGTTAAACGTGGTAGAATGGGTTGTCCATTCCATCCACCATACAATTTCCTGGAATGTCTTTATGGCCCAGCTAAAGTTGATTGTTAAAGAGACAGAGTCCAGAGATTTAACAACGGCCTGATTATCTAAGAAAATACGGATATCAGATTTTGATATTACGAAGGAGTAATAAGAGGCTTGATTTCAGTCGTTCAGAATACACACTGACTGACTCGTCTTCTAGGTCTAGATGAGATACTAGTCTCAATATTATCTTCTTTTTTTCGTCTTATTGGTCCCACGAGTTACGAAGAAAGGGAAGTTTATCCCTTCAGGAATTCGTAATATGCAGATCAGGTTATTTAATCCTGTACCCGGATACTCAGTTACAGACTGAGCTATTAAGGTGATAACTACACAAGACATTAATACGAGACAGAAGGACAGGAAAGAAAGATCAGAACAGACAACAGAAAACAGTAGGGACGAGACGGCCAAATCTCTCTACTTACCACGTTCACCGATGCTTGATTTCGGTGATCGATGGTAACTGATGCTTTATCAGTGACTAGTTGCCGGCCCCTAGCCAGCTTAATAATTGGCACGGGTCGTTTAACACCTTAGATCCAGTTAATAGTAATAGGAGGCACTTGGAAGAAAGAGAGAGGGTAAGGAGTCAGTCTATTTGAAGAACATCATGCTGGAAAGAAAAAGATTGATGGATAGCTTTGTTCCCCATTAAAGCATAAGATATGGGATTTGAATTGATAACATCAGCGTGGGCCTATATAGCGTTTTTATGCGCAAGGGGTTAATGATTGTGGAGGGGCAGAGGGTATATGAACGTCCTTCGTCCTCAAGACTCATCTGGAGAAATTTCTCGAGAATCATTGACCTTACTCATCTCTTGCAACTCGACAAGACTCTTAATGTATTGGGAGCCGGATAATAAAGCAAATTGCCATTCTTGTGAGTCGAAGTAAAATTATTGCTTCCATGAATAGCACCATTATTAGAGGAAAGAAAAGGAGTCTTCTGGACAATCTTTTTTCTGGGATGCCATAAATAATATAAGTTACAAGCATTACCGTGAATGATGTACTTTACAGTAAAATATTTATAATTTATCATGTCAGTATTTGTTTTTAATTTGTCATATCAAATATTAATTAAAGGAAAAACCAAATACTCTGTGTTTTATTTCAATGATTGATATATCACAACACATTATCCACAAATAACTTTCCTCCTTCAATCAAATTATAGAGTTAGGTTGAGATTCGTAATGGGGTTTAAAAAAAAGAATTCAAGACGTGACAAAAAGTATTTTCCTTCAACTAAATATCGATTCAAATTGTAGCATTTAGTTGTGATGCATTTGGAAAACCCAGTTTGAATTGAATTCAATTGAAATTACATACCTAGTTGGGTGTGCACACAAAGTATAGATACTTATATAAAGTTCTTTCTTAGTACCAACTTATAGACTTCACAAAAAATTGAAAGGATTTCCCATTATAAAACTAGACCACGCTGAAAAAATTACTACAACGCTCTTCAAATTGTTTCTTTGACTGAAGTCTTTCTTCCTGCACGGAAGAGCCTATTCAACTTATTCCCTCCATTTTGTTAAAGCTCAATATGCTAACAAATTAAGACATCTAATAACACCAACTATTGGCCTTGAAATAAATTGTGTAAGGGCGAGTACACGCAATTGAGTAGGACACCTATGTATTTACAAGGCGAATGAAAAAGAGTGAGGAATCACATTTGGAAACAACCCCAACCCCAACCCTGATACGAATACATACATATGTATGTGTGACCATTGACAAATAAGTCCGAAAGCTCGTTTTGTTTGCCAATTTGTGATGAAATGTTGTGTAGTTAGTAAGTAATTAATTAAAATTTGCTGATAACATCTGCTTTGACTTGCAATTGTAGATATATTTATGTATATTTTAATGAAATGACAAATAGATCGAATACGGTCCAATTTGAGAGGATTTGTTCTCTCTTTTTATATTCGTTTTTAATTAGCTTTTAGAAAGAACACACAATTTCCAATAATAAACGAGGAAGCTGATTGTAATCAGATTACACGAATAGTAGATACATACAGATATGGCCAAAATAATAGGAACACTTGAAAAAAAAATTAAAATTAATTGAGGCATATTGAAATTATTGAAATTTGATTGCAAAAGTAGTTTGCACTATTTAAACTATTAAAAAGTCAGTTAAGAGTTTTGTGTGGCGTCGCTTGACAAAAAGATCATTACTGATCATTTAAAGCAAAGCTGAAAAGTCTGTATACAAAGAATATTGATCGCTTTCAGTGGTATGTTTTTTTTTTCAATTTGTACAATAATTCTCCTTTTATCAACAGTTTGAATTATTACTTAATAGGTCCGTTTAAGCGTATTTGCTATGTTTTGTTTTTGCTTCTCAGTTTGTATGCTTGTTTGACAATAAAAGGCAATTAGCAAATCCCTAGCTTAGTTAGCAAAACGAAAATAAATGTTTAAACTTTTGAAGTACTTTAGTAAATTGCTAAATGTGAAGCAAATTGATAAATATAAAGCAAATTGATAACTAGTAAATTGTTAAATACTAAAAAATACCCCTAAGAACGTTGCAGAATTAGACTCCAACTTTACAATCCTTGAGCTACTTAGTCTAAGTTCAGGCGGTATTCCCATAGAATTGTACAAGAATTAATCTCCAGATTTTTTTGTAATATATCATTGGATTATAAAAAAATAAGATCTACAAAAAAAGTTCCTGAATTTCGGAAAAATTGATGTTCGGTTCTTGATATCCCTCAAATTAATTTCATTCATCCAATTTTCTACTGAAATTGTTAAAAATTTGTTTTGTACTAAAAATCTAGATATTCAAACAAAATTATTTCTTTATATAAAAAATATTGTTGATAATTTTAAAATTTTCAGTTGAATACTGACAACTTTTTTAACCCAACACGAAAACCTACAAACTTTTAAGCAAGACAAATCGACAGATGGGATGGGAAGTTATAAGTGTGGGTTGCATCCCACTTTGTGATCTCTATATGTAATTTTTGTTTTTTAGAATGCGGAAGTCCAAGCTGTTTAATTTTTAATACAAAATTGTAAGTTGTAGTTATTGTGGGGAGAACGCAAACAATACTATAGCATCAGCAAAAAGAGTTGCAGCATATTTAACTCAAGCAGTGATATCATCGATAAAGAGCGCGAATAAGACTTAGACTTTAAATACAAACTCGGCTTACCCCTATCTTCGTTTTAAGCCATTGTGAAATGTTTCCTCTACCTTTCACCACAGCTGGCCTACAGATAGAGATTTTGCAGTATTCATCAGAATTTATATGAGTTCCCAGTCTCCAGTTGGTTAAATCGCCTTAAAATCGACGAAAAAAGGTAAACAAAGTGAAAGAAATCCAAAAGCCCCAGCTCAAACAGGGGGGTTGCATGGAACCAGCAGAATTCGGCTATACGAGGAGAAAGATGCTATCTAATGTAGAACATCTTTGTCAGATTTCAGTCAGATATTTATTTAATAATTTATTAAGTCAGCTTCGCAAAATTGAAGTAAATATTTTGAAGGATGCATTTGAGAAGGAAAATCCTTTGAACTAACTTTTTCCTTACACTCAATAGATATAACTCCGTGATCCATAATGTTGTTAAATACGTCCTCTAGCTTGTTGATCAGCCCTTCCGACCCATATTTTTAGAATTCTCAAGGTATTCTATTCGAACCAGCAGCTTTACCATCCTTGAACGTATTAATTAATTTGGCCCTCTAAAAGTTCATCGTTGCTGCTCATAGACATGTAATTGAGAACTTCGAAGTAGTTTAATCTTAAAGCTTCTCAGTTTAGTTGTCAATTCATAAAATATAAAACAGCTTATGTATCAACAAATAAACTTAATTCATTTTGTTTTTCTCGAAATGTAAAGCTTAGATCAAGTGTTTCGTGTTTCTATTCTGAAGCCTATGCACTATGCAGAAAATGAATTCCAAAATTGTCTTCTCCAAAATTACAAATTGAGAAACTCTTAAAAAAATATTTAGCCTTATAATAAATTGATAAATTAAACACAATGTTTTGCCTTACACAAGTGCTGAAGACATAATTTGTTCCTATTATATTGACCATAACTGTATGATGTACATACATAACATATTGTCATTTATATCCATGTCTTCATGTTTGTAACAGAATTTTGACATTATACTCATATGTTAATGTATAAGGATGACATTTATACGCGTTTCACAAGAAAACGTTGTCACAAAAAGGTTTCCGTTTCCTCTTTAAAATCAAATTTAATTTAATTTAATAGTATTTTATTTTCGTTTGTGAAATGAAAAATCTTACACGTAAGAAGGTTTTTGGAAGTGTACTCGTACTTATTGGAATTGGTTTTTTGTGTCATTAGAAATTCCACGTGAGTGCTTTTTGTTGGCTTAACCAACAGTAAGTGATGTGGTAAGATCCTGAACATACAATAACCTGAGGAAATGAAGTTTCCTATGATATGGGATACCGCATTTCTGTTTCTGTTTGCCAAAGAAAATTTCGCTTTATACGGGAAACTTGCTATGTGAAAAATAAGTTCCTTAAAATCAAGTTGTGTGTGATGGAAGTAGAGTTTTTTTAAGCGGATTACGTTTGCATTTGAATGTATTATTTGAATTTGCATAAATTATATACATATCTATGCACATGTTTTGCTTGTACAAAAGTGTGTATGAAAGGATTTAATATTGGCTTTAAATAAATAATTGGAAATATATTAATGTAATAGCATTTTAATTGTATTAAGGTTTTGTGTTTCGTATTTTGCAACTTAGTGAAGCAGATTTGTAAACTTCATGGTAAGTGTTGTGTTGACAGAAATTCGGACACACCTTTTTCACTGGACAGCCATTTTGATCATCTGTCATTGAAAATCGAAATCTGTCAGAAACATGCTCTGAATATAGTCTAAAATAAAGTTATTAGTCTACAACTAAGTTTTTTTTTAATTATTTGTATTAATTACATGGTCAAAAAGTCTTTTTTTTATCAAACATACAAGGGTTTTGTGTAGAGTCTTACATTTTGCGGTTTTAAGTTGTCAAATTTAGCTGTCATTTGAAGTTTCATAATATTACGTAAGTGGTATTTCTAAGACCTCTGAAATGGCTTATTTCAAGAATTCGCATAATTCAAAATTAAAAACAGAACTGAAAATCCATTTTAAGAATATATAGTTAACTGTGTTTAAAATTATGTAAAATAAGAGTCAGTCAATTAAGCAACCAGACCAAAATTTGGGGAATTTCTCAATAGACTTAAACTTGTATCAGGACTAAATTCTACTACATCAGGAACTGAAGTTACATTTTATAAATTAGTTCTGGAGTAGTTATTAACTGTAAGTGACCCATAATTTCATCAAAAAATCTTTTTCAGAGACATTTTTTTTTGATTAAAATGGGATATTTCAAAAAATAAAAGTGTCAAATTTGGTACATGAGTTTCAAGAGCCTCAAATGCATACTAAAATAAAATACAGGAGTTAATCGCACGAACTTGCTCCTTTATACAAAGAGTCTGTTTTAAAAAGTACCTTCATAAAAATAAATTTGTGTACAAAGGTATAAATGCCATTTGATTTGTCAAAAAAAAACTCCATTTTTCAATTTCTTTGTAGAAATTTTGCAGTTTTTCTTAAAAATATTTTTGTTTTGCAGTTGTTTAGTGATTGAAAATGAATTAAGTCTGGACGAATCATTATTATATAATACATTATTTTGTTAGTATGTCTTCCTTTTTCGGCTCTCATACGAAAATAATTTTAAAAAATAAGGTCAAAACAAAATTAAATTATAATTTGTTGTAAAAAATCAACTTTTTATTATAATAAAAATATGAAATACTCGGAAAATAAGGGAAATGGTTTGTGTATTTGAATGAACTTATTGAATACAAACCATTTTTGTCGGTAGGCTAGTTTCATCCTAAGACACAACCCATCCTTGAACAACTCATCCCGGAAATGAAAAATACTTGTAAGCACACTTAACGAAAACAATTGTTTGTGTATCCAACTAGTTCGTTCAAAGCTTTTTCCTTTGGATAGCTTTGTTTTAATTTCATATTAGAAGAACTAGGATGGAAAATAAATTATCTCAAGATAAGAAAGAGGCAGAACATGTATGTTTAAATTGTAAAGCGATAGCCTATTGGTTGAGTAGTTAGGTAGGTGTCTACAACGAATAAGGAATAGTTCATTGTCGTGCTGAGCTTTATGCAGGTAGATAGATAAAGACATGTTTATATGGTAAAAGAAGCCAAGTTTAAAAATTTTTAGAGAAAACGCGAATCTGCTGAAAACCTTAACTTCGAAGTTTAAACTCAATCGCCCAATGGTTTAGGCTGTAGCAGCGTGGACCGACAGACGTCCGGACGGAATCGCAGAAACAACTTTTTTCGACTTCTCTACCATCGTAATATCATGTTTGACTAAAATATCGAGTTCAAAATTTTGCTCGAAAGTGTTGGGTCCCGTTAGTGCTATCATAATAATCCATATTTCTTGAAGAAGGCAAACTCAAGGCAAACATATTTAATTGAGGTTCTATGCCGTTAATGTGGGGAATTATCTCATCTTTCAGTTCTTAAATTGTTACTTTCTTATCGTCGTACACCTTTTCTTTCAAATACATTTAAGGAAAAAATTTCAACAGTGTCAAATCACTTGGTGGCAATTGAATTTGTCCCATAAAAAAAAACTTTGTGTGAAGTAGCACCGTCCTGTTGAAACCACACATCGTCCACAGGCATACCTTTCAATTTGAGCCCTAAGAATTTCATTATTATCTCAGTTTCCCGAAATTTTTTGAAAATTGATCGCCTCTATGAACCTGAGATTTCGAAAACTCATTTGGAATCAGTACTGAGTTTAGTGCAACGGGGAAAAATCACAGGACGCATCGATGCAAGAGGATCAACAAATCGTATATTGGCGAAAAATCCTGAGAACTATCGTTAGTACCATTAAATCCATTGCTGAACGCGGATTAGCCTTTCTAGAAGGCAATGAAATTCTTTGCTCACCAAGAAATGGAAATTTCCTGGACGTTTTGGAATTTCTAGCCAAGTATGAGCCAATCCTGGAACCACTTTAAAAGAGCATGCAAACAAAGGGAGTAGTCATGTCAGTTTCCTTTCTTCCACGATTTGCAAAGAACTGATCGGTTCTAAGAGTGATTACGTACTAATTTAAACAGTATCCAGAATTAAAAAATCGGAATATTATTCTGTATCAGTGGGCTCTACTTCCAACGAACCTCACATCGATCAACAAATTATAGTTGTTCGATATATGGACGGATCGATGCCAAAAGAAAGGTTTCTCACCTTATTACCAAACTGCGGTCATACTGGCGAAGCCACAGAAAACGCTCTGCTCAAATTTTTAGGTAACCATCAAATAAACAACATGGATTGCCGCTGCCAATCATAATGACAACGCTGCAAACATGAGTTGCAAATACAAGAGGATGCAGGCTCTTATTTTGGAGAAAAATCATTTATTGGCGTTCGTACCTTGTTGTGGTCATTCCCTGAATTTAGTGGGAAAGGCAGCTGCTAATTCTTGTCCATTCGCTGTTCAATTTTTTGATTTCGTGCAGAATTTGTACACGTTTTTTCACAGCCAGATGAGAGTGGCAACGAATTCTGACTGAGAAATTATCGGAAAAGAAAAACGGCAGGTTTTTAGTCTAGAAAAAGCACAGCGACACTCGTTGGTCTTGTCGAGCTGAAGCTACGAAAGCCTTAGCCAACGGTTATTCGGAAATCGAAGAAGCTCCAACCAGCATATCTTCCAAAAAAGAGCAAAAAGAAATCGTGAAGAATGAAGCAACGCACCTTCTATAGAAGACGAGTGGTCTCGAAACCGCTTTTTTTGCAACATTTTGGAACGATATCTTGGAGCGATTCAACGCTACAAACAAGATGTTGTAAAACCCAAAAATGATTCTGGAATCGGCAATGCGTGCACTAGAAATCATTCGTGGAATTCAAACGAAATGATTTTGATAAATACGAGGAGCAGCCAAAAAAATATACCATACTGATGAATATGTACAATCACGCTCCTGCACCAGAACGAGAAATGTAAGGTTGAATCCGGTCGATTACGGGAAAGCACAAGACGCAAATCTGTCACCCAAGGAAAAATACAAAGTATTCGCCTTCATCCCAGTGATGGACCAACTATCTGTTTCTCTTACTGAAATATTGCATGCCTATGAAGCTGTACTTTCGAGGTTTGGATTCCTGAATCACATCGAGAAGATGGATGCTGAAAATTTGCACGCTGCAGCAGAAGCATTGGTGAAAGTGTATCCGGATGATTTAGAGCCTAGTCTTGGTAATGAGTTGGTTCAATTTGTATTTTTGATTGACTCACACAAAAAGGAAAGGGACTATGGAACAGATCAATCGCCTGAACTATTTTACTACCAAATTCTCGAAAATCTAAATTTCAGAGCTACATTCCCGAACCTCGAAATTGCATTAAGAATGTATTTGGTTTTGATGACATTGGCACTTAAATAGACTAATTAAACTCTGTGCATAGATTTTAACCCAGTAACACTAAGAGAAATTCCTTTAATGTAAATAAACAAGGAAGGACTGGATGGAAAGCAGAGTCATGAAAATAAATCATGTATCTGACTTTTCGGATGGTTTCAAAACGGGAAAGAGGGCATCTTTTAATTTAAACCTCTCCCATAAAAACCAATAAAGCTTCCAGATTACTGCAGTGCCTTTCAAGCATAAGTACTGGCGTTTTCCAAAGCCGATTAGGATCTTTCTTCCGACAACTTTGAAGAAAAAAGTATAGACATATGTATCTGTTAGCACTTGAAACTTGCAGAGCTTCTAGGTATCTGTAAATGAAGATTTGCAAAGGTAGAAACAAATGCAAATTGCAAATTAGGTAAAGCTAATCTTTTTCAACTTATAAAAGTATCCTAACGGATCACAATTCGTTGGACTGCCACATGAACACAACGGGTATGAGCTTATCGGAAGTGAAAACGAGGAAACGGAGGAAGATACCTTACCTTTCTATGTGAATGCTAAAGTTTAGCCGAAAGAAAAATGACAATATTAAAAAAATATTTTTTCGACGATCGTTGGTTCCTAAAGACTTTTTTAAATTTTCCTAGCACGACTTAGAGAGTCGCCCTCAACCTTATTCCTCATCAGCCTTCCAGTACCCTACCCAATCCCATCTCTTCCTGAGAAGCACAATCTATCGAAAGAGATCCAAGTTAGATGTTTTCTCGTATTTACAACCCATACAACCTAATTTAACCTAACCTAACTTTTTTTGCAAAATATCAAAGCTTATGTCTATTTTCATAAGATCTAACAACTAATTAGAGTCAGTTTTAAAAAGTAAGACTTTGTTTTCATTAACTTTTAAAATTAATAATAATAAAACAAAAATTCAAGAAAGCGTAGAGAACTGAAGATCAGTTGTAGAAGCGTGAAAAAATCAAAATCGATTGTATTAAGTAGGTATCTTTTTCGGAGGGCTTGACTAACTACTGATCAAACGCTGACCAACTTTTAGCTTAGGAAGTATCTTGAAGAACAAAAGCTTCTTAATAACCAGCAGTACGGTTTTCGTAGCTATAATTTAACTGGTGATTTCATGGTTTATCTCAATAGTGTGCCCCAGGGCTCCGTTTTGTCTCCAACACTCTTTCTTGTTTTATAAATGATCAATTATTTTAAACTTCTAACCAAATAAATTGTTTCGCTGATGACAGATCCTGAGCTTTTCATATTCGTTTTAAGATTCACATCTTTGATCTTAAGATGTGGTTTACCAAACGGAACCGTATGATAAGCTCATTCAATTGTCTTGACAGCATCGTTTAAAGGGGAATCAAAAACCGTGTAGAATTTAAGTATTCAAAAACTCAATGCTGTAGCAAATTAAAACTCTCCTATAATGCAACTCTTAATTTTTGGTACTGGCATCAATAGCACTTAACACCTTTTAGTTCCAGGTATGTGCATCACAACTTACTTGTTGTGGAGGGATCAAACATTCAACATTTCCGCTGCAAAGTATTTAGGCTTTCTCCGACAATGCAAGAAAATATTTACCCCTTTTGATCTGATTATAAAGCTTTTATTCGTCTAAGACTTGAGTATAATTTTCATATCAAGCTGATAGGAAATCAGAGTAAAGTTTTATAGTTTGTATGTTAGACGCTGCTCTACGATCACAACAACCGAGACTAAAGATAGTATCAAACGTACCAATGTCTAGGAATGAAAACCTCAAAAATTTATCTCGACACCCGAATAAAAGTTAAATGAGACTTTTTTTTAGACAGTTTGTAAGTCATACAAATTTCTACTGTACTATGCATAACTTTTCCAACAAAAAACATGGTTATTGACACCAACGATATGTGGTTCCAACAAGCCGAAAAAAATTCCACACAGCTTACTCAAAATTGGAAGTTCTGCATGAGAGATGCGAGGACATGGTCATTTGACTTCGCGGCAATGTGTGTTGACCATCAAAACCCTTAAATTTGACCCAGTTAAACTTTTTCTTGTTTGGTGTTTTAAAACCGCAAATACACGACAAACCACACAAAGCCACCCCAACCCATTTTATTGGCCATTTAAACTCATTTGTTCTCCAGAGTCATGTAAAATAATAAAAGACTTTTTACATACAAAAAGTATAGACCAAACCTTTAAAAAAACACTAGCGTTTGCAAAAAATTAAATAAATCATAGATCGATGAAGTTCCGTTTTCTGATATACCTTGAAAAAAGAAGTTTTTCTTGGCTTAATTTCCAGTGAGCTATCAAAATATAAAACTTTTAATTGAAATGGAATTTTTTGACATCCTGACAGTGAAGATTACACTATTCATCATATTCCTGCACCTATTTATATTTCTATAGTAATCACAAATAAGTTTTAAAAAGTGACCCCTTTCTAACTCCAGACTAAAACTACGCCACTGGGTGTGCACTTCCTTCTTCCTTGCAGCACAAACCGTCTTAAACAAAAGACTCTTTGTTTCACCACAAGTTTCTGAGCTGTTATGATGAAAATTCACAACCAAGAACTCAGAATTCAAACATAAATCAACTCCAACACTATAACTAGTCCTCGACTCGACTCAACTCGACTTGACTTGACATTATCATCAACAAAAGGCTTTCCGAATGAATATTTAATTTTCCCAAGTAAATTAAACCAAGACAAGGTATGACAGCTGAAGGAAAGAAGCTTTCTACCATATTTTCTTACCTGGCTACATTATATTTAGTTTATACTTCTTCTTCTTCTTTTTGGTCTTCCTTTTTTTCCATTCAAAAGAAGAAGAAGAAGCAGGAGCTGAAACAGAGCCTTTATGGCGCCGTTCCATGTAATAAAAACCTGCATTGTTTTTGTTTTCTTCATGCATTCTCATAGAATCAAGAAAACGGATATCCTAGACAAAAACATGAACTGCGACTGCAAAATAAAAATGGAAATAAAACTCATGCCTTGGCAAAAAGTCATTAAATGGGTTGGTTTTTGTTATTGAGGTTGGGTTAGGGTTGAAAATGTTGTATCGATTTAAAAAGAACACACGCAGAACAGAAAAAACCAATGGCGATGGTTCTAAATAAAAACCGAAAACCAAACCCCTTTGTATCTATCCCCTTGCAATATCTAATATGGGACATGGGTCTTCTTTGTTATTGATTTGGAGTGCCACGAGGCCCTTGGAACATCAATACCTAGATCTACCTACGCCTATATAACACATAGGTATAATGTTAAAGGCTGAAAGCGTGTGTTCTTCTCTATAACAACAAATCGATGATGGACTTCACATACTTTTCATAAAGTTCAACGAGGTGGAAGTGAACTGTTTCGTGTTTGGTTCCAATAAATATATAGGCGCATCGCATCAGGCACGGCACATAGCAGGCACCACATTTCATGCTTTATAAAACTGTCTCTGTAGCTATTATAACTTTGTTGTAAGATAAGAAATAAATAAAACTAAGCAAGGATATGATAAGGTAGCATAGAGGAATGTGCTTTAAGCAAACGTCGCGTCGTCGTCGTTGCTTCGTCAAGTCTGTGTATATCTAATGCAATATCCTCTCCGGAAAATTTCGAAGACCGGTAGTACAGGATATTTTAATGGGTGTTTATGAATTCATGGTTTACGGATATCACCTTAGGGATGTGTTGTGTATTTCTGTATTCTGTTACAGATGAATTAACTGGGGCAAATGCAAATATTCCATTTATGTATCTTAACCACTTCTAACATGTGCGGCTAAGGCTATATCCATCCATCTATGGATACCACTTTGGTTATTTGTTTTTCGTTTTAAAGTTCATCTCGTTTTCCTTTTCTGTCGATTGCGGTTCTTCGGTTATGTTCTAATGTAGTGAAAAATACACGGCTTGTATTCACTGGTTAAAAGCAGACGAGGTAATTAGGGCAAAATAGAATTGAAACATTAAAAATGTATAATCCAAAAATAAGTTTGGAAAATCTATTTCATCAAAATCAAAAATAAAATGGCCAAGCAAATGCGTTACCATGTCTAAAAATTTGAGATGCACAACGTTAAAAAGTTAAAACTACGTTTTTAAAATAATTCAATAAAAAAGTACGTATACGCCTAAGTGTACGATTTTGCTTTATTTCGAATAATAATAAAGCTAAAACTTAATATTGTAGTTTTATAATGCAATATCAGAATATTCCACTTATTTTAATAGGGACATATTATATTATAGACTTTAACAGTTTTGAACTGTAATTTTAAAAGAACTCCTACAAAACTCCATAGGCAAACTTATAATTTGGCCTGAATGGTGTGAACTGGGCTTCAACCACACAAAACCGATTTATTCCCATTTTCGAGGAAATAGAAAATGCTCTATATTAAAGGTACCCAATTAATGTTCTCAGACGAGGCTCAGTGCATGGGTCTTATTTTAGACAAAAAACTAAATTGAAACGTTACATACAAGAAAGAATACAAAGAGATACTTTCTTTTCTTTTCTTTTCTTTTCTTGCAAAAAAGTTATTGGTTATAATTTGGGCTTACAACCCCGCATTACGCATTGGTTATACACATCAATAATGAGACCGATTTTAATGTACGATGTGGTAGGGTTGTATATTGTTTTATAAAAAGAGATAAACCGCTACGAACAAACTAAATATAGTCCAAAGTTGAGCTTGTCTACGAAGAAGCGGATCACTTCACACGATCACATCTGCGGGACTGGGTATTCTTCTCTAACTAACAAATCTTGATATATAAGGGAAAAAAAATAGCTGCAAGTTCTGCTATTCACCTCAAAGTTTCATGGCAGTGGGTTGATAACAACATAGGCCACTCCGTAATTCAAAAGCATTTAGAATCAATTTTTAAACACACAGACTTAACATTCCCCATACCTCCAGACTTCTCTACCTTCCAAATCTTTCCTGGAGGAAAATGCATTCCTGGAATGGAAGACAAGTCAATCCACGTTTATACAGATCTTTATATCTAAACGGCCGAAATTAATCTCTCAATCAGCCTTTTCAGTCATTGTAGCATGTTCAACGGCGAAACCTTTAGCAATAAAAGAAGTCTTGTCCTGGCTTAAAGAAAACTTGAAATGAATATGTGATATTAGTATTTTCTAAAATAGTTAAATCCCTGGACTCGGTTTCCACAAAATCTAATGGAAATGGCACAACAGTTTAATATTCACCTTTGCTGGGTGCTGGGCGATTCCAGGAAGTTGTAAGGTAGATGAACTCGCCAGAAATAGTACACTACTATTCATTCTACCACGGTTTGGCTCATACTGGTATACCAATCGCTTCATCTAAACTATTGCTCAATGCAAGAGAAGAAGGCAAGCATCAGATGGAATAACATAATCACGAAAAACATCTTGCCTACAGTAGATTTAAAGCGCTTAAGGTGCTTGCTATCTCTAAGCAGATCGCATATAAGGTCGTCTTTCGTTTCATAGAAAAACACGCCACGTGGATAGGTGTATTCTCAAATGAATTTTGCAGAAGCTGTACGAATGGCAAAGATGAGAAAACAGTTCTTCGCCTCCACTGTACATGCCTAGCTCAAAAACTCAAAAATTACTTAGGAGAATTCTTCATTAACGATCTAAACGGTCTCAATCATGTTAACATGATTAGTCTTTTACGTTTCGTAAGGGACTTAAACTCAAACTGGTAAAAATTAAACAATTAGCAATGAAACTTTTTTTTAAAACTTCAAATTTCATTGATTAAGCTCTGGTGCTTAAAAGTCTTATTTAAGGCAACTGAATTAATATGCCAGTGTTAAGAACAAAAGCATTTTTCATTCAAAGCCTTATCCAAGTATTTAAAAATATGTATGTACCAGTGGCGAAGGCACCATATAAGTCGATTCCTATCGACTTACCTTTTGTAAATCTCAATATCAACAAGAAAAACTTCATGCATCATGTATATAAACAAATCATACAACAGCAACCCTTGTGACATCGACATTACTTACAATAATTTAATCAACATGTATTTTCTTCTTCAAAGGTATGCCGGGTTATTATTTTTTCCCTGAATAGAGCAAAATTTGTTTTCTATCCCGTTTCCTCTTTTACTTCTCCCTAGGCGAGTGCTTCTTTATTCAACCAACGCTTTCTTAAGCATAGAAATAACCCGATGTTCACCGCCTTTCCTTCGATGAATTTCTATGTATCTGAAAATTCACTTGCTTGTGCAAAAACAAACAAGATTGTTGGAAATGGAGAAATACGCATTGCGCATGTCAGGTTGAGCCTAAGCAAAGCAGTGCGTTGACGCACTACACTTGTTATTCATAGAGCAAACAAAAATTCATCCATTCTGTATAGAAAACAAGCCAAACGTAACCCGTCTTCTATCGACTTATTCGATATTTTCCTTCATTCTCGGCGGATGAAGTTTAAGAAGTAGGGGTTGCCACTTAAGCAAAATTACGTAGTGGAATTATTTTTGGCAGAAAGTTACTGTAATTTTAATTAAGTGGCACAAGTAGCCAACATTAATGAGGCAGATTTGCAGTGCAAGGTGTATAAATAAAAGTGTGAACAAAATTTGAATTGGAAGTAATTTGGGAAATGTGGTTGCCTTTTAGTTTAAATTTTAGTAACTTAAAATTAAAAGTCACAATGGCTCTTATAGGAATAGATTGCTGTTTGAGAGATTTTTTGTTAGATGAAAATAATGACTTTAAGAAATTTAATTTCTTGTAGAAATAGGACACTCTACCCCTCCTTTGAGCTTATTCATTAAATTAGAAAGCAAATATTTCTGGTGTTCTTTTCAATTTGATTCCAAATAAACAAACGGATGTTAAAATCGCAAAGAGAGAAATAGAATGTTTTGAACCTTGGCTTGGCTTGGCTCTGATTTGATAGAGAAATTTGAATCAATTTTCGAAAGTCTAAACGCTAACGGTTGCGGAGAACCGGCATTGAAAAGGATATTGTTTGAAACGGATTCAAAAACGCGCTATAAACGCTTTTTTGTACAGAAATTAAAGATAATATTATATGTCAACTTAATGCAAGATATAAATCTTTTACTAATTTAGTATTCTTAGATTAACATTCTTAATAAATCGAAATAGGATTCTTTTGTAGCAACAATGCCGTATGAAAAAATATCTTGTTTAATAAATATTTTTCCTGGAATATTCGATTTTGCGGCTTTAAAAAATGAACTTAAAGTTTTTGCATACAACTCCATCCCTTCGTCACCTTGAAGATTTAGCACTCATGTTAGACATGTTACGCGACACATTTCCTCAAATTTTTAATTTGAGTAGATTGTTTTTAACACTTCCGAATATTGTTACTTCAGTTGGGAGATCTTTTTCAGCAAGTACATTTCTGATATATTTTCTAGTCCCTCATTTTTCTCCGACTTAACTTTATAAATAAGTCACGCCTCGCCACTGGTATGTACATACATACATATCTTCTTACTAGATAATTATCATACAAATAACACTATTGGTTTATTGCCTTCCTCGGAATATCGGATTTTAAGTCACATTAAGTTCTATGAATTTCACATTTTATATGAGCTTGATAGACATTTTTCAATACTTCCAAAAGTTAAAGGAATCTAGATTAGAGGAAGAGACTCTTATGTGTTTAAAAAAACGTCTTGAAATATTTGACAAGTTTTCGAATTAATATTAGTGTTTTAGACATAAAACGCAAAGAAAGCAGAACTTAATTCTCTTTTAAATTCAAGAGATTTGTCTCTAGACCTTACTTAATCAATTTGAATTGAAAAGTTATTTTAGAATAAAAATAGCCGTCAAAACCTTTTGGTTCAAAAATCTTAGCAGACAGATATCATCAATTTTGTATTCAAAACTTATTGGGCAATAAATTCTTGAATATTTCATAGGACTAAATTTATTTAAATTTAAAAAAATAGCCCATTTCGGTTTCACCAATTAATTATATTATTCAGATACATTTGAACACTTTTATGCATTTAAAAAACTTGTGGGCGTCAGTATATAATAAAAAGTTCGAATTTGAAATGCAATGAAAAGAATTAAAAGAAGAGGTCCTACATGACTGCCTTGGGGTACACCAAAAATATTTTCAATTTCTTTTGACAACACATCACCAATCGTGATATATTGTTTACGCCTTAATAAATAGCTACAAATGATTCTAGTTTAAAATTGAGGAGTTTAAGTTTTTTACAAGTATTTTCTGATACACACAATCGAAAGGTCTTAAAAAATAGTGTAAACAACATCACATTAAGATGTATTTCTAAAAAATGTAGGCAGTAACCGAATAGAAAACTCTATTTAATATGGAGTATAGAGTTTCATTTTAATTTTTATACATTAAGTTAATGTACTCGTATGTATGTATTTAAATATAAATAAATAATGACGTGATTTTTTCTTTCTAAGAAGTTTAAAACAATTCCAGTTTTTTTGTACAATAGTTTCAAAAGCTTCTCAATTCGTCTCGATGACCAAACGTAAGCGAAATTCATGTAATTATGACGAACAAATCTGGAAGAACTCTGCTATTCAAGACCCCAATCAAAAAGGTTGCTTAAATCAATAATGTGTACCATGTTACGTCAATATTTTATTTTTGATAGTTTGACAGATGAATTATTTCTTAAATTAAATTGGACAGTTTATATTATATATTATATTTCTACGATCCCAGAGATTTCCGTATTTTCAGAAATATAAACACAAAGTTTCTGGTGCGAGTTTTTTACTTTTACTGTCAGAAATTTGAGAACAGAATTTTTATGATTAGATTTCTCAAGAATTCTCTGTGGCATAATTCAAAAAGTCATGAAAAGAATGAATAGTGAATTGTGTTTATATTTATTGAATCTCCGCTCTGTCAATCCGCCTAGAAAATTCTTAGAAATCTTAAAAAAATATAAATTGGTCAATCGTCCTTAAATAATTCTAACAAATTCCAACAATTTCGAATGACCTTCTAGTTTTCCATACAAGAAAAAACGAATCCAAGGCGAATTCCGGGTTTCTGGATTAGATAACCCTGTCAAAACTGCTTTTTCGCTCCCGCTTGATAGTTTTAAAAATACGCGAAAGGTCATTGATGTTAATTTTTGTAATTAATCGTTTAAAGCAATCCCAGGGTTAAACATAAATAAGGCAACATTTTTTAAAAGTAAGTTTCAAAATAAGGATGTTTTGAACACTTTTTTCTTAGTTGCTTCAATTTGAACTTAAAGCGTATCAAAGAAGAAATATACGAAAAAACTATATGGTGGTACAATACTGAAAGCAAAAACAAAAATTATAATTCTGTAAGCGAATTATTATGACTTTTGCTCAAAGCCCTGTCAAGTTTTTTTTATAAAAACAAACAATATGAATCAAAATGGAAAAATTAATTGTTGTTTTCTGAACGTTAAAAAAAAAAACAGTCAGTATAATTTTTATAAAAAAATTGCCGTATTGTAAATAATGTTATTTCTTGTCGTATAAAACTATTCTAAACGTTATGTAAGTTTCAATTCGTAAGACATTTTTTTTATTTACAAAAATAATAATAATGCGTAAAATACAATTTTGAACGAATTTCGATATCATCATTGGTTCGTGAGATATTTGTACTGAACCAAATTTGTTTAAAATAGGAATTCGATATCTTTACTAGTTCTTGAGATATTGAGAACGAAAATGAGGGTTTTCGTACACGCAAAATCAAACACATCTCTTTAACCTTGGACATAGATTTAAGAGATTTATTAATATTGACAAAGCGTCAAATTTGACAAATTCCAAAAGCAAAAAGCCTTATATTTCGTTTATCGTCATTTTGTCACAATTATTTTGTTTTTCTTTTTATTTTTGCATTTTACCATTAGCTTAAATAAGAAACCTTTTTTTTCTAAAAAAATGAAATCAACAAAAAATATTGTTCCGCCAGTTTGTTCTTAAGCTCAATGGTCCTTCAAGTCACGATATATATTATAGATAATTAATTTTTTTCGGACTTCTTACAAAGGACTTTTTATAGTTATACTTTAAGCAGTGGTACCATAAGCATTGATGCTTAAAGCTATGGTGAATCTGACGTAATAAATCAAGGCTTTGATCTATTGAAATTTTTTAATTACTTGACCGATATGAACTTCAATAATAATTCTGACAATATTACAATCTTGACTATACTTGTAAATCAAGGTCCTGATGAACCATCTACAATTTTGAAAAACTGTGTAAGTCATTATGTCGTTTCCTTCGTCCATTCTTTTTGCGTTTTTATCTATTGGAAAAGTTTCTTTATAATCACCTCACATAAAAGAGAAGACCAAGCTATTGTTCGTAAACTCTTTGAGCCTATTGTTTGTAAATCACTATAGTTTTTATGTTAAATCTATAATCGTTCCAAAACAGCACGGTTTTACTAAGGGGCGTTCTAAAAACTGATTTGACTCATAATTAACATAATTGGTCTGTATTTTTACTGACTTCGGTAAGGAATTAGACATATCATCTCACATAGAGTTTTGCTTCTTAAATTAAGAAACCTGCGTTTTATTGAACATTTCGTAAAATGGCCACAATATTATTTATTGCATCGATCATGCTCAGTACATTTTCTATAATGCGAATCAAACAAGTTCGAAGTTAACTCTGGAATACTACAAGGTAGTCACTTAGGCCTTATTCTCTTTATTTTGTTTCTAAACGATTAACCGTCTATGTTGAAGCACTTTTAGTGCTTTATTTATGTCGACGATGTAACAATTTTTCAAAACTGTTTTAAGCTCTCGTGATTGTAAGATGTTCAAATGGTAGACATGTGCATTCAAGAGGACTAAAGCGTCCACAGGGTTTTCTCCAAGCCCACCTCTGTCTATCAACTCCTACTCAAACCTCCCCGCGGTGAACATCGGGTGCATAGTATCTAAACTGGAGATTTTGTTCTAACCCCAGCGGAAAGTTGTTGGGGACAGCAAACGAGAGAGAGGGAGAGGTGTTTCCACTAAAGCACCTCTCCTTATCGAGACGGCAGCGGTTGAATTCTCGAGAACCAGTAAGGTTGAACTATTTAGTGAACACCTTACAGGGCTACTACGACTTATTCGGAGCCCAGGCCTCTACGGAGCGGTTTTGTCGGGATACCCATCTTTGGAGTTATACTTAGGATCTGGCTCTCTAGGTTGAGGGCTATGCCGTCGGGGTGACTACCTGACGAGGTCAAAAATACCTTAGTTGCAAAGCACCAACAAGCCTCGGATACGGATGGATTCACTGTTGACAACCCAAGCAAACGAAATAAGAACAACGAACTTCAGATCTGTACGCCAAACAATTAGCGGAATACCTAAACTGAAAATTCGACAATTGCAAGAGACTGCCATGTCTTTTTCCGATCGAGTCTCATCGGACTGCCGAACTATTCAAAGCAGCAGGCGATGACTTGGTAGGGAGCATGCACCAACTCATCTGCAAAATATGGTCGGAAGAAAGCATGCCCGATGAGTGGAATCTCAGCATAGTTTACACGATACATAAAAAAGGAGACCCTCTAAATTTTTTTTAATGTCAAAAAAGGTTTTAGACAAGGCGATGCACTGTCATGCGACTTCTTCAACATCATTCTGGAAAGTACTGGGCAAAACTCAACCGTCAACACCAGAGGCACAATCTTTCAAAGGTCCATCCAATTACTTGGATACGCAGATGACATTGACATAATTGGAAGACCAAGGCGTTATGTCAGTGGAGCGTTTTTGAGCATTGCGACGGAAGCGAAGAAGATGGGTTTAGTGGTCAATGAGGGCAAGACGAAGTATATGCTGTCATCAAACAGGACATTGAACAACGACGTGTTGGACAAAGCCTCACAATGGTCTGCTATAACTTTAAGGTAGTTGAGGACTTTGTCTACCTAAGTACCGGTATAAACACAAACAACGACACCAGCGCTGAAATCAAACGAAGAATAACTCTTGCAAATCGCTGCTTCTTTGGATTTAGAAGGCAATTGAGAAGAAAAGTCCTCTCTCGAGCATCTAAAATCAATATCTATAAGACACTCATCATTCCGGTTCTCATTTATGGCGCTGAAGCCTGGACCCTGTCAAAGAAATATGAGAGCGTCTTAGGATGCTTCGAGAGTAAAATTCTTCGGGGATTTTTGGTCCCGTACGCATAGATGGAGAATAGAGGAGAAGATATAACGAAGAACTGTACAAGATGTACAGCGACACTGACCTAGTTAGCAGAATTAAAGTGCATCGACTTAGATGGCTGGGTCATGTAGAGCGAATGCATATCAACGCTCCAGCCCGGAAGATTCTTTGAATCCAATCCCGAGGGACGGCGTTGTAGAGGAAGACCGCTACTCATGTGGCGCACTCAGGGGGGTGAAGACCTCAACCAACTTGGCGTGCAAAACTGGAGACCGCTGTTGGTTGAAGCCCAGGTCCGCCCCCGGACTGTATCACCACCTTAATAAGTCAGTAAGTAAGATTGTAAGAAATTGCAAAAGGACCTCAACTAATTGTTTAATTACTGTGTTCGAAACTGTTTGCTTCTTAAATTTGGTAAATGTAAAACTATGAGCATTACAAGAAATCTTTCTGTAATTTCTTTTAATTCAACTAAATAACTAATGAGGGCGAAGCCAATTCAATTCTTGGTTAGATTAGAGGGGAGTCGAAACAAATCTGATTCTTAGGATAATAAGCAGAATTTGACCATTTCTCAAATACGCTTGTCAGTTCTGGGCACCAAATAATACTTCCTGGTGAAAGTCGAAGTTTTACAAATTTTTTACCATCCGTCACGTTAGACCTAATTACTATTCAATATTTTTATCGACGTCGAGGATTCTCAGGAATTCCATTTCAAGAACAATAAACACAAGAAAATGCTCCCGTTTTAATAATATTTTTTGTACTTCTATTTTTGTTCCCATTTTTGAGAAACTTCAAAATTTCTTAAGCCTTGACCTACAGCATAAGCCCAAACTTTTTGAACTCGAAGTAAATTGAAGTTGGAAAAAGGGGACATTTATCATACAACATTTATTTAACCTATTTGGCAACCTTCACCGCTATACGAACATATGCCTATGCCTGTGCCTATATAACTATAACTTTGGTTGAATTGGACGATGATGATGATGAGGACGATGAGACAGCAAAGGTATGGTTTTTTTTTATACTTATGCGACCTTACGAGTAAATATATCCGAGTGACAAAATGCCTTAACTTAACAAGGTAATCCAATTTGCCTTACCTTAATGGGATCTGGCAATGTTTTCGTAATGTTGTTGTTGTTCTTTTTCTTTTGGTTGTTTTTGTTGTTGTTGTTTTATTTATTTTCGTTACTCCTGTTTGTTGTTTTTGTGTATTTTATAATTTTATTATGTTTTAATAATCACATAAATTTCAAAAGACAAACAAATTTAATATCACTTACATTTATGTATTTTGGAAAATTAACTTTTTTATTTTAAATCGAATCGATAAAACGTGTTTTCACTTTTGCCAACTTTAATTTAACATTACCAACATTTTAATTACAATCTGATTGTATTTAGTTGGTTGTTATTTTTTGAGAATATTAATTAAATCATAATTTTTTCATTTACATATCATAAATTCAGGTCAATCGAGAAAAAAAAAACCAAAAACAAACAAAATTTAAAACAAACCCCAAATTAATTTCCTTTATTTTCTTTTGTTATTTTTGTTTTAAATAAAACAATAAAATAAATTAGGAGAGAACAAATTTCACGGATGTGGATGACACTTTGCGGAACGTGTACCCTGTGTGTAAATCGTTATTCGTTATTATGCGACGGATTGTTGTTGTACTCGTATCTATATACAAATAAATATGTGTGTATATAAATAATATCTTTTAATAAATTCCCATACGGTAGGGTTTTTGAAAAAGGACGAAATGTGTGCTCACTCGGCGAATGGTAAAAACACTTTGAACCAAGTTGTAGAGAACAATGAAATAATAACGTGTTTTGATGGGGAAGTTTTGCAAACGCAAATAATAGGGGATGAAATTTCTCAGTTAAGGGGAATCTTAATAAATACGAAATTTGTTTTGAAAAGTCGAGTAGTCGAGCTTTTAAAAGCTTCTAAATAAGATGGAGGGTGTATATGATGCAATAGGGTTGTAGAATTGGGGAAATTAGTGTGGCCTTCTTGTCATGAAAAGTTCTATCTTGAAAATAGCAAATTGGAATCGGCATAAAAAGTGTACATCCTCTCCATCACTGGAATGACTCGGAAACAGGAATGATTGAAAATTGTAAATTAGAAGGCACTGATTCTCTACGGACGTTTCATGAAGGAATTTTCATGAAACTTTCAAATAGAGTTTCTCCAAAAAAAAAACAAGATTTATAGGAACTTAGACTTTTAAGTTTATCAAAAATTTGATTGTTTGATTGATGACCTAAAATAAGTAACACTTACTTACTTACTTAAGGTGGCGCTACAACCCGGCGTGGACCTGGCCCTCAACCCACCTGCGTGCGCCACCTGAGTCGCGGTCTTCCTCTACTGCGTCGTCCCTCGGGATTGGATTCGAAGACCTTCCAGGCTGAACGTTGATGTCCATTCGCTCTACATGACCTAACCGTTGGACTTTAATTCTGCTAACTAGGTCAGTGTCGCTGTACAGCTCGTACAGTTCGTCGTTATATCTTCTCCTCCATTCTCCATCTATGCATACGGGACCAAAATCACCTAAAGAATTTTTCTCTCGAAGCATCCTAAGACGCTCTCATCTTTCTTTGACAGGGTACATTCGTCAGCGCCATAAATGAGAACCGGAATGATAAGTGTCTTATAGATGGTGATTTTAGATGCTCGAGAGAGGACTTTACTTCTCAAGAACAAGAGACGTCGTTGTTCAGTGTCCTTTTTTGATGACAGCCACAGCATATACTTGGTCTTGCCCTCATTGACCACTAAACCCATCTACTTCGCTTCCGTCGCAATGCTCGAAAACGCTCCACTGACATCACGCCTTGATCTTCCAATTATGTCAATGTTATTTGCGTATCCGAGTAATTTACCGTTGAGTTTTGTACAATTCTTTCCAGAATGATGTTGAAGAAGTCGTATGACAGTGTATCGCCTTGTCTTAAACCTTTTTTGACATCAAATGCATCCGTAAGATCTTTTCCGACCTTGATAGAGCAGCGTGCATTCTCCATCGTCATTCTGCACAAACGGATAAGTTTGTCAAGGATGCCAAAATTAGACATTGCGGCTTTAAAATAGTTGAAGAGATGGTAGGTATCAATTTGAAGCTCCTGGATTTCTTCCAAGATCTACCGTAGTGTGAATATTTGTTCGGTAGTGGACTTTCCTGGTCCTACAGGTTTTTGACAAACGGTTTCAGACGTTCACATAATACGGTAGATGCTATCTTATATATAATGTTTAGGAGATTGATGCCTCTGTAATTGGCGCAATTAAGAGCGTCTTATTTTGTATGTATCGGGCAAACTATGCTGAGATTCCACTCATCGGGCATGCTTTCTTCCGACCATATTTTCAAAGATGAGTTGGTGCATGCTCCCCTGATCGTCCTTACAGGCTTCGGTTCAAGGCTAGTACCCTAGGAGGTTTTCAATGCTTAATGCAGGCAGAATAGGACTCCTTAAGAGGTTACTAGAGACTCGATCGGAAAAGGACATGGCAGTCTCTTGCGATTGTAGACATCTAACGTCGAATCTTCTCACAGTACTTCCTTGTTTTGGCTTGGACCGAGATTTTCGTAGCCGTACCTTGGCTACAACGAGGTAGTGGTCCGAGTCAACGTTGGCCCCTCGGAAAGTTCGGATATCCAGTATATTGGAGAAGTGTCGTGCGTCGATCGCAATGTGGTCAATCTGGTTGACGGTTGATTGATCAGGAGATTTCCATGTCCTCTTGTGGATATTGAGAAGTGTGAACTGCGTACTAGCTACCAGAACGTCTCGCCCCGCAGTGAAATCGACCAGTCTGAATCCGTTGTCGGAGGTGGTGTCGTGCAGGCTTTATGTCCCGATTGGGCTAACAAAGATGTCTTCTCTTCCCACCTTAGCGTTTAAATCTCCTAAGACAATTTTAATGTCATAGCCAGGGCACTGCTCATATGTCTTGTCCAAGAGCTTGAAGATCTTTGGTGTCTTCATCTTTCTCCTCTGTTGGGGCATGAGCGCATATCAGGCTTATGTTGCCGAATTTAGCCTTGTCTATTAAGGGACCTAACAATCCACGTAAAGATCCGAAGTTCGTTGTCTTTATTTCGTTTGCGTGGGTTGTCAACAGTCAATCCGTCCGTATCCGAGGCTTTTTGGTGCTTCGCAACTAAAGGTATTTTTTACGTGGCCAGGAAGTCACCCAGACGGCACAACCCCCAACCTGGAGGGCCAGATCCTTAGTATTACTCCAAAGAAGGGGAGCCGGATAAACCGCTCCTTACAGGCCTGGGCTCCGAATATGTCGAAGAAGCTCTATAAGGTGTTCACTAAGTAGTTCAACCTTACTGAAACTGTAGACGCCATGGCAACCGTTGATTCTATCTCGGGAATTCCTCCGCTGCCGTCTGGATAAGGAGAGGTGCCTTAGTGGAAACACCCCCCTTTATCGTTTGTTGCCCCTAACAACTTTCCACTGGGGTTAGAACCCAATTTCCAGTTGAGGTACTAGGCACCCAATGTTCACCGCGGGGAGGTGAGAGTAGGAGTTGATAGGCAGAGATGGGTTTTGAGAAAAACTCTAGAAACCTTGAAACGCCGAGACATGTCAAAATTTTCAATGGGAAGTTAAAACTGTTGCGGACAAAAATTATGTTGGTCCTTTTTTAGTACGATTGGTCATTTTTATTTTCAGCTTTCGTCATACAATTTTTTTTCAAGTGGCAACCGTGGATGTGATACTTACTTAAGTTGGCGCTGTGTTAACTAGGGCCTCATCCAATAAACATCTCTATCCAGATCGGTCCCTAGCTAGATGTCTCCAGTTGCGCCCTTCAAGTTGAGTTAGGTCACTTTTCATTTGTGGATTCGAAGACTTTCCGGGTTGAAGCATTGGTTCCATGCGATCTATGTGACCAAGCTATCTCAATCATAGGACTTTTAGCCATCTGGCTAGGTCTACGGAGCTGCACATCCCGCACAGTTCGTCGTTCCACCTTTTCCTCCATTACTCACCTTCTATGCATATGGGAACGTAGCCGTAGATGACGCGAAGAACTTTTCTCTCGAAACGACTTAAGGTACTTTCCGTAATGCAGGACGGGCATGATAAGGGCCTTTCATAGGGACACTTTGGCACTCGTGTTGATTTCTTCATTCGTAGCGGAGCCTAGGTAGAAAAAGTCCTTAACTACCTACTTAATGACGTCTGTCGATGGTAACGTTTTGACCGAGACGTTGGTTTTGTAGGTCCTTTCTTGATGACAGCATGTACTTTATTTTGGCCTCATAAACCGTTAAACCAATTTTTGTTGATTCTGCCTCAATGCTTGCAAAAGCCCCATTAACATTACGCCGACTTCTTCTGATTATGCCATTTTCATCAGCATATACGAGTAATTGCACCGGTTTTTGAAAGAAAGTCCCTTTAGTCTTGACTTAGGAGCTCTGCTCCATATTAAAGAAATCGCATGACAACGCTCAATTGTCTAAAAGCCTTTTTTCGCATAGAAAGATTCTGTTAAGTTGTTTCCAACCTTTATGGAGCAGCGAGAATTCTCCATGGTCATCCTGCACAAACGGACGAGTTTGGCAGGGATGCTAAAACTAGACATGGTTCTATACAGCTTGTCCCTGTAGATGCTTCTTGGGTTTTTTCCACGATCTGATAACGATCTATCAGGATATTGACCATGGGCTTTAAACGTTCACATATTACGGCAGAGAATATTATGAAAGCGATGTTAGGTGGACTGATGCCTCTATAGTTGGTGCAGTTTAGATAGTCTCCTTTTTCAGAATCGGCCAAACAATACTAAGGTTCCATTTATCGGGAATCCTTTCTTCTGACCATATATTACAGATAAGTTGCTCCTAACCAAATTATAAATAGCTGTTTTGGAGAGCCTTGGCATTTAAGCCATCTGCTCTGTTAGACTTCAGATTAGATATGGCAATCTTTACTTGGTCTAAGTCGGGAAGACGGGATTGTTGGCTTTCGTCGTCTATGTTGAATCGATCATCCTGCATGACAGTGGCATTCGGTTCGTCGTCGACTTTATATAGTCTGCAGAAGTGGTCATTGTATACTGTTCCACTATGATCTTTTCACTTTCGTCTTTGCAGCCTTCGGTTCGAGGTTAATGTACTTGTGAAATCTTAAAACCGAAAATTGAGTTAAGGTTTACCAAATTTCGTAGTTTTGCTCTCTGAAACATTTTTATTAAATTAAACACTTCATATTGTAACTTCTTAAGTTTCTATTTTATTTGACAAAAATCAAATAAATTTCACAATTTCAAACTAAGATACTCTTGATACAAATTCAACTACAGCCAGGGAATGGTTCCACGCGGTTCTTCCTCAGGATAAATTGAATTTTCCTATTGATATCCTCATTATAGATGGCTTTACACTTTTCAAAATTTACCCTACGACGAACCTTTTAAGAGAACAAAACATTAGTATCATAAATATTCAGATCCTCAAGTTTTATATAACAAAAATAAATTACTAACTTGGAATGGTTTCTCATAGCGCCTTGTTCGCCGAAATTGATCGAAGATTTCTTCTTTTCCAAGAATTCGATTTAACAATCGACAAGCTTCATCAACATTGCTATTTTGTACCAAAACGGTACGAGCAAGAAACAATTGATGTCTCATTGTATTTAATTTATAATTCTTGTAAAAAAATTGGGAAAACTCGAAATGCAAGGAAAATAATGTATTTATTTTCTACCATCAAATTCGAGATGTCAAATTTTTTCGCTAACTCGTGAAATGTCACTTTTTTATCAATCTCTATTTAATTTAGGATGAAAAAAGAGAGCGAAAAATAGGAAATGTTCCAAAAAATAGTGGAGACGATGGTTTGTTCAGTGAAACATTACACTTTAAAGCTAGTTTTTAAAGTTGGTTAAGCACTGACATATTTTAAACCGCTAACACACGGAAATAAATTATAAATAAAAGTAACAAAATGGTATTAACTAATATAAAATAATTTAAGTTTTTCAAATGTGAAAAGTTAAAACACCGGCTCAACTTTCCATTACCGCAGCACGAATTTCGACTCGCGGTTTTTTTATTCGATAGATATGTGCAAATAAATAATAACTATAGCAATTTTAGAGCGAGGAAACATCTATTTTTATTTTTAATTAATTTTTAAAGTTCACTTTTTTCCATACAAAACACTCAAAAATGGTTGATTTTGACATTTCTTCCCTGTTTTTTGTTCAGTGTTGCCATACTTGTTTTTTTTTTCTTGGTAATTTCTTTTATTTTAGTGCTCAAATGGAAAAGGACTTTGCATATACCCAAACTCGCACCCACCCCAAATCCTATAGTGACCCCAAGCAGGGGGGTTGCAGGGGGCAGCATGCCGCCCCCCCTTAGATACCTAGCTGTTAGTACGCCGTGCTATCAATTAGAAAAAACTTGTTTTAGGCTCAAAAAATGCAATACAAAAAAAGTAGGGTTAAGTCCGAAAAAGAAAATATTTTTTTTTATGACTTAAAGTTGTTTCCTCGCCCTAATATTTAAAACATGTTCTATTGAGACCTCTACCTAACTGCAAAAAAAAAATCAGAATGAAATTCGTGCTGCGGTAATGGAAAGTCGCCCCAAAACACCTGTAAAAATAATTGATTTGAAATCAAAAAAATATTATTTTTGGTCATAACATTTTTCAAGGCAACATTTTTCAAACCATAATCACAAAGCTCTAACAAAATTGTTTTCTTTCTTCTTTTTTCCCTCTTTTATAACAATTCCGGTAAATTTTGTAAAGAGTTTTTTTAATAATAAATATAATTTTAAATGGCCGCGATACTTTTGAGGGATTTTAAAACTGAAACTTTAATTTTGTATCATTTGACAAATATTATATTTAAATGATTGCACTACCAAGCTATGTTTCATGGTTGGAGTCAAATGATATTGGGTTTTAAAGAAACCCTCACTACAATTGCAATTTGGATGAAAAACTTTCCTGACTGTGTAATTTTTTTAAGAGGTGATCACAACTGACCACCTATCTTGGTACTTAAGATTTTTTAGTATTTTCCTTGATTGCACTTGTGCGGTAAGGTTAACGCACATGCACCACATTTGAAACCTTCAAGATTATCAAGTCAAGAAAAATGAATTAGTTTTGGAAAACTGTTTAAAAAGTATATGCTGCTGAAATCTTAGCCGTTTCTTCAATTTCATTTATCTTGTTCCATTTATAATAACATTTGTGTTGATTTATATCTATTAATAAAATCTCTTATTAAAAAGCAACATAATTAGCTATTACAAGTGACTATCGAAGTATCCATAAAATTATGGTTAATGCGTAGGACTCTGTTTTATCCGAGATCTTGGGTTAAATTGTTGCCTTTGAGCCGCCTTCTCCAACAGTAATTCTTGTCATAAAAAGTGGTTTCTTAAAAAGCCGATTGGATTTGGCATAGAACTGTAGGTCCACCCCATCTTTCACATGGCTCATATAGAGAAATGTTTGAGAATCGTTAGAATCTGGTTCTATGGACTGTTGCGCCACCAAATGTATCGGCACCAAAAAATATCGGCAGCTCCTTCCTCATTTAAAATACAAAATTACTGATAGATGGATGTAATGCGAATCATTGAGTTTACTTGTATATGCGTCTGCATAATACAGAAAAGTAGAGAAAGGCAGATATAAAGGGTGGTTAAATTTTAAGGGCCAATATTGAATGTGAACCACACCTAGAGGTCGGAAAAATCGTGTACAAATTTGAGCAAAGGAAGTCTGTAGATGTGAAAACACCAGTGTATGCTCGTACAGCTCGTACTGAAGCAAATATTGCTGCTGTTCTCGATAGTGCGTCTGATGAGCCATCCATCTCAACTCGTCGTTGCATCATGCTCAACAATTGCACCTCTCACAGTCATCGTTGATGAACATTATGCATAAGAACTTCCAAACATGAGCTTACATGGTACAATTGACTCAAGAAATAAAGCAACAAAATCATCTTCAGTGATGAGGCACATTTTGACCTCAGTGGATTCTTCAATAAGCAAAATTGCCGCATTTGGTCGAACGATAATCCAAGAGCGGTTGTGGGAAAACACATGCACCAACAAAAAATGACTGCTTGGTATGGTTTATGGCTGAAACACAAACAGTTCAGCCATAGGAATTCAATGCATGCTATCACAATGCAGCTTTGACCTCACGTTTCGTTTGACAATCGTAGGAAAAGAAAGTAATGTGACTGCAAACGGAAGCTCTAGTTCAAATTTGCAGAACATTTGCGAAAGCTTCGAAGCAGGCCCATTGTAACGCAGACAAAGCCGAAGCTGATGCATGTTTGTGTTTCAGTCATTATGTGCTGGCGGCATTATCGGGCAGTTACTGCGAATCGTGTCCGGTATCATGAGATGATAATGAACGAATTGGAAGATATGGATGTGGACGAAACAATGGCTCTTTTGCCATTTTATCTCACGTAGTGGCGATGTCAATTGGCCGCCAAGACCATGTAATTTGAAATCGATCGACTTCTTTTTTGGGAATGATTTGGAAGGTGTGGCGGTGAGTTCACACCTAAAGTGAAAAGTTAAGTAAAAAAAGACTGCAGTTGCTACTATAGCAGTGGTCACTAGGTGACTACACCCCGGCCCCCCTTAAACATCTATGATGATAGTTCCATAAGTTTAATATACAAAGGAAACCTACTCGGTTCAAATTTTTTGAGTACTATGAAGAAGCTGCCGTTAAGGCTAATTTCGACACTTAGCAAAAAAATGGATTAACATGTATCTGCACCTGCATAATCCATAAAAGTAGATTGAGGCAGATATATAAGTCAAAATCTGAAAGCGGAATCAAATACAATCAGTACTAACTCTTTCTCCTTCCCATAAAGTACTTTACTAAAACACGGCACAAGCTGCATCAACATTTCCGTACAACCAAAAACTAAAAAATTGGTCTATAATTTGGTACGCAGTATTTTTGTATACAGTCTTAAAATGATATTTATAATTTTCAAGGAAAATATTGCATTAAGTTGTATGAACCTCACTATTAAAAGGAATATTTAATTAATTTAAAAAAAAAAAAACCATCAAAATTTAGCATAATAAAACTTAAAAATAAAATAGAAATATTAGTCTTTTTTGTTATGCTTGCTATAATAAATAAGAATGTGTTAGTCTTCACTATAATCTTGATATCAACATTATTGGAATTTCCCATAATGCAACAGTGGATATTTTCTAAATTTTAGTCTTTTTTCTCTATTGCACAGACATGAATTTTATATGAAGCTTCACTTTTTTGCAGAAATCAAATGCAGATAATATATTTAAATCAACCATAATGCCAAACTAGCTAATGTGTATTCATTGTGTGTTTTTACAATGGTGACACCTAGTGGCTATGGCAAAATAAGCTATTACAGTTCTTTGTACTCAACTTTTCATATAAAACTACCAACGCTTTCTTGAGGCTACGGTAAAGCTAAAAAAAACAGTTTTATTTGAATAATATATATATTAAAGTAAACCTTATCTAAAACTCAATTTAAACCCATACAATATGATTCATTACTGGCTTCACCGTCAAAAATGGTCAAATTTGAAGGGTCGATGTTGATTTTGAATAAAACACACATTTTTTAGGAAGCTATTGTCATTTATTTTTATTATGCTGGTATTGATTATCTCCTTAGGCCATTTCTTCCCACTATTCTGACCATTGACGACAGTTGAAATGGTCCAGGGTCTTTTAATTTCACATCCACTGCACCTTGGAAACTTGTAAATGCAATACTTTCTGGAGTACGAGCTGTACAAGCTGTACAGTTGTAATGTTTTCTCCTACGAAAAATCACGAAGTGCAAGGTATACTTTTTGATTTGAAAGCCAATTTTCATGATAAGCCTGAATATTTTTAACGTGTTGCTCGATTGTGTATCTTCCCATGGGTAAAATTGAATTAGTATTAGAAATTTCAAATGAAATTCTTCCCACTTGCAGCTTAAAAAATAGCCGAAATTTGCTGACATGAAATGCCGATAAATATTAATCCCGCATAATGCAAAACTATCTAATGTACACCAACCCTTAACAATTTCCAACCCTGAATGACCACAAAACTATCCATACAACACCCTTGGAACACACCCCCGATGTCGTCATCACGAATTTGCACAACACAAAATACAAAATCACATGCGTTCAGCGCTAAAACTTCTAGAAAATTCAAAACTCCCTTCGCTTCGCCTGAATTTGCTCGTTTTGTCCAATGTCCATGTCCAGCGCCAGCCAACAATCGAACGAAACCGAACCGAAGGCAACCATTTTTTCGCTCAATTTTATTTTTCCTCCAAGGCGAGCATTCAAAGCAGCATTTGTAAAAATCCGTTCGAAGAGAGCATTCAACCTCATGCACCACGTTTCTTTGTGAGAAACTTCGCTGGAAGTGAAAAGAATATTTTATAATTTTTAAATATTTCAAAAAAGAAAAATAAGTGAATTTTTTTTTTTCAAAACACTTAAAAATTTGTGAAATATCAATTTGAAAAAAAAGTACGAACGAAAATAGAGGAACAGCCCCGACTTGAATTTTTTGAAAAATTAAAAAAGGAAAGGAACGTACTTTGTGGAATATTTTCATTTTTTCTTTTCAAGAAAATTTTCGCTTGCGAATTACAAAAAAAGGTAAGTTCAATTAAATTGAAATAAAATATTTTGCGTTTAATTGCAATCTTTAGCAAATGGTTTATGTAACTCTTAATTTTATTTTACTCCTGTAAGCGAAAAGAAAACGCCAGAAGACAGAACGTTACGGTGCAAAAATTAAAAACCATGCGATTAGCGATTCATTCCATTCCATCGGCCATTATTGTTCGTTTTCGTTGTTCGCCGAGGAGAGAGAAAAATTATAAAATCGCACTTAAAAATGCCCAAATGCCTGAAAAACCGCAGCTGATTGGGGCAGAAATTAATTGCGAAACCCAAAGAATTCAATCGGTTTGATGGTTTACATCAATTTCCGTTGATTTCCTCGACAATTAGCCTTTGAAAAATTTAATTTTTCATTTCATTCTCTCGTTCTCGGGTGCGGGTTCGGTTTGGGTCTCGGGCAGAGAAATCGATTTCGATAGAAAATTCTATCTTTCTCTTGCGTCTGCCATTTGCGTTTTATTTATATAAAAGGTTGATACATAGAGGGGCGGTGAAGGCTGTGGAGAGGTTGAGTTGGAGAGTTAAATATCATCATTTTTATTTTATTTTTCTTGTACGTTTGTTTCTCTTTCTATATATACCTTCGTTATGTACGCAACGTGGTGTATATTATGTTGTGTGTTTCTGCTTCTGCCTTTGCCTTTTACGCCTCTTCTGCTGCCCTGCTGTTTCTTGCTGCGGTGCTTCATTTGATGTAACCTGGGCATGAAAAATGGGCAAACAGAAAAAGGAAAAAAACGGCAAATGGGCAAAGGGAAAACAACGGCAACAGCAACGACAAGGCGAAGAAAAAGATAACAAAAAAAAAGAAAAACAATGAATTTTCTATACTTTTCCCTTCCGGGTGTGTGATTAGTGAGTTTAGTTTTTCTTTCATAGAGGCCGACTTTCGACAAAAAGAAGTAAAATTACCAACCTTCAGATGAATTGAATTTTCTTTCTTCTCTAAATTTGGATTTGATTCCCAGCATTCCCAGCTCGGACCTAGAGAAATAAAGTTTTTAGGTAGTTTTATCCATTTTGTTTTCTTTTTTCTTTCCACCTGCGCCTGGTGTGCCTAGCCCTTTGTGTTTTCGTCCTAGAGCCAACCCAAATCCAAAGAACACCTTTTTCTTCCTTCTTTTCAGCAATTTCGAATCGTTTTTCTTTTTCTGTTTTGTCGTCTGGAAGTCATTTTAGTGTCGGTTTTTCACAGTGGACACGGGTGTAGAGTAAGCTACTGCTGCTCTTGAACCTCGTCTTTGATGGCAGAGACAAGAAAAACGACAAATGACAGAGCTAAAAATTTATGGTGTCTATTGTCATGGTGTTGTGTTAAATTAATAAATAAAATATTTATTTCATGGTGAATCATCATCGTGACTTTGGGAGATAGTTAGTTGTTGTTATTAGGGCCTAATAACCTAACCTCAAATTTAAATTGATTTCCGTCTTTTTTGTTGTCGTGTTGTTTTAGTTTCTTTTTTTTTTTATAAAAATGTTTTAGGTGTTTGGAAGTGATAACAGTTCGTATCTTATTGTTAGGTTTTTGCCTTCGATCGCATCATCCTAATACTCGAAATTTGTCAAATTTTGGCTAGATATCAATTTTGATTGCCCTATTTTTGGAATTAAATGGTTTTCTAGTTACGTAAGAATTTATAAATTATTGTTGTAAACAAACAAAATATACAGTGTCGGACAAAACAATAGCACTTAAGTTTCAAAGAATAAATTTTCAAATAAGGAATGAATTTTATTAAATCCGCTTAGGTTACCTTAGTTTTTGTATTACAAACAAAATATATGTACATTTCTTACACTAAAGAAAATGCAGTGCGTTTCATAATTATAACCCACTTTTCCATTTGAGAATGAACCTCCAATAATATTGACAAAAACTCTTAATAACAAAGGGAAAATTTACAAGTGAAATCGTTTGTAGTCTTCGATTGTTCGATAGTACCGCAATTAATTGCTTAATTTTTTCCAAGAGAATTCCGTTTAATTTTAACTGAGCTATGTTGTTCGGACGATTTGATGTTGTTCATATTTATAACCCTTTTCACAATGCTCCCTAGTAACATCCAATTCAGTGTGTTTCAATTTAAGTGTTTTGGCTCATTCATTTAAGCCTTTTTTTTTTTGCAAAATATACCGCGTGGTAAGGTACTATCTGGCAGATAACCATGGAAGACCTTAGATTTTTCAGCAGGATAATGCCAGAATACATACCAGCAGAGAAACAATTTAATGTTTGGGAATAAGTACTATTGATGTAATGAATTGGCCCGCATGCTGTTCCGATGTAAACCCTATTGAAAATCTTTCGGGAGCTTTTGTCAGAAGAATTATACTCGGAAGGAAAGACATATTACAAGACGGTATCAGAGCTTAACACGCTCTTTGTGAGGAATGACTTAAAATGAAGCCAGAACTTTTGGATAACTAGATTAAATCAAGGGTTTTTGACTTGATTCTTGCCGAAGGTTGTTCTCAAATCAATTATTAGTTTCCGTTTGCATTTAGTTTTATTTACTGTTGAAGCCATGGGTTATAACTCTGAAACACTTTAATTTTGTTATTTTCGTATTACTAAGAAATAAAAATACACTTGATACGTTTTTGAAATTAATTGTTTGCTTTAATTAAATTGTTTATAATCGACACAAAAATTCACGGTTTTTAAAGTGAGTTATAAATATGAGCCGCACTGTATAACAAAACAATTTAAATCAATGATTTAACTTTGCATTGGAAATAATAGCGACAAAACCAAAGCACATAATTAAATTCTGTTCTTGAAAGAACTTGTTTTTCCATATTTAGTTGCGTAACCATTACTTTTAATAACTACTTCACATCTAAGAGGCTAAGATACTTTTCCAAGCATTTTCTGTTTTAGCAAAGAGGGAATCTTTATTCTTGCAGCTACTCCGATAAACCCGACGATCTACAATGTCCCATATATTTTCTATGGGATTGAGATCAGGGGACTCGTCTGGCTACTTTAAAAGGTTGATTTTATTTTACAAAAAAAATTTTTGCACTTCTTAGCCGTGTGTTTTGGATCATTGTCATTTTGGAATATCCACTTTAAGGGTATCTCTACTTCCTTTATATATGAAGCAATCCATTATACCTTCTATTTTACGAATTGGGCCGACTCAAGCACCAGAAAAACATCCTCAGACCATAATATTTCCTCCTGCGTGTTTTACTGTTCCTCTTGTGACACGTTTGTTTAATCTTTGGCCTTTAGGCCTGCGTACTTGCTTTTTTCATCGGAACCCTACATATTAAACTTGGATTCATCCGAAAATAACACAGTCTTCCATTTAGCAACAGTCTGGAATTTGTGCGCCTTTGCAAAGGCGAATCTCGCTTGTTGGTTTTTCTTGGAGATAAATGGTTTCCTAAGAGCTCTCTCTTCGTTGGACAGTCCTACTGGATACAGACAAGCCTAGTTCACTTCTTAGTGTTGTTTCAGATATAAAAGGGTCTTTTTTAACCAGCCGGACTATAGTCTTATCATCTCAAATAGTGTTTTTGTTTTTTGGTCTTTCACCCCGATTTTTGGTTTCCAAGCAACCTGAATCCGCGAAATGAAGGAATGTTCACCGATTGACCTGCATTAAAATTCGCAATTATCCTTTTTTTTTTAAATCGGAGGGATATTTGTTACGAGCCATTTTCATAAATTTTACACTTAACAAAACTGCAACTACTCTGTGAACTTTATATCAATAACATGATTATTGTGTAAGCTTTAATTATCTTAAATAACAGTAAAATTTATAATAGAGTAGAAAGAGACAAAGTTATTGTTGATTAAATATGTACGTACTATAGTTTTGTCGCGGTTGAAATGCAAAAATCTTTTCAAAATGGGGTGGCGCAACAGTCCGTTGTGAACCAGGGCCTAGTGACTTACAACTCTCAACCATTCCTGTGTGCGAGTACTGTTGTCAGGAATGGAAGGGACCTACAATTTTGGGCCGAATCCGAACGGCTAGTTTGAGAAAGCACTTTTTCATGACAAGTATTACTCTTGAAGGATTTGTCAATTCCTCGCAAGAGGCAGTACCCGCGAAAATTATTTTTTTAAATTAAGGTGGCACAGGCAGGGATTGAACCCAGACCCTTTGCATGACAGTCCAACGCACTAACCATCATGCTACGGGTACTGCAAAAATCTTTTATTCAGAGAAAAAAATAAAGCTTAATTTAGTGCTATTGTTTTAACCAACACTGTAGATGTGTGTACCCTATGGTAATAAACTTCAAAAATCAGTAAAGTTTGGAGAAAAAAAGTTGTCCTTAATTTTTATTAAAAAATTATAAATTTGTGTATCTTTACTTGTAAGATCCATAAAAAGAAAGAAAACAATGGGCATTTGTCAAATGGTTTCCCATAATCTTTAATGATTGATTAAAGTTTAAAGCTCTTAGAGAGAAGTTCTGAAATTTAACAAAACTATACAATGTGTTAAACGGCAGTGGTGTTGTAGAAAGAGAGGGAATGCTAACTTCTATGGTCTTATACATAATTGAGAAAGAAATGCTTACAGAAATTAGAGATAGCTTTTATTTCTAACAAGACAATGGGCAAGTTCAGATTAAAAAAGAGACTTCAACTACTTAGGTCCATTTTCTGATTCGTATTATTCATCTTGTTAGTAGTCAAGTCACACATAACTTTTAAGTAACTTGGTACGTACATACATTTATTTACAACTGTATTCAAAAAAAAATTTGTAGTGGGCTAATTCCTTGGGAAAGTGTTATACAGATCTTATTTTCAGGAAACTATTATAAATAAAACACATCTACATTCTTATTTTATTTACATACCTACGTTCCATGGTTCGTAGGCTTCGCTTTCTCCCTTGATATCTCCCATAAGTTCTCAATTCCGTTCACTTGGGACTATCCTTTTGCTGCTCGACTTGTGTGCTTTGGGTCGTTGTCTTGTTGCAATACACATTTAAGTGGCATTTTATAAGAGGCGCATTAATTTAGAGCCGTTTAGCCTTCGATTAAATGTATTGGGCCCGCAATTTTACCTATTGCATGGACGTCTTACGTACAGTTGTGTTCATAAAAATAGTAGTGCTGGTTACACTTTATTGGATTGAAAAAAATAAGATGTGACTTGCATCTAACGGTCTTTCATTTTCATATTAGAGAATATTTGGCTTGAAGTTATACTCTACTTTTCCCGGTAAACACACATTACTTTAAGCTCTCTGAATATATAGTGTTTATAAAAATACCAGTGCTTTTGATTTTATAATTAAAAAGTATTTAAAATTAATTTTTATTTTTCGGTAAATAAACATTTTACTATTTAAAGTTTTAAGTATTTGTAACATACTAGGATATAAAAATTTAATAAGTATTAGCTCAAAAATAAACAATAGGACGGTAAAAGCACTTCGAAGAAATTCGAAAACTTATTAGTAAAATGAGTTTGGAGGGAAGAACCTACCAAAATATTCAAGACATCCTAGGCTGTTCAGCAAAAATGGTCAGCAACGCCCTAAAATGGCAAAATAAACCGGAAAAGCGAGGCCCAAAAAGGAAAACTACTGAAAGAACTGACAGAAATTTGTTCAGTTAGCAAAACAGAACCCTTCCATAAGCTCTAGGGAAATAAGAAATGATGTTCGAATGTCTGTTAGTGCTGTCACAATACGAAGACGTATTGTAGAAGCTAAGTTACCAGACCGAAGGTCACGTAAGGTACCATTCTTGACGAAAGGGTATGTGGCACGGAGAATGGAGTTTGCCAAAGCGCATAGAAAATGGCAAGAAAAGAAATGTTCTCTGGAGCGATGAAAGCAAAGTCGTCTTTTTTGGATCCAAGGGTCCGGTCGTCGAGAATATGTGAGAAGACCCCAAAATGCAGCAAACGATCCACGATACACTATAAAAACAGAGTTCCGGTTTCGGCCTATTTATCCCATCGGGGGTATAATGGATGAAACCGAGTATTTGGTTATGTTACCCTATGCTGAAGAGGAAATGCCGTTGGTTTGGGTATACCAACAAGACAATAACCCTCAGCATACGTCAAAAAAGGCAAAATTATGGTTTGCGCAGAAGAAGCTATCCGTTATGGAGTGACCCGCTCAATCCACCGACCTTTTACTCATCCGGGAGAAAATACACCTATCATTTACGACACGATCGTGAAACTCTCTGGCAAGGCGTTTTGGGTCTTTCGGTGTATTTTAGGGCGTTGTCAATCATTGCAGGGGAGCATCCTCTTGAACCTTGAATTTGCAAATAAGTTTTTCCTACTTTTCGTAGCCGTATTTCCTCACTGCAATGTTTTGTTCTTCACACTTAAAATTAAATTAAAACGACCCAATTTTTTTGGTTCAAAAAATTGTTTAAATTAAACGGTTACTTTTTAACAAAAAGTAAATATTTAATAATATGAGTTTTGCAATAATCACTTACAACTATAGTTTTAAACATTAAAGAGAATTACCTAAGGTCAATGACAACTTTTGTGGCACATTCTTTTTTATTTTAAAATTGCAGTACAATTAGTCATTATTGATCGTGTTACAAACTTTGACATGAAAGAAATTAAATTTGTAAGAGTAGAACCATCGTTATTTTAACTAATGTTATGTACTTTTAGGCACTACTATTATTTTGACAACATGTTTTGGGTCTTTTAAAGCTGCTGGGACGTCCAATTGAATGCAAACGACTCCATATGTATTTAACAGCTGTCAGCGTCTCATTGATTGAACCACTGGATGAACGTAATGCCATGAAAAACAAACTCACATTTTTAATCGAGCCAAAAAGAACAGCTTTCAAATCGAAATAGGTTTTACCAGAGGAATTCCAACTTCTGAGATTTCACTAGTATCCAGAATTTTAAAAAACAATTTGCATTAATTTTTTAAAATCTTAAATGCGGTTAAAAATAATAACTCCGAATGTTCAAAGAAATATACTTACGAGTGTTTAAAATTCTTATCTTATAGATACTTAAATATTGTATGTGCTCCTTACTCATAAACTGTCTTTAGGTTTAAGTTTGTGTATGTATTTGCAACATAAATTGTATAAGTATCGTATCAGCAAATAGACTTGACTATTACCAAATATCGTTACTAAGTTATGAGATCGATCGATAAATAGAACCCTGAAAACAATTCCAAACGATTTTTTTAATCGGAAGACATTAGAATGAAGAATGTAAATTTCTGGATTTACAAATCCAACCCCACTGAGGAAAACTGTAATAAGTTAAGAAAGACCTGTAACTGACATATTCGACGCATTAAATTTTTTCATGACCAAAAATAACGTCAAAAAATACTACATTGTCTCAGAGGTAGTAAACATTTCTTGTCATTTGTAAAAAATGTTTTTAACACTAATTCAACGTCGGCACCGAGCGACGCTCGTTTTCAATGAATCTCCTTTTGTAAGCTCGATTGATAAAGTCAATTGACTTGCAGCACAGTTTGCTGTGAATTCAATTTTCCAAACCACTGTTAAAGCTTTTCCATCAGTCCTGTTTTACTGGTCTCTTTCCGAGTATATCGAAAACAGCATTTGTCTTGGCTGCCCTAAAAACGGCGAATCCTCCTCCCTCTCCAACTATCGTCCAATTGCATTTACATCCCTTCTTTCCAAGGTCATGAAAACGCTGACAAATTTCCAGCTAAAGAAATATATTGAAGAAGGAATGCTTCTTAATGACCGACAGGATTAATTTCGTAGCAAGTGTTCCACTGAACAATGGAACTAATTTGTACATTGTTTTGGAGAATAAAAGATTATTCCACTTAATATTTCAAAGGCATTTGATAGAGTTTGTCATCAAGTTCTATTTTTGAAAATGCGTGCAGTTGGTATTTATGAATCTCTTCTTTGTTAAGTTCGAAATTACCTTTCGCAGCGTTCAATTCAAGTTGTATTGGATGCGCTTAAAACCGGTTTCCACAAAATAAACGATCATGTGCCCCAGGGCTCCGTTTTTTCTTACGGTTCCATGAGTTTCACTCGAATTTAAATTAAATTTTAAATATCCTTGAACATTTGTGTTTCCTGTTATTACTTAATTTCCAAAGAAGCTTCTGAATGTAATTTACGATTCCATTTTTAAAGGAGGAACATTTTTCAAGGGAACATTGTAGATATTCACGATATATCCTCAATACGTTTGTTTGTTTTCATAAATTCACTCATGCCAATCATCTGCAGTTACATCATGTGTCTTTCAAGTGAATAAATAATTTCGTTAAAAACCTCTCGCCCCCACAATATTTGTTAAGTTCCATCACAACAAAACCATCCCTCCACCCACCGTGTTTTTTTTTATTGGAAAACCTTTTTGTTTGTATTTGACGTTGGGTAAACTTTTGTTAAAATATATTTTTTTTTAATGGAGGTACCTTGAACCATGTAAAAAATGATTGTTCCATCAAAATGTATGCGTTTAAAGATCCTTTTAAGTAGAAGGGGATTGATTTAGTTGCAAAAGACGCACATGTCCAGTTCATGAACGAACGAATCCATCAATTTCACATGAAGCACGTGTACTCGTATGTGGACACGTGCATCAAGCAGAGACTCTATTTTCTCTGAATATGTTTCTTAAATATGTTCTTAAGACACTTTAAGAATATTTGTATACTAAAACCATCTCGATTATATAGAAATTTACTCAACAAGCTTTGTAGATAAACCTATTAAGCCAAGGTCATTAGTAAGACCAAATTACCACTACTTCTTATTGAACTTAACTACTTGCAACCGTTAATGTGTAGATCTGGACATTGTTGTGTAAATTTCGGTTCCAATATTGACTCTTTGTCTTATTTATGCTAATTTATTTCCACTTTCACTCAGAGCTTTTTATCGGGATGAGAGTCTCAAAACCTTTTCTTTACGGTAAGAACCTGCGAAGATCAATTTAAAAAACACATTTTCTTCATAAAAACATTTTATTTTTTCAACTTAGTCTGATTTTTGTAGGGTTTATAAGGGTTTTTTTTAATAAGGGCGGGGGTAAATGTTGAAAGGCGAATGTATGCCATTAAGTGTGAAATATGAAATCAATCAAATGTCTGCCTCAGCTTCTTACGGTGGCAAGAGTCCGAGTAGTTGAATTTTCAATGATGCTTCCGCATAGATCAAATGACATGACCTTGGTTACCAATGCAAATCACCCTTACTCCCAAATCGTTAATGGAAAATGTCAATCTTGGCGTTTGCTGTATGGCACGTAGCGCCGTCCTGCTGGAACCACATGTCGTCTAGGTCCATATGGTTCAATTTAGACCATAAGAAATTAGTTATCATCGTCATCATCATTAGTTAGCGCTCTCTCTTGACGATGACCTCCTCACTAACGTCGTTTTCAAAAAAGTACCAACCAATTACCCAAACTCCACATCAAACGGTTACTTTTTGAGGTTGAATTATAGCCTGGTAAACCTTGCATGGGTTGGTGCCGGTCACATATACGGCAATTTTGCTCGTTAACACGGCCATTCATGCACGGACCGCGGCGATGTTCTTGGCCGATTTTGCGTTTCTGGGTGTTGGCTCATTGTTAACTGAACCGGTCGTCTCAAATTTGGCCACCAAACGTTAAAGAGTGGACTTAGAAGGCCACTACGTCTACCATAAAATGAGCACAATGCGCGCGATGCGCTTGAATAAACGTTTATTTTAACGATTACATTTTTATTCGTCCCAAAACTCTTAGTCATTTACTTAGTGGCGCTGCAGTCCTGAAGAAATTAGAGCCCTACTCAAAATATTTCTCCATATAACTCGATCCTCGTGCCATCTGATCCGCACCCGTCCTGTGATTATGGATTCGAAGACTTCAGTAGCATTGGTTTTCTTTTGGCTAAGTCTACGTCGGTGTCCAGTCCGTTCAGCTCGTGGTTCCATCTTTTTCTTCATCACTCACCTTCTAAGCGTAGATCACACGAAAAACATTTCTCTCAAAACGACCCAAGGTACTTCCATCAACTTTTGTCATAGTAAGCTTCTGCACCGTAAAGCAGGACGGGTATGATTAGGGTCTTTTATAGCGATACTTCTTTTGTTTGGGAGGAGAAGGCTTTACTATTCAATTGATCTCAGCGCTGGTGTTGTTTTCTACATTTATGGCGGCCAGAGACTTTTGCCCGCATTAACTGTGAACTTATTTTTCTGCCTCCATTTCAATAAACGCAAAAGCTCCATTGACATTACGCTGAGTTGTCATCAGCATATAGGATTACTTGGGCAGACTTTTAAGAGATAACGTGGAAGCATGACAGCGCCTCACTAACATCTAAAACCTTTTTTGACATCTATGGAAAGTTTCAGTTATGTCGTTTTCAACATTTATAGAGCAGCTCGAATTCTCCATGGCAAGCCTGTTAAAACTAGGTATGGTTGTATGCAGTTCCTATACGGCCTTAAAATGGATTAAGAGAAGGTGGGTGTCGATTTGATGTTCTTGGGTTTTTCTGTCGTCTTAAAATCTGTCTTAATGTAAATATTTGATCAATTGTGGGCTTTTATGATCTAAAGCCACACTTAGATAAGGACCTATTAGGGTGTTGTCGATGGGCTTTAGACGTTCACATAAAATACTACAGCAGAGAAGATTTTGTAAGCGATGTTAAGTAGACTGATTCCTCTATAGTTGGTGCATTGAAGGGGTCTCCTTTTTTCAGTATCATTATCCCAAAGCTCTTACCACCAATTATTTCTTTATGTGAATGGAAATGAGAAACAATTTCGTACGGGTTAGATTAGGTTATAGTGGCTGTCCAAGATGGAAACTGACACACTTAGGCCAGTTTAATGGCCCATTGTGATACCACACGAATCTTGAGGCTTCCTCCTAAGCTCAATGGAACCAGTTAGAGTCCCTTACGAAACGTGAGAGGCTGATTATACTGATATGATTAAGATCGTTAAAGAAGAACTCTCTAATTCTTGCGTTTTCGAGCTAGAGAGAGAGCAAGCACCTTGAACGTTTTAAATCCAGTGGCTGGATGTTTTTTGTGACTTGACACGTGGAGATGTTGTTCCACCTGGTGCCTGCTCTCCTCGCAGCGTCTTGCATTAGCAACAGTTTACAAGTAGGGATTGGTATACCAGTACTTGCCAAACATGGTAGGATGGGCTGTACTGTACCGTTCCTGGCGAGTTCATCTGCCTTACAGTTACCTGGAATGTCTCTATGGCCCGGCACCCAGCAAAGGTGAATATTATCATATCAGATGTTGATATCACGTTTTCTTTGAGCCAAGACTTCTTTTATCGCCAAAAGTTCCGTCTGGAACACGCTACAATGATTGCGAAGGCGGAATGAGAGACTTAATTTCAGTCGTTCAGAGTACACACCTCCACCAACCCCTTCTTTGGTTTTTGAGCCATCTGTGTAAAAATTTATTGACTCATCCTCCAAGAATGTCCTATCCTCCCAAAAAGATCTGGTAGGTATAGAAATCAAGAAGTTTCTGTCGAATTGTAGTTATGGGATGGTGTAGTCTGTGTTTTTTGGAATTGATTCTAAGTACCTTAGAATTACGGAGTGGCCAATGTTGTTGTTAGTCCACTGCGACGAAGCATTGAGGCGAATAGCAGAGCTTGCAGCTATTTGTTTGCTAAATATGACAAGAGGTGTAAGGTAGAGCAAGGTGTCCAGTGCTGCAGACAGGGTCGTGCGAAGCGATCCGTTTATACATGGGCAGGCTGAACGTTGGACTTTATTTAACTTATCCCTGTTTATACCTTTCTCTAAAGCAGTCCACCATACTGCCACACCGTACGTTAAAATCGGTCTTATTACCGATGTGTATAGCCAATGCGTGATTCTGGGCTGTAAACCCCATTTATTACCAATAGCTTTTTTGCAAGAAAAGAGAGCTACAGTAGCTTTCGTACGGGACAATCGACAATTCTAGGGAATATACTCACGAGTCAGAGGTTCGTAGCCTAAATCATGCAAGTTTACCCTTGCGTTTGCGAAACTTCTTGCATCCCATTGATATGATAAATTCCGTCATTTATTGTCTCAAAATTTTTTATTATTTGCTATAAATAGTTAAATCAATAGGGAAGACCCTTACATTTCTTAGGTGTGGAACTATAACTTAAACTTGACGTGACCTTCGCAAAGCGCGCCCGTTTCTCCTTCCAATTGCATTGAAATCATATATAAATAAAATGTATCATCACCTTTTTCGATATTAAAACGATTTGGGCGATCGGTCTTTTTGACACTCACCATCTTATTCGAATAAGATCCATCCAAAGGAAGTCATTCATTCACTGCTTCCTTTTTGGGGGAAAATGCAATGCGTACCTGCTACGTCTTGAGTAAATTATTTCTAACAGGCTTTTGCTACAATTCTCTATTTTTAGACGGCTATTTAAAAGTTTGATGTATTTTATTTTTAAATTAATCCGCCGACCTTTAACTAAGGTGTGAACTGAATAACGTTCAAAATATCAAAGTTGCTTCCGATGCACATTTTCTCGAGTACTACGAGTGCATAAATAAATCCCCCTCCTGCGCACCACTTGTAGATTTCTCTTCCCATCAAAATCTAATTTCCTGTTTGTCTGTTGTCAATTATATTTCACACCTCGCTGAAAACGTGATGACAAACACACACAGACTTAATGAGCTATTTTATATAGATACCACTTTTAATTTCGCCTTTTTACGTCAGCAATCAATTAAATAGGTGTGCCTGAATATATTTATTGTTTTTTGTGGTTGGTTTAAATTGAATAATTAATTAAATTCCTTTTGTTTTTTCTGTTTTCTAGAACTAATCTCACACACAACCGCCGACACACATTTAAGGACAACTAAAAAGCAGAACAATGGTAAAAGAAACCGGTTACTACGATCTGCTTGGTGTTAAGCCCAATGCCTCCCCCGAAGAGCTAAAGAAAGCCTACAGAAAACTCGCCCTGAAATACCACCCCGACAAGAATCCCAATGAGGGAGAGAAATTCAAGGCCATCTCGCAGGCGTACGAAGTTCTCTCGGACACCGACAAACGCCAGATCTACGACGAAGGCGGTGAGTCAGCCATCAAGAAGGGAGGCAACGATGCCGGTGATATGCGCAACCCAATGGACTTCTTCGAGAAGTTCTTTGGCGGCGGCTTCGGAACCGGCGGAGGTGGAAGGCGGCGAGAGCGTCGAGGCAAGGACGTCATTCATCAGATGGGCGTTCAGTTAGAGGAGATCTACAACGGAACCACACGTAAATTGGCTCTGCAAAAGAACGTTATCTGTGAAAAATGTGAAGGACGTGGTGGCAAGAAAGGTGCAGTCGGCAAGTGTGACGTGTGCCGAGGTAACGGCTACGAGACCCGCGTTCAACAAATCGGACCCGGTATGGTGCAGCACATTGAACAGGTGTGTCGCAAATGTATGGGCCAGGGTGAGATTATCTCGGAGAAGGATCGTTGCAAACAGTGTAATGGCCGCAAGACCGTTCGGGAGCGTAAAGTCTTGGAAGTTCACATCGAGAAGGGTATGCGCAACGGCCAGAAGATTGTCTTCAATGGCGAAGGTGATCACGAGCCAGATTTGCAGCCCGGCGACATTATTATTCTGTTGGAGGAGAAGGAACACGCAGTGTATAGACGCGTGGGCGATGATCTAACATTGAAAATGCCAATTGAATTGGTTGAGGCTCTGTGCGGATTCCAGCGAGTGATCAAGACATTAGATAATCGTGATTTGGTCATTACTTCGCCACCCGGCGAGGTTATCAAACACCAGCATGCCAAGTGTATTATGGAAGAGGGTGTGCCACTCTACAAAAATCCAATGGAAAAGGGTCGATTGATCATCCAATTCGAGGTGAACTTCCCCGATACCCTACCAGTTGCTGTTCTTCCAGCTCTCGAACAGTGCTTACCACCAAGGCAAGAAGTATCTATTCCAATTGATGCTGAAGTTGTTACTTTGGTAAGTTTCATTTCTAATCTTTTATAAATCAATAAATTCTTGAAATTATATATTTTGAAATTCGTACAAACCTCATTTTTGTTTGATATTTACAGGAGGAGCTTGGTCCACACAATAATCAACGCCAGCATCATCACCAAGCTTACGAAGAAGACGAGGATTGCTACCACCAAAGTGGTCCAAGAATACAACAATGTTCAACCACTTAAGCTACTTACAACATCCATACAACATAATACATCCCTTAGATCAAGATTTGAACTAACTCAAATATAATTAAAAAAACAAAACAAAAATAAATGTAAACAAAAATACAAAATCAACACACGTAGTAGATTACTAAACAAACAAAACAAAACAAAAATGGAAAAATTAAGCAAAGATTGAGAAGAGGAGGCATGCAAAAACTGGAAGCCAAGAAAAAGTATATTCCACCACCATCACCACCACCACGAAAAAACAACACACCTCGGTAAAAATCAAAAACGGAGAAAACTTTGAAATAAATTTCGTGTTTAAGAAAAGGCTATAATTAAATGTATTGTTTTCAAAATAAACTTTAAAAATACAAAAGCAAATCACACACACAACTCTCAATCAATATATTAGAAATTTAATTAAGCTCTTCTTCTCATTATTGTCAATCGTATCATATTTTTGAAACACAAAGAATTTAAGGCCAACATTATTATCCTCCTCTTTGTCATGTATTCCGCTTGCGCATGTTATCAGCGGTTAGCTGTCAGCCTGCCCTGCTCTGCCTCGATCTGCCCTGACCAATGCGTGCGTAGTCCTTTGATAGACTTTTATTTTTCTTGACTTGCAAAGAAAACTACTTACCAACCAACCATCTTCATTAAGGGTGCGATCCAGCGAATATTGTAACAGTATATGAAATAATTATAACACTCACTATAAAATTTATATAAAAATTCAAATTTATAAAACAATTCCATTTAAGAAAAAATAAAACAGCAGTAACTTTTATCTCTTCGAACAATTTTAGTGTAAAAATAAAAACAATGAAAAATAATAAACTATCAAAAAATAACAAACAATTCCTATACAAAAATAAAAAAATATCATTTAGTGTTATTTTTATTGTTTATACACACAAAATTTTAAGAACTTTTTTCATTTTTTAGTTTTTGTTTTTTTTGAAGAAATTATAAAATTTTGATTTTTTTGGGACATAATTTGAATTTTTAGTTTTAAATAATTTTTATTTTATTTAGTTTTTTGTTTTTCTTGATAAAACATAAGAAACGAAACATATTTTTGGGTATTTTTATTTATTCTCTTTTCTTTGTTTTTAAGATAAAGGTAAATGTATTTAAAAACTAAGAAAGCAAACAAAACAAAAATAATTCTTGTAAACATGCGGATTGTAATAAAAATACAAGTTAGGATTATGAAAATATATGGTATCAATAAGTTTGACTTTTATTTACGAGGGTTTCGAGGATTTCGAGTAGGATAAAGATTGTATGCTGTCCCTAATCCTGAATGGAATAAAAACTCTGTGGAAGTTGTTTGCACGCAAATAATTCTTCTAAACCGGTGTAGCGGCGGAGCGGCAGGCTACAGTTGAATCACTTTTCGCTTAGCATTCAAGAGTTAGGATTTTCACATGGCTCAATCGCTAAGTGAAGTCTAAAGGAATGCTCAAATATTGGAGTTATATTCAAGTTTTAAACGAATGAAGGCTTTGTAAATTACGGGGGTGACAAATTTCTTGCACCGTCGGAGAAATCCTAAACACCTAGCAGGGCCCTTATTATGAATTACGAAACGAACGGCAGAAAAAACGAAACTCGAAGAAACGAAAGTCATGGTGAAGAGCGATTATAAGATACGAAATAATTTTTTAAAGGAGCAACTAACTTCACTCCTATTAACAAATGTCAAAATATAAATAAAGTCGAGGAAGTTTCAAAAATAAATGTAATTTGCATAAATTCTATAAAATGTTTTTTTATTGCGGCTATTTCCTTGAAAGCGAAGATGAATCCCAAACTAACGAAGAAGAGAAAATGCGTATAAAAAGAAGAGTTTTAAGAGATTCATCGAACCCAATGAGCCTTCCTAGTTCAACGTAAGTAAAGTGAAATCCTTTCCATCTAGTATTACAAAAAAAAACTCCTTAAATATTTGCCAGGTTTAAGCTTCTTTATCGTTTGAACAAGGACGCATTCAAGTATGTATTAGAAGAGATCGATCCTATCACCTTCCAAGTTTCAAATCTACATGCATACCAAATACATCGATACCTTCCCGTAAGAATGTATTAAGCGACATTTTTAAAATTGTTCAGGAAACAAAAAAAACGTCTCATTTAGTCATTTTTTTGTGTATTGTAATGGAAGGAACAGATTTGGAGAGGGATTTTCAGAATACAAAACTTGACATCATTGCAAAACCGAAATTTTAATCAGATAAGAAGTTTTTGTCGCTTAGTACATTTTCGTGGTCAAGACATTGGCGCTTGATACAATGGTAAATGGCGCTTAAGACACTGTGATGGTTACAAAAAATAAAGGTTTGAAATAAATTGTGTCGTTTAATTCATTTTTTATTTTGTTCTCATTACAAATAAAATAAATAAAAATGGATATAAAAAGTAAAATAATATATTAATTTCAAAAAAAAATCAAAAAGGACACTTTAGGATTACTAAATTAATTTTAGAGATAAAACGGAAATTTTAATATTAATGATTATAATTTTCAGATAAATCATCTTCTTCGTCTGTTTCTGGTAATTCGTCTTGTTTCTCACCGACTGTACTTACTATATCATCGTATTCTTGAATATATCGTTCAGGAATTAATTTTCTTTTCAGCAGACTCTCTAAATCCTTTCGTTTCGGGCCTGATATTGAGAGTTTGGAAGAATATAGAATTTCAGGTTCATTGAATTCTTCAAGGCATTTCACTTGGTTGCGCGTGCGACAAAAATCCAGGGTATATAAAGGAGAAGGTGTTTGAAATTGCGAATACTTTATTTCAGGGGATGATTTAGAAAAAATGAAAATATTAGATTCCGTAATCTTGAAATTAGTTTGCTCCTTGGTTTTTACTCCTTTCGTTGGAAAATATTTCAGCGCTTCTTTTTTCCAATCACGGAAATCTTTGTATGTCAACACTACCACCTCATAAGGTTTGGGATTTATCCTTGAATTCAAAATCAGAGTAACCCATTCTGATGGTGTTCAAATAGTCCTTTTTTTAACAAATCGCTCTATAGTAGCATGCACAGAGTCAACAGGCATGTAGGTATGGCCAGGAAGTAGAAATGTTAATTTAATTTCGTTAATGTGTTGAGCTTGTTTTTGTAAAAACAAAAAAATCATTGTTATGATTTGGCGATTTTTATTTTGTCCAGGACAGCTATCACAGTATAAGGAAATAGAACTTACAGTTTTTCTCTCATCGACGATTTTCAAGTACTGATTGAGGATTGAACAAATTTCATTTGCTCCTCGCATTCCATCAACTTCGCCCCAAACAAAAGCATACGCATTATGAGTTCCACTCTTATAAACTGTCTCGTTATAAAACGAATATTTTCTCGAATAATAAAATAGCATACTCTGCGTATGTGGAACGTTTAGAACTTTTTGCAGGTCAAAACTCGCACAAACAAATGAATGTGAATTTTTGGCTTTTTCCTGGTCTTCCTTAAACAGTTTATGGCTCGTTTCTTTCTGTTGGGAATGTTTCAACACTTTTTTTTTCTCTGTCTCATCCAATTCACGGTCCTTAAAGGATTCGCAAAAGGTGCACTTATCTTTTTTGGGAACATGGATGCCAATATTATACGTTTTAAAAATTCCGCGAAATATTTTTTCGGAGACACAATTCAAACCTTGTTCCTCTTGGTTTTCTTTGAATTTTCTGTACAGATTCGAAACTCTAAAATACTCGGTGGGCAAGTAAGTTCTATTGGTCCTAGAACGGCAATAATGGGATGGAACCCTTGGTAAGCTTTCAATGAATGTGCAAACGGCTTCTTTTAAATCATTGGATGTAGCATTTGACGTAGGTGCTGCACCCCTCTTGTCTGTTGCTGATGTATTTAAAACTGTTGTTTTTTCAAGGGCATATGTGACAACTCTACTGGAAATGTTAAGAGTTTTCAGCAAAAACTGCATACATACTTGTATTCTCTGTCCTTCAAAATTTATAAAATATTTCCTTGTTTCTGTCTTCTTTTCAATTTCTTTGCTTCGTCGCCTTTTGACAGGAACACGATCAACACAAGATAATAACCAATCTATTTGCTGTGTATGTGGCAGTTTCCAATAAAAGTCAAAAACGGCTTGCCTTTGTGACTCACTTAATCTAGTAGCACATTTGTTTTGGCAGCTCTTGCATGGATTTCTTTGCACAGATTTTTGTTTTTTCTCAACACGAGCTCTTTTTGAGTCTACCCCCAATCCCTGGTTACGTACCTCAATGGCCTTGACTTTCGGCTTTGGATTCTCGTTTACTTTTCGATGTTCTATTATTTCATCGGAACTTGAATTTTCTATGGAATCATTATGCCAAGATGAACTCCCATCTGTTTCAAACGGATCACACTCAGACTCAGACCCAGATATAGATTTGTATGGTGCAGACAAACTCCTTTCACCCGTAGTACTTTTAGTTTTTTCAAAATGATCAACCTAAAAAAATTCATAATTGTATTTATCTCACCTACCTCAAAATAATAAACAATGTATCAAGAATCAAGGAGCTTATTTACTTACTTTCATTCCTGCATTAGATTGTTTTGCTAATTCAACCATTTGTCTAGCTCTTGAATGAAACAAAATTGGTTTTTGCAATCCAGAGGGACCTGGCAAATTTTCATTCATGGTAAAATTTAAAATTTCACTAGAATACCACGAAACGATGAACTAACAAACAAAAACGTATGTATATGTATCTAATTAATAAATTAATGATCACAACAAGCCACTATTTTTTCAACACTTCCAACGAAAAAAGTACGATGACAACTGACGAGAGCAAAAGGAACAAAATAACCTAATACAAAACCAAAGCCTACTTACTGTATTCAAATATTTGAAATAAAATCAACAGCTATCTATGCAACGGAATTTACATACATACAAAAATACGCTTACAACCGACCAGACAAAAAAAAACACACAAAATAAATGGGAAAAAAGCAGAAGGCTACTTCATAGAAAAATATTCAAAATTAAAGAAAACCATAATATCTGGATGGTTATAACCGACAAAAATGGACCAAGTTCTATTTGGAAGAGTGTGCTAAGCGACAATTTCGGTTAAACTATGCGACATCTAACAAAATTTTTGTTTGGACTTTTGGTTGCTTAAGACAAAAAACTTTTTAAAAATGTCGCTTAGCATAATTTCAATGGCGGATAATACAAATTTTAGGGAGCAACATTATTCCAGTGAGAAAACTTGGCGGTTGTTACAATTTTATTTCCTCTTTAGTTTCTTTTGTATACATGATAGGGCAGCGAAACTCAGGCCAAAATGTGGCGCTTAACTTCTAGTATAGTTCCACATTAAAAAGTCATTTTCGAAAAAAGTGTCGCTTAATACATTCTTACGGGAAGGTATCGACATAGAAAACAAAAATAAATGACATTTGACATCTACCCCAAAACGAAAGCTGAACGAGAGCTGAAGGCACTCGTAAATAAAAATACGAGTATCGTATTAGATTTAGTGCCACTACAATCGTTTTTTCTAATCGCAATTTAACGAATAAGCGTTATTTTGAACGAGTTTCGTTTTTCATAATAACCCCCCAGCATTTTTGGCAATATCATAAGAGGTGATCTATGATTCACCTACCGAGAACTGAAAGTTGATTAGTTTCCTGGATCTAAGTGCCACTCATGGTTAGTGGCATCGGGCGTGGGTAACGTTTTAACCAGACACATTGGTCCCTCGAGAAAGGGCTTTGCTACTCAATTGCTTTCTTAGCCCAAGGAAACAACGGTTGGCAAGAGTTATTCTTCGTTTGATCTCGGCGCTGGTGTTGTGTTCTGCGTTCATAGCGGAGCCTAGGTAGACGAAGTTTTTAACTACCTTAAATGATGAAGTTTTGACCAAGACCTCGGTGTTGTAATTCCTTTCTTAACGACAGCATGTACTTTGTTTTGCCTTCATACTCACCAAAGTCCCATTGATATCACGCTGAGTTCTTCAGATTATGTCCATATCATCAGCATATGCCAGTAATTGGACAGACTTTTGAAAGTACGATGTTAATAAAATCGCATGACAGCGCATCACCCTGTCTAAAACCTTTTTTGACATCGAAAGGTTCTATTAAGCTGTTTCCAACCTTTATAGAGCAGCGTGTATTCTCCATTGTCATTCTGCACAAATATAGCTCTCTACAGCTCGTCCTTGTAGATGGGTGTCGATTTGATGTTCTTGCGTTTTCTCCACGATCTGCCGTAGTTTGAATATTTGATCGACTATATACTTTCCTGGTCTAAAACCAAACTGATAAGGACCTATCAGGATGTTGACGATGGGCTTCAGACGTTCACATATTACGACAGAGAAGATTTTGTAAGCGATATTAGGTAGACTGATGCCTATTTAGTAGTACCCGTGGCATGATGGTTAGTGCGTTGGACTGTCATGCAAGGGGTCCTGGGTTCAATCCCTGCCTGTGCCAGCTTAATTTAAAAAAAATAATTTTCGCGGGTACTGCCTCTTGCGAAGGAATTGACAAATCCTTCAAGAGTAATTCTTGTCATGAAAAAGTGCTTTCTCAAATTAGCCGTTCGGATTCGGCCTTAAATTGTAGGTCCCTTCCATTCCTGACAACAGTACTCGCACACAGGAATGGTTGAGAGTTGTAAGTCACTAGGCCCTGGTTCACAACGGACTGTTGCGCCACCCCATTTGATTTGATGCCTATTTAGCTGGTAGAGTTTAGAGGGTCTAATCAAATTATCTTTAGCTCCTTTGAAGAGCTTAGCATTCAAGCCATCTGCTACAAAGCCGCTTTGTTAAACTTCAGCTTGGATATGGCAATCTTTACTTTGTCTAAGTCCGGAAGACGGGATTGTTGGCTTTCGTCGTCTATGTTGAATGGATCATCCTGCCTCACAGAGGAATTGGGTTCGTCGTCGCCGTTCTACAGTCTACACATCAGTCCAGATATACTCGTATATGATAATCAAAATAATTGTTCCGGCCATTTTTCCAAAATCAATCATCTTCTGGATGAAACTCAGGAATTGAATTTAAATCCGATTCCAAAATCACTTTTATCCCGTCAGGTTTTTGAAATAATACTTTTAAAAATCTGAAAAGGCTTTTACAGGCCATGATGGTTGTTCAAAGCTATAATCCCTAAATGTATAGTATTTCGAAAAATGTTCGCAAGTTCATATATATTTCACTTGTTTTTACATAAATCTTAAAGAAACGGTGACCCTTTTATGCTTAAACGTTTCTTTACAGAGAATAACAGAACGGTTTGAAAATGATTTTTGTTTTTGCAACGAATCGTCCCCCAAAAAAGGCAACCAAATCAAAATTTTGAAATGAAATAAAAGAAATATTGTTGAAAAAGATTATTTATAGATTTTAATAGATAATTAAAATCGAAGTAAGCATTTTGCAGTTTAATTTAAATAAAAGTATTTTGACTCGAAATAATCACACTTAGCTTTAATGCAAGCCTTTGAAGGTTGTGGGTATTGGCCAATGACTGGTGGATATAATTGCTTCTAGTAAAATTTTGATAAATAATTTCTTAAGACTATTAATATTTATGTGTTACATATTTCAAGAATATAAAAATTAAGTTACTTCGGTGTTGACTTCCCTTCCACCAAAGTATCTTTATTTGTTAAATTTCTTTTCAATGTTAAATAAAATACAATATGAAAAAAATTCTCCCGAACATCAATACAAGTTGTTTAATTAATTCCTTTTAAAGTCGAAGTGTAATCACTTTGTAAGCGTCTATAGGGAGCTTGACGAATGCTTAACTGGATGTAATGCAAAGCCAAATTTTATAGTGAAATATGTTGATGACATATTTGCGGTTATGGACAAATATAAAGTCGCAGACTTATTATTGATCCTGAACGGATTCCACTCCAAACTACAGCTCACTGTTGAAAACGAAAATAACAGTTCTATATCGTTCCTTGATGTCAAAATCCACCGTATGGACACTCAGTTGTCGTTTGATTGGTTTCAAAAACCAACAGCATCAGGACGTCTGATCAACTTCCGGTCCAACCAAGCCAAACACATAATCTTCAACACAGCTTCCAATTTAGTTAACAAAGTTTTCACGTTAAGTGACGAAAGATTCCACCATTCAAATACCATCAAAGTGACCAACATTTTAAGCGACAACGGTTTCCCGCCAGCAATTATTCGTGGCTTAATTTTACAACAACAATGCAGACGCGCTAAACAACAAAGTGAGGATAACAACAAAGGATACTTCAAAAGCATTGTTTACGTTCAAAAACTGGATGAGAGTTTTAAGCAAGTTGTCACCAAAAACATCCAAGATGTCCGATTGGCTTTCAAATCTAACCAGACAATTAGACACCTTTTCACCAACCTAAAGACCAAAATAGACAGAGATAAACGCACTGACGTCATTTATAAAATAAACTGCAAAGGTAAACCTGACGAAACATGTAACCTTTGCTACATCGTAACCACCAAACAATTCTTGCGCCAAAGATTGTCCAACCACAAATCTGACATCAAAAACAATAACCTGGCTAAAACCGCATTGGCGGCCCATTCAATAGACAAAGGTCATTCTCCGGATTTCGATGGTGTTTAAGTTCTTCAAACGGAGAAACATACCTCTAAGCGATATACGCTCGAAACGCTCCACATCCTGAACAACAAAAACAATGTGAATCGCAAGCAAGACACACAGAGTATATCATCTGTATACTGCTCACTTGTTTCCTCATAAGAGTTTTCTCTTTGTTTTTTGTAGTTATAGACTGAACTTCTTAATTAGAAGTGTTTTTTTTTAAACTGTTTTAAAATTTAATTGTTAAATTGTAAGTTTTTTCTTATTCTTGTTGTCCACAATATTGTACTATGTGTTTTATATTTCATGTGTAATAAAGTTCCCCTGAGTAAGGCAGCAACCCCTGTCGAAACGTCGGGAAAAGCTAATGTAACAACCTTGTTTCATTGCAACGATCAAACTGACCAAAAAAGCCGAAGGAAAACCTAATTTTTCAAATACACATCAGGATATATTCATTGGTCAATACATTATCTTTTAATAAAGGGTTTTAAGTGAAGATATAATGAGCAATTATTTTACTGTTTTTATCCGAAATTAGTCGTTGTTAACCTCAGTCAACTATCTTGAAGAGATGACGAACTAAAAGAGATATTTCTGTAGCGTGCACTAAAGGGTATATCTGTTACTTTCTAATGCCAAAACACAGTGCGGCTATCGAAAAAGAGGGTTTTATGATTCGTGAATATTAAAATAGTTGCGAGAGACGGAGTGTTGGAAAGCATTTCACATTCGTATTGTAAGGCTAAAAAACGAATCTCTATACTTCACAGTACGGCCAAAGTATGAGAAAAGAGATATCACCACGAACACGAAGCCACGACGCACCTAAAAGATGTTATTTCAAACGGACTTTCTTGAATACTGTTTAAGAGGCTTAGAAAGTTCCTAAAGTGCCAGGCAGGAGATTGAAGTTTACTTTAGAATTCAATATTTATAATTCTGGCTTCGCCTAATGAATTCCGAATATCTTGCAACATTTTTGACGACCGACATCGTTTTTGTAAACGTTCCACAAAAGATGGTTAATGTGTATCAGCACCGAGTTCCAATAAACAAACCTGTTAACTTATGAGTCACAAAAGAAGACAACCGTCGTGTAGGATAACAAGAGAAAAGACTAACTTTATTAGTATATTTAAGTATAAAGAATTCATTATAATCTGGTATACAATTTCCAGTGGGAGCCGACATTGCCAATAGTAAATTATTCAAACAAATTATTATTCCAACACTCCCACTTTTGAAAAGATTTAGTTCAAACAAAATATAATTCATACAGGTTATTATTAATATTAACATATTACATTACTTTGATCAAAAAACGAAATTTTTCAAATTTATCTTTGCATAGAGCCTTTGTAAAGATGTCTGCATTTTGATGTTCAGACGGAACATAATTAATCTTAAAATCACCTCTGCTGAATCGTTCACGGATGAAATGATAACGAACATCAATGTGTTTCGTTCGTTTGTGGTATTCAGGATTTTTGATTAGCTTTATTGCTCCCTGGTTATCCATGTTTAGATTAACCTCTCTACTGCCAGTTGAAACTAATTTGAAGACAAGTTGCCGAAGCCACACCATCTCTTTCACTGCTTGTGACGCTGCGATGTACTCCGATTCGGTGGTAGATAAGGACACACATCTTTGCCTCTGTGATGACCAAGACACCGGACCACTTCCCAAAGTAAAAATAAAACCAGTGGTGGAACGTCTAGTCATATTGTCTCCGGCATAATCAGCGTCACTGTAACAAACCAAAGAAAAACATTTACTTTTTTCAAAAATTATACCCATTTCTCGAGTTCCACTGATGTACTTTAGTATTCTTTTGACTGCGTTGACCTGGGCCTGGTTCGGTGAGTCTAAATATCGTGAAACTACTCCTACTGCATAGGCTATGTCTGGGCGGGTGGCAACAGCCAGGTACATAAGCGATCCAACAGCCTCTCTGTAGGGAAACTTGACTTCTTTGGAGGATTCTGAATAAGAAAAGGTTTCAGCTGGGGTTGAAACTGGTTTGCAATTAAGCATATTGAATCTCCGCAAAATATGCTCAGTATAACGTGATTGAGTGACATGAATTGCACCATTGGGTTTCCTTTTTAACTGCATACCTAGAAAACAATCCGCATTCAATGTTGTTATCTCAAACTGCGTCTTTAAAAACTTTATTAATATCAAAGCATCCTCTTTATCCTGTGTAGCTATTAGGCCATCATCAATATATATCACCAGGATCATACGCCTATTAACATCGGCTGAAATAAATACACATGGATCCATTTCGCTGGGCTTAAGGTTAAACTGCTTCAAAGCGGCCGTAAACTTCTCATTCCAACACCTAGACGCCTGTTTTAACCCATACAAACTCTTTTGAAGCTTGCAAACTCGTCCAGATCCGTCATCGAAGCCTTGAGGTTGCTGCATGTAGATCTCTTCATATAAATCGCCGTTTAGAAAGGCCGTCTTAACATCGAACTGAGATAAACTTAATCCTTCGTTTGCCACAATTGCGAAAATACAGCGTATGGAAGTAAATTTTGCCACTGGACTGAAAGTTTCAAAATAATCAACACCCCGTTCTTGACTGAATCCGCGAACCACCAATCTAGCTTTGAATCTCTGCAAACCATCAACTCCTAAGTCCTTCAACTTATATACCCATTTGTTTTCGATTGCTTTCCTGTTCGGCGGAAGCTGTACCAAATCCCAGGTATGGTTCTGATGAAGGCTATTCATCTCTTCTTCCATTGCTCTCTTCCAATTAGCTGCATCATCGGAAGCAAGTGCATCGCGGTAGGTGTTTGGTACTCCTTGTGCAAGGAAAGCATGTCTCTGAATGATGTTGCACATACCAGAATAGTCTACTGCTTTCTGGTTACGTAGACGATACCTCAATGGAAGTGTCACATCACCGCCATCATTGTTACTCCCACCATCATCATTCTGGATTATTTCAACTCCTTCCACTTCTTCGTCAGCAGACTCATAAACGTCTTCCCTTGCTTGCTCTCCATCTTCTCCTTCATTTTCTGCGATTGACAAATCTTGGGATGTTGAAGGTTCTTGAGAAGCTTCAGTTAAAACATTTTGATATTGTTCAAATTCTTTGAACGTAACATCTCGCACTATTTCTACTTTTCGATGAGTAGGTATCCAGACACGGTATCCCTTGGAAGTCTCTGAATATCCCATGAACAAACCCTTTTCAACTTTTTTATCCCATTTTCTGCGCCTTTGCTTGGGTATGTGGATAAATGCTTCGATTCCAAAAACTCTGAAAAATTCAAAGCTGGGCTTACGACCACACCACATCTCATAAGGTGACTTATCTTTTATAGCGCTTACGCCAGTACGGTTCAAGACATAAACAGCCGTATTTACAGCTTCAGCCCAAAACATCTTGGGTAAGTTTCTCGCATGAAGCATCGAACGTGCCGCTTCCACTACAGTACGGTTTTCTCGCTCAGCACTGCCATTCTGCTCCGGAGTATATGGTACGGTGGTTTCATGTCGAATACAATTTTTGCTCAGAAGCGATCTTACAGCTTCGTTAACAAACTCCAACCCATTGTCTGTACGAAGTGTCTTCACAGGGAGTCGCATCTCACATTTGGCTTTATTTATAAACTCTTCTATTGATGAATAAACTTCTGACTTGTTTTTTACAAAAAAAACTACCTTAAAATGGGAAAAATGGTCTTTAAAAAGAACAAAATATCTGCAACCCCCTATAGAAGTTTCCTCCATAGGACCACATACATCCGCATGCACTAACTCCCCTGGTTGACTAGCTTTAAATGTGCTTTTGGGAAATGGAAGTCTATTCTGTTTCCCATACATACAGGCATCGCACGAGAATTCCTTAGCATCTATAAAAGGAATACCTTCTTTCAACAACTGAGAACGTACTTGTGGGACATTTTGATGAGCCATCCTTTCATGCCATACATTTAATGGCAGATCTTTAGAAGATGCTAACATTGCCTTATGATCCGACAGGCCTTGAACAACAAAACACATTTTGAACAACTGCCCCTTTCGCTCTCCCACTGCCACAACAGATCCATCGTCTTTCTTGAACTCGCATCGCAAACTATCAGACATAAACTTGAGACCCTTATCTAGAGCACGACTTTGTGAAAAAAGGTGTGCGTTAATTTTTGGCACATACAAAACGTTTGAGAGATGCTTTTCACACCATTTTTCTCCATTGTAGGATAAAATATTTATATCACCTGTTCCCAGTGCTAAAATCTTTTGACCACTTCCTACTCTTATGTCAATTAGATTAGAAAATCTTTCAAAACGCACAAACCAATCTCTTTTATGGGTCATGTGGTCGCTAGCACCGGAGTCGAGATACCAATTATCATCAATTTCACCATTATTCATTATCAACGCATTGCAGGTACTTGTCAATATATTATTCTTTCGCCCCTCACTTACACTTCCAGTCTTCAGTTTGTCACCACCACAAGATATATATACCGCCCCTTTATCCTCACTTGAGCTTCCAGTCCACAAAGCATCATCAAAGTTCAAAATCTTCTTCTTTTCCATTGCCTCACTTGAAGTTCCAGTCCTCACTTCATTAGCATCAGAAAATATTTTTCCCCCCGTTTCAACCTCACTTGTACTTCCAGTCCATCCTTGCACAGAGCATAATTCAGAATTACACATGAGAGCCTCCCCCCTTTGTACTTCATTCCGGTTTCCAGTCTTCTTTCTATCGGAAAACTTTTTTGGACAGTCCTTTTTCCAATGACCAAATTCATTGCACCTAAAGCACTTTCCAGGTTTGGAGACTTTCTGCTGTTGCTGCTTCTTGTTCCTCTGCTTTGCAATTAATGCTGTGCCTTTAATGGAATTACCTGAACTAGATGAATGTGAATGCATACGTTTTTCCTCCATCACTAACCGTGAAGTCAGATTCTCTAAGGTCTGTTGTTCCTTTGCCGTGGATTCCCAAGCGCAAAAGAAATGTTGGAAACTTTCAGTGAGAGTCATCAACACCTTTGTAATCACCATGCTGTCGGAAACCTGCTCTCCAACATCTCTAAGCTGCCTAACAATATTTTCCAACTTGGAGATGTGAGTCGCAACGTCATCATCAGGCTCCTTCTCGAAACTATAAAATCTTTGTAGCAACATGTGAACATTCGTACTAGAAGTGTGTTCATACACCGCCTTTAACTTCGTCCACATCTCCTGTGCAGTGTTGCAGTTAACAATGTGACGAAGCGGTATTGAACCTACGCTCGTTGCAATTATGCGTTGAGCCTTGCTATCGACTTTCGTCCAATTTAATAACCTAGCATCAAAAATTACCTGGGTCTCATTTTCCCCCTTAAAGCCTAGTACATACTTGTGAACCATCTCGTGAACCCATACAAATTTCAGTTTTTGGTTCACCCGTGAACTTGCTCGTGAAGCTGAGTGGAGAACAAAGTGGAGAGTTTTCGTTCACGGGCAATTCACGAGCAAAATGTACGGGAACTGTTGGTGAAGCTTTGACATTTGGTTTGTTCATGTTCACAACGTGTACTCACAAGTGTGTACCAGTGAGCAATGTCAAAAGTTCACTTTCTCCACTGGCGAACGTTCACTTCACGAGGAAGTATGTACTAGGCTTAACTGGTTTATTGTTCGGGTCATTTACATGTTCAAATAGACCAGAAGCTTTAAGTAAAATTTGAACTTGAAATTTCCATATAGAATATTGTTCAGAATCAAGCAATTTTTCTATTTTAAAACTTTCAGACTCCATTTCTGAATTTAAAAAAAAACACACTCTAATTTTATACTTTCTGCAGGCTTACGTGACCTGGGCCCATAACCTGTTAACTTATGAGTCACAAAAGAAGACAACCGTCGTGTAGGATAACAAGAGAAAAGACTAACTTTATTAGTATATTTAAGTGTAAAGAATTCATTATAATCTGGTATACAATTTCCAGTGGGAGCCGACATTGCCAATAGTAAATTATTCAAACAAATTATTATTCCAACAAAACCAATTATTGGGGTCCCTAGCAGATTCAGACACAGGAAAATTATGAAAACGGTCTTATTTCAAAGTTAAGTTAACGACAGTGAAAAGTAGAAAGTGTTGAAAGAATCTTGATATTTTATAGGTATAAGTAGATAAAATGTTTACAGTGGGTATTGCGACTTTTAGTCCAATGCGTTTCAACAACTACGAAAGTTGGGCTTATCAGTTAAATAACTGTCGTCGATACTATTAAATTATATAACATTCTTGTGAAATTTGTTAAGTTTAAACACTTAGAATGCTAGTATTTTTCTGAGTCAGCCATTGCAGTTCAAACAAACTCCATTGCGGTAAAAAAAACATATATCTCTTATTCTGTATAATTAGAGTCTGCTTATAGCCCTAGTTCACACAGGACTGTAGCGCCACCTTAAGTAAGTTATAGCGAACTATCCGTTTGTCCTGCGCTGACACCAATATTTTACTTCTAGGGGATTTTAATTTACCACACATTGACTGGATTCAATCGGAAGACGAATCTTGCCTTGAAGCCTCTATCTCTTCTTCACAATTGGAACTATCTTTTCTCGATAAAATCCTTCTTACTGACTTACAGCAAACAAACTGTATTTAAAACGCTATTAGTACTCTTGTTCTAGAATCTAAATCAGGAATTACTAATATTGATAAATATCACCCCCTTGGACATTTTTCTTGACTTGAGTAATCACCTTACTGAACACAGTAATTCCTTTGATTGCTTATATAATTTTGACTTCAGAAGAGCTAATTTCCAGTTGTTGTCTGAAGATTTAACCATTTCTGGAATTGCTGATACTTTAGCATTTTCTAATATTGACGAAGCAGTTTCAATTTTGTATAAGATCCTTAATAATTGATCCTTAATAATAGAAAAAAATCTACCTTTTAAGAAATCAAGAAATACTAACTTTAACCACCCTTGGTACACGAAAAAATTGCGTTTACTTGGAAACAAAAGAAATAAGGCATGGAAAACTTATCTCAAAACTATGTCTCCAATCAACTTCTCTGTTTATGTTGAATTCTTTAATGAATTAAAGTCTCTTTCTAATTTTTTATATGCTTGTTATGTTACTGATATGAGCAGTGGGCACCTCTTTGAAAGAGAATCCTAAAAAATTTTGGAAACTTGTAAACTTAAAGAAAAAATCAAGCAACAAATTTCCGTGAGTCATTTGTTAATAGCCCTGAAGAAGTTGATGAATTATATTTTCATAATCTTCACTCCTTTTCGCAAACTAGCTGTAATCACATCCCTGGGCTACGGAGTACGGTCCTTGATCTTTTATCTGCGTTGAATGATGACTGCTCAGCCGGTCCCGATGGTATTCTCCCGATAGTACTAAAAAAGTGTAGTAATGATTTAGTTGAACCCCTTACGTTCTTATTCAAACTTTCTATAAAAACAGGCAATTTTTCCAGTATTAGGAAGAAGTCATTTCTAACACCAATTTTAAAGAAAGATAACAAGGCGAACATTTGCGAACAGCAACATGGTTTTGTGAAAAAAAGATCAACCGTTACTAATCTGCTCACATTCATATGTTCAAACGCTTTAGAACAAGGAACAAGGTTATGAAGTTGACTGTGTATACACAGACTTCTCTAAAGCTTTTGACCAACTAGGCGACGGAATTATTTTATTTAAACTCAAAGCTCTTGGTTTTCCACCATTTTTCTTAGATTGGATTAAATCATGCCTTGAAAACAGATCCTGAGGTAAAATTTAGAAATTGTCTTTCAGAACCTTTTGTTGCTCAATCTGGTGTTCCCCAGGGAAGCCATCTTGGCCCTTTTCTGTTGATCCTGTCTATTAAAGACGTATCGTCATGTCTACGTTCAAGTGAAGTTCTCATTTTTGCTGATGACATGAACATTTTTAAGATTATAAAGTCCAACCATGATCGTATTCTTTTACAAGCCAACATTGATAGTTTCACAATTTGGTGTGGAAAAAATAGCCTTGCCCTCAACCCTTTAAAATGCCAGACGATAACTTTTACTAAAAAACGAATCGTTAGTGTATTTGAACATAATTTCATTGGCTTTGACCTAAAGGCTCTTCCTTGGGAAGATTCTTATGATCTGCTTCCCTATGAACATCGTATTCAGTTTCTTCACTTGCAATCTCTCCATCAAAGGCGTGTTAATAATGATTTGATATTTCTTCATCAACTCGTTAACGGTGAAATTGATGCACCTTATTTGCTATCTTGGTATCATCATTTGAATTACCGAGGCGAATGAGCATTTTATATAATTTAAACTGTTCAACGATAGATTTAAATTTAAATAAGGTCGGATTAAAATCATTGTTTAGAACCAGTGCTCCACTATCCTAAACGTCTTTAATTTTTTCTTTTTCAAAGTTCTTTCTTTATAAAGAAATGTCAATTTTCAAAATTTGGTTGGGTTAGGTATTTTTGATAGTTGGTCCGTCGTCGGGAGGAGACTCAGTTCCATTATCAACGATAAGATCATTAATAATCAAAACAGCAACCTTATAAGAGTTATGATTATCCTATCACATTTGATGATTTTGTAGCAGTGTATGAAAACGTTGCTTCCATGGACTGATCATATGACAATTATGAAATCGAAACAACAACTATAATAATATGAGGACTAAATAGTTCGCGGAATGGAAGGGGTATGAAATTTTGCAGATTTTTATTTTTCAATATACTCTTCCTTAAGCCTAATGCACTTTAAAAGAAGTTTATTAATGTCCTAAACAAAAAACGATTTGCCAAGTCCTTTAAAATTGGCAGAAATTGTCGACTTCACCTGTTCATCATCGGAAAGTCTTTTTCCACTGAGTTCTTTCTTCAGATTTAATAAAAAATAATCAGAAGACGCCAAATCTGAGCTATAAAGGTAAATACAAATAAATTGGGTGGCACAACAGTCCGTTGAGAACTAGGGCCTAGTGACTGACAACTCTGAACCATTCCTGTGTGCGAGTACTGTTGTCAGGGATGAAAGGGACCTACAGTTTTAAGCCGAATCCGAACAGCAAATTTGAGAAAGCACTTTTCATGACAAGAATTTGTCAATTCCTCACAAGACGCAGTACCCGTGAAAAAAACTTTAGGTGTCATAGGTAGGGATCGAACCTAAGACCTCTCGCATGAGAGTCTAACGCACTAAACATCATGCCACGGGTAATGGGCTATAAAGGTGGTGGTGGATAAATTGAAACCACATTTTTGCAAGGCAGTCATCGCAACGTCACCCTTGTGAACTGGTACATTGCGCAGGCTCAGACAACATAAGGGACTTCATTTGCAGTCAACTGCATTCCTTGAACGTACATCTTGACCAAGTCAACTGGTTTGTTTTTCAAGTGTCATAAACTTCAAACTCAGAACTTTACTTCTCTAACTTCTACCTTTAGTTAACGGTACCAAAAACAGTCCTCAGGCAAGTCCATTGCAAAGAAATATTACTTATTTCTTTTCCAATTTGACGAGAAACCCTTTTACACAAAAAATTTAATGAAATTGTTCGAAAAATAAATAAATCGTAGAGGAATAAAGTTCAACTTTCGGTTGATTAGAAAAACATGATCGATTGTCATTTTGACATAAGTTGACTTGACTTAATAGTTAGGGAGATTTTTCCTGACTAACTTTCCAGTCAAGTTCCAATAAAGTTGCTCTGGCCAATCAAATGCTAGAAACTTGCTTTACTTTCAAGTCCCTTATATCGCCTGAACCTGCCCATTGTCTTGCAAAAGTAGAACACCATTTGTCCATTTTTCTATGATGGTTCCTTTTAAATTATGTGAGATGCTTGCGTAGTATCCGCCGGTTATATTGACACCCTTTTCCTTGAATCAATAAGTTAAATCCCCACCGAATCACAAAAGACTGTAGCCATTATTTTTCCAGCCGATTATGAGACCTTGAACTTCTTAGGGGTGCTTCGCCTCTTTTGATCCACTGCACAGAGATATTCAAGATGCCTTTTCTTGTAAATCGCTTTTCATATTTAGTCGCAGGATGAACATATTCTCCAAAAAATAAAATTGGTCGAATTGAAATTGTCCAATTTCGTCCTGTAGAAAACTTTCAATACCCATAAGAACCTATAAGAAATCTCGACTAGAATATCGTTTTAACATCTTTCAAACAAAAACGATCAGGGGAACGTCGTAGTAGAACCGCAGTTGATGCTGAGAATATGGAAAGATCACTTCTCCAAATTATATAACGGCGATGAAGAACCGAATTCCGCTGTAAGGGAGATAGAACCACTCAACCTCGGCGACGCAGATCAACAATTCCGCCTACACGACCTTGACGAAGTAAAGATAGCTATATCTAAACTTAAGTCAAACAAAGCTGCTGGAGCTGACGGCATCGCTGCCGAACTATTCAAAGCAGCAGGCGATCACTTGGTACGGAGCAAGCACCAATTGGTCGGAAGAAAGCATGCCCGATGAGTGGAATCTCAGCATAATGTGCCCGATACATAAGAAAGGATACCCTCTCAACTGCGCCAACTACAGAGGCATCAGTCTCCTTAACATTGCATATAAGAAATATTAACACTGCGGCAGATCTTGGAAAAAACCCAGGAGCTTCAAACCGATACCCACCACATCTTTATCGATGTTAAAGCCGCGTATGACAGCATCTAAAGGGAAGAGCTCTACAGTGCAATGTCTGGTTTTGGCAATGACGATGGAGAATGCACGCTGCTCTATCAAGGTCGGAAAAGATCTTACCGATGCATTTGATGTCAAAAAAGGTTTTAGACAAGGCGATGCACTGTCATGCGACTTCTTCAACATCGTTCTGGAAAGAATTGTGCAAAACTCAACCGTCAACACCTGAGGCACAATCTTCCAAAGGTCCATCCAATTACTCGTATACGCAGATAATATTGACATAATTGGAAGATCAAAGCGTGATGTCAGTGGAACGTTTTTGAGCATTGGGACGGAAGCGAAGAAGAGGGGTTTAGTGGTCAATGAGGGCAAGACCAAGTATATGCTGTCATCAAAAAAGGACACTGAACGACGACGTCTTGGACAAAACGTCACCATGGACAGCTATAACTTCGAGGTAGTTAAGGACTTTGTCTACCTAGGCACCGCTACAAACACAGACAAGGACACCAGCGCTGAAATCAAAAGATGAATAACTCTTGCAAATCGCTGCTTCTTTGGACTTAGGAGGCAATTGAGAAGTAAAGTCCTCTCTCGAGCATCTAGAATCACTATCTATAAGACACTCATCATCCCGGTTCTTATTCATGGGGCTGAGGCCTGGACGTCTTAGGATGCTTCGAGAGAAAAATTCTTCGGGTGATTTTTGGTCCCGTACGCATAGATGGAGAATGGAGGAGAAGATATAACGACGAACTGTACGGGCTGTACAGCGACACTGACCTAGTTAGCAGAATTAAAGTCCAACGGCTAAAATCGCTAGGTCATGTAGAGCGGATGGACATCAACGCTCCAGCCCGGAAGGTTTTTGAATCCAATCCCGAGGGACGGCGGCGCAGTAGAGGAAAACCGCTACTCAGGTGGCGCACCCAGGTGGGAGAGGACCTCAACCAACTTGGCGTGCGAAACTGGAGACAGCTAGCTAGGGACCGAGCTGGCTGGAGACGCTTGTTGGTTGAGGCCCAGGTCCACCCCGGACTGTAGCGCCACCTTAAGTAAGTAAGTAATTTTTCAAACATAAACAACACAAAATAGTTTTAAGAAAAAAAAATAATTTTAATTTTTGTCCACTACTCGTACATTTATACATTTACAACGATTTCCTAAGTTCAATTAACATAATTCCTCAACGCCGAGACAACTCCTAACCCGTACAAAAATGTTTGTTCCAAGACATCCCAACTCCTCTTCTGTTCCTCTTCAACTTCTTTGAGGGCTTTCAGAATCTCCGGTCTCTCAACAAGCGCTGTTCCGTGGGATTTCAGAAAAATACTCAAATAAGCTTGACTCAACTCGAAATCACAGTTTGTCGAGAGCATATAACTGATGGTCTTGAGAAATTGCGTCATCGACTTGTACGACCCACCACCAATTGGATGCAGTGACTTAACTTCGAAGTCAATCATAGATGGGCCGAGTTTCTTGAGGTATTCCACACAGCTTTTGTAATCGCCCGATGTGGTTGTCTCCTCAAGAAGTGTACCGAATTTGGTGAGGTTGTTAAAGCTGGAGGGTGTTATCATCTTTGTGTTGTCATCTTCCTTAGTGGCCGCAGACAGATCGAATTTCAAGTCAATGCCAGCGACTGTGGGAAGGAAGAAGGGAGCTTGTTTGGGAGCTTTTGGTGGGGCTTTTGGTTTGTTGCGTTTCTTAATGGTGTCGAGGTCGAGAAGATTCTGCCAGCGTGCCTCCGCTGCACCTGACATTGTAATCAGCTCTTCGGAAATCTGACTTGGACTCTCGTAGTGCATATCGACTTCTTCACCTTCCTCATTGCCAACACTTAGCTCCTCAATGGCAGTCTCCAAGCTCACCTCATCACACACGCTCGTCGGCAGATCAACATGCGGCGCCTCGTCGTAGGGATTGATGGAGCGCAGCGATATGTGATTGAAGAGCGTTTTATTGGCCCACAGGAATACACCCAAAAAGTTGACGTGTGCTGTTGCCAGGAAATCGCCCGTCGGAGACATCGTCAGTGACACACAGGGTCGTTCCACTTTGAAGTGATCAATCATATAGGACGAGGGGATGTCCCAGACTTTGATGGTTGAGTCCATGGCTGCACTTATCAGCCAACGACTGTCGGGGCTGAAGGTGACGTCGTTGATTTTTGAAGTGTGTCCTAGGAATTTCCTCACAATCGTCTTTGTGTCGGAGTCAACGACGTACAGACCAAAACTCTCCAAAGCCACACAGAGCATGGCACTTTCACGATGCGATCGGATCATTGTCACTCCATCTGACATTCGTAGAGTTTCTGTGGGTTTTGCGATCTCTTTGTTGGTGTTTCCTTTGAAATGCCAGAACTTCAGCAAACCCTCACTGCAGCCAGAGACAACGAATTGATTCAGATTATCGCAAGCAACTCCTCGGACGGCTTTTGTGTGGCCCGGTCGCCCGTAGCTGGCCCGATGGATACCTGATTGGATGTTAAATCGTTCTATGTCACCGCTGGAGTAACCTTTAAGAAGAATAATAACTCCGTGACTCTACCGTGGGAGGAAAACAAATGGTTAAAAGGGACACTCACCAATGATAACAAAATTGCCACAATGTGTCAAAATCAAGCAAGTGGTCTGTGCTGAGAAATCCGTCCTGTTTTTATTCTGGAACTGCTGCGGAACAAGCCTGAGATCACCCATTTTGCCTTTGCTGAAGGACCATGTCGTGGTTTGAATGATTCCCGAGTGTATTGCCGCAATGCTATCCCATTCCTTCTCCCTGGTCATTTCGGTTGTGAATTCAATAATCGGAGGCATGGTCAGGACATCAAATTCCAAACGATCTGAAATGAGTTATGTTACATGGTGTTTCTTAAAGCATCAAATAGAATGTCACACTTCTTTTTTTGGATGCCTTTCGATTGTAACTGGCTTTTCCCATCGAACGATTCAACATCTCGGTTATGGTACTGAAGACTCTCAGGGCGCTATCTTCACCCGAGGACACAATGGAATCACCCTTGTTGCCATGGTATCGAATGCAAAGAGGAGGGGCCTGGTGGCCATCACGCAGTCTGAGGAGTCGAGCCCCACCATCAGGCATGTCGAAGATCCACAATTTCATCGAGTTATCCGGCGAGGTGGTCAGCAGGAGGGGTTCATTTGGGAAGCAGATGGTTGTGGTTACTGAACCTTCGTGGGCTTTCATTTGACTGGCCACCTAAATAAGAAGTTGTTAGCTCAAGCGTCTCCTCAAAGTTTTCTGTGAATCTTGAATACCTTACCTTTTTCTCTTCAAGATTCCAAAAGGCGATATTTCCATTGTTGCTCGAGGTCACCATGATTGGCTGTCCATCGGTGCGGAAGGATATTCCGGTGACCGGACCCCAATCTTGTTTGAATTGCATGAGAACCTCATCGAACTTCAAGTTGAGTAGAACGGTACTTCCATCGCTGTGGCCAATGGCAGCCACATCCAAAGCTGGAGCCGGTACAATGGCCATCACTTTGCTGCCGAAGCCAGCAAAAGTGTACACCAGTCGGTTCTCTCGCAAGTTCCACAGCTTCAACTCGCCCTTTTGACTTCCCAAGAGTATCTTGTTTATGTAGGTCGGTGGATGGGCAATGGCAGTTATGAGGAAGTCATCAGGAGAGAAAGGCACCTCGAGGAACACAGTTTCACTCTCAATGTCCCAGACTTTCATCAGATTCGATTCGTCAATGGCAACGAGATGTTTGTGGAAGGGCAGCATCAAGTGGATGTTCTTGGTGTGGCCCCTATAGGTGTGGATGTTGTGTTTGCCAGCCTTCCAGGCATAGATCGTCTTATCAGCGGCAGTGTAGACATGATAACGGTCATTGGCCATGCAGGTAATGTCATCGGAGTGGACATTGCTGACGTGCAGCAAGCGGAACTTGTTGGAGTTATAGACTTGGAATGAACGTCCAATGCATGTGGTTATGATGTTGTCCTTGCGATTGAAGACATAACGAACTAAAGCGGGAACTTGATTGCTCACATAGCCGAGGGATCGATTACGACGAAATATTTTACTACTTTGACTTGGCATTTTATTTGTTTGGGTTTTTTATTTTAATATTTTTGAATCATTTAAGATAAAATTGTGTAAAAGAAAATAAACTTCACCACGCGGTAAATGATCAACAATCAAATTTTAAAATGTACTGTCAAATAGCTGTCAGTTGGGAAAATGACCATTTTGACGTTTGATGCCGAAGTTTGCCGAAGCAACACGAATGCGCACATGTTTACATCCGAAGATTTGTTATTTAGTAAGCGCTTGGAAAATGAAGTTGAAAATCTTTGTAGGGTATTGTTGGCAAAGTTTGGAAACCGAAATTGTTACATTATAAGTACAAGATTTTAAAGCAGCAACAAATATTTTTATTTAAATGCGATAAAGAAAATTAAATTGTTTTGAAAATAGAGTCGGTTATTTTTTTAACATAGAAATTTAAAAAAAAGTGAAAAATGTTGGTTAACTCTAAATATCTGATGAACTAATATCGCTAGAGACATGAATTAAATTGTATATTGTATACTGTGACGTGATACCAATCAAATATTTCTTTGGAGAAAGATTTTCCAACGAAAAAATTGATTTGACAATTTTTTTTTACAAAAAATCAAAAACCTAGAAACTTGAGATTATGACTTCCAACTATTTTTAACTTATGAGAAATATTGTTTTCAACATTCGGAAAAATTTTAAGAAAAATCGAATATATAGTTTATTTTACAAAAACTAAAAACCTCAAAAAAATGAATACAAGTTGGTACAAATTGATTTTCGACTCAAATATCTCTTCAAAGCATTCAGAAATTGGCTTTAAACTAATTTTATCTTTTGAAATATATTGTTTTCAACATTCAGTAATATATTGAGAAATATCGAATTTTGAATTTTGTTTACAAAAAATAAAAACCTAACGAAAACAATACATACACTTGGTAAAAATTAACTTTCGACTTAAATATCTTTTCAAAAGTCAAAAAATGTAGCTTCAAATTTATTTAATCTCACAGAAAATATTGTTTTCGACATTTAGTTATTTAAATTTTATAAGAATCAAACAGTCCGTTTTTTCATTAGAAAATAAAATCTACAAAAAAGTAAGCAAATTTGGTAAAAATTTATGTTTGGTTCTTGATATCTCTCAAATTAATTTCAATTCATCCAATTTGTATTTGTTTATAGGAAATACAAACTAAAAATATCATTATCAAAACTAGATTTTATAGTAAAGCTATTTCATTATATGCAACATATTGTTGGTAGTTTTTAAATTTTTAGAAACAATTCGACTGACAACTTTTTTAACACAACACGAAAACCTACAAGATAAGTCGACAGACGGGATGGGAAGTTATCAGTGTATCAAATTGGCAAGCATTCCTTTTGCAGAAAGCATTAAATGAAGTTGTTCATAAAATAAATAAATCATAGAGTAGTAAAGTTCAGCTTTCAGTTGTATGAAAAAACTCGATCAACTGTCATTTTGAAAGAAGTAGACTTGACTTGATAGTTTGGGTGATTTTGCTTGACTAACTTTCCAATAAACTTTTCATTAAAGATGCCTTAATTGGAAAGTATTTTTTTTTGGCAGCTGGCCAATCAGATACTAGAAACTTGCCAAACTTTCAATTTAATTATGTCTTCCGAACCTGTACAATGTTATGTGTCAAAGAAAACTGCTAAAACTTGGCCGACTTCTCGCAATAGTTTGTACTCATGTGAACACTCATTTGAAACAGTTGAATGATTGCATACTAATTGGAAATAAGAATATGTTCTTGCCAACAACCTCATCTAATTTTTATTGGTAGATAGTTTTAAGGAGGAAACAACAATAAAAGCTTACAGGATTTTGAAAGATTAAGATTCGAGGCCCGTCTGTTTGTGGGATGCAGGTCGAGAAATGCAGGTTCATGGAGCTAGTTACATTATTTTTCGTTCATTAGTTAGATATAACCAACTTTTTTGTTTTCAATAAATATTTTAAGTTTTCCGAAAATATTTTCAGATTTTCTTGCTATTTTTTAACCTTTGTTTGTTTTATTTCGATTTTTTTCACTACACACTCGTGACAGTCGCTGGCAAAATATATAGGATTATACTATTTTATAGGAAGTAAGAAAACGTTACCATTGGTGTATTTTATCGCAATTTCGAGTTCTTAAACTTAATATATACTGATCATTGTCATACTAGATAAGGACTGCTTCATATCCGAATAGAAAATGCCCTTTAAACGTAATTCTACTTATTTAGCTACACTTCCGTAGAAATTAAAAGGCTTATTTTCAATCAAGTTCTAATGCTTCCGCTGAACATACGGAATCGCTAGTAGCGTGCTTTAAAGAATAGATGTTAATGGGATTGGTAATAGTAAAACTATCTTGATGTTCAAATGGTAGACATTCAAGAGGACACAAGCGTCCACAGGTTTTTCTTAAAACCAACTTCTGTCTATCAACTCCTACTCTCACCTCCACGTGGTGAACATCGGGTGCCTAGTACCTCAACTGTTGATTGGGTTCCAACCCCAGTGGAAAGTTGTTGGGGGCAGCAAACGAGAGAGGTGGGGAGAGGTGTTTCCACTAAGGCACCTCTCCTTATCCAGACGGCAGCGGAGGAATTCCCGAGATGGAATCAACGGTGGCGTCTACAGTTCCAGTAAGGTTGAACTACTTAGTGAACACCTTATAGGGCTTCTTCGACTTATTCGGAGCCCAGGCCTGTAAGGAGCGGTTTTATCCTGCTCCCCATACTTAGGATCTGGCCCTCCAGGTTGGGGGTTGTGCGTCGGGGTGACTTCCTGGCCACGTAAAAGCTTTCATAGTTGCGAAGCACCAACAAGCCTCGGATACGGACGGATTTACTGTTGACAACCAACGCAAACGAATAAAGGACAACGAACGGATATGCACGTGGAATGTTAGGTCCCTTAACAGACCACGTGTGGCCGAAGAATTAGCGGAGGCCCTAGAACGATATAAAGCAGATATCACCGCCATCAAGGAAATACGATGGGATGGGCAGGGCAAAAAGAGGATGAAAAACTGCGATATTTACTATGGTGACTGCTACCATGAAAACCAACAGCGCTTATTTGGATGCGGATTCGTCATCGGAGCCAGACTCAGGCAAGAAGTCTTGAGCTATAGGTGCATCAATGAGCGCCTCATGACCATACGCATCAAGGCTAAATTCGGCAACATTAGCCTGATATGCGCGCACGCCCCCACAGAAGAGAAAGACGACAACACCAAAGATATGTTCTTCGAGCTCTTAGACAAAACATATGAGCAGTGCCCTAGCTACGATATTAAAATAGTCCTGGACGATTTTAATGCCAAGCTAGGAAGGGAAGACATCTTTGGTGGAATAATCGGGAAGAACAGCCTGCACGACAACACTTCCGACAATGGATTCAGGCTCATAGATTTTGCTGCGGGGCGAAACGTCATGGTAGCCAGTACGCGTTTTCCACACCTCAACATCCACAAAGGAACTTGGACTTCTCCACATCAATCTACCGTCAACCAGATTGACCATATTGCGATCGACGCCAGACACGCTTCCAGCATTATGGATGTACGAACTTTCCGAGGAGCTAACATCGACTCGGACCACTACCTCGTTGTAGCCAAGGTAGCACTTCGGATTTCCAGACCCAAGGCAAGACAGGGAGGTGCTGGGAGAAGATACAATGTCGAACGGCTACAATCGCCAGAGATCGCCAAATCCTTTTCTGACCGAGTTACAAGTAACCTCTCTCGAAGTTCTTTGCCGCCAACACAATGTATCGAAAACCAGTGGCAACATTGCCAAGATGCAATCAGAGAAGCCGCCTCTGATGTGCTGGGTTTCAAACAGCGTCCAAAAGGACGAGAGCTGCTCGTGAGCTCTATGAGCAGAAGAGGCGAGAGGAACGCCGACTTCTCAGAAGGAAAAGGAGAGGGCATCAGAAGCGCGCGGTCGCGGATGTTGAGAGGTATAAAAGCAGGAATGAGGTTCGAAAGTTTTATGAACAGGTGAAACGAAATTCACAGGTACATCAACCTAGAATCGAAGGCTGCAAAGACGAAAGTAGAAACATCATAGTGGAACCGCAGTCAATGATGAGGATATGGAAGGACCACTTCTGCAGACTGTATAACTGCGACGAAGAACTGAATTCCTCTGTCAGGCAGGATGATCCATTCGATATAGACGACGAAAGCCAACAATCCCGTCCTCCCGACTTAGACAAAGTAAAGATTGCCATATCTAAGTTGAAGTCTAATAAATCCGCTGGAGCAGATGCATTTGCAACAGCAATATTTCGACTGAATTTCGGTCCGATGTTGAATGTGAACTACACAGAAACGTCAAGTATTTTTGGAATTTCATTTTATCAATTTCGGACAAACCTAATTTGAACCATGCGTGCAATCGAAAAAATCGTGCACACATTTGAGCCGGTTCTAAAGGAGATGTGAAAACAACACAGCTTGCTCGTACAGCTTGTATTGCAGAAATTATTGCTGCTGTTCGCGTTAGTGTGGCTGAAGAGCAGTACACCTTAGCTGGTCTTCATGTCCAACAATTGCACCAATCACGCTCGTCGTTGATAAACATTATGCTAAAAGTCATTATATATTAAAGTATCTTTGCCATTTCAAGCGTCCTCAATGGTCAGAATGGTGTCAAGAAATGTCAACAGTGGATAAATAACACTGGTCAACACTGGTTTTGTCGCACGAACTTTGATAGCTAATTTTGTTTTGTCAATCTAGTCTCATTATTAAATCACAATTGTCACGTGTCAATTAGCCTCAGTTTTGTTGTGATGCGGTATAACTCAAAACTTGAACTACGCAGCAAATTAACAGAAGCTCTTCCAAGTAAACCGTTTTAAAAAAAATATTTATTTGTGGTTGCATTTTAACACCTTTTTGTTTTATCAATTTTTTTTGTTATTAACCCTGTGAACATGTCGAGGAAGTGTAACAATGCTCCTATCTATCTATCTTATGTTTGCGGAGAACTGACAATTAAAAAAATAAAGACGAAACTTTACGAATCTTGTGTTGGAGTGTTATCATCAATATTTTGGTTTTTCTGTTGCCCATCAAGACAAATCTTGGGCTCCTTATGTCTGTTGCATAACGTGTGTGAAAAATTCAACCGACTGGAAGAAAGGCGCACGACCTATGCTGTTTGCAGTACCCATGATATGGACTGAACAGCGAGATCACGTTTCGGATTGCTATTTTTGTCTCACTGACATAAACGGTATAAAATACAAGACACAAATTATTTTCCCTTACTTATCTTCGGCTATAAGACCAGTCTCTAATTGTAAAAAATTGCCAGAACTGTTACTAGTTGCAACTACGTCTGTTGAGAATGACCATTCACACCCGTTCACTTCAGGTAAATGTGTTGACGAGGACGATGACTTTCAGTTTAAAGATATCGCAAACGTGCCACATAGCTCAAGGAGACTTAAATGATTTAGATCGGAATCTAAATTTGTCCAAAAAACAATCAAAACTATTAGGATCTCCTCTAAAAACTAAGCGATTTAAAAAAATCTGCATGGAAGACTTTTAAAAATGTTGTTGCAAATTTCTTGGGTAACCACAAGAATGACAGCTACAGAGATTTGGTTAGCGAGCTGTTAATGACATATAAAGCTTTGGGTTGCAACATGTCACTTAAGATCCACTTTTAAGACCCCCACCTGGATTTTTTTTCCTGAAACCTGTCAGCGACGAGCACGGTGAGAGGTTTCAGCAACACATTTTGAATATGGAAAAGCGGTACTAGGGCAAATGGAACCCAAATATGTTAGCGAATTACTGCTGAGCAATTAATAGGGACCAACCAGAAGCGAAACATGGAAGAAAATATAAGTTTTTTTAAGTCATTTATAAAAAAATACAGTTTTGATTAACAAGATCTGTGTTATTTCGCAATATTTTAAATTACTCAATAAAATAAAATCTTTGGGAAACAAATTTTTTTTTAACTATTTTTAACTTCCCATAGGAAGTTATTGTAATGGGTCCGATTTGTCAAATTGAAAATTTTGACATTTCTCGACGTTTCAAGGTCCCTAGAGTCGAAATAAAAGATTTTTAGAAAGATGTCTATGCGTGCGTATGTACATACGTTCGCTAGGTTTTTTTCGTCGTCCATAGCTCAAGAACCAGAAGAGATATCGATTTCAAATAAATTTTGTAATATAGATAAAAAGGCAGAAAGATGCAGAAAGGGCTCTCAAAAAAATTGCGTGGTTGTTTTTTTTACCATAGCAGTTTGAAAAAAAGGTGAAAATTTTGGTTAACCCTCAATATCTTACGAACCAAAAACGCTAGAGACTTGAATTAAATTTTATATAATATATTGTAACGTTATATCAAAGAAGTATATTTTTTGAAAAAAATCTATTTAAGGGTTTTTGTTATAAATCAAAAAAACTGAAAAAAATGTGTCACCTCCAAAATTTTATGACTTAAATATGATTTCATCTCCAAAACAATTTTGTGCAACGAAAAATAATGTTTTTGACATGTGATACAATTTTGAGAAAAATCTAATTGACAGTTTTTTTTATAAAAAATAAAAATCTAAAAAAATCATTACCCAAAGTTGGTAAAAATTGAACATCGATTTAACTATCTTTCCAAAAACTTGAAATTTAGGCTTTAAACTTATTTTATCTTATAAGAAATATTGATTTAAACATTCCGAAAAATGTTGAGAAAAATCGAATTGACAGTTTTTTAACAAAAAATAAAAACCTAAAAAAAAATTAATAAAAGTTGGAAAAAATTGATTTTCGACTCAAATATCTTCTCAAAAATTTTAGATAATAGCTTCAAACTAATTTTTACTTATAAGAAATATTGTTTTCAACATTAGGACAAATTTCGAATTGACAGTTTTTCTTACAAAAAATGAAAACCTAAAATAAAATGTATAAAAGTTGGTAAAAATTTATTTTCGACTCAAATATGTTTTCAAAAATGGTAGATATTGGCCTTAAACTACTTTTATCTTTCAAAAAATATTGTTTTTAACACTCAGTAAAATTTTGAAAAAAATCGAATTGACAGTTTTTGTACAAAAAAATTAAAAACCTAAAAAAATTTAACAAAAGTTGGTGAAAATTGATTTTCGACTTCTTTTCAAAAATTTGAAATATTGGCTTCAAACTAATTTTATTAATAAGAATTATTGTTTTCAACATTCAGTAAATTTTTGAAAAACATCGAGTTGATAGTTTTTTTACAAAAAATAAAACTATAAAAAAAAACAATACTAAAACTTTATTAAAATTTACTTTCGACTCAAATAACTTTTCAAAAATTAAAAATATTGGCTTCAAACTTATTTTATTTCATGGATAATATTGTGTTCGATATTCAGTAATTTGTATATAAAAATCCAACAGTCCGTTTTTTCATAAAAAATAAAATCTACAAAATTTGGTAGAAATTGATACGAGTATATATAGACAAACTTTAAAGCAAGACAAATCGGAAGACGGGATGGGAAGTTATCAGTGTGGGTCGCATCCCAGCCTCTTTTTTACTTGCGACATATAGGAACTATATGGCAAGTTTTGCATTCGTGCAAAATTTCGAACTCGAGATTTTAATCAAACATGATATTACGATGGTAGAGAAGTCGAAAAAAGTGGGTCCCGCGATTCCGTCCGGTCGGTTCTGTCTGTCTGTCCACGCTCCTACAGCCTAAACCATTGGGTCGATTGAGTTCAAACTTGGAAGTTAAGGTTTTGAGCAGATTCGCGTTAGGCGTTTTTTTCATTTTTTTTTTAAGAACAAAACTAACAGTGGCCCCCATACAATTTTTTTGGTCAAAAACTGAAAATTCGAATTTTCTCAAAAACAAACCGATAGATTTTTTTAAAATTTTCTCTAAAATTTTATTTTTTAACTTGGCTTCTTTTTATAAGAAAACCATATTTTTGTATTGCTCAGGAAAGGTACCGCTCATAGAACCGTTATTTTGTTTTTTAACTTTCTCAGCAACTTATGATCCGATTTCAATAATTTCTTTTTTCTGAATGAGCTCTTATATTGCTTTAACAATATTTGATTATCAAAAGTGCAATTTTTTATTGTTTGGATTTTTAAAAAAATATTGAATTTTATTTTTTCAAAATTCGATATCTCGAAAACGGGTCAACATTTTTTTACGAAATTCGAATGTATAGCGTATATTAATAATCTCTAAACAACTGCGTACCAAAAATATTTTTAGATCAAAATTTAAAAATTTTATATATAAAAAATTAATTTAAAAAAAAACCGCTCTAACGATTTTCAAAAAAAAAATTTTAAAAATCAAATGCTTTTTTATTTATTAAATGACATTTAAATTTTTGAAGACAAACTTATTTTTCGGGCGAAATTTCGAATCTTAAAATATTTTTTTTTTAATATTTTAACTGTGCATGAGCCCGAAAGAGCGCATTATTTTAACAAAATTGTAATTACATTCCTAGCTTTTATCTAAATTAGTGCATAGTGCAAATTCATCAACCTTCATATGGAAGCTCTTTATGTGAAAACATATCCAAGGTTAGATCAAATAGAATGAAGGAAATTGTGTAGACTTTTTGGGTCGAAAATTATTTATCTCCCTTACTCTGTTGGCTGCTTATGGGAATGGAAATAATATTTTTTTCTCGCTCCCTCTGAATTTCTCCACTTTCGATACTAACGCCAGGCCAACGACTCGGTATCTGGTCGCCCTCAAAGTTTCTGCTCTTGAGAGTACTATGGTTTTCATATACAGAGAACGTGCGGTTTTTTTGACAAATCAAATGGCATTTATAACTTTGAAGAGAAACTTATTTTACAGGTATATTTTTAAATCTTATATAAGTACTTTTTTAAACAGACTCTTAGCATACAGGAGCAAGTTCGTGCGACCCAGTCGTGCAATTTATTTTCTTATGATCACCAACTAAAGCAAACAATATCAAAAAAGTCCGTGTGGCAAAAAAAGTTAAAATTTTGTTTACCAGTGTAATTTTCATAGAAAATAAGCTTCAGTAATGAGGCACATTTCCACAGTGGAGTCATCAATAAGCTGATTTGCCGCATTTTAGTGAGTGATGATCCAAGCATGATTATTAAAAAACCAATGCACCCACAAAGAATAACTGTTTGATATCGTTTATGGGCTGGCGATATCATCGGGACATTTTTTTCTCTTCAAAATTAGCCCTGCCAGGCAGTTACTGTTAATCGTGTTCTCTATCGTGAGATGATAACTTTTTATGGCCGGAATTAGAAGATATGAAGGTGATTTCAATTAGCAATCAAGATTATGTGATTTTAAACCGTTGGGATTCTTCCTTTTGGGTTATTTGAAATAAAATGGTACTTCTATAAGACAGCAACAATCAAGACTTAAAAGATGAGATAATTCGGTACATCATCGAAAAATTGGACCATCGAATTGAGATGTGCCGCCAAAATCGCGTCGGCAAATTGAACCAATATTATCACAATATAAATTTAAATAAATTTAACATCGGCCCTTAAAATGATACATTTAGCTTTCATTTAAAATTCCTGTCATGGGATAAATATTTAGTCATTGGATTGAAATCGAGCATTTGAGGTTAGAGTCAATCACCTCCTGTCAAGCTGACAGGAACAGAAATATGAAGCAAATAAATTGATCGCATTCACAAAGCTAGTGGCTACGTAGTGAAGGGATTCTGATTGGCTAAATCTAACTACAAAAGTAGTTGAAATTTCCCCTCCGACGTAGGGTAAGAAATTCAGCTACAAAGTTAGTGGAGAAAGATTTTGACGTTTAGCAATCAGCTGCTCGGTAAAGACACACATATATACAAATATAAATAATTCAAATTGTGTCTTAAATTTGATTTTATTGAATTTAAAAAAACAAAAGATAAGTTAATGTTATCAAATCAAAAAATTTTCTTATTTTATATATTTGCATTTGTCAATAATATGACAGTTCCAGATTGACTAGCTTTGTAGTGTAGTTTTGCATTCACAAAGCTAGTTGAATTTGGCTACGTAGCCACTAGCTTTGTGAATGCGACCAATGCTTTCAAAAGAATGATTTTGTTTCACAAATGTAAAAAGAAAAATCAGCTGTTCATTAAAATGAATAATAATTGATAAATGAAAAAAAACTAAAAAGTTCTGTGTTAAATAGCTAATGTATGTTTATTTTTTACAATCATTGAGCAGGTTTTACCGATATAAGGAGCAATTATTTTTTTGGTAGTTTTTGCACGATCAACTGAAATCAGAGATAAGTGTAGTAAAGTCCCGTGTTTAAAGCTTATTACACTTGAAAAACTAACTAGTTGCCTTGTTCAAAATTCACGGTCAAGGAATGTAGTTGACTGCAAATGAAGTCCCTTATGTTGTCTGAATTTGCGCAATGAGAACACAGTTGTCAGCTGTCAAAGCGTGACATAATAGGAAATAGATGTATTGGGGCGTTGAGCTCGAGCTTACGATATTGACGATCTAAAGCAGGCTCAAAGCTTGATGTTACATTTCAGATTGTTTCTATTGCGTTTTTCTTTTTTAAGCTCGGAGCAGAGGACTGAGCTGTCAAAAAAAAGATATGTCTTTCTTCGTTTTCTCAGAGATATCAGAGCCCTTGGTTTGTATTTATCTTTTCAATCGAAGTTCAGAGCTAGCTCGCAGCGCCAGCGTGCTCTATGAGTTCTGAATAAAATGACCGAGCAAATGAAGTAAAAAGCTGAGGCTTGCTAACTTCACGTTAGTCTCATGTGATATAATGAGATAGAAGGAAAATTCTTGTTATTGACATTTCACTTTAACAGTGTGTTTCATAAATAAGTCGGAAAAGTCTGATCTGATCTGAACTCGGTGTTCTCAAGCTTTGCTCTGAGCTTAAAAAAAAATGCTTTATATTTCAAAGTCGGCACGACCGAACGCGTGATTGTGTCTACGTTATTAGATTTTAGTTTTCTCAAAACTTCATATTGAGCTAAATAAATACTTATAATCCGAAAAGTAATGAGAAATGATGTGGAATACTATATCTACTTAAATTATTTAATCTGTGTCTATAAGATTTTGAAATGATTTGATTTGAGAGCAATTAAAGTGGTGATTCTCATGGGCTTTGTTGATCTCTTTGATGATTAAATGAAAACATTTAGGTATTTCAATATTACAAAAACATAAAAAAAAAACAATTTAAACAATTAAAACAAATAAAATTTAAAGCGCTTCCGACTTTGAAGACTTGTCACTGTTAAATGTAAACTGTTGAATTGTTTGTGTCTGAAACTAAGGAACAGTAAACGGCGGATACGTTTTGAGTGTCTTGTTTGCGGTTCATATTATTTTTGTTATTTATTATGTGAAGTGTTTCTAATGTATAGCGTTTGGATGTATGTTTCTCCGTTGCAAGAATTTGGACTTCTTCAAAATCTGGTTGGTGTCCTGTTTCGATGGTGTGGCATGCTACTGCTGTCTTTTCCGTTTTTTTTTGGCGAATGTCTGATTTGTGGTTAGCCATTCTTTGTCGAAGGAGTTGTTTGGTTGTGCCAATGTAACAGAGATTGCATGGTTTGTCCGGTTTTCCTTTGCAGTTTATTTTGTAAACTACGCCTGAGTGGCGATCCTTGTCCGTTTTCGTCTTTAGGCATGTAAATAAAGATGCAACTGTCCGGTTTGACTTATATGCTAAGTTCACATCAGGGTTGTTTTTGGCGACAACTTCTTTGAAATTTTCCGAGAGTTTGGGAACATGCACAACACTTTTTTAAACACCATTCTTCTCTTCCAACTTATTTCCGGAAGAAACTTGATGTTTTTGACGAAGTATCAAGTTTCTTATGATTTTTATCGGAAAGCTATTGTCAATGAGTATTTGTGTTACTTTTTTCTCATTGTCGGAGTGGTATTTTGAGTCACTCAACGCAAAGACTTTATTTATGAGATTGGAAGCTGTGTTCATACGTATGTGTTTGGCTTGATTAGATCGGAAATTGACAAGTCTTCCAGATGTCGTATCCTTCTGATACCAGTCGAAAGATAGACGGTCGATAGATTTTAACGTCTAAGAATGTTATTGACTCACTTTCTTCCTTCTCTACAGTAAACTGGATCTTTTCGTTGAATTGGTTGAGGCATGGTAGCACATTATCAATTTCTTCTCTTTTAACAACCGCGAAAATATCATCAACGTACTTTGCTATAAACTTAGGTCTGTAGTTAAGTTTAAAACATTCTTCAAGCAAATAGTCTGAAACCAAGTCAGCAATCGTCGGGGAAAGAGGATTTCCCATCGGCATACCATGTATTTGATTGTACAAATTGTCTTTAAACTGTAAGTAGTTATTGTCCTTTATGCAAAAATTAAACAATTCGAGAAATTTGCTTTGGCTCACCCTTGTGTTTTTGCTTATAATTTCCCATTTCCTTTTAATAATGTTGACTGCAAGTTAAACAGGAACATTAGTAAACAGAGAAACAGCGTCGTAAGAAACCAAAACTTCATTTTTATCGATTATTAAATCTTTCGCTTTGCACTTGAACTCTAACGAATTTCCGACTGTGTGGGAAGATTCTTTCGTGACACACTGTAGTATTCTACCAAGAAACCTGGAGAGTTCGTAACAAGGCACTTTCATCGATGATGCTATCGGGCGAAGAGGCATGTTTTGTTTGTGTATTTTCGGTAGTCCATAAATAGCAATCACCGTCGAAACGTTGGGAAAAATCAGATTAAAACTGTTTTCATTTAATCATCAAAAAGATCAACAAAGCCGATGAGAATCACCACTTTAATTGTTCTCAAATCAAACATAAACATCAATTTGGTCAAAATTATAAATCATTGATTTTTAAATGAGCAAAACTATTGAATGCAGTACCCGTGGTGTTATGATTAGTGCATATAGGACTGTCACTCCAGAGGAAACTTGGGTTCTAACCCTTCATGTGCACAATTATTTTTTGTCATGAAAAGTTCTTTCTTAAATAAGCTGTTTTAATTCGGCATATCAACCCTACCATCAAATCATTTACCTTCAACCAAACCAATATTTACATCCAGAAATAACAATGTAACAATAGTTTCTGTTTTAAATCAGTGAACAGGACAGAAGCAAAAGGATATTCTCTGTCAAATCAAATGCTATTGAGCTAAATGAAATAGATCCAAGATTCATACCGTACATTAGTCATGTTTACAACACCATATTTACTACAAGTAAATATCTAAAGTGTTTCAAACAACTTTACAAAAGCAGATTATTCTATACCTTGATTCTTTGAACCTGCTAACACCTCAACAATCAGGTTTTCAAAAAGGTCAGAGCTGCTTTACGGCATCGTTAAATGTGACGGAAAACATCCGTCTTGCCTTGGATGATGAAAACATAAGCTTTCTTATCCTATTAGATTTCTCTAAGGCTTTTTATATGGTTGGCCATTCGGTTTAATGTAAAACCCTTTTTTAAGCCTTTAATTTTTTTTTGAAATTTTTTTTAAGTTTTGCCCTTTCTATGTTAACAAACATTCTCTTGACCAATCAACCCCAATACTTAAGAGATGTAATAATAATAAGTACTGCCTTATCCCTTAGAACTCGGTATCTGATACAACCACGATATGCATTTCACAAAAAAAATAAATTGAAATGAAAAAAAAAACTGTTGGTCCCTTCCATCCCTAAAATTAGTCGCATACAGGAATGGTTGAAAGTTGTAAGTTACTAGACCCTAGTTCTCTAGTGAAGTATAAGAAAATAAACCTTTTGTGATGCTTGGACACCCATAAACCCCATAAGTACAGGAAAATTTAAATAAATTGTTTAAACGTTTATTTTTTTCAATTTGACATTTATACAGATATAATAAATATTTTATAGCCCTACACACTAATTTTATAATTTAGTATGATTTATATCATTATTTAAATAAATATACAGCACTATGTAGTTTTTCTGTTTTCTTTATTAATGCGCATAATGTTAATAATGTATTCCATTAACCTGAACAGAATCTGCACTCTTATAGTTTTCTATATCAGTTTTATTAAAGAAATTCCAATATTGTTTGTTTCTTTATTATTTTTGTCAGGTTTTGGCAGACATATTTTTTTCTTTTTATTTCAAATAAATAAATAATAATAATAATAAAAATGTAGTCTTATTTTGTTGCATTTTATTTGTGTGTGTTTTTTCATTTTCTGAAACTCTCCAGCCATTAGTTTCAGAAAATAGGAAAATTAATCAATCATATAAATTATAATTAATTATTATTTAATTGTAATTTAAAAAACAAAACTTAAATGTTTGTAAAGTCATCATTTTTTAATTATTGTACCTCTTTAAGAAGAAGTTTTGTTTTAAATAATTTTGTATGATTTATATTATGTTATTTCTCTTTATAAATGACCGTTAGAATTACTTATAGTTGGTTAAATTAGAACATATTTGAAAAAAAGAAGCATTTTTTCCTTTTAAAATTATTTTATACAATTTCCTTTGTCCTTTGGCGTTCTATCAAATCTGATTATTTACAATTTGGTTATTGAAAAGAAAGTTTATAAAATATGGGTCAGCGAAGGAGTAGGTTTGATTTTTGTTGTTGTTTTTGTTATGAAAAGAAGGGTTCCGACTTCCTTAACTCCATTTTTTGAATTAAACTTAGTTCAAAGAGTTTTCCTTAAAGGCTTCACTGGAGCTTAAAGCATAATCCATGTCATTGAGACGATCTGCAGCAATTTGTTGTCTTGTGCGCCCACCAAGCTGAAAGAATAAAGAAAAAGAAAATCCATTAATAAGATGTTTGGAAAAATTAAAACATCTTTTTTTACATTTATTAAAAATGCTATTTCTTAAATAAATTTGTGAACAATTGATTTAAAGCTTTTAGAATACAATTAATGTATTTCGTTGCTTGAAGTTTGTAGCTCTTGAAAACTGTCAAAATCAGATGTCATAATATTAGTTTCTGATTTTGTAAGGCATGTGCATTATCGTAATAGATGCTAAGCTTGACATGTTATTCTAATTGATCAATTTCACGGTATTCGAAGCAATCCGAACTTTTTGGTCGCTGGCGATGAAAGTTCATGACATGGTTAAAACAAAGCGGGGAACAAGCTGTGGCTAAGTCAAACTGATTGCTAGAAATCTAGGGCCATTGGTCACTCTGTAATTCCACAAAAATCAACGGGTAAAAAGTATATACCGACTTCTTAACACTCCGTTTAGACTTGAGTAAGCTGTTTAAAACCTCCTTTTCCAGAGGATTGGCTATTCAACAAACCTTAAACCTGTGAACGGACGCGACGCGCTAGTGTTGGTGCGGATTTCTATTCCGAAATTATTGAACTAGTCAGCTCATTCAGAATTAATAATATCGTCTTGGCAATGACGAAATCTAATAAACAAATTTCAATGAAGGCAATACCACAACCTGTTATTCCTTGTACATTGACAGCCAAGGGGCAATAAAAGCAATTAATGCCACCAAAATCAAATCCAAGCTTCTGACTTGTTGTCGCGACGAGCTAAGAGGCTTTTTTGGGTTCCTGGTTACAATGGTGTTCCAGAAAATAAAAAAGCTGAAAGAAGGCATACTCAACCGTTCAGATCCTGTCATAGAATCTAAATCAGGTAATCGAGGGTAAAATCCTTGACCTAGCTAATGATGAAACTCACTTGTTACTTCTGCTATAACCATAACACTATGGTCGAACATAAACAAACATCATCCCTCTCCCTTCTCGTGAGTGTTACCACGTTGCACAAAGTATTGGGTAACCACAAGAAGAAAATGAAACTCAGTGCCACAACCCTGAGTTATGCCATTTATGAAATAGGTTTTACGAAAGACATTTCTTCAATGACCTGAATGAACTCTCTGACATTTTAAGCCCAAACTTAACTTTGCCAAATCTATCTATCCAGCCTACCAACAGGCAGGCTCAAAATAATTTACCAGGCCGACACCTTAGGCGCTGCGTTATGCCATTGGTTCTACGGGTCTTGAGGAGGGGGCTTATGTTCTAAATTATGGGGTTAAGGTAGGGAAACATGACTAAGTAACTGGTGCGTCCTCACCCAAGTTAATATGCCCACTGACATCTACAAACAATTTCAGGCTACAGCTCGAAAAAAATACACCTACTACTTTTGGGGCCTTTGTTATATGACTCTTAGCGTAGGTGTTCATATAGGGATACACAATGGATCTAAATTGATTTAAGTGCGACGGTAACAAGACCAACCTATCCCATCACTATCAATTATGGCTACGTTAAATCGACTCAAAAATCATGCGATTTGATTCCGTTAGATTTTTTTTATACGGCTTCGCAAAAGGCCTTGCTTACACGAAAAAGTGTCTGGTGACGGTCAAATGAGCGGTTTATTTAAACAGGCCGTTAATAAACAAAACTGCCGTTACTGGGCTCCAAGAGCCTATAACCCTCGACTGAAACTCTAAAAGGCAAAAAAAAACAATAACCGACGCAATGCAACGGATTTATTTTTACCGAACCTGCAAGCTTATCTATCATTTTCATCGCAAACGTGGTTTCGACAGGATGATGAATTTGATTTGGAAAGTTTTCCCTCAAAAACTTATCAGTCGCTTTAGGAACATCCTGTTTCCACCGAGGTCCGGCGACTTAACCCCCATGTATTTTTTTGTATGGGGCTTCCTTAAAAAGAGAGTTGACAGCAACAATCCCTGAACTAAAGTGAACCTAAAAAGAAACATTCGTCAAGAAATCAGCGCCATTTAGTCAAGTTTACTGCAGCGTGTGGTGCGTAACACGAGGCTCCGTTTTGAACATGGCGCGTGTAACTAGACTGTCGCTTGATATTTCAAATGAAACTACCTATATTTTAAATACATTTTTTTTTTACATTTAATTTTTAAAACATAAAAACATTGTTTAAGGAATTTTTTAACAGGGACGGACGTTACAAAAGTCGTGCAACAGGGACAGCAAACGACGCCATATTTCTTGCCGTTCTTTTGACATTTCTCTTTGGTAAGGTTTGCCATTTCATGATGGAAAGATAACCGAGCCAACAACGAGTCGAAATTATTAACATTTACTACTGAAATACGGAGTCAATGGCCTTAACGTTAAGAGCGCTTCATCGTCCTAGCCGATCAACAATTGAGCGGCTAGTGGAAAAATTTGAATCCACAAGCACAGTACAAAATTTTTAAGTGCCAGTGAGACAAAGAAGTGCCGGTAGTGTCGAGAATATTGCTGCCGCTCAGGCTTTATGGCTGAAACACAAACACGCTTTAACTTCGGCTTCGCCTGACGTTTACAAGTTCAGCCATAGGAATTCAATGCATGCTATCACAATGGAGCTTCGACCTCACGTTTCGTTTGAAAATCGTAAGGAAAAGAACGTAATGTAACGTAATGTGACTCTAAACGGAAGCTATAGTTCAATTATCTGAACATTTGCTTTGTCTGACAGCTCATCAGCTGTAAAAAAATGTCAACAAACAAAATATTTGCTCTTTGGAGGGATGAAATAATAGAAATGTAATTCAAAGCAACCTCGAAGCAGGCCTATCGTAACGCAGGCGAAGCTGAAGCGTGTATGTGTTTCAGCCATTAGTTGCACAAGAAATGCAAAAGAAATCGAAGCTCAAATGTGTCTCTCACACGTGCGTCGTTCACAAGCGCTGGGCATCTCTGTGTCGTCGTTGTGGCAAATTTTGAAAAATGATCTTGGCCTCCATTCTTACCAGATTAAATTGACGCAAGAACTGAAGCGGCTTGACCACCAGAAGCGTCATTTGTTCGTGAATTCGTCTGATCAACAACTTGAAAATGATTTGGATTTTCATCAAAAAATCATCTTCAGCGATGCGGCGCATTTCTAGCTAAATGGCTTCGTCAATAATCACAATCAATTTATTGGAAACCAAGTTTGGAGAATGTGTTATCTCATGAAATGTTCCAGTCGCTTTGCCGCCTCGGTCGTTCGATTTGAAGGCGGCGCGCATTCATTGATATCCGAAACATTTTTTGTTTTATTAAAAAAAACTTTTGTAGCGCTCCTATTGAGAAACCCGATATTCAAAATCGAAAGACAGGCACGGATAGGAAGTTATCAGTGTGAGTCGCATCAGAGCCTCTTTTTTTGCAAAATGGATGGTTTAATTTAGTTTTATTGACCGAGGACAAAAATTTGGATTCCTGACAATACTGACTAACAGCTGTTTTGCGTTCGAAATCTTGACCGAAAGTCAGTAGTACTTTGAACTTTTTTGCGTAAGGAACCGTGGAGGACTTAAAGTATATGCCAAAACCGATTCAAGTGCTTTGAACCATTATCATCCAAGGAAACGGTGGGCTGCAGCCCGAAACCATTAACAGGTAAAAAGAGTATTTTAAGTTCATGTGTTAATTTTTATAAACATGGCACCTGTAACAATTTGTACTTATAATATTATAATCTTGCATACTATTTTCGGATTAATATTTTCGTAAATAGGCACTACAATGGATCTCAAAATTATTTTATTACATACAAAAAAATGTAAGCTTTATTTTGATTAAATGAATAATTGAATAGTTGAGAATTTATAAATGAATTAAATCATTTCTTATCCACTATTCAGCCACGCTCTCAAATCCCTATTATGTATAAACAAATTCAAAAACAACACAAATTATTAACCAAATGAGCATAGGAAAGGAATTCCATTTCATAATTATTTATTCATGCTATGGGGAGTAATAAATATATGCACATACAAATGTTTATAAAGGAAGAATAATATTCTTCCTGAAACCTCCTTCTTTCTCCGTCTTACCATCCTTATCTCAACACTAACTATGTTAGCCTAAGTTTAGAATCCATTAGTGTAGACCAATTGAATTACCTATGAAGAAGCAAAAGCCGAAGACGAAGTTGATGTTTTCCGCCTTATGTTATATATAAAAAAACTATTTCTTAGAACCCTGACGGTGACTTTTTAACTTTATATTTCTTTAAAAATTTTAAAGCAAGTTCATTTGCCTCTGTATCTCTAGTATCTACTTATGTACAATCTTCTATAGATAAAATATGTCTTATAATAATAATAATAATAATTTAGCAAAGGCTTGGATTTAAAACCCTACATTACGAGTATACTTGATTATTATGAGTTTTCTTATTTTGTTGTTGTTTGTTTTACTTCATGGAAATAAGTTCATCTCATATCAAATAATCCCACGGGGTATTACTTATTTTAAAATTAATCTTTCCTCTGGGAAAAACATTATTTTTTTTGTTCGCTTCGTCATAAGGTTGTCAAAGATTTAAATATCATTGCAAAGATATAAAGTTTATGTTCACACACTTTTTACGGACATGGGAGTTCACAGAAGTCAGAGAGTAAGAATAAAAGGCATAATAAAGATTGGTTTAAGGGTAGTTGGTAAGTTGGGTTATAAAATTGTGGGTGTACTCACCAATTGTCTCATGATTTTTATTAAACGATATCTTGGATATGTGTTAATTTCACTTCCTTCCTCGTTGGGGAACATTTGGAGGATTGTCTCCGGACGAATTTCATCTGAAACTTGCCCCAAAGAACGTTTACCATGTCCACCATAGCAAGCATGACCATATGCATTACAACCCTCTGCAATGATAAAAAATATAAAATTATCAATCAATATTCAATAATGTTGAAAGGCAATCATCGAAACTTTATCATTTAAAGACTTAGAAAGATTTTTAAGGGATGTTGTGAATGAAATAGTACTTTGTCATTTAATGAGTTCGAAAAGCTTCATTGCGTGGGGTTATTTAGGGATCACGCACTTTGAATACTAAATACCGCAACATCATCACAATCGCTAATTGTGTATAGGTAAGTATTAAAGCTGAGTCATTTAATGTCCTGAGAGATTATAGTTATTATTAGTTATATATAAGTACCTGCATAGACTGTACATAGAAAACGTGATTGTTTGTAACTTTAAATATAGAATTCAACGATTATATCATTTCCTCTAAAATACAACGTTAAAAGTTAAAGTGATAATTTGTCGGTAGGCATTCTCTTGGGAAACATGCTCGTATGCTCCTTTATACTTCATGGTATAAAAGCCAAAAGGATAGATAAAAATAGCTTTAAATTTCCTTATTAAATTCCACTCTATGGTCAATCAAGTTTATGTTTTACATAATCTTAACATGCTATATTAAGAAGAACATATTGTTTATAATTAATCAGACAGTTTGGCATCGTATACAATTGGTTAAATTCCTCAGGTTTATTTGGGGAATATTAAAGTTGGTACGGGACATAAGGTGCAAAAAGTCAATGTTTTCATTTATAATAAACATAAAACATTAACTTGGCATATCAACAAATTTTAATTTGTGCTGATATGGTGGAAGACCTTAATAATCTTTTATGCACCTGCTTTATTCTGAATTTATGACTTGTTTAATTTGGTGCCTAGACAATTGTATTCGAGAAATGGCCAGACAAATGACAAATATCATGAAAAGCTACTTCATAATATAGGGTTTTACATAAGAGCGGGTAGATGATTATAAATCAATCGTGGCATTTGCTATGTCAGACGTAGCACCGTTCTGCTGAAACCACATGTCGTCTGGGTGCATATGGTTAATTTAGGCCATAAGAAATTGGTCATCATCGTTATGTAGTGCTCGCTGTTGACGGTGACCGCCTCACTAACGTCGTTTTCAGAAAAGTACGGACCAATAACGCTGACGCCACCGCCGGTCCAAAATCCATACCAAACGGTAACTTTTTGGGAATGTATTATCTTTGGTGAACCTCGCGTGGGTTGGTATCGTCCGGAAATTTTGCTTGTTAACACAGACATTTACGGACCGCGGCGATGTTATCTTTTTATTTATTAACTTTCCAAAGAAAGTTATTGTAATGGGTCCGATTTGTCAAATTGAAAATTTTGAAATTTCTCGACGTTTCAAGGTCCCTAGAGTCGAAATAAAAGATTTTTAGAAAGATGTCTGTACGTTCGCGACGTTTTTTTCGTCGTCCATAGCTCAAAAACCAGAAGACATATCGATTTCAAATAAATTTTGTTATACAGATAATAAGGCAGAAAGATGCAGAAAGGGCTCTCAAGAAAATTGCGTGGGTGGTTTTTTTACAATAGCAGCTTGAAAAAAGGTGAACATTTTGGTTAACCCTAAATATCGTACGAATCAAAAACGCTTGAGACTTGAATTAAATTTTATATAATATATTTTTTTGAAAAAAAATCCATTTTACGTTTTTTTTTATAAATCAAAAAAACTGAAAAAAAAAATTGTCACCTCCAAAATTTTACGACTAAAATATGATTTCATCTCCAAAACAGTTTTGTGCAACAAAGAATAATGTTTTTAACATCTGATAAAATTTTGAAAAAATCGAATTGACACTTTTTTTTATAAAAAATAAAAATCGAAAAAAAACATTACTCAAAGTTGGTAAAAATTAAATATCGATAAATAAAGATATTTGAATCTTTTCAAAAACTAGAAATTTAGGCTTCAAATTTATTTCATCTTATAAGAAATATTGTTTTCAACATTCTGAAAAATGTTGAGAAAAATCGAATTGACAGTTTTTTTACAAAAAATAAAAACCTAAAAAAAAATTTATAAAAGTTGGTAAAAATTGATTTTCGACTCAAATATCTTTTAAAAAATTGTAGATATTGTCTTTAAACTACCTTTATCTTTCAAAAAATATTGTTGTTAACATTCAGTAAAATTTTGAAAAAAATCGAATTGACAGTTTTTGTACAAAAAATTAAAAACCTAAAAAAAAATTAAGAAAAGTTGGTAAAAATTGATTTCCGACTCAAATATCTTTTCAAAAATTTAAAATATTGGCTTCAAACTAATTTTATCTTATAAAAAATATTGTTTTTAACATTCTATAAAATTTTGAAAACAATCGAATTTACAATTTTTTTTACAAAAAATAAAACTCTAAAAAAACAATACAATACTTGGTAAAAATTTACTTTCGACACAAATAGCTTTTCAAAAATTAAAAATATTGGCTTCAAACTTATTTTACTTCACAGAAAATATTGTTTTCGTAATTTTTATATAAAAATCCAACAGTCCGTTTTTTCATAAAAAATAAAATCTACAAAAAATAGTAAGCAAATTTGGTAAAAATTGATACGAGTACATATAGACAAGCTTTTAAGCAAGACAAATCTACAGACGGGATGGGAAGTTATCAGTGTGGGTCGCATCCCAGCCTCTTTTTTAATTTATTGCCTAACCTGACAATTGTGCGTGGGTTGGTGTCGTCCCATATACGGCAATTTTGCTTGTTTACACAGCCATTCATCAAACAAAAATGAGTATTTTTTCGGCCGAAATTGGGATCCTCTTCCAAACGATTTGAAGCCCAGTCAGGGCACAAAGTCCCGACGCAAAATTCGTAAAGTTGGCCGAGTTCTTGAGCACGGGGTGAAATAGACTGCCTCGGGTTCTGTAGTATACATTTTCACGGACCGCGATGATGTTCTCGGCCGATCTTGCGTTCCTTTAACGTACGGATGTTGGCTGATTGTTTACTGAGCCGGTCGTCTCAAATCTGGCCACCAAACATTGAAGAATCAATTGTGAATTGCCACCACGTCTACCATAAAATGGGCGCTAAACAAAAGATTTGACAGATGTCACCAAAACAAAATGGATCACTTTGCAATTCTTCACAATCACCAGAACTTGAAACAGTTTTGAAAATGGTAACATCATCGACGTAAATCTTTTATAACATAAATAAAGAAAATAGTCCCTAAATGACTACCTTGTGGAACTCCAGAGTTAATTTTGAAATTGTTTGATTTGTAACCATTGGAAAGTAGAGAGTTTGATCTTTTAATAAAAAAGGTTGCAGATATTTTACAAAATGTTCACTATCACCCAGATAGTGAGACGATGTTCAAACGCATTAATGATTTGCTTTTAAATGAGTTATTAAACACATATACAAATTCACGCTAATAAAATAACTTATTAATTTGAGTGAAAATGTTGAAATTTCTCGACGTTTCAAGGTTCGTAGTATCTAAATACAAGATTTTTAGAGTGATGTATATGATTGCGTCGTCCGTACGTGCGTATATCCATACCTTTGAGAAGCTTTTCCGACGCCCATATCTCAAGACCTAGTAGAGATATTGACTTAAAATACATTTTGTTATACAGAGTGCAATTTAATTGCCAGATTGTACTCGTTTATCGACGTACACCTTTTCTTTCGAATAATCCCAAAGAAAGAAGCACAACGATGTCAAAAGCCTCATCACTGAAGACTGATTTTTTCGAAAATAATGATCTGCTGTTGACATTTCTTACCACCATTCTGACCATTGACGACGCTTGAATTGATCAAAAGGCTTATGTTCTTGAGTCAATTGTCAATTTTCTGATCGCTCGACTTATGTTCTTTTATTAATGAAAACACTTTTTAAAAAAGGTAAAGCAACTTGTTTTATTGGTGTACCAGATTCAACTGACTTATTCTAAATAATAATTTTGGCAAGAAGCTTATGTCGATCGTATGCATTTGCCAATATCAGCAATTTCATCATTTCTTGGAACTCTAACGGGTACAGACGATGGGCAAATGCATTTTATTATTATTTGGTGTCATCGTATTTGCAACACCTGTGGGAACATCCGCTATATGTTTCCCTGGGTATGCTGACATCGACATAACTTGCGCACATTTAGACCATTAATTTGACCGGAGCGTGGTAAGTATACCGAGTGCTGTATTCATGTGTTCTTTCTGTTTGCTGTTCTTGCTTTTCTGTCCTTCTGTCTTGTATTAATGTCTTGTGTTGTTATCACCTTACATAGTCTATTCACTAAAGGTACTGTTTTCTCTACTCTGAACATTTATGTGCTGAGTAGTGTGAAATGTAATGTAATGTAAATTGACCGGAAAATCACGAAGTGCAAGATACCCCATTTTGATTTGAACGCTCATTTTCATATTAAGCCTGAAAAACTTTAACGGTTTGTTCGATTCCGTTTCTTTCTATGGTTCAAATTGAATACGTCTTAAATTAAGAAACTTCAAATGAAAATAAAATTAATAATTTAATTGATTCAAAATCCCTAACAATTCGGTTCTCTATCTTCCTTAATTAAAGTTTTTTTTTATTTGAGCTGTCAAATTCAATTATTTCCTAGCGACTTGAATTGCAAAATTTCTACGAAACTTAACGATTCGTATTTGAATTGCATAATGGTTTATGAATTGTGTAGGTTTTATACGAGAATCGTTCTCTTTTTTGTTGAAAAAATTACCTCACCTTTTCTATACGACAATTTGGTAGAAATCCATATGGGAATAATAATTTAAATAAACATTTCACTATTTTTACAAAAGAACGAAAAGAAGAATATTCCAATAATTGGTTTGAATATGCCGTATGTCGTGTAAATCATGGTAATTTATCACCTGTGCTTTTGTAATGAAATCAAAATATTTATCATCATGTTCACCATCCGGCCGTCCTCAAAGAACCAAAGAATATTTAAAAACTGGGGTTAATAAAACGAGTTGTTGCTGTCCATTAGCCGCAAGGCAAAACCATTGTGGGCGAACTACATAAACGCATACCTAGACCTATTTTTTGTATGGACTTATAGTTCAGGAGCTCTCTATAGTTGTTTTAAATATTTTATTTGTTGGTCGTGAAGAACTATCTATGGTCTTCAATTCAGAAATCACGAAAAGGGAAAGCTTACAACCAGATAAGGATAGTGCTGAAAAAGCTTTTTCAAATTAGATGTTTCAACCAAATAATAATGTTTTGGTTGGTGGTATTTTGGTTTTTGAATATTTATTATTTATTCCCCAAAGCACAGGGCAAACAAATAGAAAAATGGAATAAGATTTGAAATTAAATTCTGATGCTTAAGTTTGGCTGGGTAAAGCATTTCACATTCCTGTAGTTTGGATTAAGAAAGAATCTCAGCCCTTAAGTGTATGTCTGAAAATGAGCTCAATAAGTTAAACTGATAGACATTTCTGGAAGTACAAGTATAACGGTTATATTGATTCACAGAAGAATTGCAATTGAAAGAGATTAAAGTTAGACAACTATCGACTTTAGTTTAAAAAATTGGTTTTGAATTTTTCCAAAAATGATTTAAGTGGATCATTGGGTAAATTTCCCCAAAATATGGGATTTGGAATCGAGTTTTATATCGAAAGAAGACTTAGTTAGAGCTTTTGCGTACTTACGTTTGCAAGTGCTAAACAAACTTTAATTTTTTAGTGTGTTCCAAAAGTGGCTGGTGAGGAAAAGCCGCTCAGCCACCCTGCTGCCTACCATATCCGAAACTCAAATCCTGCTTCACCCGATTAAAGATACAGTTTTTCATCTAAGCAAGAAGAATTAGCGAGGTAATTCGAATCCTGACTTCAAACGAATCGAGAATGCTAGAAAGGCCGTGCCAAGACATGGCAAAACTGACCCAAAAAAACTTCATCCACGGATCCAGTAATGGCTGATTGCGGCCGAAATTCTGCTTAGCAGCATTAAGCCCAAAACTGAGGATAGTAAGAAAAAGTCATCTTCCAAAACCCCAAAAACTGGTAATCCACAAGTGCTGCGGGTCTAGGACATAACGACTCGCCTCCCCCTCACAACAATTCGGGCACGTTAGCTAAGCTGATAAAAGAGAGGGGAGCCCTGATAGGAGGCTGAGTAATGAGCAGTGGTCCACGCGATGAGGTACTCGTACTTTCCTCTACCAGCACTCTGCCGAGATTCGGACTCTCTACTGTAAAAGGGTTTTAAATTATCACCTGTGGTGATGAGGATACCCTAAACTGACCTCACAACCAGACCCAGAGTCCAAATAAATATCACGGGCCCCGTATGATAAAAAAAGATTGTATAGTTTTTTAAAAAAAGACCTAACCGTGACTTTCCGAAGTCGGACTAGAAAGTTACGTAAATGGAAGAGCTCATAGAAAGAGGGCAAGAAGCCATAGTATTGTTGAATTACGAGACGGTACACAATGCGTATTGGCATTAATCAGGTAAAGGTGAAGCCCTTAACGGCTGTCAACTTACATAACAAGAAAAATGATTAAGTGTTACATGCAATTAAATCTACAGCACAGAAAGCAGGCCTCTGCCACCTTAATTTATTTCTGTCAAAGGTTGATTTTGACATTGCCCACTAGTACAAGAGCCCTGGATTAATAACGGCAAGATATGTGGTCTTAAATCCAAAGACCAGACAATATTTGTTAGTAAAGGGCCCACAGAAGGTAACTATCGTACATGTATTGTGACGAAAAAGTGTATTAATCTTTTTCTCAGTTCTTCACAAGTAAAATTTGTTCTCGACATGGAGACAATTGAATCATAGAGAGTTTACTATGTTTGCTTTCCTTGACATAAAAGGTGCTTTCAACAACGTGGACACATCTGCAATTACATCTCCACTTACATATCGCACCTCCGGTGCAATAATGACGTAAATGCAATTTTCTTAAATGTTCAGGAATCACGGTTAAAGTTTGCTTGCTTATTGAAAATACTATATCGCCCTAAAATAGGCCTACAGAATCGACTTCAAGAGTCCTAAAAAAAAACTGACTATTCAGTGAGTTAGAGTTCATATTCTTACCTTTTATATCTTTCACCTGTTTCTTTTTTGAGCTTGTGAAGGGTTTGAACTATTGTGGAGCGCAAGGTACATTACGACTTTGTTGCTCCGAAAAATTTTATAGTTTAAACTTTTGTGTCAAACAAAAAAGTGGCCTCTTTTGGGCACTAGCAAAGATACAAGCACGTCAATTTTACCACGGATAATTGACATTATGGCGTTCTTAACTCAATTTCAGAAAAAATTGCAATTGCGTCGATATTGCACCGGAGGTGCGATATCTAAACGGGAGTTAATTAATTAAATGCTGATAAGCACAATAATTAACACAAAACTGGGTAACTGCTAGAAGATTCGTTAGTGGAGGGACACCTCAAGGAGGTGTATAGGCCCTTATCACGAAACCATCTGCGGTACTAGATATTCTACTCTACCTAACACTACTTGATATACTTAGCAAACAAAAAGCTGCAAGCTCTGCTATTCGCCTGAAATTTTATCGCAGTGGGTTGATAACAACATTGGCCACTCCGTAATTAGGATCGGTTCCAAAGCACACAGACCATCACTCAACTGCAATTCGACGGAAACTTCCAAATTTCTATACCTTCCAGATCTTTCTGGGAGGATAGGGCGTTCCTGGAAAACGAGTTAGTACACTTTTATACAGATGGGTTGGTGGAGGTTTGTACTCTGAATGACTGAAATTAAATCTTTCATTCTGAAAGAAGTCGGCTTTAAAAAAACGTGATATCATCATCTGATATTATTTTTTCTCAGATAGTCAGTCCGCTATCAAATCTCTGCACTCTGTCTCTAGAAACTCTACAAGAGTGCATAAACGTCGATCATCTCTAATGGAGGTGGCACCTGAACATTCAAGTTTGCTGGGTGGCGGGCCGTAAAGACATTCTAGGAAATTGTAAGGCAGATGGACAGTATAACCCATTCTTCCACGTTTGGCTAGTGCCGGAATATCAATCGCTGCATGTAAATTATTGCTTATTCAAGACGCTATAAAGAAGGCAAAAATAAGGTATAATAACATCACAACGTGTCAGGTCATGAAAAACATCTTGTCTGCAGTAGATTTAACGCGCTTGAGGTGCTTGTTATCTATAAGCAGATCGCATATAAGCTCGGTAATCGATGTCATAACAAATGACTTTTTATAATTAGTCTCTTACGTTTTGTAAGGGATTCAAACTGGTTACAACTGGCTTAGAAGAAAGCCTCAACATTCATGTGGTATGACAATGGGCCATTTTACAGGCCTAAGTGTGTCCTATTCCATCACGGACAGCCACTTGAACCTAACCTAACCAAACCTAACAGAAGGCTGAAGGTAATAGCTCTCTTATTAATTAGTTTCTTGCATAATTTTACATAAAGTCTCGAAAGAAGGTTTTTGAAGTTGAGTTCTTTATATTATGTAAACTTGCCCAATGTCAAATCCATGTAGAAAAAAATCATCATCAAAAGGACAGTTGTAATGCCTTGACTATAAAATAGTCAAAAGTATGAAATTAAATCATCATAAATCTAGTAGTCCAGAAATCCTTAAAATAATACTTCATATTATTTTTACACAAATTTAATCGTCCTCATTCGTCGTCAAAAGCGAACAATATTTTGGTATTTTGCTTTCCAATTCCTGTTCCCGATATCGTTTTTATCATCCTCATCATCATCACCATGAGAGGTGAAACAATCTTTGTTATTGTTGAATGGAATTTAAAAAATTCATCCCGAGAAAGTCTTTTTTTGTTTTTTAAATATATGTAAATTTGTTAAAGAGTAGTCATTGGCAAGATGAAAAAAGGTAGGTTTATCGTGGTAAATCTAGCTTTCGGTAAAGAATATTTGAGATGCTATAATAATGTTCTGTTAAAGTAAAAGTTCTCAAAATCTCCTTAATTCTTAAACAAAATGAAATTATACACTCTGAATGATTCATGTGATGTTAATATAGAAATGCAAATGCTACAAAGCTATATAAAACATTTAAAGTTAAAAAAAATATATTGGTTGCCCTCAAGGCTTGAAAAATAAAGAAAACAACTTAAATTGGACGTTTCTAAAGCTCTCCAATCGAATGAAATAAGTGTTTTTTTTTGAGAATAGAAAGATGAAGATGCCATATCCTTCCATAAGTTATGTGCCACACATAAAATCTCTACAAGAATGTACCTTGCCTCTATCATATCACAGAGACCGTCAAATGGTTTTGTTTTGAAGAAAACGTGCAACAATCAAAAGCATAAATTTAACTGAATCGAAATTCTTATGGTGTTACGTATAGCGTAGGAGGAGGTGACAGAAATACTAACAGTATTATGAATGAGACTGAGTGGTTCAAGTTCTATAGAGCCTTCAAAGGATAAACGTTCATACAGATATCTATATTTATATAGGAACAGACAGACAGAGAGTTACCTTGTTATCTTTAAAAGTCAGTTAAGGTTTCCTGAAATACACAATATTTAGGTATAAACTAACGGTTTTATATATATGTTTTGACACGAGATAGTTAAATATGATTGTACCTGTTGCTAGCTTGAATTCTAAAAGTCACTTTTATCGTGAATAGGTTACCTATTCTATATACCTATGATGTGAAAATTAGGAAGTTGAGGTTAAATGAAATAAAATCTGTATAGAGTCTCAAAACACTTTCAATCTTAAGTGTTTTAAAGCGACATTTTTGATGGATGACATAGAATTTTTGAATAATTTTCTCTTAGAGATGGGACTTTTTAGTTTTTGAGAGACAGACATGGTGGTATATTTATAAAGGATAAAAGGAAACGAAAGCAAGGATACTGATAGTGGGTGTAATCTGTTAATGCATCTTATTACTTAATTGCCAGATGCTATGCGTATAGAGTAGGCAAATGATGACGTTTGAATTTAACTTGACATTTTGCCTACCTACTTTTTAATATGATCATAACTATTTATTATTAATAAGGATTTTGTTTTATTTCTTTCTGAATTACAGAATTAAAGGAAAAGCCACAAATTTTCTATCGTTTTTCAATGTTTTGAAAAAACAGTTATACCTACTACTAGACTTTGGAAATGATCCCTATTTATGACAGTTTATGTTGTCAATGCTCAAGATTTATTTATTTGAAACTGTCATCTTATTCGTCGAAGCAACACTCGCGGAACGTCATCAAACAGTGCGTGGAATATCGATCACCACTTTACCAGCTGTTCATCGATTTTGAGATGGCTTTTGACTGCGTCGACATGGAGTTTGTCTCCGACGAATTGACAGATCTTCAAGAGTAAATTTTGGATTATGATGGGTCTTAATGTCACGTCTTAAACAGAGCTAGATTGTTGGAGGAGTTCAAAGTAGAGTCAGGTCTCTATCGAAGGTGGAACTCAACAAGATATCGCTAGCCATTATGGGAAATCTTAGGCTGTGTTCGGGATGCTGTCCAATGTTTGGAGAAACAACTCTCTCAGCTCGAAGACAAAGCTTAGACTGTTTTGCTCAAACTTCGAATCAGTAATACGCCTGGAAAATAATAATAATAGGTTTCTACTAAACATCCTACGAATTTTCTGACCCAATCATATATCCAACGAAGAAAGATATAGAATGATGGGTCAGGAGCCCTTTAAAACTATTATATGAAGTGGATTGGACACACTCTTCGAAAAGGTAATGACTGCATTTGCAGGATTGGCAATGCAGTGGAATTCACTCATTGAAGAAAAGAAAAGAGTCGATAAACCGGGAAGCACGTGAGATTGGGGAAGACCTAGGTTAGGTTATGTTAACGTGGCTGAGGAATTAGAATCCACACACTTAGGCCAAAAGAAAAGGACCATTGTGATACCACATGAATCTAGAGAATTACTTCGTACTAGTCGAACCATTTTGAGCTTTTTATAAAGCGAAGAAAATATTTGATATCCTTTTTAACTAGTTCACTGGGATTATCAAAAGAGTAGTCTCCCAGATGAAGTTTGCGTCTTAGTGAAAGAGCAGGGCAAGTGCAGAGAAGGTGAGAGATTGTTTCCTCTTCTTCTTTGTCCATACAGCTCCTGCAGAAGTCATTTGAGGCTACACCAAGTCGTATTGCGTGTCTGCCTATATGACAGTCTGCTTTGACATATCAAGTTTTTAGAGCGCTTTAGGTCCAGTGAAGGCCATATGAGTTTTGTGGCTGCGCATGTTGGTAAATTGTGCCACCTAGAATTTGCTATCGCAAAAGCTGTTTCTTTTAGCATAAGTTTACAGGTAGCTATTGGTATACCTATCTCCTTCCTTTCAGGTGAAATAGGCATGACGGTTCCATTTTTAGCGAGTTCATCGGTTCTACAATTTCCCGTAATGTCTCTGTGGCCCGGCACCATCTCCATAAGAGACGATCGACAATCGAGGGCCGTTCGAGATTCAGTTGAGACACCGTCAAGATATTTAATAGCAGCCTGACTGTCAGAGGAGATGAGGATATCAGAAGTTGATACCACGTTTTTTCTAAGCCAGGAGAGAACCTCTTTGATCGCTAAAATTTCGGCTTGGGATACGCTACAATGATCAGGGAGGCTGAATGAGATGCTTAGATTCAGCTTTTCTGAGTACACACCACTACCAACTCCCTCATTTGTCTTGGATCCATCTGTATAAAAATGAATGCTTTTGTCATCCAGGATTTTTTTGTCTTCCCATTCTTCTCTGGATGGAATGGATACCTGGAAGTTTTTTTCCAAACAGGGGTTTCGGAATTTTGTAGTCTATGTACTTTATTATAGAACCAAAGAGGTTCAAAATGATGGAGTGCCCCACATTGTTGTCGGTCCATTGAGATGAGGCGTCGAGTCTTATCGCTGTACTCGCTGCCACTTGTTTACTGAAGATGTCGAGGGGTGTCAGATCGAGGAGAGTGTCTAACGCTGCTGAGGGTGTGGTTCTCAATGCCCCGCTTATGCAGAGACATGCAGTGCGTTGGACTCTGCTGAGTTTGTCATAGTATGTGAATTTCTATAGTGCAGTCCACCATACTGCAACCCCGTACATAAGTATTGGTCGGATGACCGATGTGTATAGCCAGTAGGTTATGCTAGGTTGAAAACCTTATTTGCTTCCTATGGCTTTCTTGCAAAGGAAAACAGCTGCTGTAGCTTTTGTAACTCTTTCCTGAATATTAGGTTTCCAATTTAATTTGTTGTCCAATATCAGACCAAGATATTTGGCTTCATTGGTAAAAATTACTGGTACACCTTTTATTGAAGGAGGTACAATTACTGGGATCTTGTATTTCCGTGTGAAAAGGACGAGGTCTGTTTTTTGAGGATTAATACTAAGTCCGCAGTGATCAGCATATCTAGTGATCATATTGAGTGCATTTTGGAGAAGGTCTCTCACTGTATTAGGATGTTCCCCTGTGACAGCGATAGCAACATCATCGGCATATGCAACCACTCTGTAGCCTTCCCTCTCAAGGGATATAAGTAGTTCGTTAACTACTATGTTCCACAGGAGAGGGGACAGAAGAGAACACCACCTTGCGGAGTGCCTCTACTGACAGACTTTTTGTGCAAAAATCCCCCAACTTAGAGTTGATGATCCTGCTTTTAAGCATTAGATTAATCAACTTACAGATTGAGTATTCGACGTCATAGCAGAAGTGATAGCGGATGGGTCAACGTTGTTGAAAGCGCCCTCAATATCCAGGAAGGCCACCATAGTATATTCCTTTTGCTCTAGAAAGTATTCGACAGTTCTTACCAGAGTGTGCAATGCTGTTTCTACCACTTTCGCTTTGCAGTAAGCATGCTGAGACATTGATAGTCTCTTATCAATGCTATTACGTATATGGATATCGATCAATCTTTCCAGAGTTTTGAGAATGAATGATGATAGGCTAATACGTCTTAGGTCTTTAGGGTTGACATGCGAACATTTGCCCGCCTTGGGAATGGAAACTACCTTTACATCTCTCCATCGCTGAGGTAAATTGACCAGAGCACGGGAAGAGCTAAAGGAAGCTCAAATACATTGCCGGGAACCGCACACAACGGCTGTGATTGAAAGTATTTAAGGCCTGTTAGAGAACACTCACGGACTTAATAGGTCCGAGGATCTAAGTAAGTAAGTTAGTAAGAATCTGTTTGTTATGTTGCTTTCTTTGTTCACGTTTGCCAATAGTTGACTTATAACGGTATTTGATTTTGGACACTCTTATACTATGTAGTACATATCGTGATTTACTACATAGAACTTTGTTTTCGAATAGAAGGTTTCAATTCAATGTCTTCTGAAGTTGCAATGGCTTGTAGGGCAAGAATAAGTATGTAAGTAAATTTAAATAAATTCAATGATTTGTTAAAACACAAAGCAATGGCTTTATTGTTATAATTAAAATATTGAAAGATGAGAGCAACAAGTGACATCTTTCTAAATTTTATGGGCTATTAAAAATGAAACTTCTTTTTGGAAAATCCTTTACAAATTAAAAGTATGCAATTTTAAAAGTAAGTATCTACAAAAAGATCTTCTTTAGCCTATCAATGGTTGAGGATGTGTAAAATTAAATTTGTATTTTTAAAAACGAAATATAAACTTTTGTTTTTGTTAATGGATTTTATTTTTCATCTTCAATACTCACTTTTAGCTTGACTCTCGTGTGCTGCCAAAACTACAGTGCATACTAACACAAAAAAGAACGATATTGACTGCTTCATGTTGTTTTATTCTGTAAGTACAAAATTTAAACATATTTAATAAAATAGAAAGAAAACATATACATATGTACATAAATAGGGTAAAATAATTATTTTTAAATTCGTTGGTATGTTACAATCTATAGCGAATAGTCTTAACGTCAGTATTTTTAAGAAGGATGTAAAGCACCTAAGCAAATTAGTATTCAACTACTTTTATTAAGCAACTTAATTCTTTTTAGAATGAACACTTTTATCCCGAATAAAATTAAATCTATCAAACCCAAGGAAATGTCATGGTTTAATTTGAGCTGTAAAGACGTTATTAGAAACAAAGATGTAAGTGCTTGTATTTACAACCAAAGCTCCACTGAGGAAAACCGAGATAAGTTCAAAAAAGATAGAAAGATCTGTAACAGACATATTCGACGCATTAAATTTTTGCAAGACCAAAATTAGGGCAAAAAATACTAAAATGTCCCAAATGAAGTAAAAATATCTATTTATTTGTTAAAAAAAACGTACAAAACACCACGTCATCCTGGGTTCCAACACTCGTTTACAATGCAACTCTCTATGTAAGCTCAATTGATAAAGCCAATTAGCTTGCAGCACACTTTGCTGTCAATTCGATGCCACTAGAGAGTGTCATGCCTGTACTCGAAAGCTTAAATTATTTTATCTAACAAATCTTGCTGTTCCTAGAATACTTAAAGATCTTGACGTTCATATATCTGCTGGCCCGGACAGTATCCCCTCTATTTTTCTGAAGAAGTGGTTTTCAACACTGGCAAAACCACTGACTAAGCTTCTCTATTTGTCCTCTTTTAAAGGTCTCTTTCCTAGTAGGTGAAAAGTAGCCTTTGTTCAACCTGTCCTTAAAAAAAGACGAATACTCCTCAAACTCTTACTATAGTGCAATTGCAGTTACGTCCCTTTTTTCAAAGACAATGGAAACGCTGATTATTTTTAACAGTTGAAAAATTCTTCAAGAACGAAATCTTCGTAATGACTGGCAGTATAACTTTCGAAGCAATAGGTCACTGAACAGTGGCCCCGTTTTGGAGATATTAAGATTATTGTACTTGATATTTTAAAGGCATTTGAAAGAGTTTGGTATCAGCTCTCTTATTGAAAATGTGTGAATTTTGTACTTATGGATCTCTTACTTTTTTGATTAGAAATTACGGACTGTTCAATTCAAGCAGTATTTAAGGAGTTCAATTCTAATATCCAGGGCTCCGTTTTGTCTTTGATACTTTTCGTTATTTTTATAATTGTTTCGCTTATGGCAGGACCCCCAGCTTTTTCTTCCTAGGATTCTCATCCTTGTTCTTTAGATGTAGGGTACCAACTGCAGCTTATAATAAGCTCAACAAAACACACCGTCCAAGAGGGAATTAAAAACCTTGTAGAATTAAATGCTTTAAAAACTCAATGCTGTCTCCTGGCGCAAAAGCGTAACTCTCCCTCAATACCAATATCCCTGGGAAGAGCTTACCATCAAGGACACTGGACTGTTCTTAGTTCTAGGAATGTGAATTACAATTAATTTTTGTGGAATTTTTGCCAAAAATGAGCTAAAAGTGTTTAGGTTTTCTTTGAATTCGCAAGAAGTTTTTTACCCCTATTGATATCGTTATAATTTACCAAGCTTTTTTTCTTCCAGGGATGGAAAAAAATAAGTCAAAAAACGATAGGCGATCTTTCTGTTACTTTAGCTTCTCTTAAACATAGCCACGCCGCGCCGCCGCCGCAAGGCTTTATTTGTATAAACAATGCTCTAGTGAAAAAGCCAGTTGTATTTCCTTCCTCAAACAATTCAAACGTAATACTTGTAATTCTAGGAATGCTCATCAGTTTACCCCTAGGTCCAATTTCAAATGTACTGCTTAGTACAGGGATTCTTTCTTTAGAGGCACTATATGAATGTGGAACGCTTTTCCAGGCTCAATATTTTCCACTGATAACAATGAGACGACATTCTAAACTAATGTGCATCGGTATCTCCTTTCTAATATTGTCCTCTTTTCCTAATTGCTCGCTCTGCAGTGTTTAACAATTAAAAGGATATTCAGTACCCCTTGACAAATTTTGTTCCAGTTCTTATAAATTCAACTGAAGTTTTTAAAGTGCAATAATTGTGATTCAATTTTTAGTTCATACCTTAACATTGTATAAATGTGAGTTTTAAGATTTTAAAAAAATGTCGTTTCAATCTAAATTCTTCAAAAAATTGTGTTTTGTTTATTAGGTAAGTTAGTCTTACCTTTGAATGGAAGATATACGAGTACATATAAATTCTTTACTTTTATTGACTTCAAATTAATAATGAGTTGTTTAAAATTCTTATTGAATTCCAAAAGATCTACCTTCCTATCCAAAATATTGTCTTCATCTAAATTATTGTTGTTTCAATTGAAATATGCTTTGGTTTCAATACCATAATATAAAAATTAAATAATAAATTCTTTGAATTATGTCCTCAAAGACTTTGGATACTTAAATCAATCAGACTTGACGTTAGATTGTGTGTTCGAAAATTTGTATGTGAGCCCCTTAGGTTGCATGTTCCTTTTAAATGGATTAAGGATGTTTGAGGGTGAGGGGTAATCATTTAACTGAGGAATAAACATATGTCGGAGAATGGAAACAAACTGCACATTAAAGTTGATGTCATTTGAACTTTAAATTGTGTTAAATGTTAATAATTTAAGTTTCTTGTATCTATTATAGTTTTAAAACTCTGAGTTTTAAAAGTGCATTTTAATTTATCAATATACACTATCTACATATGTCAGACATTATAAGACTGGGTACAAACTATAAAATTGTCTTTGATTTTGTTAATACCATAATGAAACTTTTGTCTACTTTTGTATTAACGCAATAACCAAAATCAGCTTATTATTTTAACGTTCAGGAGGAGATCCCTCGTTTTTAGCATTGAATATCTCTTAAAGAAATGTTTTCAATTTTGAAGGTTTTGCTCTTGGCGTTCGAAAAATTGAACACTTCTTTTGTGTAACTGAGCAAAGACTTTGGTTTTTGAGATAAGTACCTTTGCATGTAGATATTCAGGCATAGCACGAGTTCCATCGAATATCAAACTTTTACAAATCCCCAAAACAGTATCACGATAAGATTTTTAACCATGATTGTATTTAGTAATAGTTTATTTCATGGAATACGATGGAATTCTTTTAAGGGCTGATTGTCTGAACTGTCTTGCACGTCCTTCCACAGACCTTTGTGTCGTGTTAACCCACCCTAGAATTTGAACGTTTTGAAAAGTAGGCAGTTCTGTTCGAAATGACTACGATTCTTCTATAAGGTCAAACGAAATTAGTTGATCCCAATTCGTTCCTCTTTTACATAATTGTTACGCCATTAATTTAGTGATTTAGCAGAAAAGCATCTCTTTGTTATTTCTTTATGCGATGTCGAAAGCTTTAAAATGAGAACATACATTTATCTTGATGCCATACCATTAGTCCTAACGTTTTCACAAGTTCGTTTGGTGTGAAAGAGATACTTAAGCTTATCTCACTTTTATTTAAACATGTTTGTTACAAATTGTATTTCCCTTTCAGATATGTCACTGAATTCTTTCAAATAGTCAAAAATAAGAAAATTTTAAAGTTTTTTTTAAATTATTTTCATTCAAAGAAAAATATCAATAATTGTATCCAAACCTTAAAAGTTGAGCAAAATTTGTGAAAAAAGCCACCAAAATAAAGGGTGATAAAAATTTAAGGGAAAATGTTGAATGTGCACCACATCTAAACGTCAAGTTTTTTTTCTGTATTTCATATGACATTTCTCAATTTTAGAATGATTCAATTTTATTTATAGAAATTAACACAATCGATCTTGGCGTTTAAATCAAAATCAAAATTAATTTGTTGCGCATCGTGATTTTTTCGGTCAATTTAATCGTCCAACTGTTCCAATCGGAAAATTACTGCAAACATTTTAGAAAACCGTGTCTGTAGCAGATGCGAAAACACTAGTGCATTCTCGTACAGCTTATACTGTAGCAAATATTGCTTAATTATCGAAAAAATAATCTTCAGTAATGAGGTACATTTTCACCTCAGTGGATACGTCAATAAGCACAATTGCCGAATTTAAGATTCGAAAATATTCATTTTGTTTTTGGGGCTTAGTTCGAACCGTCGATTTATGAATGGACGTAATAATTTAAAAGTAAATTTTTTTTTAATTATTTGTTGGAAATTTTTCATCAAGATGAATTCCTCGATTTAGCACTTCTTTCCCAATTAACAATAGAACCACCAATTTGTAGATTGTTGCTTGGTAAGAGGCATGCCTGTAACTAGAAGTATTTAATGTTATCTTTCAATCATTGAAGTACTTTTGTATTGTATTGTATTTAAATCAAAAGTATAAGATCGGACCAAGAACCGATCCTTGAGGAACACAAGATTCAATATTACACATTTCGGACAAACTATGTTCACAAAAACTTTTAATTTCCTTGAACAAAGAAAAGACTTTATTAACATTAATAAGATATATACATTGGAAAGATCAATATTAGTTTTTTGTGTATATACGACCATTATTCCAAAAAGTATCAAATACCTTTTTAATGTCTAGTAGGACCATTCATGTACGTCTCCTATCGCTAAACTACTATTAACACCTTTCTATATTCTGTGAACTTGATGAATTGTACTGTGAAAAGCTCTGAACCCAAATTGTTCCGGAGGTAAAAAGCTGTTTTGAGATAATGAGATAATATATTTCATTTTAATAATTTTTTCAATGTATATGCTTTGTGAACTAAGGATACTAATTGGCATAAAGTGATAAGTGAATTGCTTGGTTCTTAACCTGCCCTTAAGATGGGTATAATTTTTGCAGTTTTCCATTGTGATGGGAAATATCGTCGTTCGAAACAACAATTAAACAACCCTGCTAAAAATGCTATGCCAGATTTTAGAATATTTTTCTGAGATTGTCAAATCCTATTGACTTTTGAGTTTTAAGAGTTGACAACATAGTTTGTATGTCATTTATACAAAACAACACTATTATTTGCTTCACTTGAACTAAACTGAACTTATTTCGTTGCAGATTCTAGACACCAAATAGTTTGCATGGAAAGTATTCGTTTAAGTTTTTGTTTTTTTGGAACTTATCGAATTAAAATAAAAATAAATAAATTGGGTGGCGCAACAGTCCGTTGTGAACCACGGTCTAGTGACCTTACAACTCTCAACCATTCCTGTGTGCGAGTACAGTTGTCAGGAATGGAAGGGACCTAAAATTTTAGGCCGAATCCGAACGGCTAATTTTGAGAAAGCACTTTTTCATGACAAGATTTACTCTTGAAGGATTTGTCAGTTCCTCGCAAGAGGCAGTACCCGCGCAATTTTTTTTTTAAATTAAGGTGGCACAGGCAGGGATTGAACCAAAGACCCCTTGCATGACAGTCCAACGCACTAACCATCATGCCACGGGTACTACGAACTTATCGAATTACCAACTTTTAAAGCGGGAATACACTAAATTACTTAAAATTACTTTCACAATATTCCAGAAGATTACTAGAATCTTTTAAATCTTGTAATTACTTTAAAAGTAATTATAGAATCTTTAATCAAGGTATTGAGCATTTTTACTTCCGAGAGCAGGTTAATATAGCTAGTTCTTATCCATCTAGTCCTTATTATCTTCGCAAATTTGCATTTTTAAAGTCGAAAACTTTATTAATTAGAGCTGCAGGGTAGGGATCCGAACTTAATTCATTTATAACCATAAGTCGACTTAAAATCCCTGACATATTGGTAAAAAAAAGATCTAAACTCGAGGGATAGGATCGATTATTTGAAGGGTCATAAGGTGAGGTGTTGCAATTCTACCTGGAAAATAAGTAGATCCGTTGGTAAAAGGTACTTCAATACCAACATTTTGTATAATTTGAGTATCAACAATTTGTTTTTTAACTTTGATGGCAACATCACCACCTATACTCTCATCTCTATATAGACGATAAAAATAATAATCCTCATTTGATAACTCATCCTTAAAGCTTGACCAAGTTTCAGAAACAAAACCTACATCTACGTAATATTTACGTAAAAGTAAAAAAACTCAATTGATTTGCATCAAACGCTTTTAATGTTAAAACACATATATTTTTAAGATAAACTATTCATTTTGAGTTATATAAATATTTTATAGCTAATTACAATAACGTTGAATTGGTCTGCCTTAGATTGTCAAAAAAACCAATGCACCCACAAAGAGCGACTGCTAAGTGCGGCTTATGCGGTGGCGGTCATCCGGCCGTATTTTTCCAAAATGATGCCGGTTAGGCAGTTACTGTGAAACGTGTTCGCTATCTTGAGTCAAAAGCGAATTTTTATGGCCTGAATTGGAAGATATGGATCTGGACGAAATATTTTTTTCAAAAGGATGTTGCTATTTGCCACACATTAAACAAAACAATAGCTCTTTTGCGTAATAAATTTAAGGGCCGTGTGATTTTACACGGTGGCGATGTCAATTGTCCACCAAAATCATGTGATCTTCCTCCACCGTTAGGCTTCTTTTTTAAGGATTATTTGAAAGCAAAGGTGAACGTATATAAGGCAGCAATAATTCAAGAGCTAAAGGATAAGATGATCAGACACATTAACGGCATGTAAATCAATTATACTTCAGGGTCATCGAAAATTTAGTACACCGGAAGGAGTTGTACCGCTAAGTTCACTGAGGCCATTTCACCAATATTTTACAATACTAATATTATCATTACAAAAAGAAATTACAATCATTTCTGAATAATTTGTGTTTTATTCAAAATTAACATCGGTCCTTAATATTTAACCACCCTTTATATTATTTTATATTGATGTATTAAAAAATCACTTTGATCGAAAGTCACCTTTATTGTTTTTTAAAAAGTGGATCAGCTTATTGAAGTGAGTTTTTTTCTTGTTGAAGAGCGGAAGTTTTTTCGCTGTCAATCTAATTTTAAGGTGATTAACTTGTTTACTTCATTTAAAGTAAGTAAACAATAGCATTCATTTTATTTTTATATACACCACACATTCATATACATTAAGATTAAATGTATATCATATTACATTCAGATCGATTGAGTTTGACCTCAAAGGTCATCACAACAATTTTTTTTATTTTTGATTAAAAGCAACCTTAGGTAAATTAATTTTATTAATATATAAGGAAATCCTTAAAAGTCTACATGAATGATGAACACTTAAAACTTAAACAAAGTTTCAAAAGAATTAAAACAAAGTTAATTAAGTAAGTAAGTTAGTTTATTTAAATTAGGTATGGCAATGCATTGGAAATTGTCCTTAAGGAATTTTCATAATGTCCTTTCCCATATTATAAACAAAGCGCATTAAACCAGACGGTTGGTCGGTGGCGGAAGCAATATGGCGTTGAGCGACAATGTTATATTATCAAAGGATTTATAATATGATTATTGATTAGGTAGGTATTTTAATGACAATAATGATTTAACATCCAACCATCACAACTTACCTAAAGGTTTATCGACTCCGAAGAGATGTACAAAATTTAAAGCTATCAGTCGAATTTAATTAGTTTTAAGATATTTAAAAAAAAATATGTATATATTGTTTTTTTAGGTACACAAATCACAGATTAATTACAGAGTAGAGATATTATAATTTTTTGAAAAACTTTATAAAGATTTGTTTTTGAAAAATATTGATTGTTTTCGTTTTGTGTTCTTATTCACAGCACTTTCTGACAGCTAAAGAACGATCTTTCGACAGAACTACCCGTTTTTTACATTTTCGAACTTTTCGAAATGTGATTTAATTTTATAATGTCTCTTGTTTGTTTTGTGTTTTGAGATCGTTTCAAGAACATAATATATTTGTGTCCTCATTCGGCTACAATTGCCGTCCGACTAGTTAGCGCCCCATCAATCAGAGATACTTTCATATAGAAATCAGAATCAGATCGAGGCGTTTCTCATTTTATTTGTAAAATAAAACAAAAAAGAAATATTAAATGGGACGTGTCTAATTTAATAATAATAATTATTAAACAAATATAAAGATAGAATTTATATTCTCAGAGTCAGACTGAGTAGAGATTGAGTTTACGAAAACAATTTTTGACAGCTTATAAACGGTTTCAATGATAAGGATTATTCTATATGGTTTAGCGTTAGTATATTGTTACATTATATGGGAAAGCAAATCGCTCTATATTTTTTGGAAAAAAAAATATAAAAATTGTGAAGAGTTTGAAGTCAATTAGTATCTCAAAGGATAATGAAAATAAAACTCACTACTTGAACTCCCACTTTCTCTTAAAGTTTCAATGAAAGTTTTAAATCAATGCTGAACTAACGAAAATTCGATTAATAAAAGTTTAATATTTTCTGATGGAAAGAATAAATTGATCACCTATCATTTTTTTTTAATTTCCGTCCATGAGAGTACTCAAGTTATAGGACGAATATAGACTTTATAAATTATAACCAGATCAGAAGGAGTAAAAACGTTTTTCCATCGTCGGAGAAATTCTAAATACTTAGCAGCGTTTTTTTTCGATTTCATATATGAGCTCACTCCACAAGAGACCTAGAACTCAAAGCTGTGGAGCCTTCTCTATACAAGTATTACCCATAAATAGTGGTATCGAAGGAGGGTTACGCTTTTGCGAAAATAACCAAATCATTTTCTCAGCATTAAATTTTAGATTCCCCATTGGACAATGCTGTCAAGACCAGAATTAAATGAGCTTATCATACGCTTCCGTGGTAGTCAAAAACCGAAAAACAAGTATGGGGATCTCAAAACGAATATGAAAAGCTGAGGGTACTTGCATTAGCGAAAAAATTTTGTGAGTTAGAAGTCTTAGACAAAAGACTATTTATAAAAATAAGAAAGAGTGTCGGAAACAAAACGAAGCCCTAGGGCACACTAGTGTTTATATTGTGTGGATATAAGATTTGAACCCGTCCATTACTTTTTGAATTGAAATTGAAATCCGAAATTTCTATAAAAGAGCTTGATGTCAAACTTAATCTCTCCAAAACGATGAAAAGTTTTATATTCACTTTTAGGTGAGCTAAACCATGAGATCACCAGTGGGCCTATTGATACGAAAGCCATATTCCCGGTCATTATGAAGCTTTTGTTTTTTTTCCGAATTCGCGTAGTACAGCCAAGAGCGAATGTCAAAATTGGGCCCAACTATTAAGCATTCCTACAATTTAGGACACTGTGGGGAATTACAACAGACATTGCAGAAATATTAATTTCCTTAATTCTTAAATGCAAATCACAAATTTCTAAAAAGACTTTGCACTTCCGGTGCAAGTGCAAGCAACGAAAAATTAGAAAAAAAGGCTTTACGGTGAAAAATATCTTAAGTATGATTTCACAGTGTTAAGCCTCAATGAGTAATTTGTTGTGAAGTTTTATCTGGCGAATATTTGGTATGGTTATCGTGTGCCAGAGAGAAAGCCTCGTTGACAAGCTATCACGTTTCAAACTGAGTCGCCAAGCCGGGGAAACCTTATACAATTGACGAAGATCGAAGGCTAAATGCCTGCGGCCCTGGATATGGTTGAAACCACTTTCGGAAAACAGGAGGCAGATAAGCTAAAAAGCATTCTACTTTCTGACAGCAAAATCGAAAAAAGAAAGCGTTGACATTCGGAAACAATTAAAGTTGAAAAATAAAAGAAAAGTACAGTTTAGTCAAGTGCCTAGTTTTTTGTATTTGTCGGTTTCAAGCAGATGAAAACATTGAAGAAGATAATATATTTTGTAAAGCTTTTTTTAATGACAGTTCAGGCAAGTGTTTCTACGACATGTTCTTAGAAAGCTCTAGCGACTACGAATTGGATAGAATAAAATGTGGTAGCGATAGTGCCAAAGCTCTGACCGGTAACAAAAGTGGACTGGTTGCAAAATTGAAACTCCTAATTTCTAACCTTTCATGGACTTTCTACATCGACAAATTTTAGTATCCAAGGTACTACCTCCAAAATTAAATGATTAAAAGATGTGATCAAAATAGGTAGCTCGATAAAATGGGTTAATTCCACTAAAATTTTCTTTACCTCACCGAGGTTAAAGAGAAGAGTAGGTATTTAGAGTTTTTGTGACCCTCCGTGACTTTTAACATTATCATTTCTCGCTTATCTTAAACATTCTGATTAAGAAGGACGACAGGAAAACATTGTAACTTTAAAGGTGAAAATCAGGACTCCCTTGAAAACTTTTGTTTTGGTCATTGTAATTTTTCAGTTTCAGTTTTGTCAAATTAAAAAATTTTGACATTTCTGGACGTTACAGGTTAATAGATTTGAAATAAAAGATTTTTAGAAAGATGTCTGTTCGTGAGTGTGTTCTTACGTTCGTACGTGCGCGACGTTGTTTTCATCGTCCATAGCTCAAGAACTAGAAGAGATATCGACTTCAAATATATTTTGTTATGCAGATAAAAATGAAGAAAGATGCAGAAGGGGCTTCTCAAGAAAGTTGCGTTGGTGGTTTTTTTACCATAGCAGTTTAAAAAAAGGTGACAATTTTGGTGCTAGAGACTCGAATTTAATTTAATATTATATATTGCAACGTGATACCAAACCAGTATATTTTTGGAAAAAAATCCAATTAACGTTTTTTTATAAATCAAAAAAACCTGAAGAAAACAAATTTGTCACCTCCAAAATTTTACGAATAAAAAATTATGTCCTCTTCAAAACAATTGTTTGTAACGAAAAATAACGTTTTCAACAACATTTTGATAAAAATCTAATTGACAGATTTTTTATAAAAAATAAAAACCTAAAAAAAACATTACTCAAAGTTGGTAAAAATTAAATTTCGACTCAAATATCTTTTTAAAAACTTTTGATTATGGCTTTGAACTTTTTTATCTTATGAGAAATATTGTTTTCAACATTCGGAAAATATGTTGAGAAAAATCAAATTTACAGTTTTTTTTTATACAAACCTAAACAAAATTAGTAAGTTTGTTAAACATTTTCGACTCAAATATCTTTCCAAAACTTTGAGATACTTATTCGCTTTAAACTACGTTTAACTTAAAAAAAAATATTGTAGTCATCATTCAGTACAATTTTGAGAAAAATCAAATTGACAGTTGTTTTTACAAAAAATAAAAACCTACCAAAAAACAATAATAAAACTTAAAATTTACTTTCGACTCAAATAGCTTTTCGAAAATTGAAAATATTGTCTTCCAACTTTTTTTATTTCACAGGAAATATTGTTTTCGACATTTAGTAGTTTTTGTTTCCAACAGTCCGTTTTTTGATAAAAAAATAAAATGTACAAAAAAATACGCAAATTTGGTAAAAATTTATGATCGGTTCTTGATATCCTTAAATTAATTTCATTTATCCAGTTTGTTAACATTTTAGAAATGCTACTAAAAAATTGGTAAAAAATTGTTTTCAACTAAAAATCTATTTAACAAAACTAGATTTTCAAACTAAAATATTTCTTTGTATGGAAAATATTGTTGTTAACTTAAAAATTTTTAAGAATAATTCAACTAACAACTTTTTTAACCGAACCCTACAAACTTTTAAGCAAGACAGATGGGATGGGAAGTTATCAGTGTGGGTCGCATTCCAGCCTCTTTTTTTGTGTGGGTTAAGAACCGCCCAATATCAACTGAAATAGGTGGCCCGGTGGTGTAAAAGAATGCAAGCTTTTAAGAATGCAACCATCAGAAATTAATTGATTATACCTAAAAAGTGGCCCTAAACTGCCTTCAATTGATTTCATTTATTTAAGGCTTTATGCATACTTTGCATTGACTTGAAGTATTTTTGTATTCACTTAAAGTCTTTGCATTCTTTTGCACTATTAAGTGAAAATTCACTACGCAAAATGTCAGACATCAAGAAATAAAAATCAAAATTTCAAAAACTGTTTAGTGAAATTGTGAGTTCAAAATACACAAAAAGTAAAGACTTCAAGTTAAGTTAAGGACTTCAAAGGAATGCAAACACTTCAAAAGAATGCCAAGACTTCTAATAAATGAAAAGAAGAAGTGATTGCAATCAATTGATTGTAGTCATATGATTGGAGAAAAAATGATCGCAATATTTTTAATGTCAAATGATGCGTGATTTGAACACCCAATTCCTAGGTGAATTCAAAACAATAATTATATTGAAATCATAAAAAACTGAAATAGGTTGTTGCATTATTTAACGAGCTTGGGTGGCCGGAAAGGTTATTTTGAACCAATGAAGAACAAATTTATCGAAGCTAAATGCACGCATTTTCGATGACACAATTTGATGCAAAAATCTATCGAACACTTCTGAAATACAAAATGCAAAAATTTTGCTTTCTCCACAATAATGTAAACCATTAAGTTCTTAAAGCCTTTTTCTATAAAATATAGCCTGTTGGCGTTCTGCAAGATATTCAGCATTATCGGGACATTTAAAGAAGGGATTTCGTAGGGAAAAATTCTGAGGTACATGGAAATGCTTACGCGGTGGGCTTGCAAACGTAAAAGAATGCCTCTTCAAAACAATAATAGCAGTGATACTTCTTAAACCAGTATTTTTATTTTAATAAATAAATAACAACTCGAAGGGAACCTCAACATAGAGCTTTCTACCGTTCCCGTGTGCGAAGAATTTCAGGGATGGATAGTACCTACGATTTTATTTCGAATCCAAACGGCTCTGAAAGAATTGTTCAATTTGAACGTTGAAAAAAAACTTTAGAAGGCTCAGGTAGGGATTGAATCCAAGACCTCAGGTATGACAGTACAACGTACTGCAACGTGAGTTAAAAAAGATTAACCCCATACATTCGTTTAGCGCTCAAGTTCATAAGCAGTCATATATGATATTTTAAAGGCGTCGATTTACAAGTTGGCTTTATCTATCGAATTTGCAACAACAGCAGTGCAGCGTACGTTTTTCTTAACAAATTTCCAAAAATGTCACAACTTTTGGCACATCATAGAAAATTCGTTATCATTTGGACTTGTGTATATCTTTGGTTAGTTTATAAACTTGACAGATTATCATCCTCAACCACTCTTTTAAATTTCATAGTTTATGAGGTTCTGTGCAAAAATAAAAGAATCAGTCGTATTTAATTTTCCAGCATTGATCATAATGATTTGTTTTGCAAATTTAGCCTCTTCTTATTCATCAGCTTTTAGACTGCTTGTTATTTCGTTTTTGAGTTGTATTAAATTAATCATTACTTTAATTAACAATAACAAATTGATATGTAATCATAACGAAAAGAAAACAATATTCTTCGCAGACAACGAGACTGTCATTCGGAATTATTGAAGACTCAACAAAATAAACAAATTCGAACCCGGCCATAACACACTCGCGTAAAGAGCGAGAACCGCAAACGATGCGTTTGTTTTGATTGAAATTTACGCCGATGAAGAAGTTATTTTTGAGCAAAACTTTATATAAATAAATTTTAGCTTATATGTAAGAAGATAAGGTGTTATACACACCGTGTGGTGTCGTCAATCAAATTTAATTAATTATCTCCTTTTCCTTTGGACATTTATACATATTTTATAAATTTGTATTTTGTTGTTTACTGATGTCTGGGGATTGAAGGCAAAGTGTAAAAAGGAAAGACTCATGTCTTTCAATATCTCTCACAGGGGGGTGTATTTGATGGTAGACTTGCTTCATTGACCTCAATTGGGAGGCGCCTAAGTACAATGGGAAAACAATTTATTGATAATAAACGGATAGAAGTAAACAAAGTGATCCTTGATTTTTATTTTTTGTTGATGTTTTCTTTCTTATTTTGAAAAGATCCAATATGACTGAAATAGAAAACAAAACAAGTAGGGCAAAGTTTGGTTGAAAAAAAACAATTAGAAAGGAACTTATTCTGGTTCTTGTGTTACCTCCCTAGTAGCACAAATGGCTTTTATTTTGATTTATATAACTACAATATAACAGCCAAGTTATTGCGAATGTGTTTTACATAGAGTTTGTACGACAATGTTGTAACCGAATTAGCCGCGAAAACCCACTTGAGTTAAAACAAGTTGATTTTATTTCGGTTGCATTAAGGTTTTTATATGTTATATTTCAGTTTTTGCTTTGTATTTTTAATTAAATGATGTCATTTACAATACTATTAAAACTGAATTATAACTAAGGTAATGTGTTCTACTTATGTCATGCAAACTCAAGCATAAGTTATATAAATGTTTTTGTAAGCTTATATACTGGTCTTGTTTGTGTCATTTACATTATTGAAACAATTCTTAAGTTATTGTAGAATTTAATTTATGTTCTAGAAACTAACTGTCAGTTCATGTTTATGTTGGCGTTGTATTTAATACTAAAAATTTGTTTCCCAAAATATTTTGAATGTTTTAATTAAGTTTTATTATTGAAATCTTATTATTTGTATTTATAATGATGTTTGAAAAAATGTTTCAGGCAGATAGAATTCTTAAATTAACCTTTTACTTTTGTAGTACTTAATTTTACTGTTTTTAGTTGTTTTTGAAATCAAAATCACAAACAAATATCATTTTTATCTAAAATATGGGTATTCTACCTCGGAAAAACTTATGCGCCACCCAAATACAAAAAAATAGGAGAATAATTTATAAATTGTATTATATTTTGTTTTCTGCACAAGAGTTAAATCATGAAAAAATAATAGACTTGCGTACAAAATCTCAAAACATTACGTTTTTGGCTCATACCCTGTATATTAGGGTATAGAATAGCTTCGAAAACAAATTTCTATATTTCATCCAAATAACTAAATTATTAAAATAAAAAAATATACCATTCAAAATGGTGCATGTTACAGAAAACATAGAAATAACTTTGTTGCTTCATTTATAACTTATCAGTTATAGAACTGAATTAAAAAATGTTTGCAATATGAATATAACATAGATATAATAATTTGTAATTATTTTTTATCGCATTGTTTTTTAAGCAAACTTTTTTTGTTGCTTCGATATGGTTGTAACTAAATAAAAAAGTAAAAAGCAAAATAATCATGCTTTTAAAGCGAACAGAGTTGCCGAAGAATTATTTTGGTATTTATATAAATATAATTTTGTGTAGGAAAATGTGACATTTCATTACCAAAGTTGGTGCAGCAAAAAATTGCACATGAAGAAAATCTACATGCAATTTTTAACCCAGTTTTAAGCAGTTGAAAGTGCAGCAAACATACGAGTATATACAATACAAAATGTTTGCTATAATCTGTGGTGTTTTCATAATTTTTCATTGAAATTTCTTATCAGAACACAATTTAAAGTGACGTGTACAGTTTTTTTTAATTATACCTAATAATAATTAGATGCAATAAATTTCATATTACAGTTTATTACATAAATGTGATAAATAATGAATGATTTAGAAAAATTTTCATTTATAAAATAAAATTGTAAGCTTTTGCCATATCCAAAACTGGGTGTGGCAATTTGAAAACACAATTTTTTACCCTCCCTGATAAATAAATAAAAACATTTTCTAAAACAATGCTTAGTTTAACTGTGACCATTAATGGGTTAATTTTTCCACTCTTCACAGCAATAGCGCTCAAATTATAACAAAATAGACAGTTTGCACCAAAACACACTTTTTTCTTTACCTTTCAACCGTTCAAATGTCATATTTCAATACCAAAGTTAGTACAACAAAAAAAATCCACATGCGATTTTTAATTTGTCAGCGGCAACTCTACTAAACTGCACGCATTTTAAGTAATGGCGTCTTAAATATTTCTATTAGGCATTTTACAAAATGTATATTTTGAACATTGCAAAAATCTAAATACAATACCCTAAGAACAAAAATTACCTGCTTTAATGTTTGGTTTTTAAAATGTTTTAGAACTGTTTCCTTATTGTAAATGAGATTATTAAACAAGACCTTTTCCATAACACATGTCATCAACAGTATTACAACATAACGAAAAACAATAACGTAATTGTAACGTTGTTGGAACATAACGTATCACGGGAGTGTAAAAAAACACTTATCAATAAATAAATAATAAATATCCAAATGACGTTTATATCATTCATACTTGATTAAGTTTTACCTTCACTATAAAAATATTTGTGTAACTTGTACAACAGAAACAAAATAATTGACACTCGATTAGTTTGATGTATTGATGTTTTAAAAATATTACTGTGAACAAGTATTTTTTCGTGAGTTGAAATTATCAATATATCAAATTCAAATCTAAAACAATAACTAAACATCAATGTTTATGTTAAAACAAAACATGTCAATTATTTCCTCACTTATAAAAAGAGTTGAGTTTTAATAAAATGTAATGTTATTAATTTATTATAAAGTGGTCATAATATCGTTGACTGAACTTATTGAAAATAATATTTAAAGGCCGCAATTTGTTTTAAACATAATATTAATTCATTGTAACAACAAAAAATAATATATTATAATATTGTTATAAAACAGTTTCCAGAGTATGTTTTATTTCAGATGTAACAACGTTTACGCCCGGAAATATTAAAACAGAAGCTTAGAAATACAGGTAGAACTTTTTCACAACCTTCGACTAACTAACTTTTTAATAATAAGTAAGCAACAACTGGTATATTTTTACTAACAACTTTAACTGAAATATAATAGTTTAAAAACGTGTTAAATCAAAAAGTTACACATATTTTTCGATTTACAAGATCAAAACAGTTTTATAACCATACATGTTGCAGATTACTCCTATATAACTCAAAAATAACAAATTTTTGTTATAAATCGAATTCTGTGCTACTAGGGCTTGTATTATGAATTACTTTAAAGAGTAGGTATAGAGAATTTATGTGTAGCTGTCAAAAAATGCAATACTTAAGGGCTTGCCAGTACCCGTGGTATGATGGTTAGTGCATTGGACTGTCATTCGAGAGGTCTTGGGTTTGACCCCTGCCTGTGCCACCTAAAGTTTTATTCAAGAGTAATTTTTGTCATGATAAAGTGTTTTCTCAAATTAGCCGTTCGGATAAGGCATATAAACTGTAGGTCCCCTCAATTTCTGATAACATTACTCGCACACAAGAATCGTAGAGAGTTGTAAGTCACTAGGCCCTGGTTTTTTACGGGCTGTTGAGCCACCTAATTTATTTAATTTATAAAGGGCTTGTTGTAGCTATCATTGTTATTCAATGGAATTTTTTTTCATGCAGTGTCCTAGCTACGATATTAAAACTGTCCTGAGCGATTTTAATGCCAAGCTAGGAAGGGAAGATATCTTTGGTGGAATAATTGGGAAAAAGAGCCTGAACCACAACACTTCCGACAGTGGATTCAGGCTCATAGATTTTACTGTCGTTGCCGTTTTACACGAGAACTTGGAGATCTCCAGATCAATCTACTGTCAACCAGATTGACCATATTGCGATCGACGCCAGACACACTTCCAGCATCATGGATGTCCGAACTTTCCGAGGAGCTAACATCTAACCGAATGTTGCAAACACGAAAGTGAAAACATCATAGTGGAATCGAAGTCAATGACGATATGGAAAACCACTTCTGCAGACTGCACAACGGCAACAACGAACCGAATTCCGCTGCAAGGCAGGATGATCCATTCAACATAGACGACGAAAGCCGACAATCCCGTCCTCCCGACTTAGACGAAGTAAAGATTGCCATATCTAAGTTGAAGTCTAATAAAGCTTGAATGCCGATCTCTTTAAAGAACCTGAAGCTAAGTTGGTTAGGAGCATGCACCAACTTATCTGTAAGATATGGCCGGAAGAAAGCATGCCTGATGAATGGAACCACAGTATTGTTTGTCCGATTCTAAAAAAAGGAGATCCTCTAAGCTGCATCAACTATAGAGGAATCAGTCTACTTAACATCGCCTATAAAATCTTCTCTGCCGTAATATGTGAACGTATAAAGACCATCGTCCTTAACAGTGTAGTTTTAGACCAGGAAAGTCCACAGTCGATCAAATATTCACATTACGGCAGACCCTGGAAAAAACCCAAGAACTCCGAATCGACACCCACCATCTTTTCATCGATTTCAAGGCCTCATATGACAGCATCTACATGGACGAACTCTATATAGCCATTTCTAGTTTTGGCATCCCTGCCAAACTCGTCCGTTTGTTCTGGATGACCATGGAGAATTCACACTGCTCAATAAAAGTTGGAAGCAACTTAACAGAACCTTTCGATGTCAAAAAATGATTTAGACGAGGTGATGTGCTGTCATGCGATTTTCAAACATCGTACTTGAAAGAATAGTGCAAAGCTCTCACGTCAACACTAGAGGTCAATCTTTCAAAAGTCTGTCCAATTAGTAGCTTATGCTGACGACTTTGACACTATGGGAAGAACTCAGCGTGATGTCAATGGAGCTTTTGTGAGTATTAAGCCAGAGGCGACAAAAATGGGTTAAACGGTTATTGAGGGCAAAACAAAGTACACACTGCCATCATCATAACAGATGGTACTTACAACACCGACGTCTCGGTCAAAACGTCACCATCGACAGACGTAACATTGAGGTAGTTAAGGACTTCGTCTACCTAGGCTCCGCTATAAACGCAGAAACGCACAAATGAAGAATAGCTTTTGCTTACCGCTGATTCTTTGGGCTAAGAAAGCTATTGAGTTGGAAAGCAACCAAAGATTCGTTATATAATACCTTCAACAACTCTGCCCTGCCTACGGTGAAGGAGTATAGACTATGACAAAAGCGGATGAAAGCGGATGGTCTCTTTCGATAGAAAAGTTCTTCGCATGATCTACGGTCTTGTATGCATAAAAGCTGAGTGGAGGAGAAGTTTCAACGACAAGCTGTACGGGCTGTACAGTGACGTAAACTTATCCAGAAGGATAAACGTGCAACATTTGAAATGGCTAGGTTGGATGCTTGTTCCCAGAAAGTCTTAGATGACGAGCAGTATAAAAGTCATCTCACCCAACTTGGAATGAGCAACTTTAGACATCTTACCAGGGACCGAGATGGAGAAGTTTGTTGGTTAAGGCCCTAGTTCACACATGGCTGTAGCTCTACTTTAAGTAAGTAAGTTAAATAATAGATAATATCATCCTATCAGTGTAAGGTTTGGTTTAAATGGCTTAAGCCAGTTGTTGGTCCATTGTGGTACCACATACATTTTGACCATTCCATTAATACACTGATCGAAATTAAAAAAAGGCATTAATAACCACTATACATGATTTATTTTTTTTTACATAGTTTCAAAGCCAAAGTGATTAAAAACTGCCAACTTTACTTTTATAACTTTTAAATCAAAATCTAAGTATACACCTATCCTTATCAAAACTATTAACAAAACTTAAAAACAACAGTAGTTATCACCTCGTATAAGTTAAGTATATTCTTTGTATATAAAAACAAAGGTATATTTAAGTACTTTGCTCACCACTTAAATTATTATTCATCAACAGAGTTTATAGCAACTGATAGCAACCAGATGTAGTTAATTTATGCAATTTCGCATAGTTTTTATTGTTGTTATTGACGTTTATAAATCGCATATTGATAAAGTATGTAATATAAGTTCGGGACTACCCCCAAGTTACAAACTATAAAAAATCTTTGATAAGATAAGTGCATCTGGGAATTTATTCAAAGTTAAGTTTTGTTTTTGTCGGATGAGCTTTTGTATGATAAGGAAGAGGTCCCTTAAGGGCATTTTTATTATAAAACAATAAAAAATGTTAGGTATATAAAAAAATAATTATTAAATAAAAATAAAAATTAAAAACAATTTAATCAAGGTTAGATGTTAACACGCTTACCCAACAATTAAACTTGTTTATATTTTGATAATGATGTTTGATAGACTTCATCTTAGTTAGTAATTTATCAATATATTGATTAGCAAACAAACAAACTTGGCAGACAATTTGTGTTTTTTAAGCTCAGTTGCCAAAAACGGAAAAATATCGCAATCAGTGCTTCTAGTAGATATTATTAATGTAAGCATTTTATTTAAAAGTTTAATAGTTAACCATTAAAATATTTATTTAAAAATAATATTGTTGACTTGGTTTTGTGATTGAACCGAAAGACTTTAACAGAAAGATTAGCGACATTAAAAGTAAGGCAAAAAAACTGCTATTTGTGTGTACCTAATAAAATTCTAATTTTTTTTTTTTTAAAACGTATTGAAATTGAAAAAAATCACTACAAAAATGTCAAATATAATAAAACGGCAAGATTTTCTTCCTGGCAATAAGATCGCAGTTTTGCACTGGGTTTTGATGGCCTTTATGCAAATATAACTTTAAAATTAACTTATCACCGTATCACGTATATTTACGAACTAGCTTTTTCAATAAAATCCGTGATGGGTTTCCAAATCTATTATCCCTTTCTTCAATATTCGGTTGAAATATTTATAATATTTCATATAAAAAAAAACTTAAGTAAACGCTAAACCATCTTTGCTAAACCGTTTTTCAACAGAAAAAAGTTTTGTCTACACAATTCTATTGTATCCATTTTTGAAATAAATTGAAAAATATAAAATTAATGTTTAACAGTTGAGCAAACATTGTTAAATATTAAAGTTTGGATTCGAAATCGGGATCAAAAATTAGGTATTTTTAACCACTATTCTCAAAATTTCATATAAACTCAAAAAAAAGACTCATAACTAATGAGAATTTACTCGTTTTTTTCAGAATTCTTTAAACGGCATATTTGAATAGAATGACGTGGAAGTATAATGTAAGGTCGTAATTCGCATATTATGCAGTGTATTTTGCAGTCTCAGGTTGTAAGACCAAATAACTTTTGGATTTCGTGCCACAACGAAAACACCGGCTAAACTTCAATTTTTCAAGAAAGGTACACTGGATAAGTTTATGCTTAATTATGTGATCCCAATTGGCGCCCGAGATCTTGTGATTTAACAACTTTAACATTTTTTCTTTGAGGGGACGTACAAGAGAAGGTCTTTGCCAATGCTCCATAATTGCTTCTAAAATAAAGCGGTGTTCTAGTTTTTTTGGTGCAAAATTTGAAAAAAAACTAATTGTAAAGGGTTTAAAAATTTACAAGTTAGCAATTTTCCTCCAACATTTTAAACCTTTCCTTCTAATTGCTTTTTATTAAAAAACGAGACATGTTTGGATGTCTTAAAAGTGACACTTCGTGAAAATAAACAATGAAAATACGCTTAAAGTAATACCCATGTCATGATGGTTAGTGCGTTGGACTGTCATGCCAAAGGTCTTGGGCTCGATCCCTGCCTTTGGCATCTAAAGTTATTTTTCACGAGTACTGCCTCTTAGGAGGAATTGACAAATTCTCCAAGAGCAATTCTTGTCATGAAAAGCGCTTTCTCAAATTAGCCGTTCCGGCTTTAAACTGTAGCTCCCATCCATCCCTGACAACAGTACTCGCACACAGGAATGGTTGATAGTTGTAAGACACTAGGCCCTAGTTCTCAAAGGACTGTTCTGCCACCTAATTTATTTTATTTTTTTAAATTAGAATTTAAAGGGATAGTAAGATATTAAAATCGTTTAAAATTAAGCTGATCATCTTTTAAGCTTAGTAAATTGGTAAAAGTGACTTTAATATTTTACTTAATCGTCTGAAATTTTGGGCCTTTAAATTTTCAAAGGCGAACTTCAATGTAATTTTTTTTTTTTAATTCACAAGCACTCAAGGGATTATTATTACCCTTTATATGTTTATATTTAAACACAGTGCGAGCGTTAGGAAAATAGGGAAGGATTTAAGAGGAGATACCGATGCACATTGGTCTTAAAGTTCTGAGCATCAAAATGGGAGAGAAGAACAGAGTTGGCCAAAGCATTCCACATTCTCGATGTGCGGTTTAAGAAAGAATCTCTATACTTGACAGTACGACCGAAATCGAGCTCAAGCGTAAACTGATGAAAATTATTAGAAGTGCGATTATTACGGCTGAATAGATTAAGGGGTGGAATGCAACTGGCTAATTCGACAGAACATTGTTTGTAAAAATATCTATAAAACAACGAAACATTGCGACTGTGTTCTAGCGATGTAAATGTTTCGATTATAGTTCTGTCGCCTATCATTTTTAAAGCCCTTTTTTGAATTCTATCCAAGAGATTTAAACTTGTTTTGGAGGCACCTGCCCAAATATGGGAATTATATTCAAGCTTGGGACGGAAAAAAGCTTTGTAGATTACAGCCAGATCAGAAGGGATGCAAAATTTCTTGTCGGTGTCGGAGAAATTCTAGACACCTGGCATCATTTTTGGCGATATCGAATATGTGATCATTCCATAAAAAGTGATTTGTAATACACATACCAAGTACTGATAGTTGATTGGTTTCCTGGATGCAAGTGCTACTCATAGATAGTGGCATCGGGGTGCGTTACGCTTTAACGACAGGAGACAGCATTGAGTTTTCGAAGCGGTTTTTGATTCCACATTGGACAATGCTGCCAAGATCAGAATTTAATGAGCTTATTATAAGCTGCCGTTGAATTTCCACATCCGAAAGACAAGGATGTGAATCTGCAAACGAATATTAAATGCTGAGAGTACTGTCGTCGGCGAAACAGTTAAATGGATTAGAAGTGACAGGCAAAAGATCGTTTATGAATATAAGGAAGAGAGTCGGAGACAAAACGGAGCCATGAATTTCAGACTTGAAACCATCTAATACAACTTGTATTGAAGGGTTAGAAAGGTAATTTCTAATCAAACGATGAAGAGATTCATCAATACCAAATGCCCGCTTTTTCGATAAAAGTGCAAGATACTAGACTTTATCAAATGCCTTTGAAATATCAAGTGCAATAATCTTACTTTCTCCAAAACGATGTAAAAATTTGTTCCACTGTTCGGTGAGATGAACCATGAGATCACCAGTGGACCTATTGCTACGAAAACCATACTGTCGGTCATTAAGAAACTTCCCTTCTTCGAGATATTTCTTGAGCTGATAATTAATCAGCGTTTCCATGACCTTGGAAAGAAGGTACGTAAATGCAATTGAACGATAGTTTAAGGGGGAGGAGGATTCGCCTTTTTTAGGGACAGGCTGGACGAATGCAATTTTCTATCCACTCGGGAAGAGACCTGTAGAATAGGATAGGTGGAAAAGTTTACTCAGTGGTTTTGCCAGCGTTGAAGAACACCTCTTCAAAACAATAGGGGGAATACTATTCGGGCCAGTGGATTTGTGTATGTCAAGGTCTTTCAGTACTCTTGCGACTGCACGAGTGCGAAAGAGGTTCGTTCCATAGAATCATTTACGCTCTCAATAACAGGAGGACTCATGACACTATCCGGTAGCGTCGAATTAACAGCAAAATGTGCTGCAAGCAAATTGGCTTTATCAATCGAGCTTACATATGGAGTGTCATTGTGGACGAGCGTTGGAACTGAGGATGACGTGGTGTTTCGTACGTTTTTTACCAATGACCAGAAATTTTTACTACCTTATTCCGGTTTTCCTCAGTCGGGTTGGCTTTATAAAGCGGAAACTTACATCTCTGAACCTAATAACCTTTTTACAGCTCGAATCAAACCATGAGTTCTCTTTGGGTTTGATAGATTGCACCCTATTCGGGATAAAATTTCTCATTCCGCAAAGAATTAAGTCTGTAATCATATCTGCACTGGGATCCACGTCACTATCGAGGATGGATAGTGACCAGTTAAAGTTCCTGAAGAATTCGTTGAGACCGTCCCAGTTGGCTTTCTCACATTTCCAAACGGTTCTTATAGGATCGACATGAGAATTTTGCAGACACGATACAATGGTGTGATGTGCCTAGAGGCGGTATTACACTGATTTTGTATTTATTAGGGTCAGAGGTAGGTCAGAAATAATAATTTTCTTGAATATCTTTTGATTTAACTCTTAATTTTTCAAATCGGAACCTTGAACAAAAGTACTCGAGTTTCGTGTCTTTTATTTAAGAAAGTTTTAGCAGATTCATTAAATTTACTAGAATACCCAAATATATATTCAGCCAAAGCTTCCGTGGTACAAGAAGGAATTAATAAATCTACATAATAAAAATAAAACGTAAAATTTTTAACAAATTTAAGCAAAGTAATGGTAATTTAGACTTATCTAATTAGAGAAAAATGTGAAGAAACTGTGCTTTTTACTCTTAATAAATTCCTTCACAGGTTTTATATAATATATTCACATAATAACGCCACGATACTCAAAGTAAATGACATTTGGTGACACCCTGGCACATCATCATCATCACTTCTTAGTCTATTTTCTCTTGTATTTCAATCCGTTTATTCACCTGTTAGAAACAATAGTTCGCTCCTGGACAACTCAATTTCTCGCCTTGATATAGGAGGATTAAAACTCAGTTTTTATTAAATATATTCAGGACTCCAGTCCTTAGAGCTCCAAACTATACCTAAAGCTGATAGTATGCACTCTGTTTTGTTAAAAATGTTGCTAAGTCCATATGCTATCGTTTGTGTATTTCTATTTCAGTTCAATTTTTTTTCTCAAATTATGTGTTAAATTCGCTTAGAGGTAAGAACCAAGTAGATACGATAAATTCTAATTTCAGTCAAGCTTTTGATTCGGTGGTTCATTCCACTTTAATATACAAATTAAAAACTTTATGGTTTCCATTCTACTCTCCTTGATCGGTTCTCATCTTGTTTAATGAGAAGACCTCTTAAACTTATAATAAATATCACTTTTTCGAGATCTATACAATACAGCTCAGGTGTTCCTCAAGGAAGCCATTTGGGTCCGCTTCTCTTTAATATTTTTATAAATTATATAACTCCAGTGATAACAAATTAGCTTTGACTAAACGCATTGACTCCAATGTATTATCTTGTGAAGAAATAGTTAAGATTTAGGTGTTAAACTGTAATAATTTATATCCCTTAAGTCACATGGATTATGTAAATGCAAGGGCGAACTTAGTTGTATGATTAATAAAACGAAATTGTGTTGATTCCGCTGATTATGAGATATTACCACAATTTTGCGCCTATATAATATCTTTTCTGAGATCTGTATTTGGAATCCGTGTTTTTTAAACGCGATCTGATTTAACGGTGAAGTGGACTTCTATTTCAGATTACAAACCAAGATGTCTTTTAAATCAAGAAGAAATATTCATGATATAATGCTTGTGAGTGATGCTCTAAGTTATTACGTACACTGCAGGCCAATAGAATAGGTTCGCAGGTTTTCAAGATAAAAGGCGTTTTGCTTTAGAATAAAGCTTTGCAAAACGCTTTTTTCTTTTGTATTCTGAAATCATGTCTTATTAATAATCATCTATATACAAGGAAGAGACAAAGAAAAATGTTTAAACGGTACATTATGAAATGGAATTAAAAAAGAGCATTTCCCATCGGTCAATAGAATAGGTTTATCTGCTTTAAAGTTAGTTCTGGATCAGAGTTTGTAAAGATCAGTGCCTGAAATTTTTACAAAGTGAAGTAAAATTATTCAAAATACAATTTAAAAAAAAATGGGACGAGCACAGAGCCTTTATTTGGAAGAAAAAAATTAAATCAATCTGCACATAGAAAACAGTTTAAAGTGCGCTTTTAATTGGAAATAAATTGGAAGATCGCAAAATGTTGTTAGCAATTTTTTAAAAAATATTGTCAGTCAGCTCCTCAAATAAAACATCATCTGGAACAACAGCAAGCATTTCCAATGTTAATGAGTGACTGGGAGTGCCCCAAACATCAAGCAAATGAAACTGAAAAAGAAGCCTCCACATAACCCACAAAGAAAGGAAAAGCAGGCGCCACATATAATGGAAAAAGTAGTGTCAGTTTGTCGTTTTCACGGATTAAAAAAAATAATCTCGGTGGCCCGGACGGGTTTAATTATTATTACCATGATCTACGAAAAGAAAAATTATTTTTGCTGTGACATTATAGCCGTGAAGGTGGTGTTATGTTTTGGGGTGCAATATCGTATTTTAGAACTATTGAGCTTTAATTTCCATCATCACGAATGACGGCAAATTCATACAATAGCATTCTGGAAAGGGCTTTTCCGAAATTCAATGAAATGTTTGGATCCATTTAATGAACTTTTCAGCAGGATAAACCAGCAAAATGTTGGATTATTGGAATGGCCTCCCTACTCGTCCGTGAAGTCTACAAGTCTGGGCAACAATTTGAAGACGCAAAATCAATAACAACAGCAATAAAACAAGCTTGGACAAAATGTTTATAAATTGTTTTTAAAATATGTATGTATTATTTAATGCCAAATAGAATTTTTCATTTTATCTATATTTTCCCAATGAATACAGGTCAACCTATTCTATTGACCGATCAGAATGGCAATTTATTTGAATACATTGCAGGAAACGTTTAATTTCAACGTAATTATTGTTTTCGATTTAACTCTTTCTTATAAATAGGTAAGTAGATATACATGCTTTGAAAATTCACCGACAAAAATATTCAATCAATTGCTTTTTTGAAGAAAAAATAGCTCCTCGTTATTGGAAATGGTGTGAACCTATTGTATTGACCGGCAGTGTATGTACATAGTCCATCTTTGCTTTTAATTATACCAATTTATGTTCTGTCAAGAGCCTTCCATGGCACAAAATGCCTCTTTGAACCGATTTGTTGATTTTTAAGGGAATTCAATATAGTTTGTTATTACTTGATAATTAAATATTGCATTACTTTAATTTTTAAGATCAGATCTATTAGCTTTAAGCTTTTTAATTTCATTAAAAGGATTTAGTGCTGCAACTGTTGTCTAAATAAAATTAATCCAATAATTAACATAACAATCCATTAAGTATAATCAAATCAATATTTGGCAAAAAAAATATAAAATGAGAAGGTCAAAAGTATTTATAAACAGAAGTTAACTTTTTATTGTGTGTAACAAGAAAAAAAAAACATTTAAAAAGTCAACAAAACCATGAAGGATTTTATGTTAGCCTAGGGATGTGTGTTCATATCTTATCTTAGAATGTTCTTTTATTAGATGAATAAACATATAGATGCTTAAAATTATGTATTACGTTTTACTACAAAAGTTAAAATATTTCTTTAAGCATAAAGAAAGAAATTATCACATAATGCATTAAATTCGTAAGGATTTAGCGTAATTATGTTATGAAAAAGTTATGTTTTTTAATTTTTTTCTACTCAAAAATACATTTTGGAATATAAATTCGAGAATATCTAATTTAAGTACTAGGACTCTTCTATCATAACAAACTTGGTTATTATTTAAAATAAAAATTATACCATAAAATTATCTCTAAGAAGTCATATACCTACTGCTCATAAGAACTATTATAATTATTTCCATTAAGTGCTCTCAATATAGATACATTATTAAATATTGTTATTTTTTAGGTTATTTAATTACTTGCATGAGTGACTAGTGCTAATATAATGTTGTCTTAAACGAAGTTTTGTGGGAACTTCGTGATTTAATCTGTAAAATGTTTGGACTCAATATATGTACATATACATATAATAAAGAATAACATAATGAAGGTGATAAAGTCAAAATAATTCATGAAATCTTGTGATGTTACTTATTTATTCTTTGAAACCTGTGGCAAACAAGTACACACATAAGTAAAATTAAATATTTACGGATAAAACTTTTGTCAGTTGTTTAACAAAGGCAACTTGAACATTAACCCTGTAACTTCACTTCATATAGATATATATTTATATATATATATTTAGTATTTGAAAGAAATCAGTGATTGGATTGGGTGCATTCCACATCTTGAGGAATTGATGAGTTAAATAAATAGAAGTTTTGTTGGGAATAATACCGAAAAGATTTAGGTTTGCTAAAATATGCATAATACTCAACGAGAAAATACTATTTATCTAAAAGACATCCAAAACGAGACTTTATATTTTGGAACTAAATTTAAAGAATCTCTCAACAGTCTCGTAGGCTTTGTTAATGCATTCGAGTTTTGAAGTTTTAACACACAAAAAGTTATTTTTATTCATTTTTTGAAATGTTAAAAAATGCATTTTTAAATTGCTTTAATGTAAGGAAAAGATCTTGAAAAACGTTTGAAATGAAATATGACATGAACTTTAAAATATGAAGAAACATAACACGATGTTCTTATTTTCTCAAAGTTTAATTATTTATGACAATAATCGGGATAGTAAGCCTATACAGTTGTACAGTTTTCGTTTTTCAATTTTTGGAAATAATTAGTTAAATGTCATTTAAATGAAGCATGATTCTTAAGTGAAAGAAGTCTTTGAACACTTGTTTAAAATTATATTCATATAATTGAGATTATTTAAGCATTTTACATCTCAAGGTGAAATCAAATCGGGTATTTTAATATTTATCAGATAATATTAATTACAAGAACCGTAAGAGATATCAAAAGATGCAGAAAGGACATTTATTTTTAGGCTCCAGTTATAGCTATCATTGAAATCGATCAGTAAAAATGTTTGAATCAATATTTGACGGTCTTTCCCTTTGATTAGAAATGAAAATTATATACTGATCGATCGAAAATCACACAAAGATTTTTTTTTTGGGAAAAAACATTAAATAGCGCATTTATTTTTGGCTAAAAATGTGTTTTTCTATTTTCCGGTCTGAAATTAATTTTCCAGAACAGCTTCTTTTATGTCCAAAAATGGAACGAATCGTTCCAATGATTTGTGTTTCAATTTCACTCAATTTCAATGAAAGATTTCTGTCAGCAAAACTTTTTCGCTGGATTTCAACCAGGAAATTTGTTTCAATGACAGAAATGTTTAATGATAGCTATAAACGACTTGTCTTAAAAATATCAAAGTTTGTTTTCAATGATGAAAACCAAACATAGCTATAATTGGCACCTCAAAAATTAGGTTGACACCAACAAGCGGTTATATTTCATAAATAAAAAAACTGAAAAAAAAACATATTTGTCCTTTCGAATATTCTGCGAACAAAAAAAATACAACTTAAAGTTGGATAAACATTTATTTTCGATTCGAATATTTTCGAAACAATTTAAGATATTGTTAAACAATTAAGTAAAATGTAAAAGTCATTTTAAGCAATTTACTAGGCTTAAAGGATGATTTAAACAATTTTAACATCTTATTATCTTTTAACAATTTGCTAAAGTTAAAATCAAGGAATGACTACTTTAACGTTTAGCAATTCTTATAAGAGCAGTGGATGGAATGGTCCAGGCAACAGTTGAAAATTCCAAATAATAGGTCCGTTTAAGCGTATTTGCGTATTTCTACTACTTTTACGAATTGTTACTTTTAAGACATGTTTGGATACTCGTTCTTTAATTAAAGTCAATAAGCAATTTACTAGTTAGCAAAAGGGTAAGAAAAGTTTAAAGTTGCTAACTAGTAAATTAATAAACGCTTAATATTAGGTTGTTTAAATTTTGTGCTATTGTTTCCAAAATTTAGTAAGTAAAATACAATTGAAAATTTCGAATTATAAACGAAGGTTTTGACTTTAAAACTATTTCATTCTATACAAAATTTTGTGGTGAACTTAATATTATGTTCTTAAAAAACTCAATCGACTTTTTTTCTAAGAAATAAAAACTTTTAAAAAATGCGGGTAAATTGGTAATGGTTTTAAATAAAGTATTATGAAAACAAACAAAAATATGCTGGCTTTCGACATCTGTCAAACTAAGTTGTTAAACAATTTTTTTTTTCAGTTGAAAGTCTTACATTAATTACAAATTGTTAAAATCAAATGATAACAGTCTTTTCCTTACTTGCTATTGAAGAATACGACTTGGAGAATATGTGGTCTTAAAAAGACGGTGCCAATATGTGGTCTTAATAAGACGGTGGCCGTGTAATTTCTTGTCGTGGCAAAATCAACTGGAACAAGCCAAAAAAAAATATTATTTAGAAGTTTTGAGTGCAATGCCCCAAAAAAACACAGAGTTTTACTTAAAGTAGTAATCAAAAGCTTTAATGAGTAAAATTCCGATGGTAAAAAAGGTGTCCCATTGCCTTATATAATTTTTATAATTATAATATTTATAATTATTTAATAACTAATCAAAACTATTTAAATTGTGATGTGATACCAAACTACTTTAATTTTGAACAAAATTTGAACGATTTTTTTTTAAATTGAAAAACTCAATGAAATAATTGTCACTTCGGATATTTTACGAATTAAAAATGATTTCATCTCCAAAATAATTTTGTGCAACGGAAATGTTTTTAACATCTGGAAAAATGTTTAAAAAAAAAACAAATTGACAGTTTTTTTATTAAATTACAAATTTAAAAAAAAACATTACTCAAAGTTGGTAAAAATTGATTTTTGTCAAAAAAATCTTTTCAAAGTTTTAAGATTATAGCTTTCAACCAATTTAAACTTATAAGCAATATTGCTTTTAACTTTCGGTAAAATTTGTACAAAATATAAAAACCTACACAAAAAAATTAATAAAAGTTGGTAAAAATTGATTTTCGATATATTTTCAAAACTTTGAGATATTAGCTTTAGGCTATTTTTTTTTTTTTTTTTTTTATAATTTGCAGGCACTCAAGGGGTTATTAGTACCCTTAATATGTTTATATTTAAACACAGTGCGAGCATTAGGAAAATAGGGAAGGATTAAAAAGGAGATACCGGTGCACATTGGTCTTAAAGTTCTGAACATCAAAATGGGAGGGAAAAACAGAGTTGGCTAAAGCATTCCACATTCTCGATGTGCGATTTAAGAAAGAATCTCTATACTTGACAGTACGCCCGAAATTGAGCTCAAGGGTAAACTGATGAGCATTCCTAGAAGTACGAGTATTACAGCTGAACTGTTAAAGGGGTGGAATACAACTGGTTTGTAAAATTTACTGGTTTGTAAAAATATCGATAAAACAACGAAAGGCATAAAAAATTGCGGCGGCGTCCTAGCGATGTAAATGTTTCGATTATAGTTCTATTGCCTATTATTTTTAAAGCCCTTTTTGTACTCTATCCAAAAGATTTAAATTTGTTTTAGGAGCACCTGCCCAGATATGCGAATTATATTCAAGCTTTAGACGAATGAAGGCTTTGTTTATTACAGCCAAATCAAAAGGGGTGACTAATGTCTTGTTCCGTTGTTGGTGAATTTTAGTTATTTGTTTTAGAAAAAGAAAAACAAAAGACTGATATGAAATGGTTTTCGACTCAAGTATTATGGGAACAAACAAAGGTATTGAGTTTGAATTTTGTTGTCTTACATAAAATGTTGTTATTATCATTTTATTAATTTGGGAAAATTGATATTTAAGTTAAAACCTAGGAATGTAATTTATGATTTTTATGTGCTAAAACTTTTAAGAATAGAGTCTTAATGTACAGAAATAATCAGATCTTTTAAGAATAAAATTCCCATTTAAAAGACGAAACTTTTATAATAACAGAAATTAAATGCTATTACCCAATGATGCAAAAAGGTGTCGCAGTTCGAGCCGGTATCTTCCTTTCTTTGTAATAATCCAAAGATACATATTTAGCAAATAAATCAAAATTATTCAATTAACAGACATACATTTTGAACTTGTGTCATTCTTAGGTTTTCTTTTTGTAAACGTCGTTCACCCCATGAATAATAATGTTGGAAGAAGGAAGCTACACGAAATCATTACGTCAATCTTTAAACGTCAATATAATTCCATTACCACGAAAACTGAAATTTCTTTGCAAATTTGCTTTTGGGAACACACAATTCTTCATCGTTTTTTTCATAATTAAGGCAATATTTTCAACAAATGTTTGAAGAAGTCAAATTTAAAAAATTATTAGTGGAATTAATTTTGTTTATTTTGGTTCGTCAAAATTTGAACTTCTATAAAATTGTTATTCTCGATACCCAAATGTAAAAGCTTATTGAAAGGGTTAAACAAGAAAAACATGCCATAAGGAAAGAATTCACTGGTCTTAAAACTCCAACCATTTCAGCATACAATATGTAATTCATGGAAGAAGTTAATAGGTCCTTATCCTTTATGCAGAATCAAACCTGCTTCCTTATTTCATAATAAAAATTGTGGTTAGAGAATTTTTGGATCATCTTAGAGGGCAATATATTTATTATACTCTTTTATTAATTTTTGAAAAATTATTACAAATTCTAAAAAGATTTGAAAATTGCATATAATTGTAGTATTTTTCAAGTTTAAATATCATCTAGAACTGCTTAGCTTTTATTCATGAAGATCTTGAAATGAATAGTTGTTTTGAGTTTCAACAAATTTTTAAAATAATTTTAACTCGGTTAAATAAAACAAAGTTTTAGTTCTATTATATCAGTATACAAAATAAAATTCAAATCAAACTTCTAGCGCTTATAAAATTTGTATATTTCGCTAACAATTTTTTAAGCGCTTAGTTGGTTAAGTTAAGTTGAAACTTCATTGTTAATATTTTCTAAAACCAAGCCGTTAATTTTTGATTTTTTGAAAAACTAACTTTCGTTATGGTGGTAAGTCAGTGGAAGGGCTGGTTCTATAATACGTATAACATCTTGCAAGTCAACATAATGGTTTTGAAAGTTTTTGTAATCATAAGATTAAATCGAATCTGTTTTTATCCACCATACCATCTCTTGTAAGACTATTAAAACACAATGTAAAAACGAAAACACTCCAAGCAGTATAACATCATCATAAACATACTCTGACTTCGATTAATGTTCTGAATCCCTCTTAAGAAACGTAAACGTTGTAAGTAAGTGCAGCGACACTGAATGCACTATACATCATATCATCCACCATCCCCATCCCAATACAACCCCAAGAAGCACCGCATTGTAATTGATAAAATACCATAACCAACCCAAAAGCAACAACAAAATAAAAAGGATAATTGAATTGATTGGATACTTAAGAAAATATCCTCAAGGAAGTGAATCCACGAGCTACTACATTCTTCAATATACTACAATATCAGCCAGGAATTTCATATTTTGTCGTCCTTTTTTTTTTGAACACACTTACCTTGGTTTATATGTTTTCCCTTCGTGTCCTTTTTTGAGTCTGTTTCTTTTTAGTTTCGACAAAAATCGAGTTATGGACACTCACTCTTCTCGTATAAATCGGATATCGGATACGAAACTCAAAATCGAACTTGAACCACACACTTGTTGCACAAAAATATTTATTTTTAATTTGAAAATAATCGTCCTGGCAGCGCAGCGCAGGGGAGATACGTACGAGTATGAGGAAAGGATGAAAAATATAAAAATTTATTTTCTCCGATCACCGAACACGATTTTTGGATTTTTCTTCCTTTTTTTCGTGTGTGAAACAGGACAAGATTTAAGTGCGTCCTTGGTGTAGGAAATAGAAAAACCGTTATTTATATGATTGATATCAAGCTCGTTTAGGCAACTCAGGACTCAGGAAAGTCTTAAAGTCTTTCGAATGAGTACAACTCGGCTTGTGTAAGCTACGGGATGTGAAGTTTGAATGGGAAGAATTGAGAATGCGGTTAGTATTTTATATGAACCCGAGTGCCCCATAGATACACTTAACTCGTCAGATTCTGGCCAATCAGAATCGAGAGCTTTTGCCTTTGCCTGTTGGAGAAAGTTATTACACTCTGTGCCTTAATATTTTGGTGTTTTGCAAGGAGTAGGCATCAGGAGTAGGAGGACGAGTACTCACCCACGCCACGCTACTCGGTCTGATAACAAGATTGGTGGTGGTGGTGTGGTGACGGTGAGACGCTGAGAGAAGATTCGATGGATGCCTTGACTGGTTAGGTTAAGTGGTCTCTTGATGCGGTGCGGATATACCTACTTTGCTGGTTGCAGAAACACATGTTGAATATGATAATGGGGGTGGTTGTTGTTGAATTTTCGTTACAAGAAGGATAACAAGATAAGCTTGCTCTGTTGGCCTTTATAGTGGGTGATGATTTGTTATTAAATATTTGTTCTTCGTTTATTTTTTCAAAATTTTATTTCAGTGTTATTAAAATAATTTTTGAAAGGTTAAAACTTCGTTTTGTAGAGGGTTATTTTTTATGTCATACTGACAAATGTTGTGTTTTTGTAAAGATGTAGTTTTTGATATGATAGCAATAAGTACATTGTATTAGTTAATTATAAATTACACTTAATTAAATAAATGATATTCTCTGTCATAATGCACTAAATTAGCTAAAATTAGCTTAGTTACTAAATTGTGGTAAATGATTATTGTCTATTTCATTTGCAATTAGCGAATTATGTATAAAAATCTTTTTTTGTTTTGTTTTGTGAAGTATCGAGAACGATTTAAGAGATTTTGGTTAAAAATCTGGGAAATTTCAAAAACAAAAGTTTAAAATGCAAGAAAAAATCAAATTTTGAATTTTGGGAAATACACACGTCTTGATGAGTGTGGCAGTTACTTTTTATAGACACTTTTTTAGATGATGAATCAACATTTAATGATTTATTCAAAAAATGTTGCTATTAAAATTATTAAGATGCCCTGAATTTCAATATCGCTTTTACCTTTTTTCTATCACATTAGGCTTTTAAAAAATGCCCCTTTGGAAATTCTAAAAACAAATTAAAATAGTTTTTAAGGCTAGGCTACAACTCAAAATACTTCTTAGCAATAAATTGTATGATGATTTTGAAAAGTACAAATCTTTCTTTTCAAGATACATTTTAAATCTTTTTAATATCACACTTAGTTTCTTAAATTCTAATATGTTAGAAGTGTTTTAATTTTTGAGCAAACCTTGAATTTAACACTCACATATTTTTGAAATTTTCGTTTTGGAGTTGAGTTTTAGAGCTTATTTCAAATCCACACTTTAATTGTATCTATTTATATAATATTTATAACTTAAAGAATTGTTTAGACAACAGATTCGTAACAAGAGGAACATTTATTTTAAAAGCTGTTAGCTTTTCTATGTTGAAACTGCATTAAGAAAACCTAAATGGTTTATAGTTTCTTTTGGATTTGTATAAGACAGGTAAAATCTAACAACTTATGAAGATTTTTCGAATTTTATATCAAATAATATAAATATGTCAATTAAATATTTTATTGTTAAAAAATATTTTTAATTTGCCTCCTGATAATATTTCCCCAATATTAAAAAAAAATATAATTCTATCGAAACCATTTTCCTATATTTTAATTATCACTAACAAATAGTGTTTCTCTTCATTGTTGGAAGAGTTTACACATAACTCCGATACATAAATCAGGACAAAAACGATGTATTGAAAACTATAGGACTATTGCAGAACTAAAGTAAATTCCAAATGTCTTTTTCGTTCAAATATCCATTTTTCTGTTGAATTTGCTAAAATATATATATATCAATTTTTCAACATGGGCTTGCGAGCGTAAAGTCAGCAGCATCTTATTTTACTTTATTTACAAATTAATAATACTATTTAATAATACTATCCTGAAAAAAGAAGACCCTCTAAACTGCACCAACTATAGAGGAATAAGTCTACTTAACATCACCTATAAAATCTTCTCTGCCGTAATATGTGAACGTCTAAAGCCCATCGTCAACAACCTGATAGGTCCTTATCAGTGGGGTTTTAGACCAGGAAAGTCCACAGTTGATCAAATATTCACATTACGGCAGATCCTGGAAAAAACTCAAGAACACCAAATCGACACCCGCCATCTTTTCATCGATTTCAAGGCCGTATATGACAGCATCTACAGGGACGAGCTGTATAGAGCCATGTCTAGTTTTGGCATCCCTGCCAAACTTATCCGTTTGTGCAGGATGACCATGGAGAATTCACGCTGCTCCATAAAGGTTGGAAACAACTTAACAGAACCTTTTGATGTCAAAAAAGGCTTTAGACAAGGTGATGCGCTGTCATGCGATTTTTTTAACATCGTGCTTGAGAGAATAGTGCAAAGCTCACACGTCAACACTAGAGGCACTATCTTTCAAAAGTCTGTCCAATTACTGGCATATGCTGATGACATTGACATAATCGGAAGAACTCAGCGTGATGTCAATGGGGCTTTTGTGAGTATTGAGGCAGAAGCTGCAAAAATGGGTTTAAAGGTTAATGATGGCAAAACATAGTACATGCTGTCGTCTAGAAAGGACATACAACACCGACGTTTTGTTTGAAACGTCACAATCGACAGACGTAACTTTGAGGTAGTCAAGGACTTCGTCTACCTAGGCTCCGCTGTAAACGCAGAAAACAACACCAGCGCTGAGATCAAACGCAGAATAACTCTTGCTAACCGCTGTTTCTTTGGACTAAGAAAGCAATTGAGTGGTAAAGTCCTCTCGCGAGGGATCAAAGTGTTGCTATATAAGACCCTTATCATCCCAGTCCTGCTATACGGTGCAGAAGCATGGACCATGACAAAAGCGGATGAAAGCACCTTGGGTCGCTTCGAGAGAAAAGTTCTTAGTTGGATCTACGGTCCCGTATGCATCGAAGGGGAGTGGAGGAGAAGATGGAACGACGAACTGTACGGGCTGTACAGCGACGTAGACTTAGCCAGAAGAGTAAAAGTCCAACGACTAAGATGGCTGGGTCACGTAGAGCGCATAGAAACCAATGCTCCGGCCCGGAAAGTCTTCGAATCCGCACCCACAGGACAGCGCAGTAGAGGAAGACCGCGGATCAGGTTGCGCGCACAAGTGGAAGGTGACCTCACCCAACTTGGAGCGCGAAACTGGAGACATCTAGCTAGGGACCGAGCTAGATGAAGAAGTTTGTTGGGTGAGGCCCTAGTTCACACAGGACTGTAGCGCCACCTTAAGTAAGTAAGTAAGTAATACTATTTAAAAAGGAAATCAGGCGGCAGGACTATACTGACTTCTCAAAGGCATTTGAAAGTGTTAGAAAAGCTTAAATCTGGCTAAAGAATTATCTGACTTATCTTTTTCAATATGTAAGAATCAGTCCTGGTAAATCATAAATTAGGAGTTCCTCAAGGCAGTCATCTTGGCCCCCTTCTTTTTTTATTAATCATGCTTGTTCTTTGCAGATGATACAACGGTACGATTAAAATGCAGACCGTTTTTGAAATATCGTTGTGTGGCTTAGACTACATATTACAAAAATGCGTCAAATACAATTGAAAGTATTCAGAAACGGTTTACGAAGTCTTCGGTTCGATAAATAAAATGGTGCCTACCATTATCCTCATTTAAAGCTCGATGAAATTTAATTGACTTAAGGATTCTAGAAGAGTTTACTTTTTAGTATCTTTTGCATGTGACGTTTTTGGTTTTAAACTTGCGATTTAAAACTAATGGTTAATCATTTCTCTATTTGACATTTTATTTGACTAATTATGGTATTCATGAACTAGTAAAACAAGCTTGTAGGTTTTTAAAAAAAATTACTGATGTAACTGATTTTGAAGGTTCTAAAAAATGTGATTTTAAATTAATAAAAGTAATAATCATCTACTAAACTAGACGGTTTATACTATTTTCATTCCTGCATTGTAGATATGGACAAATAACTTTATAGATAAATAAATTAACTATTTATTAAAACAATTTTTATAGATGGCAACTACACATGGTTCATCCAAAAAAACATTGTTGTTTTAAAATTTATGCACGTAAATTTATTTGTGAACATTAAAGTCTGATACGTACTTCGATACCGTGATGTATTATGATGACAATATAGTAACATATTGCTAGATTTTCTATTTTAAATTTATTAATTAAATTAGGTAAATTTTATAGAGCTCTGTCATCACTTTACTTAGTGTTAAGGATATACTCGTACTAGTGATATTATTCACTTTTTCTTAACTAAATTCTAATTCATGCCACTATTAATTTAAAAGTTGTAAAGACGTAATTCTAATCTAGGAAGTGTGGATTGAAGTCATATTTGCCTTAAATGGACTATTACTTGTTGTTGAACCCGTCTATCAACTCAAATTTTTTTTTTCAAAGGAAAATTTATGGGTTAGTTCAGAATCACATTTCCCAGCATCAGCATGGCTTTATGAAAGGTATATCAATTTATCATTATTTATAACAGTTTTTCAAAGGCTTTTAACCGCGTATAAAACAATGTTCTTAAAAAAATTTAGGTTGCTTGGGTTACGATCTAATCTCCTCAGTTTGATTAAAAGTCATTCAGTTGGACATTTTCAAAGTATCTTTTATATGCCGAAGATCAAAAGATGTTTATATAGTTGTGTAAGATCTGCATTAGATTGATTTAAATCTATTGTAAACTGGTGTACTTACTACAAATGGATTATATTTTAATCTAAAATATGCAGTATTGTTCTATTTTATAAAATACTATATCAATTGTTAAAATATATATAATTTTAAATCATTCAGGAAGGATTAACAAGTGAAAAACATTTTGAAGTTATCTTTAACCTTGTTTGTATTGTATTGGTTGAGTTAAAAAAGTTGTAAGTTGAATTATTCTTAAAAAAATTAAAATAACCAACAATATTTTTCATATAAAGAAATAGTTTAGTTGGAAAATCTAGTTTTGTAATAGATTTTAAGTCTAAAACAAATTTTTACCAATTTAAGTAGCATTTCTTAAATTTTTACAAATTGGATGAATAAAAATAATTTAAGAGATAACAAGGACCCAACTACTATTTTTACCAAATTTGGGTACTATTTCTTGTAGATTTTATTTTTGTATGAAAAAATCGGACTGTTGGATTTTTATTAAAAAAGTACTGAATATTGAAAACAATATTTTTATTTTTTTAAAAGCTATTTGAATCGATAGTACAGTTTTACCAAGTTTTATTATTGTTTTTTGGTAGGTTTTTATTTTTTGTAATCAATTAGATTTTTCTCAAAATTTTACTGAACGTGGAAAATAATATTTTTTATAAGTTGAAATCAGCTGGAAGCCATAATCTCAAGTTTTTAAAAAGATGTTTGAGTCGGAAATCAATGTTTACCGACTTTTATTAAATTTTCTTTTAAGTTTTTATTTTTTGTAAAAAAAATATTAATTCAATTTTTCTCAAAATTTTAACGAATGTTGACAACAATATTTTTGAAAAAATAAAAGTAGTTTAAAGCCAATATCTCAAAGTTTTGAAAAGATGTTTGAGTCGAAAATCAATTTTTACCATCTTTTATTATTTTTTGTTGCAAAAATTGTTTTGGAGATAAAATCATTTTGTATTCGTGGAATTTTTGAGGTGACAAATTTTGTTCAGTTCTTTTCATTTATAAAAAAAAACGTTTATTTAAATTTAATTTAAATCTCTAGCGTTTTGGGTTCGTAAGATGTTTAACCAAAATGTTTTGTTATACTGCTATGGTGAAAAAACCGCTAACGCAATTTTCTTGAGAGCCCTTTCTGAATCTTTCTGCCTTATTATCTGTATAACAAAATTTATTGAAGTATCTCTTCTGGTTCTTGAGCTATGTACAATGAAAAAACGTTGCGAACGTACTTACGGACGAACGTACGTACACACGCACGCACAGACATCTTTATAAAAATCTTTAATTTTTACTCCAGGGACCTTGAAACTTCGAGAAATGTCAAAATGTTCAATTTGACAAATCGGACACATTATAATTACTTCCTATGGAAAATTAATAATTATTATAAGTATTTTAAGCCAAAATCGAAGAAATCGTGATTTTTTTGGTTAAACCCAGCTAATATCAGATATTATGTTCTCATGAATGGTTTAGGTACTCTATTTAAAATATTAACATAGGTTTTATTTTAGTTTAAAATTCATTTAAAAATTAGAAAATTCTAGACCTCTATAGTTTAAAAGTGACGAATTGAAATGTATGAAATTGCTAAATAATGTTAAAATGGACTCAGTTCCTGCACATTAATGAAGAAAACACATTGTAATTCACCCTTATATTTTTTTCTAATATTCGAAATCCAAAACAAAAATGGAATGTAAAAAAGGTACAAATTATTTCACGCTATACCTCTATATAAAAATTCAATCTATTTCTTACTGAAATGTTTGTTTTACTTAAATGAAGGTTTTTATCATATTTTCCTTCAAAATATAAATGTTTTCTTTTTGTAATTATAATGTTGTAAAAATAACTTATTCAGTAGAAAGATATATTTTTAATATCAAATCTCTGTGTAAACTGAGCGGTAGCAAACCAAATAACATTTTAAAGAAAGAAATAAAATATCTATCTATAAATATTGTATATGACTCTTTTTTTTGACAATGCCTACTTAAAAAAAAAAACATACAATTCTATTAACATAATTTATATTTAACACAAAGAAGCTCTTCACAAATTTCAATGTCATGTGCATTATTTATCTTCTTGAAAAAAGAATGTAACTTGAGAAGAAAAATGAAGTACAATTTTAGATGATAAAACTTAAAGTAAGTAGTTGAAATACAATATTGATCATAATCTAATTACGTTTTGTCAAAAAGAATATCTCAACTTGAGTGTAGCTCCATTGTGTACAAAAATATGTCAAGTAACATTCTAGTTTTGACCTTTTTTTGAAATTAAACAAATAGCTTCTATTTGAGTATTAAGTGTTGTGTTGACAAAACTTCACCAGAAAAAGTCAGTAATCTAAGGAATAATTTTTCATTAATCTACAAGAAAAAAAGGGCTTAAGATTTTGATTTTTGGAGCTATTAAAATGCTTTGAATTTCGAACCGAAAAAAAAACTGTTTGAAAGATATAATAACATGGAGATATGCAAAAAAGACTTTTAACAATTTTCGATGAGTTAAACGATAATAATTTCGATTAGGAAAACATAATATCATGGAATTCAATTAAACTTAGCTTGACACATTGCAACGTCAAAATAAAATCAACTAAAAGCGGAGCGGAAAATGATTTTTGAAAAACCTAATAGACAATTTTTTAAAAAAAAAACCTACAAAAAATCTACTGACATTGGAAATCATTATTTTTCTACTTAATTATCATGAAAATTCATACAAGTATTGTTTTCTTTAACTTCCAGTTAATAAAAATGATAGTAACAAATTAAACATCCCCAAATTGAAGTGATTTTTTTGACTACTGTAATAACTCGGCTTAAACTTTAAAAATGAATTGTTTCGAAGTTCTTCAAATGAGAATTTGGGTTGTTGCAAAATTACACACAACCTTATTTTAAGGGTTTTACAACTTACTAGTAATTAATTTGCTTTATATTTTTAGCAGTTTACTAAGGGAGTCCAAAACTTTAACTAACTAGTAAAATGCTAATTGCCTTTAAAATGACCATCCAAACATGTCTAAGAACTGACAGTTCTTGAAAATAAACAAAGCAAATACTAAGCGTAATACCTAATAATTGGACTTCTCAACTATTGATTAGACTTCACTGCTCTTTTAAGAATAACTGCACAGTTGTTATATAGATTTAGCACACATTGCTTAAAGTTAAAGTACCTATTCCGCCATTTTAACTTAGTAAATTGTGAAGAAATAGCAGGTATGAAAATCGTTTAAAACTTTCACATTTTACTAAATCATTTTATTTTTTTTATTTTAAAGGCACAAATGTAAAATTAAAAGTGTGAATTCTATCGCAGCTTCATATCTTTATATCTAAACATTTCTAAAATAATGTATGCATCTAAAAATGTATACCGAATGTGTTAAAATCAAGAAAACTCAAAGAAACTTCATGGTTTGATTCGAAATGTAATGAGGTTATTAGAATCAATGATATTAGTTTCCGTATTTCCCAGACCCAACCCACTGAGGAAATCTGGAAAAAGCTAAAATATTTGACGAATTCAATTTTAGCATGGCTAAAAATTACAGAAAAAATACTACAATGTCCCAAAAGAAGTAAACATTTCTCTTCACTAATCTTGCACCGTGAAGTTGCTAGAATAATGAAATACCTCAATATCCACGAAGCTGCTGGACCGGATAGTACCCCGTCCTTCGATGCGGGCAAAACTACTTGATAAGCTTTTCAGGGTCTATTCTAAATGGATGAAAAACTATCCATCTTACTATCCATCAATTAAGCAGAATATCTTGAAAAACAAAAGCTTCTTATGAAAGTACGGCTATCGAAGTAGTTCACTGGGTGATCTTATGGTTTATCTACATCAACAGTGAAGCAATTCCTTACATCGTTTTGGAGAATATACTTGATATTTCAAAGGCATTTGATGGAGTTTGGCATTAAGCTCTATTATCGAAAATGTGTGTTTTTGGTATTGATGTCATAAATTACCTTTTGGGCCGTTCAATTCCGTCCTTATCCAAGGCTTGTTAATGCTTCGCCACTATGAATTCAATTCAAGTAGTATTGGACGGGTTCTAATCTGATGTTCACATACTTAACGCTGTCCCAGGGTTTCGATTTGTCTCCGAAACTCTTTTAAACTTCACATAGGATGATAAGTTATATACTAAATTATTTTATTTTTGGAACAAAATCCAATTAACAGTTTTTTTTTAATAAAAAAAAAAATACTTGTTTTTGCAACAAAAATCAACGTTTTTGTCATCTGGTAAAATTTCGAGAAAAATCGAATTAATAGTTTTTTTTATTAAACAATAAAAACTTAAAAAAGCATTACTAAAATTTGGTGAAAATTGGTTTTCAACTCAAATATCTTTTCGAAAATTAAAAAAAAAATTGTCTTCAAACTAATTTTATCTTACAGAAAATATTGTTTTCGACATTCGGTAATTTTTTTTTATAAAAATCCAACAGTTTTTTCTAAAAAAATTAAATAATAGAAGTTATTGACTTTAAATTATTTTCATTCATCCAATTTGTATTTGCTTATAGCAGAAGTACAAAGTTTTAAGAAATTCTATATTAAAATTAGTAAATATTGGTTTTTGACTAAAAATGTCGTTAACAAAAAGAGATTTTGAAATCAAACTGTTTCAACATATGCAAAATATTGTTGGTAATTTTTAATTTTTTTAGAAGAATTCAATTGACGACTTTTTGTTGGGATGAGTAGTAGTGTGGGTCGCATCCCAGCCTCTTTTTATTTTTATAAATCATGACAAGCCTTTTCTTGTATCACATATTTGAAGTCGCCAAAAAAGCTGCTAAGTGTATAGGTTTTGTCTACCGAGACAAGAAGTTTTTCACGTCCTTGATCTAGATACAATTTATAAAACCTTTATTCGTCCGAAATTCGGTTACAATTCACTTATCTAAAAGGTACACTCCAAAACCCACTTTATCCTCCTGGACAGAATTGAAAAGCTAAATAATAGGTGACCGTTGTCTAACTCAAACTTTTTGAACTCTTGAGCACAGTCTGCCGCATGACTCCATTCTATCATTTTTTCACGCTATTTTCAAAAACAAAGCTCTAGTGAAATAGTCAGTTGTATTCCTTCGATCAAACAATTCAACCGCAATACCCGTTCTTTTTTGAGGCCAGTTTTGGATGTACTGTAAAGATTCTTTCTTTAGCCACACTACAAGAATGTAGAATGCTTTACGATCCTCAATATTTCCCCACATAAGAATTTTCTAATGTAGCTAATGTTTTTCGATATCACCTTTATAATCTCGTCCTAATTGCTCAAACTGTATTTAATCATTATAAATGTATTCATAACCCTTTTGTGCACAATATACAAATAATACAATTTACGTTCTAAAAATTGTTTGTAATATAATTGGTTTCAGTTTTAAATTTCAAACATCCTAAGGAACATGATTGCAATTGTTCTTCTCTAAACGGTCTTTTTAAGAAAAAAAACAGAACTATAATTTGTATTTCAAGTTATAATCAGGTCAGTCATGTGAGGAAGCTTTACATTTAAAAACAAAAAGTGTGTACAAAATTTATATATTTTTTAAACAACATTTATAGTACTTCAAACAGTAGTTAGTTCCTTCTTTTGGAACATTCATTTTGACAACTTTATCACCAAACTTTAAGAATTAAAAAATTCAAACTCAAAAATAATATACTTGTATAACTTTGCCTTGCCAAACAACCCTGTTTAAATACCTCTTATGTCCTTATCAAAGCTTTGTATAATGACCTATGAACCACAAGCTTTGCATTCCCGACATTATGAAAAATATTCAAATTTTGTTAATATCCACATGTTTAAATCTCTCTTACGGAATTTGTACATGTGAATTTGATTTAGTACAGTTAAATTTACCTTAAGCCATAAGTTTGGTAGAGTTTACCAATTAATGTTTTAATGCTCAATTACCCTTTATACAATACAAACCCTTGCATTCCAAGCAAAGATAACAAATTCATCCTCTGCAACAATTAATATATCAAATATCTCATACATCACAGATACGAGTAAATCTCGTATAATATTTGACCACATATTATAGAATGACGTCATTTAGTTTCTAAGTTACATGAAAGTACACAGTGCGGTTTGATTGATTAGACTCATTGTACAGCAATTAAAAAGCATTACATTTTCTTCTTATTTTAGTGAAATAGTCAGTTATTCAACAGTTATATTCATTCACCAGCTTACCTTTAAACCCCATTTGTGGATGGACTGTTAAGTATAGAGATATCTTTTTCAGTCGTACTACACGAATGTGGGAATATTTCATACTGATTGCGTGTAAGGAAATGTTTAAAAGAGTTCTTTGCATTTTGGACAGTATTTTTTTGGCTCATTCATAAAACGTTAAATTTATAAAGCATGTCTAATCAGTTGTATCACATTGTATAAAGTGATATCCTTTCCCTTAATTTGCAATTCAAAATTCAACTAAAATCAAGAGTTGAAGAGGAGAAAAACAAACCACTCCAGTCGCACTCATATCAAGTGACTTATTAGTGGAGTAATGAAGCTGGTAATAAACAATTAATAACGCTCAACCTGCGTGCATTACACTCTATATAAAATGTAGATTGTCATTTTGGAGACAACAATAATTATTATGTTTACTAAAATAGCCCAGGTGCTTATCGTAATCATTTTCCGTAATCAAAGTGGGTGGCATGCCGCATGGCAGTGGCAATAAGGCAGTGGTGGCATAATGTATTACAAATTACAAGTCCATTTAACATATGTACTCGTACCTACATCAGATACAAAGTTGACTGCTACTTGTTGCCATGAAGTTGTTTGGTCGTGTCGTGCAGTGGTCGCACAGTAGAACTTTTTAACTGATTTTTGAAAACGAGCAAAATTTACGTTATTGTTGGTTATTTTGTTCAATATTTAATGTGTTCCAAAATTGCAGTGTGTCAGTTTTATTTTTTTTTAAGTTTTCGGTACAAATTATATTAAATTTAAACTTAACATGAATTATATTAATTAGGAGTTTAATAACTTTGTTAATTAACTGCACTTAACTTGTTAAGAATGCCAAACGTTTTGTTAATCAATTTTAAAATATTTTTGTTCTTTTGGTATTATTTTAACAAAATTGACTTCTATACATTTTTCTATCAGTTAAAAATTTTCAATATTTAAAGTTAAGTTGCTATACATAAGAAATTAGATCATGTTGTTGGCAGAAAAGTTTTCATAACGAATATGATTCTTTTCAATATGATTCTTTTCAATATGATTTGCTAGAAAATATGGAAGTTGTTACAAATTCGTTCAATATTTTGAACTTTGACTTACATATGGAGGATAAGCTGAATCTCTTAAAAATTTGGTTAAACCACCTGCTACAACTTGCTGAAGGAAATGACTAGTTAAAAAAAACAACGGTGTTTTCCAGAAAAAAACATTAATATAAATATTAAAACAATGAGTTAAGAATATTTTATTAACGTCAAAGTAGCTAGTTACTGAAATCGGTCCAAAATTAAGAAATTTTAAAAAAAAGTCAACAATTTAGCTAACCCAAAATATCTTACGAACCAATAAAGCTTACGACTTCAAAAACAAAACATTATTTTACCTCCAAATTAATTTTATGGACGAAGAATTATGTTTTTGACATCGGGTAAAATTTTTAGAAAAAACATAAACGTTCTCTCTCAATAGTTGTGCAGACTAGACTTATTTTTCAATTTTCCAGTGATTTTTTGTAAATTTGCTTAGGCAAGAGGTAAGCGTTATTTTATTTAATAATAACGAAATTCAATGGGTGTTCAATTTTAATAGTAGAATGTATTATTCACTTTCGATTTTGTTTTATTTTTGTCAATTTGCTTTTATAAGTTATGCAATAAATAATATTTTGTATCAAAACTAGGGGTGCTCACTTTTGACGTACGAACATGGAGCGTTTTCGGTAAATGTCAAATTTGCCCATGTTACTGGAGAAAATGTTTTTATTTTTTTAGAATGGTTGTTTCATATCAAAAGAAAACTTATCACTCCGACTTAAGTCTTTAAGATTCAGATAAGTCTGTTGAACCATATCTGGAAGGTGAAATCTCTGGCTTGACTTTTTCTGAAAAAAACCGATGAATTGGCATTTTATAGGCCGCTTTTTTCAGAAGTGATATCGAGATAATTTTTTAAAGTATTTTTTATAAACTATTACGATTGAGTAATGTCTAAAATTATCAAATTCTTTGCTACGATTATTTAAACCTCAAATAAATTAAAAACATAAGTTGAATACGCGTTTTTGAAGTTGTAGGGAATCTACAGAAAATTTGTCGAATCCGTCCCACCCTACCTAAAAAAAAACATTATTAAACTTTGTAAAAATAGGTTTTTGACTCGAATGACTTATCAAAAAATAAAGTTATGTACGTATACGTATATTGTTTTAAACATTTAATAAATTTGTAATTAAAATTCAATACTTAGTTTTTTCATGAAAAATTAAAATCTACAATAAATACTACACAAAATTGGTGAAAAATTATGTACGATTCAAATATTTCGAGAATAGATGAAGGTATTGACTTTAAAACTTTAACAAAAATTCTAAGGATTTCGAAGGCTAACTGTCGCTTAATCTAAATTCAAAAGATGACAGCTGCCAGTGGACATTTAGTGAGTTCTTATAATAGTACCATTTAATATTCTCGTATTAGTGCAGATATCTTGGCATTCATCTTCGAATGGTAGACATCAATAGGGTACAACTATCTATCAGCTCCGACTTTCACCTCCACGTGGTGAACATCGGGTGCATAGTAACTCAACTGGAGATTGGGTTCTTAGTTAGAACTTCTAACCCCAGTGAAGATTTGTTGGGGGTAGTAAACGAGAGAGAGGGGGAAGGTATTTCCACTAAGGCACCTCTTCTTATCTAGATTCTAGTGGAAGAAATCAACGGTGGCGTCTACAGTTCCAGTAAGGATAAACTACTAATTAAACACCCTGTAAGGCCTCCACGCATAAGGAGCGGTTTTTCCGGCTCCCCGTCATTGGAGTTATACTAATAATCTGGCCTTCATGTTCGGGGTTGTGCTAGCCTTCGGGGTGACATCCGAACCATATAACAAAATCCTAGTTGCGAAGCACAAACAAGCCTCTGATACGGACTAATCTATTGATGATTTACCAAGCAACCGAAATAAGGACAACACACTTTGGATCTGTACGTAGAACATTAGTTCTCTTAATAGTTAGCGGAAGCCCTAAACTGCTGCAAGGTAGATATTACTTCCATCCAAGAAGTGCAATTAGATGGAACGGGCAAATTAAAAGACTGGTACCAAGACCACGACAATTCACATCATGGCTAAATTGGCCAACATAAGCCTAATATCTGCACATGCCCTAACAGAGGAGAAAGATGATGACGCCAAAGACATATTATTCGAGCTCTTCAACAAGACATATTATTTTTCTTTGGTGGCACAATCGGAAGATACAGGCTTACAACACCTTCGACAACGGATTCAGGCTGATTGATTTCGCTGCATGGCGAGAAATTCTGAAAGCTAGTATTAAATTCACACATCTTGATATGCACCAGTGGACAGAAATCTCCTGATCAATAACCTGTCAACCAGAGTGAGCACATTGTTATCACACTTTTGCAGTATACAGGATATCCGAACTTTCCGAGGGGCCAATATTGACTCCGACCACTACCTCGATGTAGTTAAGGTATGGCTACGGATATCCCGATGCATGTCGAAGCAATGAAGAACTGTGAGAAGATTCGACGTTTGACGGCTACAACCGCAAGAGATTGCCATGTCCTTTTCCGACTGAAACCTGTAAAGACGATCAGGGAAACAACGTATTAGAACCGCAGTCTATGTTGAGAATATGAAAAGAACACTTCTCCGAATTACATAACGGCAGTGACTAATCGAATTTCGCTATAAGAGATTACTCAACATAGGCGAAGCATGATATAGATAGCTATATTGAAACTGAAGCAGCAGCTTATGCACTGGTTATAGGAGTATGCAGCAACTCATCTGCAAAATATTCCCCATAAGTGGAATCTCAGCACAGTTTTCCCAATATACAAAAAAGAAGTCGCTGTGAATTGCATTCTCCTAAACATCGCAACAAGAGCCTTATTATTGAAACATCTTAAGCCGTCAAGACTAGGGGTAAAATCTTCCAAGGCCCATCCAATTGGATACGCCGGTGATATCGAAATAATTGAAAGATCAAACCGTGATGATGAAAATATACTAATTTTTGAGCATTGCAACAGAAGCAGAAAATATGGGTTTAATGAGGGCAATGATCAAAAAGGATATTGAACGATCTCTGCTTCTTTGAACTTAAAAGGCAATTGAGTTGTAAAGTCTCTTCTCTAGCATCTAACATCGCAATCTATAAGACAATCTTCATCCCGGTTCTCATGTATGGCGCTGAGGGCTAAACCCTGTCAATGAAAGAAAAGAGCGTCTTAGGATGCTTCAAGAGAAAAATTGGGCTTGTGAAGGACGCAGACCTGGTTAACAGAATAAAATTAAAATGACTTAGATAGCTGGGTCATATAGAGCGAATGAACATCAAGAAGGTCTTGGAATCCAATTACGAGGCACGGCGCAGTAGAAGACGGGCGTGAAAGAAGACCTCAATAAACTTTGCGTGCAAAACTGGGGACAGATAGCTAGGGACTTAGGTAGCTGGAGACGCATGTTCGTTGAGGGCCAGGTTCATCTCGGACTGTAGCACCACTTAAAGCAAATAAGTAAGTATCAAGATATTTTGTTCGAAAATAGGAGATCTCTGAAAGCAGGCCTTAGCTTCACCACAATCACAAGTATTTGAAATAGTTTTGAAGATTGTAACATCATACACATACTATGATGTACCTTGATGTACTTACAGTGCATAAAATACAAAGAAGATGCCCTAAATGACTAAAATACGGTGTTCCAAAGTTAACTTTAAGCCTGTTTGATTCACAAGTATTGAAAAGTATGTGCAAAATATCATCTAGCGATACTCTTAATTTTAAAAGTCAAATTCGATGTAAGAGTTTATCAAACTGTGCGAAATAGTCAGCAAAATTAAATGAATCAGTACCAATTTGCTATTTAAAAAATTATTTCTAAATAAAACCTCAAAAAAATACCATAAGCCCCACTGTTAAGCGATTATGTGTTAGAAAATCAAGTAGCCTAATCAAACCAAAGGGGTTGCAGTTTTGCTTATCAACAGAGAAACTATTAATTGGAACACCATCAACCGATAAGTTTGAGATTTTCATAAAATTTGATATATGAGCGGTGAGTATGATTTAAAATATTCAATTAGCAGCAACTGGGATTTAATGAGGTTTCAATCGCAAAAATTGATTAGAAATTTGATCCATTGGTAAACTTTCCACTCAAAAAAGAAAAACTATTTACATATTTTTGTTTGGTTTCCTGAAATTTAAATATTATGTACTTACTTTAATATTTTATATTCCAACTACCTTTTTGATAATACTTGTGAATTTTGTTTAATTTAATATTGTGTTTATATTAAAAACAATGCAACACGCAGTGGGCGAGGGCGAGTTTATTTCTTCCTACTTTGTTTGATTAATTTATTATTGAGAAAGGAGGTAGGAGGTAGGTATTTACAAACGAAGAAAAAAAGAATAGGTACCAAACTCAAGGAAGGATGTCAAGTTTTGATTTAGGTTAGGGGGGAAAACATACAAGGATTATAGGACATAGCATATACACTCGACTCGCCCTAAGGATTCGAACAACTCTTGCTTCGATTTATTTTATTATCCTGTTTGTGTCTTATGTGTGTTTATACTTTTTGTTTGCCTTTGTTTTTCCTTTTTTTTCAAACATGAATTGGAATTTTCTTTAATCGACCTGATACAAGAACAATATTTTTAGGTTTTTCCTTAAGTCACACACAAGTTCAGGAGTTCGGGGTGTATAAAGAATGATTCGAGGTTTATTATCTTTGCCTTTAAATTTTATTTCTTTTCTACTTATAATATAGAACTTTTTTGACCCAAAAGACTCAGCGAAAAACATTTAAGGTTATTTTATGCTCTAGACTTGTTTCAATTTTAGAACCATAAGTGGTAAGAAGTTAGGTTATTTATGGAAAAGTCCTAATATAATATCTTTAGAACCCTGTAGTGAGTCAGTTTGTTATTCTGTGTGATGAACTTGATGGCTTTTCAACAGAGGAAATACAAGCTGTGATTCAAGGTCAAGTTTGGTTATAATTATTACATTTGTTTGTTTTATTTTAAGTAAAAGTTAATTGGTATAACTTTCAATTTCATATCGTGAACGGTGTTCATAATTCCACTTGGAATATGTTGCTAACTTTGTAACTCGGCCAATATTTATTTAGATAGAGAAATTAAGAAGAGACGGAGGAATAATAAACGATTTTTTTTAATTTTATGAAAGGATGAATTCTTCTTTAATACCCCCTTTTAGCTAAGAAACGTTTTATTTATTCGGTATAGTTCCTTATAAATCTGAAACATGATGAATAAAAAAAATAATTTGCTGTAGTGTTACATTTTACTCCCAATTCCTTAACTCCAAGGGTTTGTATTTTTTTTGAACTCACTTCTTATTAAACTGGATCATTATTTTTTATTTATATGCTATGAATTTTAAAACTTGATCAGGTGGAAGGATATAGTTGTTTGATTTTGAATTTTAATGATAAGGGTCTTATATAGCAACACTTTGGTCTCTCGAGAGAGGACTTTACCACTCAATTGCTTTTTTAGTCAAAAGAAACAGCTGTTAGCAAGAGTTATTCTGCGTTTGATCTCAGCGCTGGTGTTGTTTTATGCGTTTACAGCGGAGCCTAGGTAGACAGCGTCCTTGACTAACTTAAAGTTACGTCTGTCGATGGTGACGTTTTGACCTAGACGTCGGTGTTCTATATCCTTTCTTGACGACAGCATTTACTTTGTTTTTCCCTCATTAACTGTTAAATCCATTTTTGCCTGTTAAGTTTTTTCCAACCTTTATGGAGCAGCGTGAATTCTTCATGGTCATCCTGCACAAACGGACGAGTTTGGCAGGGATTGGATTTGGTGTTCTTGGGTTTTTTCCAGGATCTGCAGCAATGGGAATATTTGATCAACTGTGGACTTTCCTGGTCTAAAAGAGCTTTAGACGTTCACATATTACGGCAGAGAAGATTTTGTGGGCGATGTAATGTAGACTTATTACTCTATAGTTGGCGCAGCTTAGATTGTCTCCTTTTACCACGATCGCGATCGGGCAAACAATACTGAGGTTCCATTCATCGGGCATGCTTTCTTCCGACCATATCTTACAGATAAGTTGGTGCATACTCCTCGGCATTCAAGCCATCCGACCCAGCGGCTTTATTAGACTTCAGCTTAGATATGGCAATCTTTACTTCGTCTAAGTCGGGAGGACGGGATTGTTGGCTTTCGTCGTCTATGTTGAATTGATCATCCTGCCTGACAGCGGAATTCAGTTCGTCGTAGCCGTTATATACAGTCTGCAGAAGTGGTCCTTCCACTTTCGCCTTTGCAGCCTTCGGTTCTAGGTTTATGTACCTTTCGTTTTATCTGTTCATAAAACCTTCAAACTTCATTCCTGCTTTTAAATCTCTCAACATCTTCGACCGCACGCTTCTCATGCGCTTTTTTTCCTTCTGAAAAGTCGGTGTTCCGCTCGCTTCTTCTGCTCATAGAGCTCATGAGCAGCTCTCGTCCTTTTATGCAGCGCCGCTTTGCGTGCCTGTTTTTTGGCTGCATTTGTCTGCCGACATTCCTCATCAAACCAGGGGTTCCTTGTTGTTGGCTGCTTGAAACCCAGCACATCAGAGGCGGCTTCTCTGATTGCATCTTGGCAATGTTGCCACTGGTTTTCGACAATTTGTGTTGGTGGCACAGAACGTCGAGAGAGGTTACTTGTAACTCGATTGGAAAATGATTTGGCCGTTCGACGTTGTATCTTATCCCAACCCCTCATTGCATTTGGTCTGGAAACCTGAATTGCTACCTTGGCTACAACGAGGTAATGGTCCGAGTCGATGTTAGCTTCTCGGAAACTTCGGACATCCATTATGCTGGAAGCGTGTCTGGCGTCGATCGCAATATGGTCAATCTGGTTGACGGTAAATCGATCTGGAGAGCTCCAAATTCCTTTGTGGATGTTGGGGTGTGGAAAACGCGTACTGGCTACCATGACGTTTCGCCGGGCAGCAAAATCTATGAGCCTGAATCCGTTGTCGGAAGTGTTGTAGTGCAGGCTGTTTTTCCCCATTACTCCACTAAATATGTCTTCCCTTCCTAGCTTGGCATTAAAATCGCCCAGAACAGTTTTAATATCGTAGCTAAGACCCTGCTCATATGTTTTGTCTAAGAGCTCGAAGAACATAATATCGTTAGTGTTGTCAACTTTCTCTTCTGTGGGGCGTGCGAGCATATCAGGCTTATGTTGCCGAATTTAGCCTTGATGCGTATGGTCATAAGGCGTTCATTGATGCACCTATAGCTCAAGACTTGTTGCCTAAGTCTGGCTCCAATGACAAAGCCGCATCCTAATAAGCACTGTTGGTTTTCGTGGTAGCAGTCAAAAAATCAAATGGGGTGGCGCAACAGTCCGTTGTGAACCAGGGCCTAGTGACTTACAACTCTCAACCATTCCTGTGTGCGAGTACTGTTGTCAGGAATGGAAGGGACCTACAGTTTAATGCCGAATCCGAACGGCTAGTTTGAGAAAGCACTTTTTCATGACAAGAATTACTCTTGAAGGATTTGTCAATTCCTCGCAAGAGGCAGTACCCGCGAAAATTATTTTTTTAAATTAAGGTGGCACAGGCAGGGATTGAACCCAATACCCCTTGCATGACAGTCCAACGCACTAACCATCATGCCACGGGTACTACCGTGGTAGCAGTCACCATAGTAAATATCGCTTCATACTCTTTTTTTTCCCAGCCCAGACCATCGTCTTTCCTGTATGGCGGTTTTGTCTGCTTTATAGCAGTCCAGGACCTCCGCTAATTCTTCGGCCGCACATGGTCTGTTAAGGGACCTAACATTCCACGTGAATATCCGAAGTTCGTTGTCCTTAATTTGTTGCGGATAAAACCGCTCCTTATAGACAATCTTACTGGCAACATTAAAAGATTGAATTAATTTAAATTTGATATTTTATTATATTATTAATTATGATCCCTTAATAACACTGCAGACAATTTGAAATTGATCTTTGAAAAATAGAGGCTGGAATGCGATCCACACTGATCAGTTTTCATCCCGTCTATCGATTGGTCTTGCTTAAAAGGTTTTTAGGTTTTCGTGTTTTGCTAAAAAAAAACTTGCAAAGATCACAAGAACTGGTAAGACATTGTCATTGGGAGCTATTTTACTGATCGAAAGCTATTGAAAGACGTTAAATATAAACTATAGGATACAACTTTCATCTACCAACTTCAACCTATACTTATTTTGACAGAAATCCGGAGTGGGATATTTTTTTCGAACACTCCTGACGGATCGTCCCTAAGAAACTTACATAACCTAGCCACACTTCTTAATGGCTCGACGATAAATCGCTTTGAGTTTAGTGTAAAGGACAATACAAATTCAAAGCTTTGAAAATATCAAAAATAAAATAAAGGGAATATTAAATCAAAAAACACTGATAACTTCCCATTCCGCCTGTCGTTTTGTCTTGATTTAAAGTTTGTAGGTTTTCATATTGGGTTAAAAAAGTTGTTAGTTGAATTATTCTTAATTAAAATTACCAACAATATTTTTCATATAAAGCAATAGTTTAGTTTTAAAATCTAGTTTTAGATTTTTAGTCAAAAACAAATTTTTACCAATTTAAGTTGCATTTCTTAAATTTTTACAAATTAGATGAATGACATTAACTTGAGAGATATCAATATTTTGTACTATTTTTTCTTTATTTAATTTTTTAATGAAAAAACGGACTGTTCGGTTTTTATAAAAAAAAAAACTACTGAATATCGAAAACAATATTTTCTGTGAAATAAAAAAAGTTTGAAGACAATATTATTAATTTTTGAAAAGCTATTTGAGTCGAAAATCAATTTTTACCAACTTTTATTAATTTTTTGTTTAGGTTTTTATTTTTTGTAAAGAAACTGTCAATTCAATTTTTCTCAAAAATGTTTGAATGTTGAAAACAATATTTATTATGAGTTAAAATTAGCTAGTGGACATAATCTCAAATTTTTGTTTAAAGATATTTGAGTCGAAAATCAATTTTTACCAATTGTTAGTAATGTTTTTATTTTTTATGAAAAAACTGTCTATTGGATTTTTCTCAAAATCTTACCAGATTTTCAAAACGTTATTCTTCGTTGCAAAAAATTGTTTTGGAGATAAAATCATTTTGTATTTTCAAAATTTTCGAGGTGACAACTTTTTTTCAGTTTTTTTAATTTATAAAAAATATGATTAATTGTATTTTTTTTTTCAAAAAATATCACGTGACAATATATTATATAAAATTTAATTCAAGTCTCTGGAGTTTTAAGTTCGTAAGATATTTGGGGTTAACTTAATTGCTATGTTAAAAAACCACCCGCGCAATTTTCTTGAGAGCCCTTTCTGCATCTTTCTGCCTTATTATCTGTATAACAAAATTTATTTGAAGTCGATATCTCTTCTGCTTCTTGAGCTATAAACGACGAAAAAACGTCTCAAACGTACGTGAGTACACACGCACGCACAGATACCTTTTTAACAATCAAATCTTTTATTTCGACTCTAGGGACCTTGAAACGTAGAGAAACGTCAAAATTTTCAATTTGATAAATCGGACCCATTACAATAACTTCCTATGAGAAGTTAAAAAGGCTGTGTATTGGTTTTGTAAAAATTAACATTGATTATTGTTGGATTTATATTTTAAAATTAAGTTAAAAATTAGCTTAACTGTACACCACTTACATTTAGGATGATCATAAGAAAGTCTTGATTCTTTAAATTGAAACACCAAACAATGAATTGCTATAAATCGCAAGAAGAGTACAATTACTGGACTTATATTGTTCTTGAACTAACAGTTCATTTTTGAATATAAAATAAATGTGTAACTATGATGGCAGTAAAACTTTTAAAGAACCATGGCCTATTGCATAAAAATTCTTAAACAATTATGTTTGCTTGTATTGTCAGGGATGGAAGAGACCTCAAATTCGTATACCAAATTCAAACGGCTAAGGTAAGAGAGCTTGCAGCAGGCAAGAGCAGATAACTTCAGGCATGATAGTCCTACTACGATACATTTCAGTATGTCGTGTTTAGGAACATGGGACGGATTAAGTTTCCCATTTTTTGTGTTGTCCCAACTCTAGCAGTTTTAAACAATTTTTTTTTTTAATTTTTACTTAATGTGTTTACAAAATGTATCTGTACCAAACCTTGAAAATCGACAAAACTTTTTTTTAAAAAAGAGGCTGGGATGCGACCCACACTGATAACTTCCCATCCCGTCTGTCGATTTGTCTTGCTTCAAAGTTTGTCTATATGTACTCGTACCAATTTTTACCAAATTTGCGTACTATTTTTTGTAGATTTTTTTTAATGAAAAAACGGACTGTTGGATTTTTATATACAAATTACTGAATATTAAAAACAATATTTTCTGTGAAATAAAATAAGTTTGAAGCCAATTTTTTTAATTTTTGAAAAGCTATTTGCGCCGAAAGTAAATTTTTACCAAGTTTTAGTAGGTATTGTTATTTTTTAGAGTTTTATTTTTTGTAAAAAAACTGTGTATTCGAATTTTTTAAAAATTTTACCAAATGTTGAAAACAATATTTCTTATAAGATAAAATTAGTTTGAAGCCAATATTTAAAATTTTTGAAGAGATATTTGAGTCGAAAATCAATTTTTACGAACTTTTGTTAATTTTTTTTTCGGTTTTTAATTTTTTGTACAAAAACTGTCAAATCGATTTTTTTCAAACTTTAACTGAATGTTGACAACAAGATGTTTTGAAAGATAAAAGTAAATTAAAGTCAATATCTCAAAGTTTAGAAAAGATACTTGAGTTCAAAATCAATTTTTATCAACTTTTATAAATTTTTTTCTAGGTTTTTATTTTTTGTAAAAAAAACTGTCAATTAGATTTTTCTCAAAATTTGTCCTAATGTTGAAAACAATATTTCTTATAAGAAAAAATTTGTTAAAACCTATTATTTTAAAGCTTTTAAAAGATATTTGAGTCGAAAATCATATTTTACGAACTTTTGTTAATTTTTTTTTCGGTTTTTAATTTTTTGTACAAAAACTGTCAAATCGATTTTTTCAAACTTTAACTGAATGTTGACAACAAAATATTTTGAAAGATAAAAGTAAATTAAAGCCAATATCTCAAAGTTTTAAAAAGATATTTGAGTCGAAAATCAATTTTTACCAACTTTTATACATTTTTGTTTAGGTTTTTATTTTTTGTAAAAAAAACTGTCAATTAGATTTTTCTCAAAATTTTATCAGATGTCAAAAACATTATTCGTCGTTGCACAAAACTGTTTTAGGGATGAAATCATATTTCAGTCGTAAAATTTTGGAGGTTACAAATTTTTTTTTTAGTTTTTTTGATTTATAAAAAAAACCGTTAAATGGATTTTTTTCAAAAATATACCTGTTTTGTATCACGTTACAATATATTATATAAAATTTAATTCAAGTCTCTAGCGTTTTTGGTTCGTAAGATATTTAGGGTTAACCAAAATTTTCACCTTTTTTTTAAACTGCTATGGTAAAAAAACCACCCACGCAATTTTATTGAGAGCCCTTTCTGCATCTTTCTGCCTTATTATCTGTATAACAAAATTTATTTGAAGTCGATATCTCTTCTGGTTCTTGAGCTATGGACGACGAAAAAAACGTCGCGAACGTACGGACGTACGGACGTACGGACGTACAAACGTACGTACACACGCACGCACAGACATCTTTCTAAAAATCTTTTATTTCGACTCTAGGGACCTTGAAACATCGAGAAATTTCAAAATTTTCAATTTGACAAATCGGACCCATTACAATAACTTCCTATGGGAAGTTAATAAACTACACTATTCAATTTAACCGCCTTGGTATAATCGTAGACTTCTATCGCTGAGTAACCAAAGTAACAAACTATGGACATTTTCCTACTCTCTCAATGCCCAATTGACTATAGTGTGAGTATATTCATTTCAACAGTCTATGCAATTATCTCTACCATACTCATTAAACACACGAAAGTTTTCAAATCCTTCTTTCAGTGCGTAATCACATAAGAAAGTCAGATGGGACTCCATCCTCTTTGTCCCTTCATAATGAAAGATCCAATAATAAAATCACGATAGTTTAATACTTTGCAATATATCCTAAAACATTCATTCTCCCAGCATTCTTTTACACTAGACCAAACCTATTTTGAGTTTTTGCCGAATTTTTCTCTGGGACAATTCTTAACTGATTGTATTTACCCCTGCGCTATTGTGAAAGATCTTCCTCAGCTTAATGATAAGTTTACTCTGAGCAATGATGGTGTTTCTGCCATTTTCCTGAAAAAATATCCTTTTCTCTTTCAACTTCTCTATCTAAAATTTGTCATTCATCTTTTTATAAGGAACATTTCCTAAAATATGGAAAACATCTTTTTTAACTTTAACTCACAACAAGGAACCGAAAGAGTAGTTGATTAACTTTCGACCATTTGCTAACCTCTCTCATATGCCAATAAATGTTTGAACCATATTCTATATCAGCTTCCGTTGCAGATCTCTAGTTACCCCGGCACAGCAGGGTTTCTTAGTAAATAGATCTACTACCACAAACCTTGTAGAGTTAATTTCATTCATTCAAAGAGTCTTAAAAAACGGGAATTAATTTAGTATGACCTCGACTGACTTCAGCAAATCGTTTGACAAAATTTCTCATAATTACATACTCTTCAAACTCTCGTTCTTATATTTTGAACTTTTTGTCCTGAAATAGATAACTTTTTACATGGAGAATCGTTTATATTATTTTCCATGTAGATCCGCACGTTCCAATTCTATTCTAGCCACTTCTAGCGCCCCCAAGGTAGTAATTTAGGCCCTCTCCTCTTCATCCTTACTATTAACAAAATTGACATGGTCATTAAGCATTGTCAAATATCCCTTTACGCGGATGATGGGAAATTTTTCAAGTCAAAAATTGTTTAGAGGTCAACATTATCAAATGCCAGACAATAACTCTTTGCGAAAACTCTTTAAACAGTTTCCCATCATCACTATCTTCATAAATACTCCATACTTATAGTCGAAAATAAAAGGAATCTTGGCCTTTTATATGTACGTGAGCTAAAAGTTGTACTTCCCAATTATGAAAAAACTCATAAGGCCAACTTTGCATTAGGTTTTGTTTAAAGATGGTCCAATGAACTTTTTAACCAAATCGCTTTACATTACGTTTGTCCGACTTCTACTTGAGTATTCGTCCAAGATTTTGTCTTCATATCAAGATAAACACTTATCAAGAAGAAGAAGCATCCAACGAAGATTTCTTCTTCTTGGGAAAATCCTTTGATCTTACCCTCTTATCGTGATCGCCTTTGTCTATTAAATCTCAACTCATTACAGGAACGGAGAAAAATTGGCTTCTCTCTGGCTAAGATGACTGGTCCTTTCTTTATAATTCCATTTCTTTTAACCCTCGCCTCTTATATTTACCAACTCATCACACCTCCTATGGCCTTAACGAACCTCTTGCACGTATACTTCGGTTGGTCAATTCGAATCCAAATTCATTTGATTTCAACATCAGCACCTATAACCTCAAACTACTTTTGAACCATCCCCGTTCATAGTTATAAGTTTATATGTAAACTGTTAGTTTGAAAGTTATACTATAGTTATATTATAGCTTAATAAAATGTCAATATAGAAAAAAAAAAACTTTATTTAAAAAAAAAATAAACATATGAAATTTTATTTAATTGAATTTCAAAAAATCACAAAAGTACACAAAATGGTTGTATGATATAAAATGGTAAAATGGTATTTTGCGCGTTCACTGTACTGATAAATATTTTTTATAAATTTCTTTTATTAAAGCTCACAACATTTATTTAACTATGTAAATTCTATTTAAAAAAAAAAATACTTTAAGAAAACAAAATTAAATAAACGATAATATGTATATGTAAATGAAAAAATAATATAGCTACTCTAATCTACCAATATTTTTCAAATTAAGTTTATAAAAATAAAAATCTATTTTCGAATTACTATAACAATGAATCTTAGAAAATTATTATTAAGAGACCAAAATTGTGAATTGCGATCTTTTTGTTTGTTTGCTTTCTCAACAAAACTCTTAAGCCAATCTTGTTAAGGCAAAGACAGCAGCACTCAAAAGAGGAACAATGCTTAATCCAGCAGCTGAGTTAGCAGCCATGCAAACCTTTGGCTTTGGCTCCATAATATAACTGCACAATGTCGTACGGAAGTCCTTCAAGGCTCGCTGCTGTACATCATCCTCGTACACCTGTCAATAAAAATACATTTTACATTACATAAATTCAGCGCTAAAATAGATTCAAAAACAAAAGAAGAACACATTACATTCTTGAAAACAACAGTTGGAACACTGGTAAGTGGTTTCTGGAACTGGTTGGTGGTCTTTCCGTGCTCCTGCAACAATTTGCTTCCCTCAGTGGAATTGGCACATGTTTCGATGTTTGCCCAGGTATTGATGTGGTTTTCGCGGGCGCATTTAGCACCGGGATAGACATTGTCTGGGAAGTTCTTGCCGACCTTCATTAAGCAAGCAATGAAGTCCAGAGTAAGGGATTCCCTAGTGAATTCAGCTTGGTAGGAGTTTGCCTGAATGATGTTGATGGCACAAGCATGGACTTTATTGCCATAGCACTCATTTGGTCCATGATGACAACTGAATTCAACATCGGCGCCTTGGGTGTGCATCTGCGGTTGTGGGAGGTGAGAATTTAAATTGTGAGTATTGTTTGGAGTTTCTACAGCGCGAATATATAAAAACAACTCTTACCTCTGATTTTCCAAATGGCACCCAGGTTATATCGACGTGTTCTTTGAGTTCATCTTGGAGTGCTGGATGGATTTGTTGGGTTATGAGGGCTGCACTATCAGGGCAAAGAGATTCATAGTAAACAGTCACGGGAACCTGTAAAAATATTAAAAATAAATGAATACAAGTGTTTGTTTCTTTTTTAATTAAAATGTAAGCATTACAGAATTTATGTAAATAATGCATTACTAATAGAATAGCTGACATTTTTCGATCTGTATACAATTTATTCAGCTGTTTAAAACAGAAGGTGCAATAATATTTATAAAAGGTTCTTATATAATAGTATCTTACGTTCTAATTGAATTACGAAAAGAAAAAAGTAACATGACTAACAATCTCTATTATTTTGTACATACAAGAGATACAAAAGACGTTAACTTTATTTTGTATTTATTTTACCTGTTTTGTGCTTTTTGTTTGCTTTGGACTCTGTTAGTCATCCTCATAATTTTGTTTAGTAAAAAGAACAAATAAAATGTACTCAAAATATTCATATTCAACTAACGATGACAATTTTCACAAAAACCTGAAGTATTAACTTTTATGTTTTTGAAAAACAAACAAAACCAAAAATTTTGTTAGTAGCAATTTAAAGGTTGGTGAACCTTTTTTGGTGCATAAAAGAAGAGGTGTTCATTTTTTGTTAAAGCTATTAAGAGTTCGATGACACTTTTAGTGCATTTTTAAAAATCTGTACGTTTATTTTGAAGAAAGTTCAAGGACAAGCTAAAAGGTTGGGTGAAGAAAGGGGGAATTTTAGGTTTTTTTATAAAATCAACGATCCAAATATTATTAGTCTCTCTGTGTTTTTTTTAAATACAATCCTGAGGGCAACAAAACATTTATTTATCTCAATTTAAACTTCATAGATTATTATGACTTACGAACTACATACATAAGTAGCTTACACCTTAAAATGTATCTGGTTAAAAAAAAATGTTTCAAGTGGAATATGCGGTCGGCGGTTTCCAAAATTTGTTTCGGTTTGTATTAGAGAAGGATGGATTTATAAAGATTCAGAGCTGAAGACTATATCTTTAAAAGTTTCGCTAGAGTTTTGGAAATTAGTAAGTAATTTGTTTCCTTACATTAATTTGAAAGAATTTTTACAATATGTTGAATATAAATGCCATGACTATGTCGTCACCTAGGTTAACAAAAATAAATAAGAGTAATTGTTTTAAAGTTTTTAAATCTATACTGGCAAATATTTTTCAAAAATGTACTTAATGTTTTCTTTCCAGTCATGCTTGTTTAGGAGATTTAAGTCTATTGTAGACAAAAATATTTTGAGTTTAGAATATTGGACATATAAAAATGAAGTGTAGATGTGATTTTCATTTTTACAGCGTACAGAATTCGTTAAAACTAATATTATAAGGACATTTATTCAAGTTGTGAACTTTTTGTCTTACTTTAAAGATTAGTTATGATTATCTTCTCATAATTTAATAAATCCTAGAAATAGTTTCTGGAACCAAGATTGTAGTTGAGCTTACTGTAGGTTATTCTACTGAATTAAATTTGATCTTCATCTATCAGTGAATGTCTCATTAATATCCTCATTTTTCTTTATGTTGCTGTACATTTGTTCTTTTACATGCTCAAATCATCTTCCAATCTCACTCATAGAAAAGAAGTTTTTTTTTCGAAAGTCTTGTAATCAACTTGAGAAGTCCTGTTTCTAAATACATGGCATAACAAGGTGTTTTCAAAGGTATGTAGGTTGAAAATTTTCTTTTTGAAACTAGAATCAAATTGTTTGATTTCTTTATATTCTCCTGATCCCCTGAATTTTTATTTTTATTTTTGATTTTGTAGATAAGATAATTTGTTTACCATTGTTTTTCAAAGCCGATTGTTTAGGTATCTTCAACTTATATTTTCTATAAAGGTCAGTAAACTTAGCTCTTGGTCACATAAAAGTCCATGTCCACAAATAATCATAAAATAGTGATTTCTGGAGACATTTTTGATGTGAAGTCTTAACAATTTTTCATGAAAAAGTTGTTAAATGAAATTTGCTTTAATATATTTTGAGAAATTTTCGAAGTTCTTTTGCCACCAGATTAAGAAACTGTAGAGGAGAATTATGCAACGTAATGATCTTCTGAAAAAACATGGTCTGTAATCATTTCCGTATTGTCAATAGTGCTGATAAAACGAAAGGACCTATGTGCCTACCTTTAGGTACGCTAGGTGAGAAACTGAGAAAAGGGTACATTGTAGTTGAAATAGTTTTGAATTTTATTTTAAATTCCTATAGGAAGTTATTGTAATGGGTCCGATTCGTCAAATTAAAAATTTTGACATTTCTCGACGTTTCAAGGTCCAAATATATTTTCAAAACTTTGAGATATTGGCTTAAATTTCATTTTATCTTTCAAAAAATATTGTTGTCAACATTCAGTAAAATTTTAGAAAAATCGAATTTACAGTTTTTTTTACAAAATATATAAAAAAAAAATTATAAAAGTTGGTAAAATTTGATTTTCGACTTAAATATCTTTTCAAAAATTGTAGATATTTGCTTTGAACTACTTTTATCTTTCAAAAAATATTGTAGTTAACAGTCAGTAAAATTTTGAAAAAAATTGAATAGACAGTTTTTGTACAAAAAATTAAAAACCTAAAAAAAATTAACAGAAGTTGGTAAAAATTGATTTTCGACTCAAATATCTTTAAAAAATTGAAATATTGGCTTCAAACTAATATTGTTTTCAACATTTGATAAAATTTTGAAAAAAAAAATCAAATTGACAGTTTTTCTTACAAAAAATAGAACTCTAAAAAAACAATACTAAAACTTGTTAAACTTTTTTTTCGACTCAAAAAGCTTTTCAAAAATTAAAAATACTGGCTTCAAACTTATTTTATTTCACAGAAAATATTGTTTTCGATATTCAGTAATTTTAATATAAAAATCCAACAGTCCGTTTTTCATAAAAAATAAAATCTACAACAAATAGTACGCAAATTTGGTAAAAATTGATACGAGTACATATAGACAAACTTTTAAGCAAGACATATCGACAGACGGAATGGGAAGTTATCAGTGTGGGTCGCATCCCAGCCTCTTTTTTTTCAAATATTGGGGGTTTTTGTGTACCGAAACACAACATCCAGTTTTTCTTTCGATCATTTCCAAAGCTTTCTATTTTTAAAATTTTTATATTTTTCGAGTCAACTGAATGGGTCCAAAAACAAAATTGTTATTAAGTTAAAATAAAGCAAGTTTTTGTTAAGTTTGGTAGTGTACCCACTTCCACCTTTAATTATTTTGTAAATTAGTTCTGTTTTGCATTCTACAGCCTTTTGTTAAAGTTCAACGAAATTTCGAATCCAGGCTGAGTTAATTGCAGAAACTAAAGATAAAGATTGCTTGTCTTGAAACTGACAACGCCTTCATAAACTGTAACTGTAGGTACTAACCATCCTTAAGTATATTTAATAAGGTTAAGACCAGACAAGTACTGCATTAATTGAAGGACGGACAAATTTTGCTTCTCTGCCCAGGTTTATCTTGTTAGTACTCTGAGTTTATGCGTCAAAAATTTTAAGAATATTTATTTAAACTTTTTACCAAGATTCACTTTTATCAAGCTGCTGAAATGTTTGATGTAACGAAATCAATGTCAACTGTTCCATAATAACTCACAGCTCTTTATATCAGGACACATCCTTCACGGCTTTGGTGAAGCTTTAAATAATACTTTTTTTTCTTAAATCGTGAAAATAAAAGGTTGACTTATTTGGGCCCTTGAAATAAAATAGCATTCGTCTGAAAAAACCTCGTGATACCATTCTTTTTCCAGCTTATTTGAGTTTAAAAAAAACTCTAATCGCATAACTTTCCGTTTTTCGCCAAATATCGTTTTTTTTTCGTACTCGTATGTTTGGTTCGTTTAAGATGGCTCGATCTTTAATAAGTTTTTGCACCAGGAGCAGAAAAATCGTCTTCAACCTGCTCTTTTGCAGTTTTTCATACCTTCCTTTAATTGTTTTGTCTGTACGAAACTGTCTTATTGTCTCAGCAATTCGATTTTAGCTTTTGAAACACTGCATTGTTCTTAAAATGTTAGATCATAAATTGAATTTCACTGAAAACTCTATAGGTGTTGTTAATATATCCAGTATTGTTGTACCTATTCAGTTGACTCAACAATAAGACTTTTTACTTTACATATGAAACAAGAGTTGCAGTATTGTTTGGATATTTTTTTTTCAAATTTTTGTCCTAACATCATAAGGGAGTAGTAAGCGTCAACAGATGGAACAAAAACCATCTTCCAAACTCTCCTCAATATATATTAATGGTGATTACGGTCTTCCTCAACACGTAAGCTGACGAACATTAAAAATAATAATTATAGAATGTGGTATTCAAAAGTAAAACTCATTTTAGAATTTATAAATTCCTCTAACTTAAATTAATGTCAACACATTAACAATTTATTGTTTCCTTAGGTTAATTAAATTTCAATTGTTGTATTTGAATATGTATTCAATTACTTCACAACTCTCTATACTTTAGTAATATGTAAAGGGTGATTTTTTAGCTATTATCTTTTTGGCAACACTGGTTTAAACAGCTGACTCACGTTCCGTTTTTTTTGCACTATCAAACATCTTTAATTTGATCTATAATTTAAGCTCGCAAATTATTGAATTTTATTATCTAAATGCGTGCTCTGTTAAGAAAGTTCAGAATCCACTTTCTTACCGAAAAGTAGTGTTCAGCGAGAAAGTTCATTTTTGGTTTGATGGGTACGTAAATAAGCAGAATTGTCGATTTTAGAGTGGAATATCAGCCAGAACCATTGCAAGAGCTACCAATGCATCCAAAAAGTCACAGTTTGGAGCGGTGTATGGGCTGGTGGCATCATTGGACCGTCCTTGTTTAAAGATGATGCTAATCGTAACGTAACTGTGAATGGTGGGCGCTACCGTGAGATGATATCCAACTTTTGTGTACCCAAAATGCAAGAGCTTGACTTGCATGATATTTGGTTTCCACAAGACGGTGCCACATGCCACATAGAACGCGCAAAAATGAACTTATTGAGAGGCGAGTTCGGTAAACATATTATTTCACGTTTGGGACCGGTCAATTGGTCGCCTAGATCGTGCGGTTTAACGCATTTAGACTATTTTTTGTAGGGCTATGTTAAAGCTTATGCATATACATACAAGCTTGCTTTAATTGAGGCATTGGAAGACAACATTGAAGCATTTATTCGTGAGATCAACATTTGCATGAAATAATCTTCGAACATTAAATTACATGGGCCGTACTATCGATTAAAATAAAGATTTTTGAAAAAAACTTTCCTTTTGCTTTTAAGAAATCACCCTTTATTTATTTATTTATTTAAATCTCCAATCAGATATATTTAAAAGTAATGTAAGTAAATTGGTGTTTTGATTGGTGTCATTGTGTTTTAAATTTAATGTAAGTAAGTAAGTCAAATAATTAAGTTTATAAAACTGCAAACAAAACACTTTCGAAAACATTATTGTATATCTAGTCAGAACATCATAATTTGATTATTATATAGACCTTGACAATGCAAATTATAGTACTTCACATCAGCATTAGATATGTTTACCATTATTAAAAGCCTTGACTGAAAAATTACACAAGTGGTTTGAGAACATAATTAATGTTTTACGTATTTTTACAAAGCCAAATAATGACTCCATAATTTTACCATACTATAATATGGAGAAAATAGAACTTTCGTAGTCGACTAGTTATTTTTCGGCGAAGCGATTGAACAAATAAGTCTTGAGAAATTAAAAGTATTTTTAGAAAATCCTGTTTTGAAACATAATTTTAAATATAATTATTATAATATAACAACAATAAAAGAAAAGAATTAATTAAATATAATTAATTGTTATTTTTGTTTTCTTAAGTTTTTATTTCCACAAAGTAGATTTAATAACAACCATAATCATCGTCATGCAAATCAATGTTTATATTTTGTTAATTAAAAACACATTGGCAAAAATAATGCAATCTTTATTTCCATGGCCCATAGTACCAAAAATTTAACCACACAATTATTCCATTATACAAACTACGAGTTTACATTTTTGTTGCTATGAGTTCATACTCACCTTGAGGTATGAAACTATTATTAAATTAGCATTGTGAGTATATTTTAATGTGATTTTAAAATGTATACAGCAACAATACCATGATCATTTTTTCTTATTTAAATTCCAAAACCGCACACTTGTACTATAAAAGATAGTCATTCGTAAATTAATTTTTCTTTCAAGTTGCAATTTAAGATTTATGTGAGATTCATACATTTCCAGTAGCGTTATATACAATATACTATTAGTATATTAGATAAAATGTATGTGCATCTACCTGTATTAAAAATCGTGAGGTAGGTACTGAATACCAACTTTTTCAGTTATTAGAAAAATAAAACAATCATTTTGTCAGAGTCAAAGTGTCAGGAAAAACGAATGCAAATTATAATTTTATTCTTCAATTGCATCATTGTAAATCAAATACAATTCTTTTTCAATTAAATTATGATCTTGACATCATAAAATCTCCTTTAGAATGATATCGAACAGTTCATATAAATTTAAGAACAGTGGAGGGTTTAAATTTCAAACGTTAGAGCTAGAGTAGATAATACATCCAAAATAGTTTTAAAAAATTATAATATAAAGAACTACATATATCTAGTTGCATTTCTGTCAAAAGTTGGATATCAGATATCAAAATAATTTAAATTTGTTTTAGTTCAGAGAACATGCTGTAGTAGTAGACATTTTAAGGTTTGCGTGAAAATAAAATTAATATCAACAAATGATTCATTTTAAGCAATTCATATGATATATAATTTCATTTGGGATTATGTTTACACTTTGATACAGAAAACAAGCGAACCTTTGCTAATTGGAAGAGAGTGATAATAAATTTAGCATAAAATTTGATAATAATTGAAGCGAATCGATATTCATGACAAAAAAATAAACAACTTAACACAATTCTAAATTTGATTGGCTCTTAATGCCTTGAATTTTTAGAAATAAAATATTTTATATGGAAAATTTAAACTTGCGCGCTTTTGTTATTTTATTTCACAATAGCTTCATTCACGCCAAAGTTTCAGTGATGTTTGGAGCATATTTCTAATGTATACATAACTAAAACCTGGCCTGTGAAGGGTTTGATTGAAAGTCTGCTGGTTTACAAGATATTGAGCCTCAAACCCGGCCGTCCTGCTTATTCAAAACATTGTAACATTTACCTTTAAACGCGTTTTTCCTAAAGTTGTGTTTTTCAAAACTGTTGGCACGATTTTGACGAAACTATAAAAGATATCCTAAATCTGTAAAGCGTTACCCATTCACCAAATGATGATATTTTAATAGAGGATTGCAGAGGACAACGCTATGATAATACGTTCAATATGTAGGAAAAATATTCTGGTTTGCAAGCAAGATTAAAGGAGAAGTGCGAATTTGCTACCTTTGTACCTTGTGCAGCACATTCTCTTCACTTATTAGGCCTTCATGCGGCTGGTTGTGTGTAGGAGGCAACAAGTTTCTTTCAAGTGGTTCAAAAAATATACAACTTTTTTTCTGCTTCTATCCATCGCTGGAACTGGAATAAATTTAATGAATGTTAAGGTTCACATAGAGTTCTAAAAAGCCTTTCTGAAACATGATGGTCTGAACGAGCTGATGCAATTTTCCAATTATTGACACTTTTACTTTGCAATTAAAAATACAATCCAATTGCTATCAAGCGATTAATGCATTGTTTACCTTTTTTTGTCAATTTCAATATTTGACTTCAGTAGAGTTTCAAAATTCTTGCGAACAAAATATCATAGAGATGTCAATGCAGAAAAACTTGAGGTAATAAGCCTGCACCTCGTACAGTATTAAAAAAGAATTCAATAAACTGACTGTAGATTTTTTGAATTGAACCGGATAAAAAATGAACTTCGAAGCATAATGCTACAACTAAACAGTTTGTCAATTTTTTCAATTGAAAATGAATTACTGCAGGAAATTGAATTTGATGACTTAATTCAACTGTCAAAGTCAGAAAAGTATGCCTTCAATAATATTTTATTGTATACTTAAACTTACATATATATCTAAAAAAAACAAATAAAAACAATAAAAAGAAATACAATTCATAAAATTTAAAAAAATATATATAAAACCATTAAAAATCAACCAAAAACAATAAAAATTATCAAAAATCAACTGTAAGGAAAAATGTTCAACTATTGAAGTTAAATTAAAATAAAATTATAAAAGTAAAAAAATCTTTTTAGTTCTTTTTAAAAAGTAAAAATATTTATGTATATATAATACACAATTTTATTTTAAAGTTATTTACTTAACCTAAAGAATTAAAGAAAAAATATATTATGCCTATTTTCTTTGGCCGCCTAATACTATTGGCCCAGGGCCTCCAAAAGTCTAAAGACGCCCCTGGTCAAAGGGTTGAATATTCAAATAAAAAAATGAATTTTTAAAAAACCATGTGTAGTTTTTTTGCAATCCATCCTTGAATAATAGGCCCAAATTTGAGCGCGAAGGTAGGCGAAGCCATTAAAAGAAAAATTACTAAAATACTAAAAACTAATTCAAAGATAGAGAAAAGACTGTTTAATTCTATCGTTGAAAAATAACACTGGTAGGCAAAATTGAAAAGAATCCGTATTTAAAGCGCACAGTTGTCTTAAATTCGAGCCTCAGCTTAAAATTTGTTTATCACACAAGCTTTTCAAAATGGTGAACTTTTAAAATTTACCAAAAAGGCTAAGTTAAAGCATAACATAATACTCGTATACCTTATATATGATTTTTCAGAAAGCATATATTTGTCTTTTGGATAGAATTTATATCATTTTAGTGTCTTACTTAGTTTCTGTTTATCCTTATAATAGTATAATAGTCCATATTTAACTGTATACGAAGTCTTATACCTTTAATGGTTTCATTGTTTTGAAATATTCAGTGTGGAGTTAATTTTTAAAACTGATTGCGAGTCCACATTTAGATTTAACTATATGCCCAAATCTTCAACACTCCCATTTACAAAATTATTTTTGAATTGTTTAAATATGTTCACTTCCCCACCCTTTTACCTTTTTTCTAAAACCCGTTTAAGCCCAAATGGTTTCGTTTCTTAGAGTTTTTTACACCACAGGCGAAATCTAACAACTTTCGAAAATTGTATGAAAAATATTGTAAACATTTAAACTGAATATTGAAGAAAGAGTTTTTAAATTCGGAATACCATCCCTAAATTTATTATTAAAATCTTAAACATGTGTTTTGAAGTACGATTGAAATCAAGGTATTAAAACAAATTCGAAAAATGCAATTTGATTATCAGGAACAAAACCTTGTCAGCCAGTGCAATGTGTTGCTTTGAAAGCTGCTTAAATATCTTTGATATAAATATGGAAGAAAATTAAGAGGTTTGTAATTTCCGAATTGAATATCATACTCGCCCAAAAGAAAATGAAAACTTAAGCAAAAGAATGGTGAATATTTTTTGAAGTTAAGTATCGATATTTTAATTTTGAAAATGCCTGCTCTCTAAGCGAAACGTCAAACTTATTGATTTAGACAAAAATGTCTTCAGACAAAAAGTCTATAACCTTTCGTAAAAATATTTGTATCATATTAAATAATTATTCTTTCAGTTCTTACAATAGACACAAAATGTAGGTACGACCCTTTTTCGCTAAATCTATTAACTACACGAAAAAAGTTTAACTCTTTTTAGTGTTCGTAAAAGTAATTTTCAAAAAAAGTTGACGTAAACCCATTTTACATCCCTTCACTATTTTTACTAGCAAAATGAAACTATATGTATGTATTTCAAATTTTAAAAAATCGAACTCGAGATATCAATCAAATATGACATAACGAGATTAGAGAAGTTGAAATATTGGGTACGTCTCTGTCATAGCCCCTAAACCATTTTGACGATTGAGTTAAAACGTGAAAATTAATGTTTTAAGCAGATTAGAGCAAGCACTTTTTAACTTTCCATACGTAGTAACTGTACTCAGTCCGATTCGTCGCATTGAAAATTTTGACATTTCTCCACGTTTCAAGATCAAATTCTCTAAATCAAAGATTTATAGAGAAATGTATCTGTATGCGTATGTCCGTACGTTCGGAATACAATTTTTCGGAACTAGTAGAGATATCGGCATCTAATAGATCTTGCTTTGGAGGTGATAACATAGAGAAAGGATTTTGGGAAAAATGAGGATGAAAAGGATTTTTACCAATCCAAATATCCCATGAACTAATTATGCTAGCGACTTCAATCAAATTTAATGTTATATAAATAAAAGTATAATTTTAAAAAAATGTACTTAAAAATGAATGAAAAAAAGTAATTGAAACCTCGATTTTTTTACGAACAAAAATCTAATTGATTTTTTTTTTCCAAAAAATCAGAACCTAAAAAATTAATAAAACTTGTTGATACGAGTAATTCTTTTTCAACTCGATTATCTTTTTAAAAATTAAAGTTATTGGATTCAAAATAATCTTATGAAAAATATTGTTTTCAACATATCGAACATTTTTTAGGAAAATCCATTTGCAATTTAAAAAAAATAAGAATCTGCAAAAAATACTTTGCAAAATTGGTAAAAACTGATGTTCGATTCGAATATTTGGAGAACAGATGAAAATATTGACTTCAAAATTTTTCATTCAATGCAAAATTTTGTTGTTATCTTAAAAAATTGTTTTTTGAAAAGTTTAAATCGGTGTTTTTACTCGCGACATATAGGAACTATGTAGATGGCAAGTATTGCATTCGTAAAAAAATTCGAACTCGATATTTTAAACAAATATGACATTACGATGGTAGAGAATTAAAAAAAATGGGTCTACAGCCTAAATCATTCATTAAATGGCACTTAAATTTTTAAAGGCACATTTTTTTTGGCAAATCTTTAAATAAAAGTTCAATTTGCAAACAGAGTCTTTAGATGCAGAAGCAAGTTCGTTTGATCCAGTCGTGCACATAATTTATATAAAAAATAAAATCTTACAAAAAATTCTCGAAAAAAAACACATCTTGAAATCAAACAAATTCTTTAATTTAATTTAATTGACAATTTTTTCATAAAAGACGAAAACTAATAAAAAAGTGTTAAGAAACGGGTTTCGACTAAAGTATTATAGAAATTAAGAAAGATATTGAAAAACAATTTTTAATCTCACACAAAATATTGTTAATAACATTTTGTTAAAGTCTTAGGCAAATTGACAGATGGGATGAGAAGTTATCTGGGTCGCATCTCAGCCATTGATGGATTTACTCCTAGGACCGTGAGGCCCGGGCCTAGGGCGGCATAATTTGAAGGGTGGCAACATTTTTGAAATGCCAACATTTTAGAGGCAAAAAATAGTAAAGAGACAATCAATTTTAAAAATTGGTTCAGATTAGTTTTTATAAGAAATTGTATATAGAATATATTATAATTCTAGGCTCTATGGCTGATATTGCACATGTTGATCATCTTGCTATAATTATCAGATATGTACGTGATAATGGTGAGATTGTTGAAAGGTTTCTAGAATTTCTACCAAAAATCGGCCATAAAGCTAAAGATATTGAGGATGCTTTGTTTAAATCCGTCGAAAATAATGGTTTGGACATAATGAACTGTCGTGGTCAATCTTATGATAATAGCAATAAAAGCAATATGTCAGGTATATATTCAGGCCTTCGGACACGAATCAAAACAATTAATACTTTAGCAGATTACATTCCTTGTGCCGCTCATTATTTAAATTTGGTAGGATCATGTGCAGTTAAATCGGTAACAAAAGCAGTCGACTTCTTTTCTACTTTGCTAGAACTATACAATTTCTTTAGTATGTCTACACATCGTTGGTCTGATCGACATGATACATGTTTCGCATTAGAAAAAGAGTGGTCTGCAATAATTGATGCACTGGAATTTATTTCCAAAAGCAGGGATGAAAAACCGACTACGCGAGCTGAAGCTACAGGATTGCAGCGAAAATTGCAGAATTAAGTCATTGTTTGTAATGTAATTTTAGATTGTTTTAATGCTGCTAGTAAGAAGCTTCAAGAATCTCAAGCTGATTTATCATCCGTTGTTCAGATCTATAACTCTCTGGCTCTATTTCTTCAAGACATGAGAGACAGAGAATTTTCTGATTATGAAGAAAAAGCCGATTATCATCACGATTATTTTCGTTATGATACTCATCGCAAAAAACCAGAAGAATTCAGACAGATGAGTCACGGGTAAATGAAAGAACACCTTTTTCTGGACAAGAACATTTTCGCACAAATGTTTATTACCCTATTCTAGACACTCTGAGTGTACAATTGTCCGGGCGTAAAAGTGCATATAAAAAGCTTTACGAAAATTTTAATTTTTTTGATGATTTATCCAAAATAGATACAAACAAATTGAAATATCTTGCCAATAAACTAGTCAGTAAGTATCTAGACGATTTGGAAGAGACGTTAGGCAATGAATGTATTCATTTACATTTTCAACTGAAAGATTCCTTAGCAAACACGGAAGATGTACACTCTGCACAAAAAATATGCAATGCAACGCTTTCACGGAGTCTTCGAGATGTTTATCCGAATATGGACATTGCTCTCCGTATTTTTTTGAGTATTCCGGCAACAAATTGTTCAGGAAAAGGATCTGTTTTCACTCTAAAACGCGTAAAATCCTATTTACGCGCAACCATGGTCCAAGACAGACTCTTAATGCTCTTGCGTTACTGTCAATTGATCCAAATAGCCCAAGAAATTAATTATGACAATATAATCGACGTTTTTGCGCGGACCAAAGCCAGGAAAAAGAAATTTTAAAATTAATTAATATTGAAAAAAATATTTATGATTTCTCTGTTTTAAGTTTATAACTTATTTATCTGTCATTTTTATTATATAAATATAATTATTATATAAATATAAATAAAAACATTGGGTCAAAATTAATGAAATTCAATTTATCAAAAAGGGCGGCGCATCGAACGAGGCCTAGGGCGGCAGCAAGCCTAAATCCGTCACTGATCTTAGACTATTTTTAAATTTCTGTTTAAGACAAAAAATATTGTATTTTCCAAACAATTTCGTAGGTAAAAAAAAACCAAATTTGAATTTTATTAAAAACGGCGCAATGACTTTTTAACTACCTATAGGAAGTTATTATCATCGGTCCGATCTGTCGAATTGAAAATGTTGACATTTCTCGACGTTTCAAGGTTTCAAGACGGGATGGGAAGTTATCAGTGTGGATCGCATCCCAGCCTCTTTTTTTTAAATGTTTGTGCAAAACAAAAATTTTAGTACAAATTCGTATTTTCTCAAAGACGGCGCAAATAATTTATATGAAAATGTCTTTAAAGTACCAATATTTTGTTTTTAAATTTTCTTTAGGAAGTAATAAACCGATTTATAGATTTTTTTTTAAAAAGCTTCTTTATTGTTTAAATAAAAATTATTGTTGAAAAATGTGAACGTATAAAAAAAGCTCTCCTCCAAAATTCAGCTTTGTTGGAGGTTTTTCAAAGTGTTTTATGTTTCTGGATTTCTTTAAGAAATTTGACAACAATACAAAATTTTGTACTTTTTCTATATTTTGTTTAAGTTTATCTGGCAACACTTTTTGCTTTCTCTCGTGTAGATTTGCTAATTTCTTACTTCAACATACGATTTATCACTTTAAATATACCTACACTAAATACATTCATAATGTCGATGGCTCAGATATATAAGTATACAAAGAGAAAGACCTGAGAAGGGTTAACGAAATTGTCAACATGTTAAAATTTCTGTTTATCATGCGACTTACTTAAATAAATAAAAGTCTTAAGCTTCATAAAATTAAAAGGCACTTACACAATACCTATTCGCATAAAACCAGTTTAAGCAAAAATAATTATGCAGAAAATAACATAGGTTAACTATGTATCTGTAAGATTTTGAATAGCTTATTTATCCGGCTTCTCAGTAACCAAGTTTTCAAAAAAGTATAGGTATAGACTCACCGTAGTACGTACGAGTACATACATATTTCCCATCAACAAGCTTCTAAGCATTGCGAACTGGAATAAATATAGATATTGTGTATAGATAACTAACTTAATGTTTCTAACCAATCTAGATCTTAAAGTTGTGAAATATTTACAGTACATGGCAGAATTAGCAACCGGCAAAATTTTCCACTAATTTTGTAGCAATGTTTCTCAACGTATAGTCTTGCTGGATTGTTAAGGCTTAGTCTTGCTTGTATCTTAAATGTTAATGATTTAGTTCACCATATCTATAAAATAAAAAAGCAAAGCTTAAATTTTGCATTCTACACTAGACCCCACATTGCACAAAAATCACCCGCACAATACCAAATTAGAAGCAAAACAAACAAAACATAAACAATGCGTCTTTCATTTTAGGACCACACCCAAATTTGACTTAGCCAAGCCATAGCCATGTTTACAGCTTACGTCACCTGTTTACTACGCAGAGAGACTTATTATGAATTACAAGTCTAAGTACCTCTACGCCTCTACCTCTAGCTTTAGTTGCAGGTAGCACTTGTGAGTATAACAGGCTTCAGTGAAAAGAAAACAAACCTACATTCGACTACAAAAACATAAGTTGTAAAGCTATGTACATGAAGGTACTAATAAAAACCTAAGCAACCGGTTTTTCTAGTAAACAATACTTCGTTATTCGTACCTCAACATTTCAACAATTCTGTGCCCCCCTACTTTGTTTTTACTTTTCCAACGACTTACTGTGGAGTTAAGTTACAGAAGGAAAAAAAGTGGAAACACAAAGGAAAAGCTACATTTTCTTTTACTTCATTGGGAGTTCAATGAACGCTGCCCCAGCAGCGGTATAGGCCGAGTCGGAGACTGGCCAGGTCAATTAATGTGTGACCTGTAGTTGGGTTGGGATTGAATTTGTGCTTCAAAGCGAAAAGAAAAAATCCACTTTTTCTACATGGAATACATCACTCTCTTAAGTAGATATTTCAAAGCTATACAAAAATAAGACTTACCTTAACCGCGCTGGAGACTGCAACAAGTGCAAATAGAAATCCAACAAACACCTGCTGTTTCATAGCTTCTTATTTATTTTTTTCCAACTTTAGAGCACGAAATTAGATCAAAATTTTCACTTCTATTTGTTTTGTTTAATTGATTCGGTTTGGTTTAGTTTTTGAAGTCTTAAATTTTCACTTTGTCGGAGAGCAAGATTTTTGAACCACACTGCTTGAGCTTTGGGTTTTGGCCTTTGGTTTTGGTATAGAGCGTCAGCGAGCGACGACAATCGATGATGGGGAAATGAGAAGAACGACCACAATTCACGAGACGTCCGTAAGCAACTAAAGTTGAATTTAAAATCTAATTCTGAATACGCCGCGGTTGTCTTGATGAAGCACGACTTGTTTCTGTGTTTTTGTTTCGGCGATGACTTCAAGTCGTGGTGTTGGTGGTGGGGTGTTCGTGGTGTGTACCTTCTATATGGAGAGAGAGGGTGTGGAGTGGATGTGGAGTTAGGCTCAGGAAGGTGATGGGAATTGGAAAGGTGGGAAAGGGGGCACCTACTGTTGTTTTATTTCGATGTTCCTTGCGTTGCGTGCCTGGGATGATGAAGATGATGGAAAAGTTGACTATGAGGGTCTGTGTTTGACAACGACGATGACGATAGACGCACACTAAATAGCGTTAGGAGGGAGTTGTTGGAAATGAGAATAGCAGAAGTAGCAGTGCGTCTATGGTTTTGTAGGTATACTTAAGTTTGATGAAAAAAGCCGACTTTACTATAAAAACATTTTTTAATTGTTACATTAGTCATTTAAATGGATTTTATGGATTCTTGGAAAATAAAGTGATTGAATGGGTCATAGAAGCTTGCTGTAATAAATACTGTAGTAAACCATATTAATGCTATTTAGGCTTGTCAAAGAATGAAATTTTTTGACAATGCAATCTTTATTGGTCAGTAATTTTAACTTAAAGATTAGATTTACTTTTAGACAGGAACTTGAAACTTTGCAATCACTAAGCATTTGACAAAAGATTAGAATGATTTTTGAATCGAGTCATTTGTCTAAAATAATTTCAACCATTCGAGAATAAATGTACACATATTCTTTTGCATTAAATTTTAAGCCTTTTCATTCACTTTATTTCAAGCTTACATGTTATTAATAAGAGATAAAGTTACTTTCCAAACAATGCAAGAATTTCAGGATTTGCTAATTAAAATGGGCAGGTTCAGACAACATATAAGGGGTTTCATTTGCAGTCAACTCCATTTTTTGAACGTAGATTTTGATTAAATTAACTAGTTAGTTTTTAAGTGTCATAGATTTCAAATGCAGAACTTTACTTCACAAACCTCTACTTCAAGTTCATAGTACAAAAACTACCAACATCATTTTTATCTACAGAACACTCCTCAGGCAAGGTATAAGTCCATCGCGATTTGTATTTTGTATTGTAAAGAAATATTATTTACTTCTTTTCCAAATGTACAAGGAAGCTTTTTACAAAAAGCATTGAATGAAGATGTGCAGAAAATAAATAAAACATAGAATAATAAAATTCAGCTTTCAGTTGAATGAAATAACATGACCAATTGCCATTTTGACATAAGTTGATTTGACCTGATAGTTAGGGAAATTTTTCTTGACTAACTTTCCAGTCAACTTTCCAAAAAAGTTGCCTTAATTGGAAGGAATTTTTTGACAGCTGGCCAATCAGATGCTAGAAACTTGCATTACTTTCAAGTCCCTTATGTCGTCTGAACCTTCCCAATGATTTATACTTTATGTGCTTTGAATTTTACTTAAAATTCTAAGAGACATTGACATTACCTAACTTACAAACTTGAGGTGGCGCTACAGTCATGTTTGAACTTAAAACTCAAATAAAAAACTTCTCCACCTAGATCGGACTCTAGCTAGATTAATCAAGTTTAGCGCTCCAAGTTGGGTGAGGTCACTTTCCACTTCTGCGTGCCGCCTGATTCGCGGTCTTCCTATTCTGCGCTGTCCTGTATGTGTGGATTCGAAGATTTTCCGTGACGGAGCATTAGCTTCCATGCGCTCTACGTGACCCAGCCATCTTAGTCATTGGATTTTTACTCGTCGTTCCATCTTTTTGATTATATTCTTGGTACTAACCTCTTAGTAAGTAATGTTGGTAATGAACCAACCTTCATAACTAAAACTCGACAAGAAGTCTTAGACATAACTCTTGTCTCATATAGTATACACCATATGATCTTGGACTGGAAAGTATCCAAAGAACACTCGTTCTCTGATCATAGATATATCCAGTTCAATATAAATGTGGAGAGTTTACTAGAACCTGGACTATCTAGTCCTTCCTCTAACGCTAACGAACTTGACAACAAAGTCAATGACCTTACCTCAGCTATGAACAGATCGCTAGAAATTTCTTGTCCACTTATACACATAAGAGGAAAGAGGAAACCACAATGGTGGGCCTCAGAGCTTGACTCGCTCAGGAAGGAATGCAGGAAACTTTTCAACCGAGCCAAAGCTGCAAGACTAGCCTCTCATTGGGACTCCTACAAAGAATCCCTAAGAATCTACAAGAAGGCACTAAGGAAATCCAAGCGATCTTCTGGGCGATCCTTCTGTGGCATGATAGAAGAAACTTCTGAAGCCTCTAGGTTACGGAAAATTCTTTCAACTAATCAAGCTATGCCAAGCTGCTTGAAAAATGCAGACGGCTCCTGGACTAATTCAAGTAATGAATCACTGAACCTACTATTGGACACCCACTTTCCTGGTAATTCTCTTACCGAAACTTGCAACAGCTTTGCACGTTCAAGTTCAAATACAACATATCCAGAAGGTCTGATCACAAAGGATAAGTTACAATGGGCTCTCAACAGCTTCAAACCATTTAAAGCTGCAGGACCAGATGGAATAATACCAGCAGAATTATACAAAAAGCCTCTGATATAATTGCACCAATCCTTGAGGCAATTTTTACCAGCTGTCTTTACCTGGTCCATGTTCCTTCGGCATGGAGAGAAGTTAAAGTTGTCTTTATACCTAAAGCAGGTAAATGCTCCCAAGTTAATCCTAAAGATTTACGACCTATAAGTCTATCATCATTCCTTCTTAAGACCCTGGAAAGATTGATTGATATCCATTTAAGGGCACGTATCGATACAAGACTTCTGTCTTCGTCTCAACATGCCTACCGTAAGGGTAAATCGGTGGAAACAGCGTTACACACTTTAGTACGCACCATCGAATATTCCCTCCATCATAAAGAGTTCACTATGGTTGCTTTCCTTGACATCGAAGGTGCCTTTAACAACGTGGACACATCTGCAATCACTTCTGCACTGACATCTCTAAATGTAGAGAGTTCGCTTCGGGAGTTAATTCATTTAATGCTTACTAGCAGAATAATTAATTCAAAACTGGGCAACTCTTCTAGCAGACGATTCGTTAGTAGAGGGACACCGCAAGGTGGTATTCTATCCCCACTCCTCTGGAACCTAGTGGTGAATGAAATCCTAACTAGTTTGGATGCGGAGGGTTTCAGAGTGATAGCCTATGCGGACGACGTTGCTATAGCAGTTTCAGGAAAGCATCTTAATATCCTAAAAGAACTCTTACAAAATGCCTTGGACAGACTAATACTCTGGGCTGATCGGTGTGGACTGGGTGTTAACCCACACAAAACCGATCTGGTCTTATTTTCGAGGAGATACAAAATTCCATTTGTCAACCCTCCTTACATTAAAGGAATCCAATTAAAATTCTCAGACGAGGCCAAATACCTAGGTCTTGTCTTAGACAAAAAACTAAATTGGAAACGCAACGTACAGGAAAGAGTCAAAAAAGCTACTGTAGCTCTCTTTTCTTGCAAAAAAGCTATTGGTAATAAATGGGGTTTACAACCCAGAATCACGCATTGGCTATACACATCGGTAATCAGACCGATTTTAACGTACGGTGTAGCAGTATGGTGGACTGCTTTAGAGAAAGGTATAAACAGGGATAAGTTAAATAAAGTCCAACGTTCAGCCTGCCTATGTATAAGCGGATCGCTTCGCACGACCCCATCTGCGGCACTGGACACCTTGCTTTACCTTACACCTCTTGACATATTTAGTAAACAAATAGCTGCAAGCTCTGCTATCCGCCTCAATGCTTCGTCGCAGTGGACTAACAACAACATTGGCCACTCCGTAATTCTAAGGTACTTAGAATCAATTCCAAAGCACACAGACTACACCATCCCCCAACTACAATTCGATAGGAATTTCCAGATTTCTATACCTACCAGATCTTTTTGGGAGGATAGGACATTCTTAGAGGATGAGTCAATCCACTTTTACACAGATGGCTCAAAGACCAAAGAAGGGGTTGGTGGTGGTGTGTACTCTGAACGACTGAAATTAAGTCTCTCATTCCGCCTTCCCAATCATTCTAGCGTGTTCCAGGCGGAACTTTTGGCGATTAAGGAAGTCTTGTCTTGGCTCAAAGAAAACGTGATATCAACATCTGATATCCGTCTATCAAATCTCTGGACTCAGTCTCTACAAACTCTATAACAGTCCATAACTGTCGATCATCTCTAATGGAGATGGCGCAACAGTTTAATATTCACCTTTGCTGGGTGCCGGGCCATAGAGACATTCCAGGTAACTGTAAGGCAGATGAACTCGCCAGGAACGGTACAGTACAACCCATCCTACCACGTTTGGCAAGTACTGGCATACCAATCGCTACTTGTAAACTGCTACTAATGCAAGACGCTGTGAGGAGGGCAGCCACCAGGTGGACCAACATCACCACGTGTCAAGCCACAAAAAACATCTGGCCAACACTGGATTTAAAACGTTCAAGGTGCTTGCTCTCTCTAAGCAGATCGCATATAAGCTCGATAATAGGTGTCATAACCGGACACTGTCTAATAGGAAAGCACGCCATGAGACTAGGCGTATTCTCAAATGACTTTTGCAGAAGCTGTATGGACGAGGAAGAGGAAGAAACGGTTCTTCATCTTCTCTGCACATGCCCTGCTCTAGCTCGAAAACGCAAGAATTACCTAGGAGAATTCTTCTGTAACGATCTAAACGATCTAAATCATATCGGGATAATCAGCCTCTCACGTTTCGTAAGAGACTCTAACTGGTTCCATTGAGCTTAGGAGAAAGCCTCAAGATTCATGTGGTATCACAATGGGCCATTAAACTGGCCTAAGTGTGTCCGTTCCATCTTAGACAGCCACTATAACCTAACCTAACCATCTTCTCCTCCAATCCCCTTCTATGGACCATCACGCGAAGAACTTTCTTCTCAAAGCGACCTAAGGTGCTTTCTTCCGCTTTTGTGGAGCAGCGCGAATTCTCCATGGTCATCATGCACAAACGGACGAGTTTGGCAAGGATGCCAAAACTAGATATGGCTCTATACAGCTTGTCCCTGTAGATGATGTCATATTTGGCCTTGAAATCGATGAAAAAATGGTGGTATAGATTTGATGTTCTTGGATTTTTTTAAAGGATCTGCTGTAATGTAAACATTTGATCGACTGATTAGGACTTATCAGGTTGTTAACGATGGGCCTTAGATGCTTACATATTACGGAAAAGATGTTAAATTAACTGATTCCTCTATAGTTGGTACAGTTTAGAGGGTCTCCTTTTTTCTGAATCGGATAAACAATACTAAGGTTCCGTTCATCGGACATGCTTTCTTCCGGCCATATCTTACAATAAATTTAGTGCATGCTCGTAACCAAATTATCTCCAAGTCCTTTGAAGAGCTCGGCATTCAAGCCATCTGCTCCATCGGCTTTGTTAGACGTCAGCTTATATGGCAATCTTCATTTCGTCTCAGTCGGGAAGACGGGATTGTTGGCTCTCTTCGTCTATGTTGAATGGATCGACCTGACTCACAGCGGAATTCGGTTCGTTGTTGCAGTTATGCAGTCTGCAGAAGTGGTCTTTCCATATCCTCAGCATTGACTGCGGTTCTACTATGATGTTTCTATTTTCGTCTTTGCAGCCTTCGATTCGAGATTTATGCCCTTGTTAATTTCGTTGCACCACCTCATTAAACTTTCGAACTTCATACCTGCTTTTGAACCTCTCAATATCTTCGACCGCAAACTTCTCATGCTCTGTCTCTTTCATTCTTGGAACTCGGGTTTCCTCTCGCATCCTCTGCTCAGAGAGCTCGTGAGCAGCTTTCATCCTTCTTGTCATTACATAGGTTCTTTAAAATTAAGTGATCTTGAAACAATGACGGGTATTTTGTTTAACTTTCTTAAGAACTCCCTTGAATTGAAATCTCCCATTTATATTTGTATTTATATATATATTTTATCTATTTAAATGCTTTTTACGTTGAGATATATCGAGTGAAATGAAATAGAAATCTAAATAATTGAAAATCAAGTGAAATTGTTTTCTGATTTCTATCATTCGATCGATTTCATACCTTCGAAACTTTTCGAAATCAATTTAAATTAATTTAAAGCAGCATCACAACAGTAAATAAACAATTTGTTTTATGTTCTGTGCTTTTTAATACACATAAACTTAACAAATATAAAATATTATTGTGGTTTTATTTGCACAGCGTTGATCCACATTTGTTGAGGATTTGTGGTTAATTGCAATCAGCAGTTTCCAAATATCGGTTGGGAAAGACTCAGGTATCGAAGTAAAGTTGAATGTGTCTTGAAAGTTTTTAAAAGAATGTTGTGTTTAGCATAGGGAAGACATTTGGTTTGTTGAAATATCGTTTTAAATGTTTTGTCCTTATTCTAAAATACAAAGTGGAAGCTTCATCTTCTAACGAATCAAGTACGTTCTAAAGAAAACCAAGGTTTTATTTCCCTTCTATGTCGCTTTCAAATCTCACCAACTTAATCATGTCGAATTTAAATCACTTGAAAATTGCAAAAGTCGGAATGTAAAACAAGTAAATTCGTATTAAGTTCGAAACAAATTAAATCGGTATCGATAAGAATGATTTGTAGAAGTACAATTTATATTTTGAGTCTATTTTAATTCAATTCCAAGTGATAGTGAAATGTAGAAACTAGCTGTTTGAATCGGAAGTCTACCCCTATTCCAATCGCGCTTCACAAATTCATCAGTTTTTAACCAATGAAGGGGTCATATGAGTCATTAAGCGTATGTAAATTAGTTGCATAAGCAAAGATTTCGTCTATGGGTTTGCTTGACATAAGAAATTAAAATCTTTGCAATAAAATTTGAAGTTTTTAAACACTTTAGTAATTCTTTAAATTATTTTAACAAGATCTTCTGATCTGAGAGAAAAAGCAAATATTCAGATTCTTAAAAGGAAACTTGGAATAGCAATTATCAATTTAATATTATATTCAGAGAAAACATCATTTCTAATTCTCTTAACATAAACTGAAGTTGCCTTCAAATTCCTGAAACTCGTCTTTAAACTATCTTATTTTCTTGACACACATAAACAGTGTCATGCTTTCTTAAAGGGTGCTTTCTTTAAAAATGATTACCTATTTTCTATGATTAAATATAGGCACTTTTAAGATCTTAAGAAACTGAAGATATATTGAATTCAATTTTCTTTTTGAAGTGCATTGTCGTTAGATACCTTAAAGTTGAGACTTTATCATGAATTTTAAGAACATTAATGTCCCTAGAAGACCAAAAGTCTCACTTTCGTTGAACTAATTAAAAAACATAAAACGAATGTTATTAATTTAATATGAAAGCTATGAATCTTCCTTCGAGATTTGGAGTAAGAAAAGATTCTGAAACATGGGTTTATTTGTTTTTAATTTTTAAAGAGATTACTACCTTAAAGCACCTTTTTCGTTAAATTCAAGAAGCAAACATTTGTCTCTCTACAATTTTGTATGTTTTTTTTAGGTTCCCTCAAAACAGTAAAATTTGTATTCTAGCATTAGTTCCAATAAACGAAGACTGTCGGAAATTGCGTCACTATGAAATTCACCAAAACATTGGAAGAAAATTCCTCATTCTGTTTTATTGTGGTTTTTTTGTTGGATAAAAGTAAATTTTTGACACAATTTCCAACATTTTAGCTGGGACTGCATCCTAAACCCGTCTTAACAATTGTATTTAAGCTATAAAATTGAGCATATTTAGAAAACGTTGTAATCTTGGAATGCTTTTATACATAGCGAGTCGTCCAATTTAAATAGTTAGCCCATACCTTGTTACACAACTGTGTTTTTAAAAAAATCAAAAAACTTAAAGTGTCACTTTAGACCTTGAAATATGTAAGCTTAAGATTAAGATATACATACATTATGTTATTTTAACTTTGTGATCCTACTTTACAGTATACTAAAAAATATTTGTAAGTGGTGCCCAAAAATGTATCTTTAGGTTTATTGTGTGACCCCCCTGATAAAAAAAAACTGGATCCGCTCTTGTCGTGAAATTTGTATGAATTTACTTTAGTAATAATACACACATGTTTTGGTTAGTTTTACCTTTCCTTGGAGGTGTATCTTACCTGCCTTATACCTTACCTATTTCACTGCCTTTACTCGTCCTCTGATTATTTCAACAAATTTAATCAAAATACGCGAAAGTCTTCAGTGAGTAAACTTAATAAAATTAAGTACCTTCGTGTTAATTCAAGCCTTTGAGTTTCATTATGTTGGGTATCTTAACTAAAAAATATAATTAACCTAATATTTTATTTAGATAGGTAAAATCTTCGTAGTTATAAAAACAAAATAAGTAGAGAGGATCAAGTGGAATACTTGTAGATTATGTGGACTTAAAAGAAATCATAACTATTCATAATTAGAAAACAAACTATTCAAAAAATGTACAACAATCTTGATTAATTTATAAAAGGTTGAAAATGTTCAAATGTAAGAAACTAAAGGGTAAGTGTAACATTTTATGAATTAAATATTGATTTTCTATTAACCTACTAATCTAAAAATTGGCCAGTTTTTCTTTGTAGGGTCATATAGTCTGCAAATTAACCCTTAATAAAGGGTGGTTAAATTTTTAGGGGATTTGTTGAATGTGAACCACACCTAAACGTCGATTTTTTTTCTGCATTTTAATTGACATTTATCAATTTCAGATTAATTCAAATAAAAACATGGAAGGATGCACAATCGGGCAAAGCGTTAAGGCTATTCAGGCTCATTATGAAAAATGGGCGTTCACATTAAAATGCATATCGTGTACTTCGTAATTTTTAGGTTCAATTATTAACTTCCCATAGGAATTTATTGTAAGCGGTCCGATTTGTCAAATTGAAAATTTTGACATTTCTCGACGTTTCAAGGTCCCTAGAGTCGAAATAAAAGATTTTTAGAAAGATGTCTGTGCGTGCGTGTGTACGTACGTTCGTACGTCCGTATGTCCGTACGTCCGTACGTTCGCGACGTTTTTTCGTCCTTCATAGCTCAAGAACCAGAAGAGATATCAACTTCAAATAAATTTTGTTATACAGATAATAAGGCAGAGAGATGCAGAAAGGGCTCTCAATAAAATTGCGTGGGTGGTTTTTTTACCATAGCAGTTTGAAAAAAAGGTGAAAATTTTGGTTAACCCTAAATATCGTACGAACCAAAAACGTTAGAGACTTGAATTAAATTTTATATAATATATTGTAACGTGATACCAAACAGGTATATTTTTTGAAAAAAAATCAATATAACGGTTTTTTTATAAATAAATAAAACTGAAAAAAAAATGTGTCACCTCCAAAATTTTACGACTGAAATATGATTTCCTCTCTAAAACAATTTTGTGCAACGAAGAATAGTGTTTTTGACATCTGATAAAATTTTGAGCAAAATCGAATTGACAGTTTTTTTTTATAAAAAATAAAAATCTAAAAAAAAAAAATTACTCAAAGTTGGTAAAAATTGAATATCGATTCAAATATCTTTTTAAAAACTTGAAATTTAGGTTTCAAGCTTATTTAATCTTATAAGAAATATTGTTTTCGACATTTTGAAAAATGATGAGAAAAATCGAGTTGAAAGTTTTTTTAACAAAAAAATAAAAACCTAAAAAAAAATGTATAAAAATTGATTTTCGACTCAAATATCTTTTCAAAACTTTGAGATATTGACTTTAAACTACTTTTATCTTTCAAAAAATATTGTTTTCAACATTCAGTTAAAGTTTGGAAAAGATGGAATTGACAGTTTTTTTTTACAAAAAATTAACAAAAGTTGGTAAAAAATGATTTTCGACTCAAATATCTCTTCAAAAATTTAAAATATTGGCTTCAGACTAATTTTATCTTATAAGAAATATTGTTTTCAACATTTGGTAAAATTTTTAAAAAATTCGAATTGACAATTTTTTTACAAAAAATAAAACTCGAAAAAAAACAATACTAAAATTTGGTAAAAATTTACTTTCGGCTCAAATAGCTTTTCAAAAATTAAAAATATTGGCTTCAAACTTATTTTATTTCACAAAAAATATTGTTTTCAATATTTTTTATAAAAAATAAAATCTACATAAAATAGTACGCAAATTTGGTAAAACCTGATACGAATACATATAGACAAACTTTTAAGCAAGACAAATCGACAGACGGGATGGGAACTTATCAGTGTGAGTCGCATCCCAGCCTCTTTTTTTTTTTAAAGTTTCGCCGTCGTCAATGGTCAGAATAGCAGCAAGAACTGGCAACAATTTTCGAAGAAAATCATCTTCAGTTATGAGGCACATTTTCAACTCAGTTCATTAAAAGAATTTGGGCGGATGATAATCCAAGAGTGATTGTCGGAAAACCAATAAACCCACAAAGAGTGACTATTTGGTGCAGTTAATAAATTAAATTGGGCCGTATTTTCTTCCAACATGAGGCTGGCCAACCAGTTACCATGAAAAATTATAAGAACATTGAAACACAGGGAAATGTCAAAATTTTCAATACGACCACAATAACTTCCTATGGGAAGTTTAAAACTATAAGCTTGCTTCGTCGACTTCAAAGCAGCGTTCGACAAGTTAAACAGACAAGCCGTGATTTACAAGCTCTCAACGCTAGGAATCTCCTGAAAATTCTGAATGATATATTTTTTTACTTTCTTGTTTCTTCGAGTGCATTAGTATGAAACATCAACAAATGTTCCACAATGCTGCATTTTAAGTAAATAACTTAACTCCCAGGAGGAATACCTTTTGCCGAGATACAAGTGAAAGTCCTGTTAAATATTACATTCGTTAAGTATCAATACTTTGTTACTATCACTCTATACAAAATATTAAATTATAATCACTTGATCAGTTTATTGAAAATCAGAACATCTTCTTTTAGTTTTTCTGTCTGAATAAAATATCGTTACCTAGAAGACGTTGTTGAACTTAAAAAGGAACTTTATAAATCTAATTAGCCAATAGGTTATGAGCCTATATTTCTAGACGGAACAACGTAACAGAAAAAAACAAAATGGCCGAATCTCTAAGGACTTCAATATCAAAATTGGGTCAAAATAACTAACATATTTGAAAGTACAAGCTAGAGCTTTTGTTGAGAAAGGATGGGCTTTGGGAAGTGGTCCTTAATCAAAAACCTGAACCACCCACGACCAACAACCAACTTCACCATGTCAGGAAGACTGACAGAGCAAAGGTTGCGTGGGACAAGCTAAGACATCATGATGAAAAATCGACACTAAGCAATAAGGTACAGCTGATGCGAAAAATATATAGCTTAAAATTGGAAGATTCAAGCATGAAGGAATATATTTAGACAATGACGACACTTTTCGACAAATTAGCAACATTGGATGAAGATCAGCTATCGGAAAGTTGGACTGTTGCAATGGTTTAAAGCAGTCTGCCCAGGTCATACGATACACTTGTAACAGCTCTTGAAACCAGAGATCAAGCGGCATTGACTTTGGATCTAGTAGAAGCAAAGTTACTGGAAGAGTTTTCAAGGCAAAATAAGGGAAATGATAATACTGCACTAAAGGTATCTAATAAATATTCGAACGAATCTACTAATTTCTTTTGTAATAAGGGTTATAATAAAGAAAGATTGCCGCAAATTCATATATCCAGTGGAAAAATTCGAAGAAATAAGGAAAAGTCAACACCGTAACTTCGTCCAATGAATTTTGTTTTGGTTTGAGTGATGGGATGTATAATGGTTGGGTTATTGATTCAGGTGCAACAGTTCATATAACCAAAAACCATAACAATTTCACAAGCATGGACTCAAGTCATAATGGAAAAGTGATAGTGGCAAATGGTGAGGAAATTATTCCGAAAGGAAAAATAATTTGTATGCTTCAAGTATTGAACGGCAATAACGAGGAAGCTACAATTCGAATCGAAGATGGTCTACAATATCCCTGATCTTCAAGGCCGTTTAGTATCTTTGAAAAGAATAACAGACAAAAGATTTGCGGTAAGTTTCGGAAATAGGATTTGCTCAATCAAGACAGATAAGAACAAGAGGAAGCAGTAACTGAGTTAACTGGCAACCTAAACAAATTGAGGTTTAGATTCAACTTCAACAATTCGAAGACACTTTTGGTGAATGACCAACACAATTCCAATTCCACCAACATCCTTTGAAAGATGGACTGGAAAGACACCAAATATAAGTCATCTTTGTATTTTTGGAACAAAGGCTTTTGTCTACATCCCTAAAGTAACTCGAAGAAAGTTAGATGATACAGCTAAGGCTAAGATTGTTGGTTTCGACGAGCATTCAAAAGCTTATCGGTTTGCTTACAAAAGAACCAAGAAAATTACAATTAGCCGAGATGCAAAGTTCTTTGAGTTCTTATCAAAGAATGAGGAGGTTCATACGGAAAAGGGTAATTGTACCAAGACGAATAGTTAGAACTAATAGTACCAATTTTACCAAAAATCCAAGACGTGACTACGGAAGAAGAAGATACAAATAACGTCTGAAATAAAATAGAGAGGAATTAGAACCAACACAGGAAGATCTACCAAGAACATCAAGCAGATAAATTAAAGGAGTCCCACCACAACGCTTTATAAGCGGTGCAAATTTGGTACAGGAAGACCTTGAGAAAGAGCCTAAGGAATCCATTACATGTAAGGATAAAGTAGAGTGGTCATGGGCAGCTACTTTAACCTAACCTTTCCTAACCTATTCTGCACAAAATCCGCTGGTTGTATTTTCATGAAAGTTAACTCTTTTCAAGTCGGCTTTGTGAAATATTAAATGGACCACTACGATAGTCAGACTTGGTACAGAGCATGCACCAACTCATCTGCAAAATATGGTCAGAAGAAAGCATGTCCAATGAGTGGAATCTCAGCATAGTGTGCCCGATACATAAGAAAGGATACCCTCTAAACTGCGCCAACTACAGAGGCATCAGTCTCCTTAACATTGCGTATAAGATCCTGTCTGCCGTATTATGTGAACGTCTGAAGCCATTCGTCAACAACCTGATTGGTCCTTATCAGTGTGACTTCAGACCAGGAAAGTCCACTATCGACCAAATATTCATACTACGGCAGATCTTGGAAAAAACCCAGGAGCTTCAAATCGATACTCACCATCTCTTTATCGATATTAAAACCGCGTATGACAGCATCTATAGGGAAGAGCTCTACCGATCAATGTCTAGTTTTGGCATCCCTGTCAAACTTATCCGTTTGTGCAGAATGACGATGGAGAATGCACGCTGCTCTATCAAGGTCGGAAAAGATCTTACCGATGCATTTGATGTCAAAACAGGTTTTAGACAAGGCGATGCACTTTCATGCGACTTCTTCAACATCGTTCTGGAAAGAATTGTGCAAAACTCAACCTCAACACTAGAGGCACAATCTTCCGAAGGTCCATCCAATTACTCGGATACGCAGATGATATTGACATAATTGGAAGATCAAAGCGTGATGTCAGTGGAGCGTTTTTGAGCATTGCGACGCAAGCGAAGAAGATGGGTTTAGTGGTCAATGAGGGCAAGACCAAGTATATGCTGTCATCAAAAAAGGACACTGAACGACGACGTCTTGGACAAAACGTCACCATGGACAGCTATAACTTTGAGGTACTTAACCAGCGCTGAAATCAAACGAAGAATAACTCTTGCAAATCGCTGCTTCTTTGGACTTAGAAGGCAATTGGGAAGTAAAGTCCTCTCTCGAGCATGTAAAATCACCTTCTAAAAGACACTCATCATCCCGGTTCTCATCTATGGCGCTGAGGCCTGGACCCTGTCAAAGAAAGATGAGAGTGTCTTAGGATGCTTCGAGAGAAAAATTCTTCGGGTGATTTTTGTTCCCGTACGCATAGATGGAGAATGGAGGAGAAGATATAACGACGAATAGTACGGGCTGTACAGCGACACTGAAGCAGAATTAAATTCCAACGGCTTAGATGGCTAGGTCATGTAGAGCGGATGGACATCAACGCTCCAGCCCGAAAGATCTTCGAATCCAATCCCGAGGGACGGCGCAGTAGAGGAAGACCGCGACTCAGGTGCACCCAGGTGGGAGAGGACCTCAACCAACTTGGCGTGCGAAACTGGAGACAGCTATAGCTAGGGACCGAACTGGCTGGAGACGCTTGTTGGTTAAGGCCCATTTCCGCCCCGGACTGTAGCGCCACCTTAAGTAAGTAACTACGATAGTCTACTTTAGTCCCCTAGGTTTTGCAACAGTTTTAAGGCCTAATACCTTTAGCTCATCCAGTTACTGTACGATTAGTTCAAAGAATCCTATTTTGTGTTTCAAATCACTTTAAAAATTTATAGTATTTGCGTTATATACGTCCAAAGTTATTAAACTGTTTTTGTTTCAAATTATCTTAAAATTGGTATAAAAGACATGCTTTTATTTAAGAATTATTCTTGTTCTTCATTAATTAATACAAATATTATCATAAATTTTAGAGGATTAATCAAACCCTTGGTTTTTTTTAAGAGGATGAAATAAGTATTAAAAAGTTCAAACGCAATTTTACTCTTTCCAGTTATTGACAGCTTAAAATATATTTAACTTGTTAGTATATTTGTGTTTACTAAAAATCAATTTAATAAATTAAATTAACAAAATTTGTATTAATTTTGATTCAGAAAAATGACCATCGTCTCATCGTTATATTTCTCTTAGGTTAAATTAATAAATTGTTTAAAAAAAATCCAATTTTTTACCTAACGAACAATTTAAAATCCAAAATTACTTCAACATTATTGCTTCACATCTAAAAACTATTGTAGTGTGATTTTGAAAATAAAGTATGTAGTGTCAATTTAGAAAAAAAGTATTTCGCCCAACGTGGGGCTCGAACCCACGACCCTGAGATTAAGAGTCTCATGCTCTACCGACTGAGCTAGCCGGGCAGTTATTGTATCTTATGGCATAAGTTTACCAAAAACAACTTGAAATATTGAGACAATACAAGAATAAACTAACAATAACTTCGTTAAACATTGATTTTCACTTATATTTTTATTTATTAAACCTTAGTTACAACATCAAACAATGCATTAGTCTCGGAATTTAAATCCTTTTGCTATTAAATCTCTGCGAGCTTCTTCGATTTCTTCATGTAGTTCCTTGGAAGCCTCAGGACAATCGTTGAATGTTAATGTCCTATAAATGACAGTAGTTGCTGCATATACCTGTAAAGATTTCGAAACATTCATACATAGGCCTTAAAAAGTAAACTTTATATTAAATCAAACTCACCCCAAATAATATCACTAAAATAATTGGAAGAATTTGTATGTGGAATAAATATTTCTCAGTTGTTTCTGTTTGGATTTGTCCCGTAACAATGCATAAATACGGCACAGCAAATATACCGGCATACATTAGCCAACGTACTAAATTAGTCATACTGTTTGCTTTTGTTGTCTTTTTGAAAATGGAATGTATTAAACTATGATTTAAATCTTTGATTCTAGATTATAGTTAATTAGTTGTTAATTAAAGAAAACTATAAGAAAAATAAAAACACTTCCAAACAAATGCAAATGCAAAAAGTACGTGTCGTCTATGATGACAAATAGATTGACATTTCAACCAAAGTGACAGCAGCTGATAATGAAGTATGTGTAATCTAGTACTTTTTTGTTGAGCGACATCTTTATCTCAAAGTAGATAATGTTTTTGTAAACGAACGTTACTTTTGAAATAGAAATGTTTGAGCAGTTTAAAAGAATTTGATTTGAAAAAGAACCAACTTCCAGCTAAAGACCTGAAGGCATGGCCCATTTGAAAAATACACCACATTATTAATTTATCAGCTTTTTTCTTTTCGTTTTAAATTATAAGTGGATTATGTACAAAATTGTTCTGAATGTTTAATTATGTATCTTGTTATTACAAGCAAAACTTACTTCGAAAAAAGGAATGCAATCAGACAGTTTGGAAATTGCAACTTTTAGGGTCTCTTAAAAGTTCTATGATTTGGAAATATAACCATAACTCACTTATAATGAATGTAGAGATTACAGTTTGCTTAGGACTAGGGAGCGTCATAATGCAAGAGAAATGTTCCGAAAATGGAAAATTAGTTTTTGATTTGATGATGATGATATTGATACAACTATAGAGGAATCACTCTTCTTAATGTTGCTTACAAAATCTTCTCTGCGAACGTCTAAGGCCCATCGTCAACAACCTGATAGGTCCTTATCACATTATTGAATATCATAGCAAATTTAGGAATTTTCCAAGTTAGAAAAACCTCTCAAGAAGAACCTAACCTTAGTTTGACGAAGAATGTCAAAAAGCTCGAAAAACATCTTTTGTGTGGTTAAGGATTTTCAGTGACTCTACCCAAGGATTTTTTAGGGGTTCTTATGTAGCGTCAATAGGAAGTTTAAAATAGCTTTGTAAAACTAAAAAAAGTTATATCTACGCTGAAATGCAAGCAACCCGATTAACTTATTGCAAAAACTTCGCAGATATTTTGGAAACTGGCTAAGGATCTGAATTTAAAACATTTTACTATCCACACCGAACTGTTTCCAAATGTACCTTTCCCATTTCAGGGATATTTTAACTCCTGAAATAACGCCAGCTTAGTGACACTTCACACCATTTGCACTCATTGTCGAATCTCGGGACTGTGCACTTATAGTAAGTGAGTGAGAAGAAACGTTAGTGACGCTTAAAGATGGAATAGCAGCCGGTTCGAATTGTATTCCAGTGGAATTTTTTAAAATACGGAACTGCCATGCTCAAAAGACATCTTTTAACACTTTTAATAACAGTTATAGTAGGAAAAGTTTCTCCAGATGATTTTGGAGATGCCAATTCCTTTTCCAATCCACAAGAAAGGATATTTATTTGATGAAGAAATGTACAGAAGGAATCTTACAAGTTATTAACAACTATGATGCATAAGCGTATTATTATTGGATTGAGACCGGAAACTTGCTGAAAGAGTTAAGGCTAGATTAAGGCTAGGATATTCACCAATCGAAAACATTAGAAGCTTGGCAGAGAGTTTCTTAAAGGAAATTTAAAAACTGTATTTTTTTGTATCGATTTCAAAAGCTATATAGACTTGAGTTATCATTGAATTAGATGCGCTCCCAGCCTTTTCACCTGGAGAAATATCGTCGTTGACAGCCGAGTGTTGGGTCAACCGAGTGGAGAATTTGACAAAGATCTATGATTGGGACGAGAGGGCACTGCTCTTGGCAGTCTCGTCAAAAATGCATGGTCCTGCGAGATACTGGTGGGACACAAGTCAAGAAAATTCTACATCCTGGGCTCAGTTGGCATCGGAATTGAAATTAAATTTCCCTCACCACTTCAGCGAGGTAGAAATTCATCAACAACTTGCAAGAAAAATAAAAAAACCAACCGAATCAATTGAGACCTATTGTTTCGAAATGAACATGCTAGGGAAAAGGATTGAACTATCAGATAAAACAATAATTCAATATATCCTTACCGGTTTAAATGATTCTCAAATGAGTTCAAGTCTTGCGGCAGGGAGTTTTAAAGACATTGCGTAGTTGATAGAGAAAATTAAATGGTACCAAGGTATTCGCACAAATTGTCGAGCAACGAACAACACAATAGTTCCAAGGCAAATTACCGCGGCTCGGTTTTCGAGTAATGAACATATGAAGTGGCAACATCAACGAAACGTGGCTCCGAAAAACTCCATCACCTGCTATAAGTGTAATCAACAAGGACATTTTGCTAAGAACTGCCTGCAATCCAGAAAGAGACAGTGGAACAACAATAGAGACAATAGTCAGTATCCGCCAGCTAAGACAGAAAAGAAGCAAGAGAAGAACTACCGCGTCAACGTCATTTGTAACAAAGAGCAAACGGATTGTTACCATAAGGATGTTCTCATACATGGTAAAAAGTATGCAGCCTTGCTGGATTCAGGGAGCGAAAAAACAATTATATCCAAAATGGTGGCATCAGAGTTAAACTGTGGAATAGAAGAATGTGAAGCTACTTTGCATGGATTTGGAGGAGGAACTTGTCAAGCTATAGGTAGCATAGTCTGTCAGATTCAGATAGATGAGGCTTTCTTTCCAGTTTGTGCAATTGTGGTAGAAGACAACTGTTTATCAAGGCCGGTTTTAGTTGGTAAGGATATCCTTAATAACCCTATGTGTAACTTACATAAGCAAGGAGGCCACCTGTTAGTCCCGAAGATGAACGTAGATTTTCGATCAGCTAAACCCATTTGCATTGACAACATCCAAGTTGGCGAAGACCTGGATACACACATGCTAATTCAACTTCTTAATGACTACCGTCAATGTATTGCCTTGAACCAACATGAATTGGGACGAACGAGACTCATAGAAATGGAAATAGAGCTACTTAAACAAGATCCAGTCGTACATCATCCATATAAGGTGCCTTTTGCCAAAAGACAAGTGTTGTCCTCAATGATCTCTGAACTGATGGAGTGTGGAGTAGTTGTGGAGTCGCAATCTGATTATGCATCACCTGTAATTCTAGTCAAGAAGAAGAACGGTGAGGACAGGATGTGCGTGGACTACCGCAAACTGAATTCGTTGACGAAAAAGATTCGGTATCCAATACCATTGGTTGAAGAACAACTCAACAATTTGGTGGGGTATAAGTATTATAGTGTCCTGGACTTGGCTTCCGGATATTACCAGATTCCCATTAAGAAAGAACATACTCATTACACGGCGTTCATCACCCCAGATGGCTTGTATGAATTTACTTCCATGCCTTTTGGCCTCGTCAACGCCCCCTCGGTATTCCAAAAACTCATGAACACCATAGTTCGTAAAATGAGACCAGATAAAGTCGTTTGCTATATGGATGATGTTGTGATTCCATCCTTTTCCATCGAAGACGGTATTAAGAAACTGGAAAAGTTTTTGCAAATACTAAAAGACGCAAACCTAACTCTAAATCTTTCAAAATGTGTCTTCTTTAGAAAGGAAATAGAATTCCTTGGTCACGTGGTCAAAAATGGAACAATACAGCCTGGAAAAACAAAAACATCAGCAATAGAGAAATTCGTGGTCCCAAAAAACGAACATGAAGTTCGACAATTCATCGGACTGACCAGTTATTTCCGAAAATTCATTCAAAATTACTCGCTAATTGCTCTACCTTTGACTAACTTAACGAAGAAAGACAGCTTATTTGAATGGGGACCACGAGAGCAAAACGCTTTCGAAACTCTGAAGAAATGTCTTGTGGAGGGGCCAGTACTTACACTCTATAATCCAAACAACGATCATGAGCTACACACCGACGCCAGTTCGCGTGGAATCGCTGGAGTACTTTTTCAGCGTGACGATAACTCCTTACACCCCGTAGCATACTATAGCAGGAAAACTACAAAGGATGAAAGCTTCTATCACAGCTACGAACTTGAAGCATTGGCGGTAGTAGAATCAACTTACCGATTTTGCCAATATCTGTTGGGTAAACCTTTCAAGATTTTTACAGACTGCGAAGCGCTAAAAACAGCAATATGTAAAAAGGAGTTAGTACCTAGAATTGCCCGATGGTGGTTAAAAATGTTGGAATACGATTACGAAATAAATCATCGACCAGGAAGACTTATGAGCCATGTGGATGCGTTATCTAGACAACCGAACGAAGATGCACAAGAACCAAATGTCGTTGAATTGAACGTGCTGAAAGTAAACATAGAAGACCCAGACTGGTTATACTCGTTACAGCTCCAAGACGAACATATATCTACTATTGCACGATGTCTCGGCAGAGCACCTATAGCAACAATGAAGAAAAGCAAGTGCATTTAGACTATGTCTTAAAAGCTGGACGTGTTTATAGACGGGTAGACAACGAACTTAAGCTGTACGTACCGAAAGGCGTTCGAAATCGAGTAATGAGAAGCAGTCACGATCTTATGGGTCATTTTTCGGAAAAGAAAACAATTGAACATCTGAAATGCCGGTATTGGTTCCCAAGGATGACTCAAGTGGTAAAGAAATACTTGCAGTCCTGCGTGGAGTGCGCGTATAATAAAAACGAAGTCCAGCCTCGTGGTGAACTGCATTTGATACCCAAAAAGGACCTCCCTTTCGATACAGTACATTTGGATCACCTGGGACCATTCATCACATCGACTAAAGGAAATTCTTATCTAGTTGTTTTGGTAGATGCATTCACAAAATATACCATAATGAAAGCTCTTCCCAGTACGCAAACTAAACCAGTGTTGAATTTTTTGGCAGAAGTGTTCTTTTCATTTGGTGCACCACGTCGGATTGTTTCTGACAGAGGAACTGCCTTCACATCTAGACTCTTCGAGGACTTTATAAAAGGCTTTGGTATTATCCATGTTCAGAATGCCACCAGAACTCCTAGAGCGAATGGACAGGTGGAAAGATACAATCGCACAATACTTCAAGCTTTATTGACAACCGTAGAAGATGAAAATCGATGGGACCAGAAAGTGAAACCTGTGCAATGGGCTGTAAATAACACATTCAATGAGTCCATTGGGAAAACGGCTCAACAGATGATGATGGGTTATGTGCCTCGTGATCCTTGGCCAGATGTATTAGCACAAGAGGTGGATTTGAATCCAATACACCGAAACCTGGAAGAAATTCGATCAGACGGGTTGAAGCACATCACAAAACTACAATCGAAGCAAAAGACTCGACATGACGCTAAATATGGGAAAGCCAGGCAATATGATGTAGGTGATTTAATCATGACGAAGAACGATGCTGTAGCTTCAACAGGAACTTCTCGCAAACTCGAGTCAAAGTACAAAGGACCGTTTGTTGTAGTCGCAAAATTACCTCATGACCGGTATCAAGTTTCCGACATGCCATTCGCTCAGAGAACTCAGAAGCCGTATTCTTCCGTATTGTCCGCCGATCGAATGAAACGCTGGATAGTATTTCATGAAGAGCTCGACGAGGGCGTCGAGGAAGTCAGGAGGGCCGAATCTTTAACGAATGTTCTGGCAGCATCGTCCAAAGAAAAGGGACGGCTATAGTCGCTGACAAAGGAGGCGAAGGATGCGGTTAGACTTTGACCAATTCATTCGTTAGTATTAGCCGAAGAGTGTAGTCATTTTAACCGGATAATAAAAGAAGAATTTAAGTTTTTTTTTAAAAGAAGAGAGTTAAAATTATTTTATATTCAAAGAAACCAAAATAAGAAAAGTTAAAGATGTCCTCGACTCTCCCGGAGCCGGGTCTCGAAACCAAAACTTACAAGTTCGATTTCTTTTTAGAAAATCAACATATGGCGTGAGATCCCTAGAACAAAGTGAATAATTAACTAAAGAATGTTCTCCCTGCTGTGAGTGATTTTATTCTAAAATGAAAACAAAGAAGTGAATGAAATTTCACTTATTTGAAATACCAAAAAAAAAAAACAAATGTAACAATATCTATATGAAAAGAAAGTGAAGAAAAGTTCCACTTTAAGGAATAAAAAAATAAATTGTGAAATTAAAGTGAAGACAAAATTCCACTTTTGAATTTAAATAAAAAATTGTATATATATGTACATATATGTATGTGATCATATATTAAAAGAAATTAAAGAAAATTATTTTAAATTAAAAAATAAATAAATAAACAAATTATGAAACAAATATTTGTCAAAAAGTATTTTACTTTAAGTTTATTTAAAAATAGATATATTTAATAAATTAAAAGTGAAAATAAAAGGAAAAAATACTAAATCAAATTATTTAATTTCATTTGTTAAATTTGCATTAAAAGAAAAATATATATATAAGTAACAGAGCATTGTTCTGAGTGTTGTGTTGTGCAGTGCAATGTACAAAAATAATAAACGTATATATGTTATTAAACATATTCAGGTGAGAAAATTATCCTTTATTATCTTTATAAAACATTTTTATATTAATTCGTAATCATGGATCAACTGACAAGATCCGTAACAGAACTTTCTGGTACCATGAACACCGTTTTGGCCCAATTAAAGTTGTTTGAGTGTCGTCTCAAGACAATTGAGGACAATCAGGCAGCAGAAAAAGTTTGAGAAGTGACTGCTGCTTCGAGCAATGAGCCATCAGTTTTAAACTATCTTCAAACTGAAGAGGAGCTAAAAGAGATAAATAGATTGCCTGACTGATTGAAGGAACTTCATACCTTCGACGGTAACCCAACACAATACTTATTTTCGATTCATGCCGAAGAAGGAATCTTGAAGGACTACGATATAGTCAAAAAAAAACCTCTACATAAGGCAATTCTGCAGCATACCCGCAACAAGATCAGGGGACCAGCGGATGCTGCTCTCGAAACATGTCTAAAAAGTGACAGTTCTAAAAACTAAACAAAGCAAATACGCTCAAACGGACCTGCTAATTGAAATCCTCAACTGTTGACTGGACTATTCCATCCATTGCTCTTATAAGAATAAGTCTACAGATGTCATATGGACTTAGCAAGTTGCTTAAAGATCTGTGATTTTGCAAATTGTTAAGAGATAGTAACATTTGAAAATTGTTTAAAATTAGGTAACTCATCTTTTGAGCTTAGTAAATTGCTAAAAATGGCTATAGGATTTTACTAAATCGTTTAAAATTTTGTGCAATGCATAGCTTATGCGCTTCCTTCCAAATAGTCAATAAAGTTAATTTAAGCTCATCTAATTTGTCTAAGAACAGCCATTTCAATTAGAAAACAATATTACAAATGTCGTTGCTTTTCAGTGCTTTTAATTTACTAACTTTCAGTTATCTCCGTTATTGGGTACTTCTTCCACCCAATAAGTAACCTGACACATAACTTCTAGTTAGACAAACCCAGTTATTGTGACACGCAATTGTGAATTTTATCTCCTAATTTATCTTCCAAGTAACTTAAATTGTTACTTTTCCTTGACGTAGTACCCTTATACAGTTGTCAGGTCGTAATGATAAATTCTGTTCCAAAATCCCGATTGATTTTTTATATCACAATGAAAACCATTTTGTTTGTAGTTTTGCTAAAAGTGTAGATAGCAAAACATTAGTTAAGATAGTTATTTTATTTTATTTTATTTTAAAAAAACTTATAAAATCTTTGTTTGTAAGGTGAAATTTATGAAGCACCAACAGTACATTTCCTTCCGGTCAAAAAGTCACTAATTCGGCATCCAATCAATCTGAATTTGATTTCGTTTTCTTCAAACATCCCGCCATAAAACACCTAAGAAATAAAATATTTATTTACAAAATTTCAAGCTCATAATCCAGTTATGTAAGTTTCTTAACTATACACTATACAGTATACAAACCTTCGGTTCTGTACTTAAAATCCACAATTCATTTTCTCCATGAGAATTCTTGATAACTTTCATTCCAGTCACAAACTTAATTTGCTCTGGATTGTATGCGTAGATCCTTAAATTATCAGAATTATATTCAATTTTTCTACTGTCCCATCTGATCAAAGCATTTAAGCTAAGGACACTGCAATAAAGATTTCCAGAATCATCCATTACTTCAGATTCACATGGAATTCCCCTGCTACCGAGATTTTTGAAATCACTTAAAGTACTCGTGTTCTCAGACTTGGAAATCCATCGAAATCGATCGTCAATAACTCGCAAGGGAACAGACACTTCATTCTTACTTCCAAGAGTGTGAAAAAGAAGGCTTCTTTCTGTGGGTTAGTGAAATAAAAACTTTCCCGATTAGAACTTAAAAGATGAACTTTGTTTACCTTTTTCATTTTTTGGAGATAAACTTATGGCAAAAATACCATCTCTGTGTAATTGACTTTCAGGTCGCATTAGAGTATGTTCTATTCTCCAGCTCGTATTTTGGACAACGTCATAAACGATCAATCCAAATCCCCAAGAATCTGCAATGTAAATCATTGTATACTTACAGGCTGTAGAGTCAAAATCCCGACAGTCAACTACTAAGGAAGTGAACACTGAGATTCCAGGTATGAACTGAGATCGCGGAATAACATAACGTTGGATAAGTCTATCAGTTTCCAGATCAAATGCAAGTAACTGGGGTGGACAGAATTGTACTGAGGCGATTTGACCTGAATCTATAACCCAAAGGCGCTTCATTTCATCGATCTTCAAATAAATAAATTGATTACATTTAAAATAGAGACGGTTTAAACAAGATCGGACAATAAGTTTAAATAAGTGAATAATGTTTTACCATTTTATTACTTACAAAAATTCTGATAGCCGATGTTATACCTCCGCAACCAGCTCCATGTCTTACATGCGTCGAGTAATCAGGATAAGGAAGAAGATGAGTATTATTTTCACCAACATTTTTCTTAACTATCCCTAGGGTGTATGGAATTCCCAATGTTAGCCGGGGCAAAGTCACAAAAATTCGATAAGTTGAATTCAATTCTTTAAGTTAGAAAAATAATATTATTTAATCCAGACCAATAGAATTTCTATCATTTTAACTATAAACCTTTGAAATATTCGAAATCGAAATCAATTGGAATCCCAGCACCTTTTAGATAAATGCCATTTTTAACTGCGAATTCCCGATCGATTTCATATGGAAATTCAAAATCCATCTCTTTCCATTGGTGCAGCGCAAAAAGATTTCTAGTTTTTAATTCAATTAATAAAACTGTGTTGAAACTGAAAGTGAATATCAAATGAAACACAATTATTTTGAGATACAACATTTTAAAGCGAACAGTAGTTGTTGTCACTTTCACGGTTGCTTACAAACTAGGATCTTCACATAAGGGTTATGTTTTTCTTGGTCTTTCTACCTGTGGGGGAATATTTTCAGAAGGAATTCAAACAAAGAAGTGATCTGTGTTTGTTGAACAAGAAAATAAATGTGTTTTTGAAACAAGTTGATGACGAAAAAAGGGACTAAAAGGGTCGCTTTTTAAGACTTCCTAATCATTAATTTACACATCAAAAGGATTAGATTCTAAGCGGAATTAAGGTTATATGAGGGAAATGAAATCAATCCCTTAAGGTAACTTCATACTGACCTTTTGTGTCACTCTAATGTAAGCCTTCCACTGTTCAATAAACCTAGCTAAGTGATTATAAGAAGTCCAATAACCTTTTGTGCCCGTCTCAAAATTGGGTCGGTATGTACTTTGTACATACATAAGGTTAATATTATGTAATTCAATATAAGGAACTAAAGGTGCAGTGACTTCCCTACAAAACAATTAAAGTAGATATTTATTTTGAACTCCAATATTTAAGGGAAATATTTAAAGTACAGATTTTTCAAGTATTTCGAGTATTTGTTGAGAATAAGGAATGGATTATTATTTAATTGTAACAAAAAGGTAACCGTTAACGATGGAAACAATGCTAGTCAAATATAGGACTGTTGCTGTGTCCAATTTAAAATATTTGGGGTTCTTTGTAACTTTACTAATTCCATCTTTAAGGCTAGAATCGATTGCGAACATCAGCATAGATCTTTTTCGTCAAGTTGCTTCAAAGAAAAAAGTCGAATATTGTTGAGGTATGTAGGTAGGTATAGATGGCAGTCACAAGCGGCCCTTGCTGCGCGCCTCAATTAGCGCCGTATAAACTCGTTTGATCTATGTAATGAAAAATAAAAACATACAAAAATAATATTATAACGAATTTATATTGACAAAATTTGCGATCCTAGAACCATTTCGTCGTATTCAGAAAGGAAATCAGGTCTTTCATTTTCATCTCGGAAAGTTTATCAAGATCTTAAAGCAATGCCCTTCCGAAGATTAACATTCTAGATCTGGCCAGGGCTGAACATTAACAAAGATAGTGAATCACAGTTTTATATTATTTTTAATCTCTGCAGCTACGATAGTGAGTATTGTGAGAGATACCCAGCTTTGATGCATGCTCTCCTATCGGCCAATTTCCGGTAAATATTGCAGTGACCCAGGCTTTATCATGCCTGGGCCTGCATAAAAGTTCGATAGAACCATTTTTTTTTATAGGTAGGCGATGGCTTCGGTGATACAAGTGTGACGATGATGCACAGGCCTTACACTATCTGTAACCAATCAAGCCTCTTGAAATTTCTTAACAATTTTGCCAATTGCTTTCGTAGTTGGACTATTATGTAAACCATCCTCTCCTCTTAAAGCCCAATATGTGGCTGTGTTTTGTAGTAGGTTTTTGCAATTTGTATGCGTTATGCGATAGTTAAGCGATCTGTTTTCGTAGACAAAAAAAATGGTTTCACAGATATCGAAAACCATCCATTTTTTTTTCAAGAACTTCATTCGTTGTATAAGCGACTTTTCCAAAATATAGTTTTCTCAACTCGGTAAGTATTTGGCAAACTCCTATGAAGTGCATTATGTCTTCCCCGTTGTTCATATTACAAATATTGCATTAAATGTTAAGATCTTTTCGTCAAGAACATTAAGGATGTTTTACAGTTCAGGTTTCATTTTCTCAAAATTTCCCACTTTTAGCACTGTTAAAAACATGACACATTTCAAATTTAAAATCGATTGTTGACACAATCCTAGGTAGCCTTATATCGTTTATATTAAAAAATTTAAAGATATAATTGAAGAGTACCTATAAACTCGTAATGAACATGGGTGGGGGACCTTTCTGAAGGTGGAGCATATATACGTGGTTGTCTCTTCAGAAAAAATCGAAACAATTTTTCCACAGTGTCATTCTGTTGGTATCCCCATACTTGAGCTGCATATATAGTAGAATTAATCTTTCGGTGGATTCAAAGATCTGATAGTAAATATTTCTAACATATTGTTTCTGTCGCAGGCTTTTCCTACACAGCTTTTATACAATTTTGTTAAAGTTTACAATATTTTGGTATATATTCCCATAGCAGAAAGTTTTCGATCGTTCAGTCCGTCAGTCGCTTAAACAGGATGCTCCCAAAAACCTTGAGGACAGCATTTAGCACTGAAATTCGTCTATACATTTCAGCCAAGTTTCGGTCTCCCTTTTTGAAAACTATTAGTATAACAGCTGACTCAAAACTTGGCGGGGTACTTTCTTCGTTTTCATACAGATTGTTGAAAAGTTGTCGAACTTCTCAATGTACTATACTTATGTGATTTAAGATCTTCCCCCGGTGCTTTGGATTCCTTCATTTTATTAAGAACTGTTTAAGGGGCTGATCCATCTCTTGAACATTTACACAATTTTCACAGCATTGAAATGAAGGTGGCGTTCCTTCAAGGTTTAACCTGTATGTTTATACCTATTTCCAGCTCGTTCTATTTACATATGTATCTAAATGCTTTCCAAAATTCTTTCGTTTTCCTACTAAAGACGACTTTATCATCATTATGATGCATTTTAAGGAGACAATCCTCAAAGGAAATATGTTGCTACTAATCAACAGGCTTGAGTTCTTGTATAGTGACTGATCGAATTTCAAAAAAAAACTATTAAAACCAAAGTAACGATGCACACGGTTTTGGTTCTACACATCAGTTACTTCTCCTAACAGCTGACATTTTTGCGACTAGTTGTAATCCTGCAAGACGTGAAGGTGCTTCACTAAGGCCCGAAACGACTTTGGTTTATAAAACTGACTCCAATTTTTTTACCATTTTGTAGTGAATATTAACAAATTCAATGCGTTGTTGAAGCGTTTATCGTTATTCGAAACGTCTAGTCTATACGTATTGTTTCTTAGCCTAAGCCATGATATGTATGAAGGGAGGTGAACAGATATATAATCCTTTTTTTATCTATGGGAATGATTTTGAAAGCTTGCTATTTTTGAATGACATTTGCCAGATTATAACTTCCTCTCAAATGCCTTTTAAATAATATCGTCTCCACACCTAGACTTTTCTCGTTTCGCGGCCATCTCAATTGTTTAGGGCGCCAAAACAATCATCTTCACTTATTTCATAGATTACAAAGTTTATGGAATTTAATGTTTCAAGATTTCTTGCCTAATAAAAAATAAAAATGTAATAAATTCAAAATTTTTTGATTTGGCTTTAAAATTTGCCATGTGCTTAACAAAACAACAAAGTGATCTTAAAAAACTTTAAGCCATTTGAAAATTAATATTTTTTTTCAAAATGTTTTTGAGTTTTTGAAAAAAAAACAAGAGGTACCTCTTGAGTTTTTAAGCACCGCTTAAAAATGTTCTTTTATGTTCCCTAAAGGATGCTGACAAAATATAGATAGCATAATGTGTATCTTAACCTTACATTTACATATTTCAATTCTTAAAGTGACAACTTTATAGTTATTAGATTATTTAAGAACACCGTTGACTAGCAAGATATGGTCCAACTATTTAATTTGGACGACTCCCTACATATGTATGTGAAAGCATTCTAAGATTTCCACAGTTTTCTAAATATTTCATATTTAAGAGCAACAATACAATAGTTTAGAGGGTTTTTGGTGCTTTTCAAACAGAAATGTTAGAAATTGTGTTGAAACGTATCTTTTTTCCAAAAATAATATAGTCTGTTCTTATTGGCATTTCTAAAAGTGCGAACTTTCTTCGTAGGAAAATAAAAATTAATCCAAAATGAAGAATTGTTTGGCTAGTTCTTACGATTTTTTTCGGACATAATAATCAGGAGTCTATTATTATTATCGCTATAAGTCTGTTTCATGGTAGACTGGAGCTGATGCTTAAAGACAAATTAAAAAAAAATACTGTTCTGGTAAACCTTTTCAAAATATTTTGATCTTAAATGAGTTAAAAAAACCTAAAAATTGTAAATACAAATATTTCTCTTTTCACTTCAATTCTCAAGAGATTCAAAACGTTCATAATATTTTTTCAATTAGTCATTATTTAAACGAATTTAAATTATATTCTAAACATTCGTATTTTAATATCAGTTCTAGAGCATCCAAAGCAATCTCACTTCAAAAACCAGTTTTCTTTATTTTTGTTAAGATTTTAAAAGTGTTTGTATTTCACAGAAAATCAATTTTTGTCTTTTGGTGATACTTCATCAATACTTTGTCTATTTGCTGACTTTTTCAATTCATTTATTCACCTGCTTGAAATAATACATACAATACCCTCTTGGATAACTTAACCTTTGGCATTGATATCGGGGAAATATATCTCAAAATAGCCCAAAACTGTACCTGAAATTGATAATGCTTGTAAGCAATCTCTAACTGAGGGTATATTTTCATGTAAATGGAAAAAGTTTTGACTCAATTTACAAATGCAGATCAAAATATAAAACTGAGAATTATCGTTGCATCTCCAAGTTAGTTATTAGCCTGGTAAAAACAAAATTAGACTTCATAATCCGGGAGTTTATTTCTGACGGACAATATGGTTTTGTTTTTTCGTCGTTTTAAAACAAAAAAAAATGTATACTGAATTAAGTAAAGCTTTAAAATCAATGGATCATCGATCGTTTTCTTAAAATTATAATAAATAACATCTTTTAAAAATCTAAACAATGCAGCTCAGGTGTTCCACAAGGAAGCCATTGGGGCCCGCTCCTTTTTAATATTTTTGATAAATGATAAAACTACACTGATAAGAATGCCATCTTTACGCTGATTATTTGAAACTCTTATTGCAAATAAATTGTACATCCTAAATGATGTTTTCGAATGGTGTATACGGTCTAAATATCAAAAAATGCAATACGATCTCCTTCTGTAAGTCCCATGTTCACATTATATTTCACTGCACGATAGACTCCAATGCATTATCTTGGGTAGAAAACATAAAAGATTTAGGTGTCTTATTGAATAGAAATTATTCCTTTAAAATGTGTATGGGTTATGTAATTGGAAGGGTAAACTCAATTGTAGAATTTATAAAACGAAATTGGGTTAATTTCTGTGATCCTTATGAATAACTTTGGCCATGGATATAAAGAATTAATATTCGAATATGCAGATGTCTTTTAGAATCCGGTTCTTAAAACGTCATGATAAGGTTCAAAGACGGTTTACCAGATCTTATTTTGTAAGATGAAGTGGACTTTTATTCTAGATTACAAATAAAGATATGTTTCTCTAGGTATTAATACTCTGAAATCAAAAAGAAAAAAGAGGATGGGATGCGACCCACACTGATAACTTCCCATCCCGTCTGTCGATTTGTCTTGCTTAAAAGTTTGTCTATATGTACTAGTATCAATTTTACCAAATTTGCGTACTATTTTTTATAGATTTTATTTTTTATGAAAAAACGGACTGTTGGATTTTTATATACAAATTACTGAATATCGAAAACAATATTTTCTGTAAAATAAAATAAGTTTGAAGCCAATATTTTTAAATTTTGAAAAGCTATTTGAGTCGAAAGTAAATTTTTACCAAGATTTAGTATTGTTTTTTTTAGAGTTTTATTTTTTGTAAAAAAACTGTCAATTCGATTTTATTCAAAATTCTATCGAATGTTGACAACAATATTTTCTATAAGATAAAATTAGTTTGAAGCCAATATATTATAGTTTTGAAAAGATATTTGATATTTGATATTTTACAAGCTTTTATAAATTTTTTTTTAAGGTTTTTATTTTTTGTAAGAAAACTGTCAATTCGATTTTTCTCAACATCTTTCAGAATGCTTGAAGCAATATTTCTTATAAGATAAAATAAGTTTGAAGTCTAACTTTCAAGTTTTTGAAAAGATATTTGAATCCATATTCAATTTTTACCAACTTTTGTTAATTTTTATTCGGTTTTTAATTTTTTATAAGAAAATTGTCAATTCGATTTTGTTCAAAATTTTACTGAATGTTGACAACAATATTTTTTGAAAGATAAAAGTAAATCAAAGCCAATATCGCAAAGTTTTGAAAAGATATTTGAGTCAGAAATCAATTTTTACCAACTTTTATTAATTTTTTCTTAGGTTTTTATTTTTTGTAAAAAAACTGTCAATTCGATTTTTCTCAAAATTTTACTGAATGTTGAAAACAATATTTCTAATAAGATAAAATAAGCTTGAAGCCTAAATTTCAAGTTTTTGAAAAGATATTTGAATCCATATTCAATTTTTACCAACTTTTGTTAATTTTTGTTCAGTTTTTAATTTTTTATAAAAAAACTGTCAATTCGATTTTTCTCAAAATTTTACTGAATGTTGAAAACAATATTTCTTATAAGATAAAATAAGCTTGAAGCCTAAATTTTAAGGTTTTGAAAAGATATTTGAATCGATATTTAATTTTTACGAACTTTGAGTAATGTTTTTTTTAGATTTTTATTTTTTATAAAAAAAACTGTCAATTCGATTTTTCTCAAAATTTTATCAGATTTCAAAAACATTATTCTCCGTTGCTCAAAATTGTTTTGGAGATGAAATCATATGTTAGTCGTTAAATTTAGGAGGTGACAAAATTTTTTTTTCAGTTTTTTTTATATAGAAAAAAAACCGTTAGATAGATTTTTTTCAAAAAATATACTTCTTTGAGATCACGTTACAGTTTATTATATAAAATTTAATTCAAGTCTCTGGCGTTTTTGGTTCGTAAGATATTTTGGGTTAACCAAAATTTTCACCTTTTTTTTAAACTGCTATGGTAAAAAAACCACCCACGCAATTTTCTTGAGAGCCCTTTCTGCATCTTTCTGCCTTATTATCTGTATAACAAAATTTATTTGAAATCAATATCTCTTCTGGTTCTTGAGCTATGGACGACGAAAAAAACGTCGCGAACGTACGGACGTACGGACGTACGAACGTACGTACACACGCACGCACAGACATCTTTCTAAAAATCTTTTATTTCGACTCTAGGGACCTTGAAACGTCGAGAAATGTCAAAATTTTCAATTTGACAAATCGGACCCATTACAATAACTTCCTATGGGAAGTTAATTATAAACATGGTATAAATATTGTATTCTTACGTTAGTTGTCCATCTTTACTTTTAATTACACTAATTTATGTTCCATTAAGAGCCTTGCGTGGCAGAAACGTCTGAATTTTTTCACACAACAAGCTACTGGAATAATCAGGCGATTTGTATAAAGCAATTCAATAAAGTTTGTCAATATTCTGAATTAAGCCACTTTAACCTAACCTAACCTGTACCAATAACTTGTTCAATTTTATTAATTTAAAAAGAGGCTGGGATGCGACCCACACTGATAACTTCCCATCCCGTTTGTCGATTTGTCTTGCTTAAAAGTTTGTCTATATGTACTCGTATCAATTTTTACCAAATTTGCGTACTATTTTTTGTAGATTTTATTTTTTATGAAAAAACGGACTGTTGGATTTTTATATAAAAATTACTGAATATCGAAAACAATATTTTCTGTGAAATAAAATAAGTTTCAAGCCAATATTTTTGAAAAGCTATTTGAGTCGAAAGTAAATTTTTACGAAGTTTTAGTATTGTTTTTTTTTAGAGTTTTATTTTTTGTAAAAAAACTGTCAATTCGATTTTTAAAAAATTTACCAAATGTTGAAAACAATATTTCTTATGAGATAAAATTACTTTGAAGCCAATATTTAAAATTTTTGAAAAGATATTTGAGTCGAAAATCAATTTTTACCAACTTTTATAAATTTTTTTTTAGGTTTTTATTTTTTGTAAAAAAACTGTCAATTCGATTTTTTTCAAACTTTAACTGAATGTTGACAACAAGATTTTTTGAAAGATAAAAGTAAATTAAAGCCAATATCTCAAAGTTTTGAAAAGATATTCGAGCCGAAAATCAATTTTTACCAACTTTTATAAATTTTTTTTTAGGTTTTTATTTTTTTGTAAAAAAACTGTCAATTCGATTTTTTTCAAACTTTAGTATGTTGACAACAAGATTTTTTGAAAGATAAAAGTAAACTAAAGCCAATATCTCAAAGTTTTAAAAAGATATTCGAGTCGAAAATTAATTTTTACCAACTTTTATAAATTTTTTTTTAGGTTTTTATTTTTTTTGTAAAAAAACTGTCCATTCGATTTTTCTCAACATTTTTCAAAATGTTGAAAACAATATTTCTTATAAGATAAAATAAGTTTGAAGCCTAAATTTCAAGTTTTTGAAAAGATATTTGAATCGATATTCAATTTTTACGAACTTTGAGTAATGTTTATTTTAGATTTTTATTTTTTATACAAAAAAATGTCAATTAGATTTTTCTCAAAATTTTATCAGATGTCAAAAACATTATTCTTCGTTGCACAAAATTGTTTTAGAGATGAAATCATATTTCAGTCGTAAAATTTTGGAGGTGACAAATTTTTTTTTTTCAGTTTTATTGATTTAAAAAAAAAACGTTATATTGATTTTTTTCAAAAAATATACCTGTTTGGTATCACGTTACAATATATTATATAAAATTTAATTAAAGTCTCTAGCATTTTTGGTTCGTAAGATATTTAGGGTTAACCAAAATTTTCACCTTTTTTTCAAACTGCTATGGTTAAAAAACCACCCAAGCAATTTTCTTGAGAGCCCTTTCTGCATCTTTCTGCCTTGTTATATGTATAACAAAATTTATTTGAAGTCGATATCTCTTCTGGTTCTTGAGCTATGGACGACGAAAAAAACGTCGCGAACGTACGGACGTACGGACGTACGGACGTACAAACGTACGGACGTACAAACGTACGGACGTACGGACGTACGGACGTACAAACGTACAAACGTACGTACACACGCACGCACAGACATCTTTCTATAAATCTTTTATTTCGAATCTAGGGAGCTTGAAACGTCGAGAAATGTCAAAATTTTCAATTTGACAAATCGGACCCATTACAATAACTTCCTAAAAGAAGCTGTGATGCTGAAAACTTCCCATCCCGTCTGTCGATTTATCTTGCTGAAAATTTTAACAAAGTGTTAATAACAAAATTGATTGAAATAAATAATTTGAAGTCAATGTTTTTCTGTGTTCTCCCAAAACATCGAAAACCATTTTTTACCAATTTTTTGTAATTTTATAAGTTTTCTCGTTTTCTTAAAAAAGTTGTCAGTTGAATTTTTCTTAAAAATTAACTTAAAAATTACCAACAATATTTTACATATGATAGAATAGTTTGATTTTAAAGTATTATTTCAAAGTATTATTTTTGATAAGGAGATTTTTAGTCGAAAGCCAATTTTTAGCAATTTTAGTAGCATTTCTTGAAAGTTTTTATTTCTCAAATACGGATTAGATTTTTCGAAGAACAATATTTTAGGTAAACAACAAAATTTAGCACAGAATGAAATCATTTTGAAGACAACACCTTCAATAATTCATGCGACATCAAGAATCAAGTATCAGTTTTTACCAATTTTGCGTACTATTTTTAATATGAACAAATTTTTAATTAAACAATTTTTAATAGATATAAGGTGATAATAGTTTGAAGTCAATATCTTTATTAACTTCCCATAGGAAGTTATTGTAATGGGGCCGATTTGTCAAATTGAAAATGTTGACATTTCTCGACGTTTCAAGGTCCTAGAGTCGAAATAAAAGATTTTTAGAACGTTTTCTGTGCGTGCGTGTGTACGTACGTTCGAACGTCTGTACGTTCGCTACGTTTTTTTCGTTGTCCATAGCTCAAGAACCAGAAGAGATATCGACTTTAAATACATTTTTTTATACAGATATAAAGGCAAAAAGATGCAGAAAGGGCTCTCAAGAAAATTGAGTGGGTTGGGTGGTTTTTTTACCATAGCAATTTGAAAAAAGGAGAACATTTTGGTTAACCCTAAATATCTTACGAACCAAAAACGCTAGAGACTTGAATTAAATTTTATATAATATATAAAAACGTGATATCAAAGAAGTATATTTTTTTGAAAAAAAAAATCCATTGAACGGTTTTTTTTTATAAATCAAAAAACTGAAAAATAAAATTTGTCACCTCCTAAATTTTACGACTAGAATATGATTTTATCTCCAAAACAATTTTATCCAACGAAGAGTAATGTTTTTGACATCTGATAAAATTTTGAGAAAAATCGAATTGACAGTTTTTTTCATAAAAATAAAAATATAAAAAAAAAACATTGCTCAAAGTTGGTACAAATTGAATATTGATTCAAATATCTTTTCAAAAACTTGGAATTTAGCTTCAAATTTATTTTATGTTATAAGAAATATTGTTTTCAACATTCTGAAAAATGTTGAGAAAAATCGAATTTACAGTTTTTTTTACAAAAAATAAAAATTAACAAAAATTAACAAAAGTTGGTAAAACATGATTTTCTACTCGAATATCTTTTCAAAAATTAAAAATATTGGCTTCAAACTTATTTTATTTCACAGAAAATATTGTTTTCGATATTCAGTAATTTTTATATAAAAATCCAACAGTCCTTTTTTTCGTAAAAAAATAAAATCTACAAAAAATAGTACCCAATTAATTTGTAAGTGTGTCTATTTAATGAGATTGTACCGTCATGTAGAGCAATTAATAAACTCTTTCTTCACAAAACCGTTTGTTTATTTTATATCGAAATAAAAACAACAAATGCTGTACATGTGTATCTTTGAATAAATATCCGATTACCAAAATAAAACGTTCAGATTGTTTAAAGACTTTGGTTTAGATCTTCATAACCTACAAATAAGTCAGAGTTAGCACGTATTATTTTTTAATCAAGTTTTTGCAATATAAAACATATTTTATAAGAATTTAAATAAAATTCAATTGAAAATGTTGTTATTAACTTCCCATAGGAAGTTATTGTAATGGGTCCGATTTGTCAAATTGAAAATTTTGACATTTCTCGACGTTTCAAGGTCCCTAGAGTCGAAATAAAAGATTTTTAGAAAGATGTCTGTGCGTGCGTGTGTACGTACGTTTGTACGTCCGTACGTCCGTACGTCCGTACGTCCGTACGTCCGTACGTCCGTACGTCCGTACGTCCGTACGTTCGCGACGTTTTTTTCGTGGTCCATAGCTCAAGAACCAGAAGAGATATTGACTTCAAATAAATTTTGTTATACAGATAATAAGGCAGAAAGATGCAGAAAGGGCTCTCAAGAAAATTGCGTGGGTGGTTTTTTTACTATAGCAGTTTAAAAAAAAGGTGAAAATTTTGGTTAACCCTAAATATCTTACGAACCAAAAACGCTAGAGACTTGAATTAAATTTTATATAATAGATTGTAACGTGATACCAAACAGGTATATTTTTTGAAAAAAATCAATATAACGGTTTTTTTTTAAATCAATAAAACTGAAAAAAAAAATTTGTCACCTCCAAAATTTTACGACTGAAATATGATTTTATCTCTAAAACAATTTTGTGCAACGAAAAAAAATGTTTTTGACATCTGATAAAATTTTGAGAAAAATCTAATTGACAGTTTTTTTTATAAAAAATAAAAATCTAAAAAAAAAACATTACTCGAAGTTCGTAAAAATTGAATATCGATTCAAATATCTTTTCAAAAACTTGAAATTAAGGCTTCAATTTTATTTTATCTTATAAGAAATATTGTTTTCAACATTCTGAAAAATTTTGAGAAAAATCGAATTGACAGTTTTTTTTACAAAAAATAAAAACCTAAAAAAAAAATTTATAAAAGTTGGTAAAAATTGATTTTCGACTCGAATATCTTTTCAAGACTTTGAGATATTGGCTTTAATTTACTTTTATCTTTTGAAACATCTTGTTGTCAACATTCCGTTAAAGTTTTAAAAAAATCGTTTTGACAGTTTTTGTACAAAAAATTAAAAACCGAAAAAAAAATTAACAAAAGTTCGTAAAAAATGATTATCGACTCAAATATCTTTTAAAAACTTTGAGATAATAGGTTCTAACTAATTTTTTCTTATAAGAAATATTGTTTTGAACATTAGGACAAATTTTGAGAAAAATCGAATTGACAGTTTTTTTAACAAAAAATAAAAACCTCAAAAAAAATTTATAAAAGTTGGTAAAAATTGATTTTCGACTCAAATATCTTTTCAAAACTTTGAGATATTGGCTTTAATTTACTTTTATCTTTCAAAACATCTTGTTGTCAACATTCAGTTAAAGTTTGAAAAAAATCGAATTGACAGTTTTTGTACAAAAAATTAAAAACCGAAAAAAAAATTAACAAAAGTTCGTAAAAAATGATTTTCGACTCAAATATCTTTTAAAAACTTTGAGATAATAGCTTTTAACTAATTTTTTCTTATAAGAAATATTGTTTTCAACATTAGGACAAATTTTGAGAAAAATCAAATTGACAGTTTTCTTACAAAAAATAAAAACCTAAAAAAAAGTATAAAAGTTGGTAAAAATTGATTTTCGACTCAAATATCTCTTCAAAAATTTTAAATATTGGCTTCAAACTAATTTTATCTTATAAAAAATATTGTTTTCAACGTTTGGTAAAATTTTTAAAAAATTCGAATTGACTGTTTTTTTACAAAAAAATAAAACTCTAAAAAAAAACAATACCTACTAAAACTTGTTAAAAATTTACTTTCGGCTCAAATAGCTTTTCAAAAATTAAAAATATTGGCTTCAAACTTATTTTATTTCAGAGAAAATATTGTTTTCAATATTCAGTAATTTTTATATAAAAATCCAACAGTCCGTTTTTTTCATAAAAAATAAAATCTACAAAAAATAGTGCGCAAATTTGGTAAAAATACATATAGACAAACTTTTAAGCAAAACAAATCGACAGACGGGATGGGAAGTTATCAGTGTGGGTCGCATCCCAGCCTCTTTTTTTATATTGTTTTTGGGATTGTAATATTTATTGCACCCTCTTTGCAATATAAAGCTTCTCCTCCAATTCAAAATATGACACTTATTCATGCTTGGAATAATTTGGAATATGGCTTCGATTGTCCTGAGGATTACGAATACGCTATTCAAAGCAGGTCGTATATTGAAGAAGGATTTAAACGACCTTATGATGTTGATATGGGAATTGATAGTAAGTTCAAATTGTAATACGAAAATATTTGATTCGATTTTGAGACGTATTTCGGAGAAATTGTCTTAAATTTAATGTTAATGTAATTTTAGTAAGAATCAAGTTTTAAAGACTTTATACAAATAATATGATGAATTCTTTTAGGAAATAACAAAGTGGTTATTTTTATCAGCACACCAAGAATTGTAAATGGAATTCCTTACACTCTAGCTAAAGTTTCCAATAAACGGGGCAAATATGGACCACTGTTGTTGCCTTATCCGGACTTTGAAGCCCATTCGGAACGTGATAACCGAGATTGCAATAGGATTATATCAGTTTTTCGTGTGTTTGTAAGTTAATCTTCAAATAAAATCAAAATTTTTTGTTCTTGATATTCTTTCTAAATCATAGGTTGATCCTTGTAATCGTTTGTGGGCAATTGACACGGGGCGTAACTTCTCTGCTATGCCATCACAAGTTTGTCCTCCTAAAATAGTAGTTATTGATCTAAAGACCGATACAATTATTTTCAAATATACCATACCTAAGAACCAATATACCAACCAAACGGTTCACAATGGAATTATTGTGAATATTTATGATCCTCCACCAAAAGGACGATGCGAACAGGGAAAAGTTTATATAACCGATGCTCGAGGATTTTCATTCTTGGTCTTTGATGTGAAACTTCGACAATCTTGGGTGATTTTCAATGACCTATTCAAACCGGATCCTGCTTATTTGAATACGACAATCAATGGGGAAACTTTTACCTTCCCAGATGGACTATACACAAGTACCCCGGATTTGAGTAAGTCATAACTACGTCTAGGGGTTTCAGGATTGATAAGTTGTTTATTTTGTTTTGCATCCTTTAAGAGAGGGGTCTAATATATCTTCATTCTCATGCATCGAGGAGTGAATTAGCAGCAAAGCTCAAAGACGTCAATAATCGGGAAATGTGGAAAAATAGTCCTTCTGGTTATCAGGATGCTTTCAAAGTAATTGGTACCCGCCGCACACAATGTCCAGTACAAGCTTTGGATTTCTGTGGAAATAATCTCTATTTCTCTCAATATGATCCAGTTTCAATACAATCCTGGAATCCCGATAAAAGCTATGAACCGGCAAATTTTAAAATCCTCGTCGTGAACAATCAAACGCTGCCATTTGTAGCTGGTATGAAAGTTGTATATGGTAGAGATGGCAAGGAGTATCTTTTGGTTATGTCTAATAATTTACAGGTTTGCGAATTTGTTTTTATTTTATTAAATATTAATTTTGTTGGTTTATTTTTAACAGAAATTGAATACCGGTTCGATTAGATTGGATGAAATTAATTTTAGATGTTTGGTTTGCCTAACAAGTACCTTACAATCTGGTATAGGACCATGTGGCAACCTTTGAGTATAATTTTTGTTGATTTATATTTTATTTTGAATGCAGTAAAATTATCTTCGTGGTAATTAACAACAATTGCAGTTTTTATTTTAAATCTTATGGTTTTTGTAGTGGAAACATTATTATTTTAATGTAAAAAACAATAGGTTATAATAACTTCATTGAATTTAAATTCATTTCTTCACTGAGTTCTTATATTTGAAAACACCAATTTAGCTTTCCGTTTGAGAAAGAACTTCAATTATCTTGGCCCTTAAATTGAAGGATTTAAGTCTCCTTTTAAGACATACATTTTAAACTCTGCAAAGATGAAATAGAAAATATATGTAAATAGGGATTTTTGATTTATGTGGACAAATTATATTAGTTTAAAATAGAATCCACATTTCACCGGTATTGACGAACCCACGGTAATTCCATCTGGTGATTCGTTTTAAATCATGGGTGCTTTTGACAGCTTCTTCCCACTTGAAATTTTTTGCATAATTTTACATTTTTTTTAACAAGTCAACGTTTTGGCAAATATTAGCTGTTAAAGAATCATGTTAACTGATTTTTTTTACTAAAATTGAAGACCTGGATTTGGACGACCATACCCTAAGTAGAATCCAGTTTTTGAGCACCAAATATCAAAATAGTATTATCAGTTGGCGATGCCATTGCCTTGATGCCTTGGAGCTGTTATTTGAACAGCGAATAAAAACAATTTTGTAACTGTCACAGCAATTAAATTATACTTCCATATAGGAAGTAATTGTAATGGGTCCGATTTGTCGAATTGAACATTTAACATTTATCGACTTTTGAAGGTCCCTAGAGCCTAAATAAAAGATTTTTTTTTTAATTCATTTTTATTCATTATTTCTTAAAACTATCTTAAAGCTAGACAAAAATTTATAAAACTGCCATAGTTATCCATAACTTACAATCAACTTACTGGTCCCATACTATAAAACTTTATACTAATGCCTTTTGGCGCTAAGATCTATTTTACTTCAATTAAATTTTATTTATTTTTGTATTTATTAAAAAATTTGAAAAAAACTAATATTAATATCCTTTTTTATTTTTACTTAAAAAGTACTTAAAATTAAGTACTTAAATAAAACTTAAAACTAACTTAATCTACCTATTCTACCTTTAAACTTCTTAAAACTAGAACAACCACAGCAGCAAATCTAACTCTCTAATATTTTTTATTTTTCATATTTTGTTGTCCCTTTTTTCTTATTCTATGTTTTTTTTTTTAATCTAATTTTTAATTTTGTTTGTATATTTTTTTTAGTGCCATCATTCCTATTTTTCTTAAAACTAAACCCTAAAACTATACAAAAAAAAGTATTTAAGCAGGCCAAGGCTTAAAACCCTTGACTGCCCACTTTTAAGTGCCGATTGAAGCCACCAAAACTGGTTCTCCTGCCTAACTCTATAAGTTCGGTCCCGTTCGGACACAGCCCTACTGAACGGAAGAAGCTCTGCTCCACCTTGTGCCATGACGTCCCGATTGTACATGAGTCGCCTATCCACGGGTCGTCGTCTGACGTGGTAGATTTGCGGAACTGCCAATCTATCCTGCATCTATCTAAGAAAAGGAATGCTTCTGGTGGAATGAAGCCGCTCAAGCGTGAACTCTCAAAGTACTCGTCGTTCGAATAGAACACCCCGAACATTAAATTGTTGGTCGAAGATATAGCTCTTGCAATGTGACCTCGAACGAGTTTTATCACGAAATTGTCAATTCTGTTGATTCGAGCCCCGTTGTATAGGACCTCGTTGGAAAAGTAATGCACATAAGAAGATTCGGCTGTTCGATATAAGCCGGTACAGCGTCGTAAACACTGCCGCTCAAACACCCGAAACTTCTCCATCTGGGAAGGGGCAACGTTGAACCACACAGGACAACCATAAACGATCATCGGCCCTATGAGGGCCATGTAGCATATTACCTTCACTCTGGAGTTAAACCGACTGCTAAAACACAGCCGTTTCGTCACAGCGAAGTCTGTCGAAATATAAATACTGGTCTAACCAGATACCGAGGTACTTCATAACACTTTTGCTCGCTAATGGCTGACCGTAATGATCAACGATGACCATCTTGCGCCAATTTTTTCACGTATCCCTCGTGGCCCTAGCCAACGGAGTCCGGAACAGAATTGTCTCTGACTTCTGGACATTTATTTTCAGTTTCCAGTCGTCGCAATATCGCTGAATCTTGTCGAAATCACGCTGCAAGAGAATTTTAATAACCTCAAACTTTAGGGCCGTGCTCTACGCAATTAGATCTTCGGCGTACGCAATTGCCTTTGTAAGACTACCTATCAGATCGCTGGTGTAAATGCTGAAGAGAATCGGCGAATTCACCGCTCCCTGTTGAAGACCATTTTTAATTGAGAATGTTGTGGTAGAAGTTACATTGCCACTTTTGACAACAAACTTTCTACCGTAAAGCATATCATAAATTATATACAACAATGGCTTGCTTATGCCAAGCCTGCTCAGTTTAAGGTAAACACCCTCTAACCATACGGTGTCAAAGGCCTTTTCCAAATCAACCAGAGCAGCACTGTGCATTATTGTTTTGATTTATTCCATTGGATATCAGAAACGAATTAAGACGCAGCATGAATTGTGTCATGACCCGCCTTGAACCCGAACTGTTTATCCGGAATTATTTTGTTGTCCGCAGCCCACTTGATGATCTTTTCGAAAACTTTGGTGATACTCGGTAGAAGACTTATCCACCGAAGATTTGACGGGTCGGAGTTGTCCTTTCCCTTTTTCGGGATATACCATCGGCACCTGCTGACTGTTTTTAACTTCCCATAGGAAGTTATTGTAGTGGGTCCGATTTGTCAAATTGAAAATTTTGACATTTCTCGACGTTTCAAGGTCCCTAGAGTCGAAATAAAAGATTTTTAGAAAGATGTCTGTGCGTGCGTGTGTACGTACGTTCGTACGTCCGTACGTCCGTACGTCCGTACGTTCGCGACGTTTTTTTCGTCGTCCATAGCTTAAGAACCAGAAGAGGTATCGATTTCAAATAAATTGTGTTATACAGATAATAAGGCAGAAAGATGCAGAAAGGGCTCTCAAGACAATTGCGTGGGTGGTTTTTTTGCCATAGCAGTTTGAAAAAAAGGTGAAAATTTTGGTTAACCCTAAATATCTTACGAATCAAAAACGCTAGAGACTTGAATTAAATTTTATATAATATATTGTAACGTGATACCAAACAAGTATATTTTTTGAAAAAAATCAATATAACGGTTTTTTTTATAAATCAATAAAACTGAAAAAAAAATTGTCACCTCCAAAATTTTACGACTGAAATATGATTTCATCTCCAAAACAATTTTGTGCAACGAATAATAATGTTTTTGATATCTGATAAAATTTTGAGAAAAATCTAATTGACAGTTTTTTTATAAAAAATAAAAATCTAAAAAAAAACATTACTCAAAGTTGGTAAAAATTGAATATCGATTCAAATATCTTTTCAAAAACTTGAAATTTAGGCTTCAAACTTATTTTATCTTATAAGAAATATTGTTTTCAACATTTTGAAGAATGTTGAGAAAAATCGAATTGACAGTTTTTTTACAAAAAATAAAAACCTAAAAAAAAATTTATAAAAGTTGGTAAAAATTGATTTTCGACTCAAATATCTTTTCAAAACTTTGAGATATTGGCTTTGATTTACTTTAATCTTTCAAAAAATATTGTTGTCAACATTCAGTTAAAGTTTGAAAAAAATCGAATTCACAGTTTTTTTACAAAAAAATAAAAACCTACAAAAAATATTTAAAAGTTGGTAAAAATTGATTTTCGACTCAAATATCTTTTCAAAACTTTGAGATAATAGCTTCTAATTAAATTTTGCTTATAAGAAATATTGTTTTCAACATTAGGACAAATTTTAAGAAATATCGAATTTACAGTTTTTTTACAAAAAATAAAAACATAAAAAAAAAAGTATAAAAGTTGGTAAAAATTTATTTTCGACTCAAATATTTTTCTAAAAATTGTAGATATTGGCTTTTAACAACTTTTATCTTTCAACAAATATTGTTGTCAACATTCAATAAAATTTTGAAAAAAATGGAATTACAGTTTTTGTGCAAAAAATTAAAAACCTAAAAAAAATTTACCAAAAGTTGGTGAAAATTGATTTTTGACTCAAATATCTTTTCAAAAATTTGAAATATTTTCTTCAAACTAATTTTATCTTATAAGAAATATTGTTTTCAATATTCGATAAAATTTTGAAAAAAATCAAATTGACAGTTTTTTTTTCAAAAAATAAAACTCTAAAAAAAAACAATACTAAAACTTCGTAAAAATTTACTTTCGACTCAAATAGCTTTTCAAAACTTAAAAATATTGGCTTGAAACTTATTTTATTTCACAAGAAATATTGTTTTCGATATTCAGTGAGTTGAATAAGAATCCAACAATCCGTTTTTTCATTAAAAAAAAATCTACAAAAAATAGTACGCAAATTTGATAAAAATTGGTACGAGTACATATAGACAAACTTTGAAGCAAGACAAATCGACAGACGGGATGGGAAGTTATCAGTGTATGTCGCATCCCAGCCTCTTTTTTTTTATTAAATTGAGGATGTGCTAAAGCTCAACCTACGTCACTAACAAGGGATTTTCTTTCGTTTGCTCGGCGATTATGGCATTTGTCAAGGAATCATCATCGAACCGCATAAAACCGCGGTTCTCAGATCGCCATTGTGTCATATCATTTCGAAGGTAAAAGTGATTAAGTAGGGCTCTGTTTCTTAGGGTTTCAGTACTTGTTAATTGATAACCTGTAGTTCAGATTGACATTTTTTATTGACGACTCCAGTGTCCTAACCTCCAAGTCGTGTGATTCTGTAATTCGTCTGTACAAGTTTTTGAGTCTTGTCAGTAAGCCACTCTTGTGCTTACGTAGTGCGTCAATAGTCACGTTTCTATAAGCGTCCATTTAGTTCCGTTCTTTGTACTTGGGTATTGTCCGTTCCATCGTTCGTTCTATTGTTTCATGTTGTAAATGTTGGTCAATTTCTGTATTTGTCAGGTTTCTGTTGTTTGGTATTGCCATGTCACTCGAACGGAGTTTTCTCTCTAAGGCGTTGGTGAATTGAGACCAACGCATCTTACTGTTGTTTTCGTCATCTATATCTCAAGAACCAGTAAAAATAAAGACTTCAATTAAATTTTGATATGCAATAATGGAAAAAATAACAGAAACAGACTTTGCCATCATTCTTTTTTACACATGAAAAGATATTTCCTAAGTGTTAAAAAATAAATATAATCTTATATATAAAATTCTCCTGACACAGTGTTAGTTTCCATACTCCTCCGAAACGGTTTAACCAATTTCAATGAAATTTTGCACATACATTTGGTAGGTCTTATAATAGGTTTTTAACTATTTTGTATATTACTAAGTGCTATTGTTTAATAAATATTGTTAATTTAATAACTTTAACACTTTCGATAACTTACAAGTGATAATTGATCAGTTATACTTTGTAGGAGCTGTAATTGTTAATTATTTATTTTTGTCTTATTGATAATTTCATATGTAATTTTATGTAGTTCCACATTAACTCAATTAATATTACCTCTAAAATACCTAACACGTGTCGCAAGCTCTCGTTAACAACGGTTTTTGTATTAAACGTACTATATTTCATTTATTTCATTATATTTCATTTATTTACTAATTTCTTTACTTAATTTCTTTAGTTAATAATAATTATTAAATATACTGCTTCTAATTAATTGAATTTAAGACATAATGCTCGCACAGATCCATATTCTAATCTGTTCCTAAAGTCAATTCGAACATTTAATTCTTGTTTCCAAATTACATCCTTCGGAGCAACAGAAATAGTAAAGAATGATTCTATCAACAATGGTCTACAAGTCAATTCAATTTCAAATCAAAGCCCAAATTTATCACAAAATAGGTTCATTGCTGCCAATGCCGAACAAAACATCAACATTTTTACAATTTTACATCGTAGAAGAAATCCCGATAATGGCAGCCAATCATTTGTTAAAAATATTAACAGCGTAGACATTCACATTGATAACCGTTTGGGTGGTTCCATATTCGCTTCTGCTGAGTAAAACGGGAACTTGTGTTAGGCATTCCGTAACATTGCTTTTGTATTCTTGCAAGTATTTTTAAGCCAGTTTAGTGGAATGCCGTGGGTCATTATCCTGCACCAACTCATATTTAATTAACACCTCCTCTTCAATTAACGGTAGCATGACTGAATTTAATATCTGGACATAATTCACGGTGTAAATCTTATCTTTTATTCTAAATATTGGACCTACACGAGACGCTGAAAAGCATCCCCAAACCATTATATTCTACAATAGTGTTTCACAGTCTTCTTGGTGTTTTTTAGGTTAAATTCCTTGTTCTTTAGCCTTCTAACTTCCATCGGAGCCAAACAAATTGATATTCGTTTCATCCGACCACTAAACGTTATTGTTTGTAAAGTAAGCCATTGTATAATGTTGTTTTTGTTCAAAAAGGGCTTTTATTGTGGACTTCTAAAAGGAAGACTTGCTTCTACTAGTAGGTTTTTTTATTGTGCTAGCCGCTATCACTGATCCGTTTAATTAATTTTTGCGTTCTCTTAAGGAATAAAATTATTTTTTTTTCTAACATATTCTTACCAATAGTATCAAAATGCAAAGAAGTTTATCTTTTTCTTCATATTGTTTCTCCTTTTGGGCTTGAATGTAGAGCTTTAAATATTGTGTTGGGAATAGTTTAAGGTTTTCGCGGTTTCAATCGTCGTTTGTTCAGATTATCTTAGTTTTTACGTCACTTCGCGTTCAAAATTATAATGTAATCAACGACCCATATTATTAAATTTATAGATGAATTTTAAAAATGTTGTTAAGTACAGAACACAGAAAATATCCGACAAATTAATAAACAAACTCAAAACGCCTATTTGCATACAAAAACTCTTGCGTTAGAATAACAGTTAAAGTATCTTATTTCTATAATTTTTTTTCAGGCAAAATCATCATTGGCCTCGAACTTTTTACCGTCAAGTGAAATCTAGCAGTTGTTTCAAAAAACAATTTACCATTTGAATGCATTATTTGGTACGATATAAATATAGAAAGGCTAACGACAAAACACTTAATTGCTACAAAATATTGTTTATTGAAAACGATGAAGACACTTGTTTCTATTATTTTTTCCAACACTGTATAAAAATGAAAAGGTAGTTTTTCCATAACAATTAAAAAAATTAAAATTAATATCTCACGAGCAAATAACGCTAGCGACTTGAATTAAATTTTATATTATATATTGTAGCGTGATACCAAACTGGATAAAAAATAACTGTTACATCGAATATTTTACGAACAAAAAATGATTTTGCCTCCAAAACAACTGTAGGCAATAAAGAATAAGAATTGACGGTTTTTTTTTACAAAAAATAAAATCCTAAACAAAAACATTACTAAAATTTGGTTAAAACTGATTTTGACTGAAAGTCATCGTATAGAAAATAAGTTTTTGACATTCAGTCAAATTTGTGTAAGAAGTCTTACAGTAATTTTGTTCATAAAAATTAAAATATACACATAAAAAGTACGCAAAATTAGTAAAAATTGTTGTTCGATTCTCGATATTTCGTGAATAAATGAAGTTATTAACTTCAAAATTATTTCATTCTGTGCTTCATTTTCTTAGAAAAATCTAAACTATATTTAAGTGTATAAGAAATAAAAACTTACAAGAAATGCTACTAAAATTGTTAAAAATTGGGTTTCGACTAAACATCTCGTTAACAAAAATAAATTTTAAAATCAAACTATTTCATCATATGCAAAATATTGTTGTTAATTTGTAGGTTATATTTTAGAAAAATTCAACAAACAGCTTTTAACATATATTGCTTTGAATATTTTATTAAAGTTGAAAGAAAGACAAGATCGTAATTATCAGTGTATTTCACATCCCAGCCTCTTTTTTAATTTTTTTTTAAAAGAGATGAGAATTTTGAGTTAGAACTCGCTACGGGGTACTACAAATATCTCAAAAAAACATGTTAGACGTTAGACCTCAGTATCGTTCAACCGATATCTAACATTCCTAGAACTCTAAAATGGTTTTTAACTACAGACATAATGAGATGTGAAAAAATGCTAGAGTTCTAAATATTTTAAAGATGAAGTTGAAAAGATAAACCGAGAATTACTAGGTTGAGTTTTTATATTTTTTTTTAGAACTTCGCCAAGAAATTTGACGTTAGTTATCTTAATTTTTTTGAGTAACAAACTTACGACCAATATTTTCAGAAAGTTCTAAAATTTGATCTTGATTGAGTTCTAGCTCATTTCTTCATCAAGTTCTAAATGTATAACATAGAACTCTGTTTAAAACCGCAGATTGACTTAGAAGTTCGATAAGATTATAATAGATTTTGGAAAAAGGGACATTTAATGTGCAATGATAATAGAATAATAGGATTGTTATGAAAAAAATACGAATAATTTTGAATGTAGACACATTCAAGTTTATATTGAGATATTTATAAATTGTACAGGATCCTTGTACACCTTTATCTGATCATGTATACCCTAAAGAAAAAAATGCTCGGTTTGGGTATTGTGTCTAATTTGTCAGGCTTATAGATACAAATATAGGAATCTAAAAGAATATTTAAAAACTATTATATTCATTACAATCATTAAATATTGTTTAAATTGTGGCACCTTGACAATAAGCAAGAATTAATTTGCTGAAAACGAAGTGTTATGCAATAAATAAATAATGAACGAAAATAGTAGCAAGTGCACCTAGAAGTAAACTTGTCCCTTGAATCCTATTCTAATATTATAAATGGGGAATTCAGTTTAAACCATATTACAAAACCATATTAAATATTAAGTTTAATATGTAAATCGTTTATCATTTATCAATTTAACAATAGACATCTTTCTTTTGGTTCCTCTTTGTTTCTTTTGATTGTGAAAGCTTACAAACTCAAGTTACTGATGTATACTTGAACCTTAAAGAAGGCTGAGATGCGACCCACACTGATAACTTCCCATCCCGTCTGTCGATTTATCTTGCTTAAAAGGTTGTTTGTAGATTTTCCAACATTCCCAACAACATTTTGCATGTGATGAAATAGGTTGATGTCAAAATCTATTTAGTTAACGAGATTATTAATCGAAAATCTTTTTTTAACAATTTTAGTAGCATTTATTAAAAGTTTTTATTTTGTATGTAAGCAAATACAAAACGGCCGAATTACAAAAAGCTTCTGATATAATTGCACCAATCCTTGAGACAATTTTTACCAGCTGTCTTTACCTGGTCCATGTTCCCTCGGCATGGAGAGAAGTTAAAGTTGTTTTTATACCTAAAGCAGGTAAATGCTCCCAAGTCAATCCTAAAGATTTACGACCTATAAGTCTATCATCATTCCTTCTTAAGACCCTGGAAAGATTGATTGATATCCATTTAAGGGCAAGTATCGATACAAGACTTCTGTCTTCGTCTCAACATGCCTACTGTAAGGGTAAATCGGTGGAAACAGCGTTACACACTTTAGTACGCACCATCGAATAATTCCTCCATCATAAAGAGTTCACTATGGTTGCTTTCCTTGACATCGAAGGTGCCTTTAACAACGTGGACACATCTGCAATCACTTCGGCACTGACATCTCTAAATGTAGAGAGTTCGCTTCGGGAGTTAATTCATTTAATGCTTACTAGCAGAATAATTAACTCAAAACTGGGCAACTCTTCAAGCGGACGATTCGTTAGTAGAGGGACACCGCAAGGTGGTGTTCTATCCCCTCTCCTCTGGAACCTAGTGGTGAATGAAATCCTAACTAGTCTGGATGCGGAGGGTTTCAGAGTGATAGCCTATGCGGACGAACGTTGCTATAGCAGTTTCAGGAAAGCATCTTAATATCCTAAAATAACTCTTACAAAATGCCTTGGACAGACTAATACTTTGGGCTGATCGGTGTGGACTGGGTGTTAACCCACACAAAACCGATCTGGTCTTATTTTCGAGGAGATACAAAATTCCATTTTTCAACCCTCCTTACATTAAAGGAATCCAATTAAAATTCTCAGACGAGGCTAAATACCTAGGTCTTGTCTTAGACAAAAAACTAAATTGGAAACGCAACGTACAGGAAAGAGTCAAAAAAGCTACTGTAGCTCTCTTTTCTTGCAAAAAAGCTATTGGTAATAAATGGGGTTTATAACCCAGAACCACGCATTGGCTATACACATCGGTAATCAGACCGATTTTAACGACCCCGTCTGCGGCACTGGACGGACACCTTGCTCTACCTTACACCTCTTGACATATTTAGTAAACAAATAGCTGCAAGCTCTGCTATTCGCCTCAATGCTTCGTCGCAGTGGACTAACAACAACATTGGCCACTCCGTAATTCTAAGGTACTTAGAATCAATTCCAAAGCACACAGACTACACCATCCCCCAACTACAATTCGACATAAATTTCCAGATTTCTATACCTACCAGATCTTTTTGGGAGGATAGGAAATTCTTGGAGGATGAGTCAATCCACTTTTACACAGATGGCTCAAAAACCAAAGAAGGGGTTGGTGGTGGTGTGTACTCTGAACGACTGAAATTAAGTCTCTCATTCCGCCTTCCCAATCATTGTAGCGTGTTCCTGGCGGAACTTTTGGCGATTAAGGAAGTCTTGTCTTGGCTCAAAGAAAACGTGATATCAACATCTGATATCCGTATTTTCTCCGACAGCCAGGCCGCTACCAAATCTCTGGACTCTGTCTCTACAAACTCTATAACAGTCCATAACTGCCGAGCTAATGGAGATGGCGCAACAGTTTAATATTCACCTTTGCTGGGTGCCGGGCCATAGAGACATTCCAGGTAACTGTGAGGCAGATGAACTCGCCAGGAACGGTACAGTACAGCCCATGCTACCACGTTTGGCAAGTACTGGCATACCAATCGCTACTTGTAAACTGCTACTAATGCAAGACGCTGCGAGGAGGGCAGGCACCAGGTGGACCAACATCACCACGTGTCAAGCCACAAAAAACATCTGGCCAACACTGGATTTAAAACGTTCAAGGTGCTTGCTCTCTCTAAGCAGATCGCATATAAGCTCGATAATAGGTGTCATAACCGGACACTGTCTAATAGGAAAACACGCCACGAGACTAGGCGTATTCTCAAATGACTTTTGCAGAAGCTGTATGGACGAGAAATAGGAAGAAACGGTTCTTCATCTTCTCTGCACATGCCCTGCTCTAGCTCGAAAACGCAAGAATTACCTAGGAGAATTCTTCTTTAACAATCTAAATCATATCGGTATAATCAGCCTCTCACGTTTCGTAGGGGACTCAAGCTGGTTCCATTGAGCTTAGGAGGAAGCCTCAAGATTCATGTGGTATCACAATGGGCCATTAAACTGGCCTAAGTGTGTCCGTTTCCATCTTGGACAGCCACTATAACCTAACCTAAATACAAATCAGATGAATGAAATTCATAGTCAATATATTCTATTGTTCACGAGATATCGAAAATCGAACATGAATTTTTATAAATTTTGCGTTACGAGAACAATGAGGCGGATGTATGGGATGGCGAGTTTGTTTCCGAGGAGTTCAGAACAACAAATGGGAGTAAAACAAGCAGTTGAAGCGTGTCTACACGTAAATTACAACCAACTTGTAAACGCGTTACATAACTACCGACCATTCCAAACACAGATTCACTTCGAACTGTTTCATTTTGATCTGTACTAAAAAGATGTTAATGCGAACTGTTTTTTTTTTTTTTTTTTTCAAATTCATTTTTATTTATTCAATCTTAAACCTATCTTAAAGCTAGACAAAAATTCATAAAACTAGCCTAATTATCCATAAATTACAACTAACTTAATGGTCCCATACGGACACTCTAAGCTAAACTATAACACTAATGACTAATGCCTTTCGGCCTTAAGATCTATTTTACTTCAATTTAAATTTTATTTGTTTTGTTTTTATTAGAAAATTTTGAAAAAACTAATATCAATAACCTTTTTTATTTATTTTTGCTTACAAACTACTTAAAATAAGGTCCTTAAATAAAACTTAAAAACTAACTTAAACTACCTGTTCTACCTATAAACTACTTAAAACTAGAACAACCACAGCAGCAAATCTAACTATCAAACATTTTTTTTTCATATTTTGTTGTCTTTTTTTATTTTTTTTTTTTTTTTTTATTCCATGTTTTCTTTTTTTTATTTTAATGTTTTTTTTTGTTTTTTATTTTTTGTATTTTTTTTTTTTTTTTATTGTTTTTTTTTTTTTTTTTTTTCTATTTCTTTTTGTGCCACCATGCCTATTCTACTTAAAACTAAGCCCTAAAACTATAAAACAAGTATGTAAGCCGGCCAAGGCTTAAAACCCCATCCCGACTACCCAATATAAAGTGCCGATTGAAGCCACCAAAACTGGTTCTCCTGCTTCACCCAGTCCAACACACTAACCATCAAGCCACGGGTACATACGCATACCTGCTTTAATGTTTGCTGATGACATAGTTTTTTTGTCTGAATCTATCGAGGGAATACAGGGAACGATGAATCGTCTTGAAAGCTACTGTAAACTTTGGAATCTGTCCGTCAATCTGGAGAAATCTAAAATGATGAGCTTCGGGGAAGAAGATGGTAGGCATGCAAACAACGAAAAATGGAGATATCAAGGAGAAATGGTTACAATGGTGCGGGAGTATAAATACTTAGGGGTGCAGATAGTCACTACAAACCTCAGCATGGAAAAACGTTTTGAAAATCAGTTTGGAACCGATGCATTGATAATAAATACATTGATTATAGTTAGAAATTTAAAATTGTTCGTGCGACTGCTACCTCCATGGTGCACAACGTGATATTTGTAGGTGGCAACACTATTTTTAAAGATATGGGCAAATCAGTTGGTATCACCGGAATAAGCGGAACATGTGCGAGCTGACCGGCAGCGGGAACTGTAATGATAGTTGCTACAATCACATTTTTTCTTAATTCTTTGATCAAGTCTTGTACCATTTTTCATATTGGTAGGACTTAAATATCTTAAAAGCAGTGGCAAGCCAGCAGGATTGAGGGAATTTAAAAATTCCTGTGGGTAGTGCACCGTATCTTCGATGTTGCACACGGGTGTAAACATATTTGTAATATTTAAAATCACCTTTTACTTTTTCAATAATAATTTTGTTTATTAACTTTCCATAGGAAGTTATTGTAATGGGTCCGATTTGTCAAATTTTTCAAATTGTCAACGAAGAATAATGTTTTTGCCATCTGATAAAATTTTGAGAAAAATCTAATTGACAGTTTTTTTACAATAAATAAAAACCTAAAAAAATGTATAAAAGTTAGTAAAAATTGATTTTCGGCTCAAATATCTTTTAAAAACTTTGAGATAATAGGTTCTAACAATTTTTTTCTTATAAGAAATATTGTTTTCAACATTAGGACAAATTTTGAGAAAAATCGAATTGACAGTTTTCTTACAAAAATAAAAACCTAAAAAAAAAATGTATAAAAGTTGGTAAAATTGATTTTCGACTCAAATATCTCTTCAAAAATTTAAAATCAAAATCAAATGGGGTGGCGCAACAGTCCGTTGTGAACCAGGGCCTAGTGACTTACAACTCTCAACCATTCCTGTGTGCGAGTACTGTTGTCAGGAATGGAAGGGACCTACAATTTAAGGCCGAATCCGAACGGCTAGTTTGAGAAAGCACTTTTTCATGACAAGAATTACTCTTGAAGGATTTGTCAATTCCTCGCAAGAGGCAGTACCCGCGAAATTTTTTTTTTTTTTTTTTTTTTTTTAAATTATGGTGGCACAGGCAGGGATTGAACCCAAGACCTCTTGCATGACAGTCCAACGCACTAACCATCATGCTACGGGTACTGTAAAATATTGGCTTCAAACTAATTTTTTCTTATAAGAAATATTTTTTTCAACATTTGGTAAATTTTGAAAAAAAATCGAATTGACAGTTTTTTTTACAAAAAATAAAACTCTAAAAAAAATAATACTAAAACTTGGTAAAAATTTACTTTCGGCTCAAATAGCTTTTCAAAAATAAAAAATATTGGCTTCAAACTTATTTTATTTCAGAGAAAATATTGTTTTCAATATTCAGTAATTTTTATATAAAAATCCAACAGTCCGTTTTTTCATAAAAAATAAAATCTACAAAAAATAGTGCTCAAATTTGGTAAAAATACATATAGACAAACTTTTAAGCAAGACAAATCGACAGACGGGATGGGAAGTTCAGTGTGGGTCGCATCCCAGCCTCTTTTCTCATTTAATGAGTCGTTACTGAGTGACAATATCGCTCTCTAACAGAGCCAATGGAAATTTCTTACTGTAAGATTGTTGATGTCTGGATAGATTGTGTCTATAAGAATTTCTTGACTGTGAACACCTTCGGTTGGTTTTTATAGGAATTTCTAAAGATTTATGGTAATCTAGTACTAAATATAGCCTATGTTATCACTGAGTATAATGTAGCTTTCTAATGAAAAAGAATTATTAAAATCGTTCCGTTATTTTTTGTGTTTATTCGTTACATACAAAAATACAAATCTTTCCTCTTTATAATATTAGTGTAGAAGTGTAGATTATCAAATAACAGATGAGGGAGAAATAACTATTTCTTCTACGTATCTAAACTATAAGTTTGAATAATTTTAACGCGTTGTATAGTTGCTAAACGATTCATTGTCATAAATTGCAACCATTTACCAAAAAGGACTTAAACAACTGTCAAATGTTATTCATTTTTTTTTAAATTGATGCACCTCTAACTTCAAATCAGTTCGGTTCAAAAATATTTAAGTCAGAACTACTTATTCCAAAAGTTAGATTATGGGGCAACCGAAAGTAAAAAAAATATTTTTAAAAAGCTTTACTTTTTTTTCTGAGTGTATACTAATCAATCAACCTTTTACGTATGTATATAAAATAATAAATCTTTTTAAGGTTCAGTTTCGAAGTGTGATAAATAACACACTTACTGAGTCAATGAAACCTGACAATTGTTTCTTGTTTTTTAAAACTTTTTATTTATTGATTTGTGATGTTATTTTTCTTCCGATTCTTGTTTTTTTGTTTTATCCTGAATAAAGTCAAAGATAAAGATTTAAATAAAATAAACTGAACATCTGGTTTATTCAAACTAATTTTCTTACCGTGGTGAGATGATATCCAGAGACATTGACAACATCCAAAAACATTAGTTTTAGTCAAAGTCTACAAGCTTGGATTTCTGAACTCAATTACTGTAGCTGAAAAAAAGATAAGGTAAGTCTTAATACGCTTTATATGATGCAGTTTTATTGGATCTCTAATTTAAACAACTTCAAATCTGGTAGTAATTTATCGTTTATCGATACAATATTTTTAAGAAACAAGTTTAAATATAATTATACAAACATTTACTCAATCTCATCTTCACTGCAGTGAAATATGCTTTTAAAATAAAATTAGACAATTATTAAGCTCCGATGAATCCAAAACAATTCTGCAGTAACAGTCAAATAAAAGCTGAATTCTTGTTAGGACTTCGAATTGTTCCTGAAAATGATCTTAATACTTCTCTTCATCCCGGTGTCACTTATTGGACTTACTTCTTCGAGTTTAGAAACTATTGCCGAATGGAAAATTGTTGATTTCGGTTTTCTTCATTTGGAAGAAATTAACTTGGCTCTTCGAAATGGTCAGCTCGATCATAAAAATGCCAATCTCTTTGATGTTGATGTGGATTATGATGGTAAGTTTGACTATTTTCAAAACGTATTCAAAAAAGTTTTATATAGTTATACATTTTAAGTCAATGGTGAACGTAGAATTTTTGTGACCATTCCTCGTTTGAAGGAGGGAATTCCATACTCCTTAGCTGTTGTTGAACCTAAACAGAGATTCTACAATCAATCTTCTCCATCGGAAAAGATCATTGGGGCGTACCCAAGTTATTCGTGGCATTCAAGCTACGGAAATGATTGCAATGGTATTACTTCTGCTATCCGTGTTGCCGTAAGTTAAGTTTAAAACTTATCAACAACAAAATTGATAAAATCCTCATTTTTAGATTGATCAGTGTCATCGACTCTGGGTCCTGGACACTGGAACTATTGAATCAAGATCTCTTTGTCCACCACAGATATTAGTTTTCGATCTTGCCACCAATACTCTTATTCATCGCCATAGATTACCACTTGTTGTCTACAGAAAAGATGCCTCGAGGTTGGTTAATTTAATTGTGGACATTTCTGATCCAGCACCAAATGGATTATGTTGGAAAGCTCTGGTCTTTATAGCCGACACAGGCTTTCATGGTTTGATAGCCTACGATGTCGCTAGCAATCACACATGGAGAATCGAAAATAAACTTATGTTTCCTGATCCAGATTTCGGAACGTTTTCAATAGCTGGGGAAAAAGTGGACATAATGGATGGCATTGTTGGAATGTCAATTACTCCACGACATTTTAGAGGTAACGCGTCTTGAGATATTCAAACAAAAATAACATTCATTGATGGGAATTAAATTTTTAAGGAGAACGTTTCTTTTACTTTAGCAGTTTGTCAAGTGAAATCGAGAGTGTAGTTCCTCTAAGAATACTTTTAAATCAAACCATATGGAATAAACACATAAAGGTTCCGAGAGAGTTCTTTCCAATCGGCCAAAGAGGAGTTCAGTGCTCGAATCAAGCCATGGATAGCAAGGGGAATATCTATTGTGTAACGATGGATGAAGTGTCTTTAATCAGTTGGAGCATTCGAGATCCTTATGCATATCATTATTTTAATGTTTTGGCTAATGATGTTGAACAACTACAATTTGCAACTGGAATCAAAGTTGTTCGCAATGCATTCGGCAAGGAAGAATTGTGGATTTTAACTTCAAGATATCAGGTATTTTGAGTAGCTTGTATAGTGCTATAGCATAAGGCAAATTCATGATTTAAATATTTGTTTTTTTTTTCAGAAAGCCTTGACTAGAACTCGAAATTTCAATGAGGTGAATTTTAGAATAATTACTTGCGAAATAGAGCATTTGCAAGATAGGACAAGTATTTGTGGTCTACGAAAAACTACAAGATAATAATGGTTTTTAGAATCTGAATTAAAAAATATAACTTAACTTAATTTAAATAAAATGAAAGTTGTAGTTGGTTTCTATTATTTATGCCCTTTGACCTATAATGTGGTTAAAATTTTTAAGAATAAGGATTTAAAGAAAAAAAGAAGGTCAGGAAATAATATAATCTTCTTTTTTGCTTAATTGACACCGTTAAAAAAAATGATTGTGGGTTACCCTGTTTGAGGTTTTCATCTAACTTGTTGTTACAAAACTTAAAGTTTCAGCTAGTCAAATCGTTAATTACTCCGTATTTCACTTACAATTCGTCTGTTTATCCATCTTAGGACTACGTTTGTTGGATGAAACTTAATATTGCCTAAAATGAGTGCTTTCGTTTTATTAAACAAAATACTAGTGTTTCACATTTGGATATATGATGTTTCTTAAACTCCAAAGTATCATCCATGATACAAATCAAGTGTACATCACAAAAAATTGGAGCTTTGACTAAACTTAAAAAAATGTAGTATATTTTTAGACTCAAATCAATGTTTCTATGTGATTAATCGTTACGTGTATCACATATCACTTTTAATGCTATATAAATAATTTAAAACTATTTAAATTACTCTTTTCCTTCTACAGCTTCGTTTTTATAACAGATTTACTTAAAGTTCTTAATTGACAATAAAAACCATTGAGATTTTACAAAGTCAATAGCCCAACATTTTAAATAAAATTTTATATAAATCATCTATGGCCTTGTGCCTAAAGTAAGCTTTTCTTAATACTAATTAAACAAGTCTTACCTAGAAAGATAATTTTGCCTTTATTTAAAATTGTTTTTTTTTTTTTTTTTTTTTAAGGTTACCATTTGTATTTAATCTCATACGATTATCTAAAAAAGAAACCAAGGTTTATAATTTATTTTATTTACTTAATTTAAAAGAATTATTTCAATAAATGTTCTTTACCGGAAATATGTCGATATATTTTAATTATTTAATTATAATTTAAAAATGTATAGATTTATTGCGAGAATTGAAAATGCCTTGCAGTTTGTAAATAAAAGCTGATAAAAATGTTTGACCGAGAATTGTTTAAGAGAAATGCAAAATTATTATAATATTATTGTTTACTAACTCACTGATGATAATTATAATAATCACCCCATTTGCGGTGGTATATATTTCAATGGTACAGGGTGATCCATTTTGCGGTTTTAAAAGTAAACGTATATAAAATATTTTGTTTATGATATTTCTTTTTAACTTCCCATAGGAAGTTAAAGTAATGGGTCCGATTTATCGAATTGAAAATCCTCGACGTTTCAAGGTCCCTAGAGTCGAAATAAAAAAACTGAAACCAAAAATTTGTCACCTCCAAAATTTTTCAACTAAAATATGATTTCATTTTCAAAACAATTTTGTGCAACGAAGAATAATGTTTTTGACATCTGATAAAATTTTGAACAAAATATTGCTAAAAGTTGGTAAAAAATTGAATATCAATTCAAATATCTTTTCAAAAACTTGAAATGTAGGCTTCAAACTTATTTTATCTTATAAGAAATATTGTTTTCAACATTCTGAAAAATGTTGAGAAAAATCGAATTGACAGTTTTCTTACAAAAAATAAAAACCTAAAAAAAATTAACAAGAGTTGGTAAAAATTGATTTTCGACTCAAATATCTTTTCAAAACTTTGAGATAATAGCTTTTAACTAATTTTTACTTATAAGAAATATTATTTTCGACATTAAAAAAAATTTTATGAAAAATCGAATTGACAATTTCTCTACAACAAATAAAATTATAAACAAATATTTATAAAAGTTGGTTAAAATTTAGTTTCGACTCAAACAGCTTTTCAAAAATTAAAAATATTGTCTTCAAACTTTTTTATTTCACAGAAAATAATAATAATAAGAAGAATCCAACAGTCCGTTTTTTCTTAAAAAAATAAAAAAAATAGTAAGCCAATTTGGTAAAAATTGATGTTCGGTTCTTAATATCTCTTAAATTAATTTCATTCATCCAATTTATAAAAATTAAAGAAATGCTTCTAAAATTGGTTAAAATGTGTTTTCGACTAAAAATCTATTTAACAAAACTAGTTTTTTAAACTAAGCTATTTGTTTATGTGTAAAATATTGTTGGTAATTTATAATTTGTAAGAATAATTCAACTGACAATTTTTTAACCCAACACCAAAACCTACAAACTTTTAAAAAAAGACAAATCGACAGACTTAATGGGAAGTTATCTGTGTGGGTAGCATCCCAGCCTTTTTTTTATTTTAAAGCTTGTTTGAAACATTGAAAAAATCGAAAATGTTGTTTATTAATATACCCGCCGAGTGTAAAATGTGCTTCGTCACTGAAGGAAATTTTGTTCGAAAAATCATCGTCCACCGCCTGTTGTTCAAGAACCGTTTCGACGTTTCAACGACGTTATGAATGGTCAGTTGGCTTTAGCTGTTGTGTGAGCTGGACGTAATACGCCATAATACGCCAGGCTTTACAATATCTGTAACCAATCCAAATTTCTTTACAATTTGGCCAATTTCTTGCGTAGTTGGATAAATATGTAAACCATAATCTCCTCTTTAAGTACGACATGTGACTGTGGCAGAATCACCATTTTTGTAGATGGTCTTAACCAATGGCAGAATCACAATTTTTGTAGATGGTCTTAAACAATGGCAGAATCACCATTTTTGTAGATGGTCTTAACCAGGGCCGCATTTAGAGGTCGAGAGACCTCGGTGGCAATACAGAAGCGGAGCCCCCCTCGCTACCCAACTATTTTCAAAATAAAGTAAACCATTTTTTTTCACTCGAGTTTTTCAATAAATAATTTATTCACATATACATAAATATAAACGGAAAAAAGAATTAAAATTAAATTTTAGGGGTTACCGAACTGAACCTTTCGAGTTTTTTCGCCGAAAAAACGTTTTCGTTAAGATCCAGTTCTCAGAATAAAACGCTTTCAATACTCAGGAGGGTAAGCTTCGATAGACGGTTTTATCCCATAGTGGTTCGGAGACATTTTTTTATAATTTTTATTTTTGAAAATGAGTGCTCTCCAGTACAATTTGTTACCATCAAATACACATACATTTTCAATGCAATTTCGAGGTTTGGGAATGTAGCTCTGAAATTTAGATTTTCAAGTATTTAGTAGTAGTAGTTCCGGCGATTGATCTATTCCATAGTCCTTTTCCTTTTTGTATGAGTCAATCAAAGACACAAATTGAACCAACTCATTGCCAAGACTAGGCTCTAAATCATCCGGATACACTTTCAACAATGCCTCTGTTGCAGCATCCATCTTCTCGATGAGATTTAGGAATCCAAATCTTGAACGAACAGCTTCATAGGCATGCAATCTTTCAGTAAGAGAAACGGATAGCTCACATTTTTCGCTCTGGTGTGGGTGCGTGATTGTACATTTTCATCAGTATGGGATATTTTTTTGCTGGTTCCTCGTATTTATCAAAATCATTTCGTTTAGATTCCACAAATGATTTCAAAGTTTCTAGTGCACGTATTGCCGATTCAATAATCATTTTCGGGTCTTGCAACATCTTGTTTGTAGCGTTGAAACACTCCAAGATATCGTTCCAAAATGTTGCAAACTAAGGGGTTTCGAGACCACTCACCTTCTAAAAAAGGTGTGTTGCTTCCTTCTTTAGGATGCCTTTTTGTTCTTAATTGGAAGATATGCTGGTTAGAGCTTCTTCGATTTCCGAATAGCCGTTGACTAAGGCTTTCGTAGCTTCAGCTCGACAAGACCAACGAGCGTCGCTGACTAAACAGTAAAAACTGGCCGCTTTTCTTCTCCGATAATTTCTCAATCAGAATTTGGTGCCGCGTGTACAAATTCTGCACGAAATCAAAGAATTGAACAGCCGATGGACAAATTATTGCATTGAAGAACACCGATCTATAAGTAAAAAAAAAAAAACATTGTCCAGACACGGAATTGAATACCCAACCTCTGAGGTTGCGGGCAAGTACTACCCCGCTCAGCCATTAAGCGATTGGTGTACTCCCTCAAGATAGGTAGTGAATTGGAAGTCTTATCAGTGGCATTTGAGATTTCGATATTTCACTGATGGCTTGATTTAAGATCAATATAATTAAATAATCATTTATGTACAGAGTACTGTAGGTAAAGGTAATAGATCAAAAAATTTGAAACAAACATTTTCCGAAGTGTTATGGTGGGGGCCCCCGTTTGGGGAGGGCCCGGGCTTCCGCCCCAGTTGCCCTGGTCTTAACTATTTGCATACGTTGTGCGATAATAAATGTCAGACTCTTAACTGAAAAAAATGAGTCTTCAAAATCTAAAAAATCTGTGTTTATTCAATGCTTTACATTGAATAAACACAGATTTTTTAGGTTCCCATAGGAAGTTATTGATCCTTAGATCCCTTGAATCTAAATTAAAGATTTTTAAAGTTATGTGTGAGTATGCGTGTCTACGTTTTGCGTGCGGGAAGCTATTTTCATCGTCCATATCTCAAGACCCAGTAAGGATATCGACTTCAAACTAATTTTGTTTAACAGATATTAACATCAAAAGATGCAGAATTTTTTCTGCAAAATATTGAGTTTATGTTTTTTTTTTACTATCAAAATTTAAAAGTAAAGACAGTGATGCGACCCACTGTGATCCGAACCCGTCTGCTGATTTTTCAAAAGCTTTAACAAAATATTAATACAAATATTTTGTGTGAGATAGCAAAATTTTAAGTTAATATCCTTTTTTGTACTTTAAATACTTGAGTCAAATAGCATTTTTGTTAACTTTCATGATTCGTTAAGAAAGTTGTCAGTTGAATTTTCCAAACAAAATTAATGAAAGGTAGAAACATCACTTTGCATAAGATGAAATAGTTTGGTTTCAAAATCTATTTTTGCTAACAAGATTCTTAGTCGAAACCCAATTTTTAATAATTTTAATAGCATTTTTTAAAAGTTTTTATTTCTTGTGTAAAAAAGAGACATGAATTTTTACCAAATTTGAGTACTATTTTTTGTAGATTGTATTTTTTTTATGAAAAAACGGACTGTTGTATTTTTATAAAAAAGACTACTGAATATCGAAAACAATATTTTCTGTGACATAAACAAATTTTGAAGACGATATCTTTAATTTTTGAAGAGCTATTTGAGGCGAAAGTAAATTTTTGCCAAGTTTTAGTACTAATTTGTCTTTGGGTTATTATTTTTTGTTAAAAAAAACTGTCAATTCGATTTTTCTCAAAATTTTACTGAATGTTGACAGCAATATTTCTTAAAAGAAATTATACAATAACAATATATTATATAAACTTTAATTCACGTCTCTAGCGTTTAATTTTCTTGAGAGCCCTTTCTGTATCTTTCTGCCTTATTATCTGTATAACAAAATTTATTTGAAGTCGATATCTCTTCTGGTTTTGAGCTATGGAGGACGAAAAAAACGTCGCGACGAACGGACGTACGAACGTACTTACACACGCACGACTCTATTGACCTTGAAACCTCGAAAAATCTCAAAATATTCAATGGGACAAATCGGACCCATCACAATAACTTCCTATGAGAAGTTAATAATCTTTTTGAAATCTGGTAAAATTTTGAAAATCGAAAAAAAACATCAATTGTTGTCAACATTCAATAAAGATTTTATTAAAACCCAACTATCAGTTTTTTCATTTAAATTAAAAAGTACTACACAAAATGGGTAAAAGTTAATGTTCCGTAATCGATATTACTTGAACAAATGAAGGTATTGTCATCAAAATGATTCAATTTTATGCAAAATTTTGTTGTTAATCGTTTTAGGAAAATATCTGTACACTTGTAAAAAACAAATACAAACTTTCAAAAAATGCTACCTAAATAGGTAAAAAATTGGTTTTCGACTAAAAATGTTGACTCATGCATTAGGAGATAGACAGACGGATATTTACTTTTAATATTGAATCTCACTCCAAATATTGTTATAAACATTTTGTTAAAGATTTAGACAAATCGACAGACAGGATGAAAAGTGTGTGTCGCATCCCAGCCTCGTTTAGAAAAAGAAATGAGAACAAACTTACATTATCTATGGATGCATCAGCTTTCTACACTAAAATGCGGGCTTTGCGTTCCTCACATCAGGCAATTTTGTTCCTTAAGAAGAAAAGACGTTGTAAATTGTATGAAGACGTGTTGTGAACTACCATTCCGGTTTCAAATTTTGTTTGCACACACCTGCGTTCAAAAAACTCAGTTAGCGTTTTATTCCAGCCAAAACTGTATTGTTAAAACCGCACTGTTTAGTCAACACAGCACTAGTTACTTATCAATATTTTTCAACGCTGATAAGTCATTTGAAGCGATTCATATCGATTTGCGATACTGAATCTCGGTCAAGATTACGACTTCTTCAAAATAACCTAAGATTAAGAAATTCACTAGACGGCCCCCTTGTAAATAACAATTATTTGTTAAGACTTTCCGGTTTCTTGTCATTTTTTTAAATAATTCTGACATTGTCGTTTACTTAAAATTTGTCTTACAATTCTTATTAAACTTTGGCAATACAAAAAGTCACATATTATAATTTTGAAATTGCCGCCATTCTAATTTGTACAGTCTTTCAATTGGTAGTTATCTTCTTAGAATATTAATATGATCTTAATAAAGACAACCTCAATTTTAAATAAATAATTTATTTTAAAATAAAGACGCACACATTTTTCTTTTCCTTACAATTTCGTCGTTCGAAACCTTTTCAATTAAAAACTCCAATCCTAGCTTAGAATTAGATTCGTGTAAGGTGATTCAGTATAGGGAGTCATTTGCGATTGAAATCGACTGCATTCTCTGTTTCTCAGGAGATCATCTGTGTTACAAGCCAAAATTCTGAAATTGATTTCGTTGGGATCTAACGTTCCACTTGCAACTTTCTGAAAACAAAATACAAACAAAACAATTAATCATCAAATCGACTTTAATGTTTCTTCTGTTCTTACCTGGAATCTGCAAGTTAACATCCAGAGTTCCTCCTTGCCTTGTGGATTCCTTACAATTTTCATGCCACTTGCAAATTGTAACTGCTCCTGATTGTTAGCAACGATTTTGAACGAATTGAATGTGTAAGGTGAGCTGTAGATGTTCCAAGCAAACACTGTCAACGGATCTTCGGTGTTGGCGAAGAGGTTGCCTTTGCTGTCCATAGCCTCCATAGCTGCTTGAACCCCACGTTTGCCGATTGTCATGAAGGCGTCTGGATATGCGTTGGTGTCTTGCAACCAAATTGAACGATTGTTCAGGAGCGATAGAGGCACTGAATTCTCGTTTTCACTGGCCAGAGCATGGAAGTAAAGGAACCTCTCATTGTATCCACCTGTCAACAAAGGTCGTCTATTGATAATTCTGGGATCAATGTCCAATGATATACCTTTTTTGTTGCGTGGAGTAAGATTAATGGCGAAAATACCATCCATGAGTTCGAAAGTGCCACCGGCAACACTGTGAGTTCCAAAGTCGGGATCAGGATTCATAAGTTTATTTTCCACTCTCCATGCCTCATCGAGGACAGAGTCATAGACCAAGAGACCAGGCTTTGTCACATCAGCTATGTAAATCATGGCCTTTTGACAGAAACCCATTGGTGGAGAGTCCCAAGTATCAACAACGAGATTGATGAGGAGTGATGACACTGGAGTGTACAAACTCTGTGGAAATTGGTAACGATGCAGAAGAGTGTCGGTCTTAAGATCGAACTTTAACAGCTGTGGAGGACAGATTTGAACTCCTTCGATAACTCCCGAATCGATTGCCCACATTTGATCACATTTATCAATCTAAAAATAGGAAACAGTTCAATAATATATTTTTCAAAAATTGGAAATGCGGGGGTTTACTTACTGCAACACGAAAGACAGAAATTATTCCCGAACATGCAGCATTGTTGTTTATATGGACATCATAACTGGGATATGGGTAGATTGTTGGTCCATTTTGACCAATTTTACTCGACACTGTTGCCAAACTGTATGGAATTCCTTTAGAAAACCTTGGAATTGTTGTAAACACTCTCATATTACCTCCAGCTAAAATAGAAGATATATTATTAATAAATTGTATTTACAAAAATTCACAAAAACGTACGCATATATTGTATAGCAACATCGATTGGTGTTCCTGTGTTAGGGGTTAGAAGACCATTGTCAACAGCATATTGACGTTCGATGTCCGAGTGAAAACCATATTCAAGGACCTTCCATGCAAGCATCTGATTCAGGTTTTTGATTTTTTCAGCTGAAGTCAAAGCCGAAAGTAGGAGAATGCAAGCAAATACTTGCACCAGTAGCCATTTTAGTTCATTCTGAAATGGAAAGAAAATTATTATACAAATTATTTCTTAAACATTTTGGAACTAAACTGCTCATTTGTGCTTGTGATATGTCTGAAACAACTTTTCATAATTCTCAATGGGGTCAAATTTTAAGAAATCTTTCCTCAAGGGTTTATCAATTTCCAAACATTTAAATATCTCCTAAATTTAAAGGTCAAATACAACTAGGTTTTTTGCTAATTCTGTTCGTGCGTTAAGAGACGTTACCACGGTGTTCAAGCGACGTAAATGAATACACGATGTTATTGTCACCAATAGGTGCTCAAGCTTAGGACACCCAAACATCTTACGGCAAAAGATAGCATTGATTTCTTCCAAAGACCAGTGTAGTGTTTCTAAAAACAAATTTAAACCAAGTGTATTAAAAGTTACCGACAGGAGATTTTTAAAAAAATGAGGAAGAATGTCGAAGGCTGGACAGAATTGAACCGGTCGAATTCAATCGTCTGGAAGTTTTTTTCAGTCGTGAGTTCGAAATGTTAACTACATGAGTGGTTCTTCTGCTTGTCTGATGCACTTTAATAGTTTTTAAAATGCGTTTTACAACATAAAACTTCAAAATAAGAAAAATGAATGTATCATCAGATTCATAGCTTAAATGATTCAAATTATTGTCTTCACTTTTTACTTTATTTTCGCTTACAAACAAATTTGCAATGGTTTTAAAACTCTTAACGAACTTTTAATGTTTTTAATTTTTTTTTCCGAAGGTGGTTTTCAACTTTTGTAAAACAACTCATATCGCTCTTCGTTTCAACGTCAAAATCGGACAAATTCCCATTTTCGAACGGTTACCCCTAAGGCGGTTGAATTTGATAAAATGGTGCGTGTATCTTCAAATTCTCATCAATGAATTTTTTGCCATCGCTCTACTCCCAAAATTAACTTCCAGCTCTTACGCCTAATTTCCTAACAAAGTTCTAGACTCTAAGACTCGGTTAATTAATAAATTTGATTTCAATTGAGTTCTAACTCATTTCTTCAACAAATTCTCAAACGTTGAAAATCAAATTTAGATCTCCTGTTTCTTACCTCTGATCCTAATAATAATACGATTAGTTTATCCTCTAGGACCATCAGACCATTATATCATTTCTGCAAATTCCTCATGTCAAAAAAAAAAATTAAAGAAAAAACTCCTAAAAGAATCGTTTGGAAATATGAGAAAGCCAACTGGGACGGTCTTAATGAATTTTTCAGGAACATTAACTGGTCACTATACTTCTTCAATAGTGACGTGGATTTCAGCGCAGATATGGTGATAAATTTATTATTTATAAAGACAACCCCACTGAGGAAAACCAGAGTAAGTTCAAACAAGCTAGAAAGATCTGCAATGGTCATATTCGTCGAACTAAATTCTTCATGAACAGAAATTAAGGCAAACAAATACTACAATATCCCAAAAGTAGTACAAATTTCTGGTCATTTGCAAAAAACGTACGAAACACCACAGTGCGGCGCGTGTCATCCTCGGTTCAAACGCTCGTCCACAATGACACTCCCTATTTGAGCTCGATTGATAAGGCCAATTTGCTCAGTTTCCTATTAATTCTACACTATCGGTGAACAGTACCCGCATCGTGATGGTTAGTGCGTTGAACTGTCTGAGGTTTGGCCATGCCAGAGCCAACTGCAATATGCAGTTGCGCTGTGCCAGGTGCTCAGAAACCTAGATCGAAGGAGAATGCAATTTGGGTAATGAGTGGGTTGAGGATTTGACCAAGCTCAAGTGTGTCCTTTGTGGAAACCAAGGGCATCCGGCTAGCTATAGGGGTTGCCCTAAGCTCCAAGAAAGTAAACAAAAACAGGCCATTCAAAAAGCCGAAAGAAGGCGACAGGCTCCAACACAAAAATTCTTCGATCCCTACGTCCAAATGGTGTCAGGGAATGGGAACACGATACAGGCTCCACCAACGGTTACCACCAAAGCCCCTGTGCCTAAGGCACCAGAGGTGCAGCCCGACATTGTAGCCTTGTTGTTGAGCATTCTAGGTTAACTAACAGGGCAGCGAAGTGAAATAAAGGAGCAAGGTAAAAGGGTAGATCATCTCTACTCTTTGTTGCCTGGCCTGGCGCAATTTAGACCATAATGGGCGCGCTGCCGGAGACGCACCTAAAAGTCCTAGCTGTGAATGTAAATTCACTGATTAGGATTGAACGAAGAGCCAATATGTTCCAATTGTTGAAAGACTACAGTCCCGATGGGGAAGCGGATGTATATGTTTGCGGCTTACGCGGCTGGAACTCCGCAGGTTATTTACTTTGCATAAGAACCGCAGGTTCTTTTTAGGGAACTTAAACTGAGCTTGGAAGAAAACTATTTCATCTTGGCTGGTGATTTGAACGCAAAATATGAAGATTGGTTAAATCAACATAGTAATCCCAGAGTTAATCATCTTTTTAATGTGATGAATCTTTACAGCGTTGAATATGGCGTCAACGTGCTGGCTACTGAAAAGCCAACTTGTCCAAGAATCGGCTCCCTTCTGGATCTTTTGCTGTACGACACAAGACTGACAGTAACACACAAAGTGGGTAATCACCCTCGAAACTGCTTACAGAGTCGAGTATGACCGTGATCACTGCGGGCTGGCTGCTGTAATCCAGATTCCAAACGAACACCTTGCAACGCATTCTTACAATTACAGTAAGATGCGCTGGCTTCGTTTCACCAACGCCCCCTCGAGAGAACTTCGTTCGAATGACATAGCCCCACCAAACAAACAACAGAAACCTGACAAATACAGAAATTGACCAACATTTACAACAGATGGACGAAACAATAAAACGAACAATGGAATGGACAATACCAAAGTACAAAGAACGGGACCAAATGGAAGCTTACATAAACGCGACTATTGACGCACTACGACGGCACAAGAGTGGCTTACTGACAAGACTCAAAAACTTGTACAGACGACTTACAGATCCACATGACTTGGAGGTTAGGACACTGAAGTTGTCAATAAAAAATGTCAATCTGTTGACTGGGACCGCAAGATCCGTTCAGTTTAATCGAGTGACCCTATAATGTTCCCTAAAAACAACAATATATTTAGGAAAAAGAACGACAATGACCTTCCGAGTCTTAAACTCCAAAGAACCGAAGAGAACAGAGACATACTCAGGACAGCGCAAATAGATCCAAAAGAAGCCATCTTTGACAATGGCTTTTACATTATTGAAGATCCGAAGGAAAAAGTGGAGCCGGCGGGAGCTGCTTTTGAGCAAGTGTACAAGGAGAATTTTAGCATTCGCCCCAACCACGACCTGGAAAACAGAGCCCTACTTAATAACTTTTACCTTCGAAACGATTTGACAATGGTGATCTGAGAACCGCGGTTTCATGCGTGCTGTTCTGGTTGATTTGCAGAAGGCCTTTGACACCGTATGGTAAGAGGGTCTTTGACTAAAACTAAGCAGGCTTGGTATAAGCAAACTAATGCAATGTAATTTCTACCACAACATTCATAACTAAAAATGGTCCTCAACAGGAAGTGGTCAATTCGCCGATTCTCTTCAGCCTTTACACAAGAAATCTGATTAGTAGTCTTACAAAAGTAATTGCGTACGCCGACGATCTAATTGCGTACAGAACGACCCGAAAGGTTGAGTTTATAAGAATTCTTTTGCAGCGTGATTTCGACAAAAACTGATTTTGACTGAAAACTGGAAATAAGTGTCCAGAAGACTTTTTTATATCCCTCGAGCAAAGTTGTATGCCTGTCATTATTTAATCTCTACTTTCATAAGGAATGCTCTTATAAAAAAGCAAGTTACATTCCTCCCCTTAAAGAATTCAACCGTAATGCCCATTCTTCTAGGAATGCTCATTAGTTTGCCCTTAAGCCCAATTTCGGGCGTACTGTAAAGTACAGAGATTATTTCTTTAGTCGCACTACACGAATGTGGAATGCTTTACCAGACTCAATATTTCCCACTCATTTTAATGTGCAGACATTTTAACTAATGTGCATCGGTATCTATCTATCCTATCCTCCCTTCCTAATTGCTCGCACTATGTTTAATCTTTATAAGGGTATTCATATCCCCTTCAGAAATTGGCCGTTAGACTACACAATAAAAATTTAAGTAAAAGAAATTCAGTATAAACAAAACTTAGAAATAAGAAAAAAGTAAGTATGAACTTAAATTCCCTCGAAGATTCAGACAAGCTATATAAAGTTTCGAACAACTAACAGGTGTGAAACATCTAAAAGTCACGCGAGAAGTTACTTAAGTTTAGTTACAATTTAAAAGTTCTTTCAAATTTTTCGAAAAAATAACAATATTTTTGTTTAAAGCCAAACAGATTAAGAAAAAACAAAACCATGGCTTTTTTGATTTATTGAGGTAAGTGTTTATGTCATCAAAACTCTCCATGATTTCCTTTTCTTTTTTCGATTATCACTTACGCCTCAAATTATGATTATGTCATCAACAATTAAGTTAAAAATAATCTAAATTCTCAATTCTCTGTACTTATGTAGTTTGAGAAAATGTAAATAAATTCTATTAAGTAAGAAAGTACAAATAGTTTGTGTCATATTTGTTGTTACTTTATCGTTTTCATTTTATTTGTTTACATTCTCATTCATAGGTCATTGTCATTGTTTATGACAATATGGCAAATAAAATATTTATCAATTAAGATTATGTAAGGTTTGTTGTTGTTTGAATATTAAATTATAATTATAATATCAAATGGAAATAGTTGTTTTAGTGTAGACAGTATAGAGTCTAGAATTAAATCAATCAGTCATTTGTACATATATCATTTTTATATAAAATAATGCAAAAGCGTGTCATTAAAATCTAGGAAAACATGTCTTATTTATAGAAATGTATCTTTTTTAATTATATATTTGAAATGTGAACATTCAATCTTTTCGTCAAAGAAAGAACATTTATTAAAATGTTTAATACATTCATTTAATAAGCGAACTGATGCTGAAATTTAATTTTCTTTTCCTTAAAGAGAAAATGTAGTCATAACTTAGTCGTTACTTTATAATTACATCTTTTCACCTTTCCGAATAATTGTTCTTCCCTCACTACGTTATTTGTGTTAAAGATGCTGAGTAGAAAGTAGAAACTCAAAGTATAAAGTATTTGTAAACAAATTTACAAATCGATAATAAACAAAATTTATAGTTTTTGTACGAAAGTATTTCACCGAGGTTTGAGTTAATGTTATTCAAACAAAAATGTATTTGCTGCAAATAAAAAGTTTCTTTTTTAAAAGTATTTGAAGAAAAACACATTTCTTAAAATGACTCACAAACTTAACGAAACAATCATAAGCATGTCTAATATATTTCTGTATATTTAACGCATAAATAAACTTTAGTGATTTACAGAGAATTTACATATTTATGCTAAAAATAATACAACCGTAGACTAATAATAATTTATTGCTTTTGGAATTATTTTCAAGTTTTCGAAAAAAATATTAAACTTGTTTTCTATTTTTTTACAGGTAAGAATTATTTAGCATAACATTTTTAAGTTTAAAAACTTAATGAATGGAGATTTTTTAAGTCATAAAATTTATATGAATTAACCGCAAAAATTGTGACATTTAAAATTAATAATTTTTAATTATTTCGTGGTTTTTGATGTATTTTTCTAGTTTTCTAAAATATTTCCTTTAGAACTTTGATCCTTGTATTTTTGTATTTGTTTTGATTTTTTATTATGGAATTTTTTTGGGAGTGAGAAATATTTTAAGTTATTTATTGCGATCTTTAATATTTTGATATATATGAGCTCGAGCTATCGGCAGCTAGCCGATAAACTGTCAATGTACAAGGCTGTTATAACAGCGATACAAGAAATACGAGCTGTCATACAAACACCATGTAGTCGGAGTAGGCTTCCTAGTCAGCGAAAAAGTGAAGTCTACTTAAGAGCTATAAGTGAAAGGCTATACACACTTTGCGTGCGATTTAAATTTCAGATCATCAGCCTCATATACGTTCACGGACCATCGGAGGAGTCCCCTGACGAAGAGAAAAAGATTCACTAACGAGCAAGACGAAAAGGCACTCAATACCCTCCAAGCTAACTCAATTTTGGAGTTTTGAATGCAAAAGTAGATCGGGACACTAATGACAACAGAATACGAGCCTTGAAATTGGCGGTATCGAAAAACTTAGTCCTTGTGAGTACCACGTTCCTGTATAAAGATATCTACAAAGATAACTAACTATCACCTGATGAAGTCACTCGTAACCATATTGACCACGCGTTGATAGACCGTCGCCACTACTTAAACTGTCTGCTTCTTTTCAACCGTTGGAAAAAGTAATCCGTCACTTTGGCACGTCAATAAGAGGGATTATCGTCACCAAGTCCATCTAGATACTGGCTTACGCAGACTACCGAACAGGCTAAACAAAATTTCTTCAACCAGATCAAACAGGTGGCAAAAAGTCTGGGAACATTAGCAAAAGAAACAAAGTAAATGGTGGCGTCAACTGCGAGGAGAACTATTGGTCAAACATGAATTTGAAGTAGTAATATTAATAACAGCACCCGATAACAATATAGAAGGAGAAATACACAATCAGTTGCTCACAGCCAACAGAGCCTGCTTCAGTCTAACAAAGGTTTTTAAATTCAGAAACCCTACCATAACTTCTTAGTTGTTGCTGTTCAAGAAGATGGTGATGGCAGTACTCACATATAGATTCGAGATAATGCGGCCTTTTCGGAGCGTTTGAGAGGAAACTCTTCGACCTATGGGCGATTTTTTAGCTATTATCTTTTTGGCAACGATGGTTTAACCAGCACGTTTCGTGTTTTGTTTCACTGTCACACATCTTCAATTAAGTCTATAATTTAACCATGAATAGTCTTATAAACGAACAACGCCTGCAAATTATTGAGTTTTATTATCAAAATTAATGAATGATTAAGAAAGTTCATTGGCACTTCTTCCATTTTATGGTCAGTTTAATCAACTCACTGAAGCGGCTATTGTGACTAAATTTCGGACTAAATTTACATTGTTGGGAACGTTCAAGTAGATTGCGAACTGAAGAAAATATCGCAGCTGTATCGGCTAGTGTTAATAATGACCATCAATTATCGATTCGTCGCCGTTCGCAGTAATTGGGCCGTTGTGACTCAACAACGTAGAAAATTTTGCGGAAGAATTTAGGAGTGATGCATTTCGGTGCAAGAATTGATGCCGAACGACCTACTGCAAAGCAAAATTTTTGGTGAATGGGCTCTTAGAAAGTTGGCCGAAGATCCGAAAAATTGTGTTCAGCGACAAAGCTCATTTTTTTTAATGGGTACATAAATGAGTAGAATTGTCGATTTCGGAGTGAATATCAGCCAGAAGCATTGCAAGAGCTACTAATGCATCCATTCAATTGACGCATTGAATACAACATTGAATCATTTAGTCGTGAGATACCGGCCGAAATGTTGGAAAGAGTATGCCAAAATCGGACTAAGCGGATGGGCCATTTGACTCGCAGTCAAGGTCAACATTTGCATGAAATAATCTTCAAACATTAAATTATTTAATCGATTCAAATAAATACTTCATGCATTGTATGTGTTTTTTTTGAAAAATGTATAGCTTTTAAAAAATCACCCTTTATATGTATTCTAATTCAAATCTTTATTGTGACAAAAATTAAGATTGGTAGACTCTGGTGGCCTGGCTACCTAAATCGTATAAGCTCGAAGAGGAACCAGTTCGTAAAGTCCTTTGTAGTACAATTTATTGTAAGCCGAAGGGTGGCAGACCATGCTTACGCTTGAAGAGACAGCGTAGACCAGGATGCTTAAAATTGTGTTACAAATAACAGTCAATCTGTTTTCATCTGAAAATGAATACTTAAGAAATAATAAAAGTTTAAAGTCCACACAAGTTACAAAAGTGTCAAGAAGGTTTAAATGGAAAGGAGGTTCGATGCATATTGATTTTGAATTCCCAAATACAATGACATAAAAAGATATAGTGTGGTAAGGCATTCCACATTCGCGTAGTACGGCTAAGGAACAAATCTCTACGATTGAAGTTGGGTTGCAGGGAATACTGATGAGCTTTCACGAACAGATGAAAATAGTTGGATACTTCTCTAGATCGCAAAACCGTTAAAATAACGTAAAAAAGGTTAGACAAGAAACTTAACGACGATTTTCAAACGATGCAAATGAACCATTTATGATTTTATCACATATCCATTCAAATGTTCTACATTCAATACTATCCAAAAGGCTTAAGTAAAGAGATTGGAGTTATACTCAAGTTTTGCACGCATAGAAGTCTGTAGAAAGTATTATTAGTATCATTAATGTAAGTTCCATCTATGGTTAATGGCAAGGGGGTTATATCTTGTTTTTACGATACAAGACAGTATTGCATTTTCGAAGCATTAAATTCCAAACCGCTTTTTATTCCCCATTGTAGAATGCTGTTCAGGACCCAATTTAATGAGCTTATCGAATTTTATCGTTGCAGTTCCATTTTCGTAGAAGAGGAATGTGAGTCTGAAGGGGAATATGAAACGCTAAGAGTAAGTTAACTTTCGTTAACAAAAAAATGTTTTGAAGTTGCAGGCAGGAGATTATTAATAAAAATGGGAAAGAGTGTTGGAGATAGAACAGAGCTCTGTGGCACACCAGCATTTATTATGCGGATTTCAGACTTGTACCCATCCAACACTACTTGTATCAAGTAGTTAATTATGAAAACCGAAGTTGAGCTTTTTCGATAAGAAAGCCGAATCTTACTTTGTCTAAAGCGATGTGAATATTTCTTTTCATGTTTTACTTGCAACATATGTGAACTATGTATATGACAAGTTTTACATTTATAACCAATTTCAAAATCGGAATTTTTGATCAAACATGACATAACGATAGAAAAGTCGAAAAAGTGGGTCCCCGATGCTGTCCATATGTATATTTATATCAGACCACTCGTGCTATTAGAAACTCATAATTATCAAGCAAATATTGGTATTTAAAAATTGTTGGTCAATTTGTTAATTTTCGTGTGAAGCACTATCATCATTAAAAAAATGAGAATGAACAGTTTCTAGCTAAGAAAGAAAATTAGTTAAAATATTATGAAATGTTTAATTGGTATTGACAAAAAGACCTGCAATTTTAATAAACTAAATAATTTATTTAGAAAGGGCTCTCAAGAAAATTGCGTGGCTGGTTTTTTTTACCATAGCAGTTTAAACAAAAATATCTCAATTTTAAAAAAATCAAATCGACAGTTTTTTATAAAAAATAAAAACCTAAAAAAAACATTACTCAAAGTTGGTATAAATTGAGTTTCGACTCAAATAACTTTTCAAAAACTTCAGATTATGGCTTTAGACTTATTTTTTTAAAAGAAATATTGCTTTCAACATTCTGTTAAATTTTGCGAAAAAATCGAATTGACAGTTTTTTTTTACAAACAAAATTAAAACTTAAAAGAAAATTTAACAAAAGTTAGTAAAAATTGATTTTCGACTCAAATATCTTTTCAAAACTTTGAGATATTGGCTTTAAACTACTTTTATCTTTTAAAAAATATTGTTGTCAACAAAATATAAAAAAACAATGCCAAAAATTGGTAAAAATTTACTTTTGACTCAGATAGATTTTCAAAAATTAAAAATATTGTCTTTAAACTTTTTTAATTTCACAGAAAATATTGTTTTCGATATTCAGTAGTTTTTTTTATACAAATTTAACAGTTTTTTTTTATAAAAAAATAAAATCTTCAAAAAATAGTACGAAAATTTGGTTTAGAATTGATGTTCGGTTCTTGATATCTCTCAAATTAATTTCATTAATCCAATTTGTAAAAATTTAAGAAATGCTTCTAAAATGGGTAAAAATTTGTTTTCGACTACAAATCCATTTACAAAACTAGATTTTTAAACTAAACTATTTCTTTATATGAAACATATTGTTGGTAGTTTTAAATTTTTTAAGAATAATTCAACTAACAACCTTTTTAACCCAACACGAAAACCTACAAACTTATAATGTTATTAAATTATTATGATGTTAAATTATTTTTAAATGTTTGATCTAATGAAATTATGCTTTAACCCTATAAGCCTATCTACCTTTTAGTCCTTTTTATTTTAGTTCAAATCAGAGGTCTCCCTTTAAAAATAATATTGCAAAGATTTAATATTTTTTTTCACCCAGTAAGGACATTTGCCTAAAAATACCTACAATTGGTTCATCGATAGAATTAAGTTAGGCATCTTTAAAAGCTAATAGCTTTAATATAAAACCTATGTCAATATTCAAATTTTAATTTTGTTTAAATAAAAAACAAAGAGTTATGAATAATGTCGTTTTTACCTCTAAAAAGGCTATACCCTTTTTAAGTTACTTCGGATAGGCTAACCAAAAAACTCAACATAGAGTCCTTAAAATAATCAGCGTCTAAAAGATTATCACACATATTCTTTATTCCTTAATATTCATTGAAATTTAAATATATTTAACCTAAAATATTATCCCATCAGTTTTTATGTTTTTATTTTGTATTGAATGCATAATTTTATTATTCTTCAATCTTAAATCAAACGGATTTACAAAGTTTTATTGAAATTGCTAGACGATATTGCCGGTATTTCACGGTTTATAAAATTAAATTAATAAACAAAAAATTAAGTTTATATCGTCACAAAACTCGTATTGCAAGATTTTGAAACACAGCATCAGACACTCCTTTGTTTTGATATTATTTATGATTTTTTATTTTTTTTGATATTATTTCCACTTAAAACGTGTTAATTAATTTTGAATTCTTTTCACCTTCATTCTTGTACGCAAAATAAATTAATTTTTAAATTAATAAAACTTCTTCCTTCCTTTATTTCTGTTTTTTTTTTTTTTTTTTCAAACGGAGTTAACTCATTGAAATTTTATTAAGTTCATAAACATTTAAAAAAGTAGGCCATACCTACTGTTTTTTATAAACATTTTATTTCATTGAAATTTATGATCTGAATTGCACTTTTTAAACAAAAGGTTCACAAAATAAAATTGTTGACATCATAAATTATCAGAGATTAAAAACACAAAAGAAGATGCAGTACCAACTCGTTACTTACCATTGGAACACTTCTCGGTGAAAAAACTATCTTAGTTTTTACTTTAAATTAAAATTCAAACAACTTTTATTTGCACTAACGATAATTATTGCTTTAAGCTTGTTTGTCCTGTAAAAATAGAAATAAATCAAACTTCGCGACAATTAACAAAGTCGCTAAAATTAAAGTTTTGTTTTAATTTCAATTAACTTTAACACAGCTTAAATATTGAAATTGTCTTATTGAATTAAATAATAATAATTCACTTCTTTAAATTTCTCCAAAGTTCAAAAAAATGTGTTTTTTGTTTTAAACTGACAAAAAATATAAAATTTTTAGCACGGATATGAAGTGAGTCTTGCGTAAAGTCGTGCGATCAATTCAAGCTTCGATTGTGAAATGACCCTTTATGCCCAGGCGTTTTTTGGGTGACTTTCTGGCGGTACCGTACGTCGTCGTCGTTGTCGCGTCTGAGAAAAAAATAAATATACTCAAATTGTTTGAAGCTGTAGCAAAACTAAAAAGTTGAAGTTCGATCATTCTGCTAAGCCTGTTGAGAATGTGTCACTGTTTTGTATATTGAGGCATCTTCTTCGAAAACTAGTTTATGATGGTTGCTTCTTCAAACTGCCGCTGCTATCACCGCCTCCAGCAAAAGCTACACATGTCTGTAGTTTCCAATGGAAATTGTAGATAATAAAGCGATTAAGCAGCTACTCTACAGGGAGGTAATATAATAATTAGCAATTTAATGCTAATTTTAAGCTGATAAGCCGTAGATAGATGTTGGGGTTTACAAATTTTGAAATATGGGTCTTGATTTCTGTTATTGTTTTAACATCTATTTGTTTATTTTAATTTCCCAAAAATATGTAAAATTTTAAAATATTGAATGAAAAGCTGAACATTGAAAAAATAATGTAAATGATAAGAATTGGTGAGCAATCTGCACGTAGTCATTGGAGTCCTTTTGTTTACATAAGCTTTGTTCAACGTTTTTCTATAGGGCCATTTGCTTTGTGGTTTAGAATTGTTACAGCTGATATGAGTTTAATATGCGTCATATACAATATATACAATCGATCTTTTAGCAATTTAATTATGCTTTAAAATAATTACAACTCACTTCAAAAGACCGGCTTTGAATGCAAGATTGTGAAGAAATTATAAGAAAGTTAAAACGCTATTGATGTCGAAGGGAATGTGCAGTGCATCATCATAAAGCTCGTGCAGTCGGAAATATTGCTGCTGTAAATACAAGGATAGTTGATGATCCAATTTTATCGACTTTTTGGTGTTCGCAGCAATTGAACGTTACGTACACTTTTCTTTCGTATAGAAAGAAGATGGAGGAATAATGTGAGAAGTTTCCTTGTCGTTAACATTTCGGCAGCATCAAATTCATGCGATTTTACAATGCTAGGGTCTTAGATTTTATACTTGCAGCAAGTATTGCATTTGTAAAACATTTCTAACTCGAGATGACATGACATAAAGATGTTGAGAAGACGAAAAAAGTGGGTCCCCGTTTCCATCCGTCTGTCTATCTGTCTTCAACTTTAAAGCCCAAGCCATTTTGTCGATTGACTTTAAATGCGGAGATTAAGGCTTTTATCATATTTGGGTTAGGTATTTTTTATTATTTATTTTAGACTAAAAATAACAGTAATACAAATTTGTTGGTCAAAAATCGAAAACTCTAATTTTCTAAAAAACAAACAAATATAGCCAATAGCGTTTCAAAAATTAAAAATATTGTTTTCAAACTTTTTTTAAAATCACAGAAAATATTGTTTTCGATATTTTAGTAGTTTTTTTTATATAAAAATCCAATAGTCCGTTAAATTCTACAAAAACTAGTACGCAAATTTGGTAAAAATTGATGTTCGGTTCTTAACATCTCTCAAATTAATTTCATTCATCTATTCATTGGTAAAAATTTGTTTTCGAATAAAAATATGTTCAACAAAACAAGACTTTCAAGCTAATTTATTTCTTTATATGAAAAATATTGTTGGTAATTTTAAAATTTTTAAGAATAATTCAACTGACAACTTTTTTAAACCAACACGAAAACCTACAAACTTTAAAGCAAGACAAATCGACAGACGGGATGGGAAGTTATCAGTGTGGGTCGCATCCCAGCCTTTTTTCTTTTTTTACGTTTTGAATATAAATAAACCGACTAGTAGAATTTAATATTTTCATTTTTCTGAAATTTCAAAAGACCATGTAGTTCATAATTTTAAGAATGATCTCTGTGTTTACGTGTCAACCAACGTTTGTAGGTTTTTTAAAATGGTATGTACGTTCAGGAAACTCGTTCTTGTCAGCCATATTTCAAGAATGAGTTGATATATCGACTTTAAATTACATAATTTTGTCTTATTTATGATCATAATATGTACAGGACTTTCAAGAAAATTTGGTCAGTAAACAAATCCGTTGACCCCTAATATTTCAAGAAGCAATAAAAATATCTATTTCACTAAAATTGGATGCCATATAATTTTGTATAAATTAAAAAAAATGTCAACTATTATCTTTTATAAACTTAAAAATAAATGACAAAACAATTTTTGTGTCATCTAAAATATTGCAGAACAGGATAGGATGTTATTTTTAAAATTAGTGTATACTTCTAAAAAGGACTCTTTTTTATAAAAATCCAATTAACAACTAAAGAACACGGATAAGAACATATCAATGTTATAGAGTAGCTATCGTTTTAAAAGTTTTCATTTTTTCTCAGCTAAAACTACGACCTTATAATAATATGAACGTTGCATGCCTCAACAACGCTTTAAAATAGCTAAACTTAACTATTAAATTTTGCTGTCACAATTTGCAATCTTCTAATAAAATGTTCCTCACAGAGTTCTTTCTCGGAAAGGTGTAATCACAAGAAATCTTGTGATTTAATCAGTGTTGCAAGTTTTAAAAGATTTAATTAGTTACGCGTAATGTATGTAACTAATTGAACTAGTTACGTAAATTTAATGTTAACATTTCTTCAGAAAAATCTTCACAATAAAATAAAACTTAAAGCAAAAGCCACATTTAACAAGTTTTGATTTAAAAGTTAAAAATATAATGGGATGCTTCCCATCCGTAGCCGTTTGTTGATTAGACTAAAACTTCAACAAAATATTAATAACCATCTTTAGTGTGAGATAAAAAAATTTAGTTCTGTATCTTTCTCTGTTCTCCTAATGCTCGAGTCATAAGTTTTTTTTGTTGTTTTTGCAGATTTTCGCGTTTTGAAAAAATAGTTATTACTTGAATTTTTCTAAAAAATTAACAACTAAATGTTTGCAACAAAATTTAGGAGAGAATAACATTTTTAAACCAATATCTTCATTTCGAACATCAATTTTAACCGATTTTGTGTTGGATTTTTATACAAATTTAACTGAGTTTCGAAAACAATGTTTTTTTATAAAATAAAATTTTAAATAATGATTTTTTTTATACTATACTAACTTGGTATCATTTTAAATTATATAATATAAAACGTAAATACAATTGATATTATCTGTATAACACAATTTTCTTGAAGTAAATATTTCACTCGGTTCTTGAAATATCTAGATATCTAGATTCTAGGGACCTTGAAGTGTCGAGAAATGTCAACATTTTAAATTTGGCTGATTTGAAAAAGAACTTTTCATGACAAGAATAATTAATCTTGGATGGTTTGTCAATTCCTCGCAAGAGGTAGTTCCCGTGAAAAATCTTTCTTATTTGTAGATGGCACAGACAGGGATTGAAGCTAGTTTGTCATCGAGGAGACGCACGTCATTAGACAATCAGACAGTCCAATAAAGTTTTAGTTTCTAAATGGTTTATACCCTAATTTCTTTAAATTTTTGTATAATCATTCATTAATTGTTGCTTTTATTGAATACAAAAATGTTAGTTTGTTTATTTATCAACGCTATGGTTTACTTTTTGGAATGTTCAGCTAAACAAACTTTTTGTAAGATATATTAGTTACATAAGTTACAAACGTATCTTACCTTGCCAACACTGGACTTAACACCATTACACATTTATGTTTGAGGCTATGATATACAATCTTTACAGTCAATTCAAGACCTTAAACATTTAGTTCTTGAAGTTATCGAATGTTCACATTGTTCATGAAAAGGATAAATGCTGCATCAGTAGTCGTGTTTACAAATGGTTGATGTTCTTAACAATATGAGTTTAGTTTAAGTTTAATTCTCCTGGGAATGAGAACTTTTATATCAAACAGGATTAATGCTAACAGACCCAAGGAAAACGCTTGGTTTGATGGGAGCTGTAAAGAGGTTATTAGGGCGAAAGAGGTTAGTTTCCGTTGCTACAAAGCCAACCGTACTGAGGAAAGCCGGAAAAACTTCAAACAAGCCAGGAAGGCCTGCAACGCCCATATTCGACGGACCAAATTTTTACATTACCAACAATTTACGGCAAAAAATACTGCAATGTCCCAAAGGCAGTAAACATTTTTGGTCATTTGTAAAAAACATGAGGAATTCTTTCTCTTCTTCGGGTCCTACGCTCGTTTTCAATGACACTCCTTTTGTTAGCTCTTGAGAGAAAGCTAATCTCTTTGCTAGGCAGTTCGCCGCCAATTCTACGCTGCCAGTGAGTCCTAAGAGATCTAAATACACATAAATCCGCTGGTCCGGATGGTATTGTTCTGAAGAGTTGTTGTTCAACGCTGGCAAAACCTTTTTCATCTGTTTTACTCCTCAGGTCCCGTACCGAGCGGATGGAAAACATCATTTGTCAAGCCTATTCCCAAAAAAGGCGAATCTTCCTCACCCTCTAACTACTGACCGATTGCACTTACGTCCCTTCTGTCCAGGGTCATGGAAACGCTGATTAATTATCAGCTCAAGAAATATCTTGAAGATCGAAAGCTTCTTAATGGCCGGCAATACGGCTTTCGTAACAATAGGTCTACTGGTGATCTCATGGATCATCTCACCGAGCAAATCTTTACATCGCTTTCGGTTTTCATGAATCCCTGCTTCATTAGATTAGTAATTACCTTTCGTATCGTTCAATACAAGTAGTATTGAATGGATTCAAGTCCGAAAACCATAAAATAAATGCTGGTGTGCCCCAGGGCTCTGTTTTATCTCCAACACTCTTTCTCATTTTTATTAATGATCTTCTGTCTGCAACATCTAATCCAATACATTGTGTCGCTGATGATAGTACTCTTAGCTTTTCATATTCGTTTTCAGACTCACATCCCTCTTCTTCGGATGTGGAACTGCAACGACAAAATATGATAAGCTCATTAAATTCCGATCTAAACAGCATTGTTCAATGGGGATTAAAAAACAGCGTGGAATTTAATGCTTCGAAAACCCAATGCTGTCTTGTATCGTTAAAACGAGATATACCCCCATTGCCATTATCCATGGATGGTACTTGCATCAATGAGACTGAACACCTCGATATTCTCGGTATGTGTGTCACCAACCACCTCTTATGGAATGATCACATACGCCATGTGGCTAAAAATGGCGCAAAGTGTTTGGGTTTCCTTAGGCGATGCAAGAAATATTTCACCCCTTCTGGCTGTTATCTACAAGACTTACATACGTCCAAAGCTTGAGTATAACTCCCATCTCTGGGCTGGTGCTCCTGCAACTTACTTAAGCCTCTTGGATAGTATTGAACGTAGAGCATTTAAATTGATAGATGATAATATCATCATAAGATCATTTACTTCGCTTGAACATCGTCGTAAGGTCTCTTGTGTGAAACTTTTTTACCGTTATTTTAACGGCTTATGCTCTAGTGAAATAGCCAGTTGCATTCCTAACCTTAAACAGTTCAACCGTAATACTCGCGCTTCTAGGAATGCTCATCAGAATACCCTCGAGCCCAACTTCGGTCATACTGTCAAATACAGAGATTCGTTCTTTAGCCGTACTACGCGAATGTGGAATGCCTTAACACACTCTGTCTTTCCTAGTCATTGCAATATTCAGTAATTCAAAACCAATGTGCACCGACATCTCCTTTTAAACCCTCTCTCCTCTTCCTAGTGCTCACACTGTGCCTCTGCATAATAAGGGTAGTAATATCCCGTTGATTGTGTGTTTATTATAAAAAAAAAAATTAATTTAATTTCTCTAAAATAATATTCTTCTATACCAAAATGAAACCTCATATCTCAAAATTATACTTTTTTATTATGTTTTTTGGATAAGAAATTAATTCCGATTTGAATGTTTTAGAAGTGGTTCTTTACAAGTTGTTTAAATAAATTATCATCTGTTTTCCACCATTTTTTCTGTTATCACATGTTGTAAAAATATTTTCTTTTTAAATTACTGACAATTTTTTTCTTAAAAGGTATTTTTAATTATATGATTTGTTTTATTTACGTGATGGTTATATAAAAATAAAATTAATTAATTTCCCAGAAACTTGTCTCGTGCCAAAAGAAGATTAATAAAATAATTGTTAGATAAGTTTGTTTATTATTTGAACTTATACATAATAATAAAAATAATAATAGTTATTATTTTAAAATATTATAATAAGTTTAATAATAATAAAATCTAACCGCAAAGTGGTCAAGTGGACATTTAGTTGTAAGTTAAGAAAATAACTAAAACAGCTTTCGTTTCTGTTTTGTTTTGCTCAGATAAAAAAATATAAATAAAAACAATAAAGAAGTAGTTTTCGATTTGTTATTAAAATTGTAAATTTCTTATAATTAAAACTTCATTTTATCTATTATCTATTTTTTTGTATTTTTATACTTATTGAATAACATTTTCTTAGATCAAATTATAAAAATTAAAATATATAATTTCAAAACAACTTTTTTTCAATCCAATGGAGACATGCCAAATTCAGTCGAAAAAAAAATTTAAATATTTTTTAAATTTTAAATGATTCATTAAGATTAAACAAATATAATAAAGATCAATATTTACAAACGTTTAAATTTAATTGATTGCAAACAAATAAAGATAATTTATTTTTAACGGTAAAAATACTTTGAAACAATACAATATCAGATTTATTGATTTGATGGAAAAACCCTTCGGTTGCAAGACGTCAAATAATATAATAAAACAAATATTTTTGTTTTTGTGACTAACAATTTCAGCATCACAAGTGTTAACAAAATATTGAACAGTAAGTAGAAAAAGGTGTTTAAAGTATAAGATTTAGTGGCACATACATTTAAAAAGGTCTCCTATGAATAATTTGCAATAAAATTGAAATGTACATATTGCACGAATGAAGTATTGGATAATTTTGGAATTTCAAAGGAAATTAAATGTGTGATTTTAATAAGTCCTAACGTGGTGTAGAGAAATTGGAAAAGAACTTCTTCTGATAAAATTATTACTTTCAATTTAGAAAATTAAAATTATTACCTTACATCTTCATGTAACCCGGTTGAGGATGGTTTATTATCTTTGAAAACAAATCTTGTGATTGAAGAGATACAAAAGTTAGGTAGATAAGTGATTTTTATTGAAGTTATTTACGTGTATACAAAGTCAAATATTGAAACAAAAAACCAACCAAAAAAACGATCTGCCAATTGGCAATAAAAGAGTCTAGAATCAAATAGATATTTACATAATGATTTTAATGAACCTTTATTTTTTTGTAACAATAATTGGCAGAAAAAAAATGGAAAAGGAGTGACAGAAATTCATTGATACCTAATTCTTTGCCTATAAATCAGGGCAATTTGGAAGTACTCAAAAATTTTGAAGGCATCCACCACATTTAATTATAATATGACTTGATTATCTTATGTATGCTGCTTCCAAAAATGCATCTTCTAGTTTCACTAGGTTAGGTTAGGTTAGGTTTAAGTGTTTGCGGGTACAGAACCCACACACTTAGGCCAAAAGAAAAGGCCCATTGTGACACCACAGGAATCTAGAGAATTAGTTCTTACTGTTACTAGTCGAGCCATTTTGAGCTTTTTATAAAGCGAAAAAGATATTTGATATCCTTATTAGCTAGTTCACTGGGATTATTAAAAAGGTAGTCTCCCAGATGAAGTCTGCATCTGCAAGTGCACAGAAGTTGAGAGATTGTTTATTCTTTTTCCCCATCCATAAAGCTCCTGTAGCAGTCATTTGAAGCTACACCAAGTCGTATTGCGTGTCTGCCTATAAGACAGTGTCCCGTAAGGACTTATCAGGGAGCTAATATAAAGTCTGCTTTGAGATAACAAGTCTTTAGAGCGCTTAAGGTCCAGTGAAAGCCATATGAGTTTTGTGGCTGCACACGTTGGTAAATTGTGCCACCTGGAGTTTGTTATCGTAAGAGCTGCTTCTTTTAGCAGAAGTTTACATGTAGCTTACGGTATACCTATCTTCACCCGGTTCTATTTTTAGCGAGTTTATTGGCTCTACAATTTCATGTGATATCTCTGTGGTCCGGCAAAAAACAGAGGTGAATGTTAAATTGCTGCGCTATCTCCATAAGAGACGATAGACAATCGAGGGCCGTTTGAGTGTCGGTTGAGACACTGCCAAGAGATTTAAAGCAGCCTGATTGTCAGAGAAGATGCGCATATCAGAAGTTGATATCACGTTTTCTCTTAGCCAGGAGAGAACCTCTTTGATCGCCAAAATTTCCGCTTGGTACCCGCCACAATGATTAGGGAGGTAGAATGAGATGCTTAAATTAAGCTTTTCTGAGTAAACAACACTACCAACTCCCTCATTTGTCTCATTTGGATGCAATGGATGCCTGGGAGTTTTTCCAAATTGGGTCTTTGGAATAGTGTGGTCTATGTACTTTGGTATAGAAGCGAAGTATTGGTTGGGTGACCGATGTGTATGGCCAATAGGTTATGCGAGGTTGAAAACCCCATTTGCTTACTATGGTTTTCTTGCAAGTGAAAAGAGCTACTGTAGCTTTCTTAACTGTTCCCTGAATATTAGGTTTCCAATTTAATTTTTTGTCTAATCAGACCTAGTGTCAGTGGGTACTGGACACTTTTTGATAAAACGTATTATATCTTTCCGTTTACTTAAGTTCCATAGGCTACATTCTAGCGGTAGATCCGGTCTTAGTGGAATAAAACTTAGATTGAGCATTCCACTCCTTAGTTTGACCCTCATCAGTTGTATGCTGTTTAAAACCCAGAAGTAATTTTTTTGTGTAGATTGTGGAAAAGTCTGCTATAAGTTGGTCAAAACAGGGACTTTCCCGATTCCACTTCATACTTAGCTCTTCACTGTTCATCAATAAATCAAATCCAGTATCGTATCGCATCTTTCCATCATCCTCAAACGCCCTGCATACAAGCTACTACGGTCGTAAATAGATTTGAGGTTAAATTTCTTACTAGAGAAAATTCAGTCATCCTCAGGACTTTAAGCAAATAGTCCACTTGGATTTTAAGAGTTTTTCGAGCATGACAATGTGGTTACTAAGCGTTGTGTTGTTATGGTATGTTTATTGCTTGCTTGGCCTTTTCTAGCTTATCACTGAAATTTTTCTCATGTTCATTCTACTCGCAAATTTTAACCCAAAATATTTAAACTATTTGAATATTTCAATACATTCACCACTGAAAACCCATCTTTTATTCGCAACTTGTCTTCCTCTTTTGAAAATCATAACTTAAGAATCTTCAGTGTTGAGATTACATAGCTAGTTTGTCAACTTTGAAATTTCCTGGAATGTCTCTATGACCCGGCACCCAAATAAGATAAGTGTTGAACTGCTCCGCCATCTCCAAACCAGATGGTTTCGACAGTTTAGGACTTTAAGTAAGTTTATTGAGAAAGAGTTCAATTATTTTATGGTCAGCTTGGCTATATCTGAGAAGATATTATTAAACTAATAACAAAAGATAATTGGGACTTTAAATGAATTTAAGACATAGCGACAAACTCTGGCTGTCTGATAGCCATTGAAAACTTTTTAAAACTGTTACATTTAACAGAAGTTTCTTTTTAATGTAAAGTTAGAAACTTAAGTTTTATCTTTCCTAGTCTGATAAAAAGTAGCTCGTTTAATTACATACTTCTTTGAAGTGTGGTTAGAATGTTCATATTGTCTACATCCGAGGAACTCCATGCAGATGAGATACCGGAAAAAAGCAAACATGACCAACAAAACAATATATTTATTATTTTTATTCTCGCCTTTAATAGCTATTGGTAAAATTATATATTGAATATTGGATTTCACCAATATAACAAATCTGTAGACATAAGAATGCACTTTCTTAAGTCACTTTCCTTTTAGCGACCCTCAAAAGAATTTTCCAAACAAAAACTACTTCCTATTAAACATTTGAATAATCCGCCTTAACTCCATAATGTTCAACTTTTGAGTTTTGGTTAGTAATTCTAATACCAAATAATGTACATATTACAAAGTATGACTATGAGGAGTCGCCCCTGTCTACAGTGAGGAGGCTTTAACTCGAATGGATTTTCAGAAAATGATCAGCCTGTTACACTGATCATTTGCTGAAAATATCTAGCACATCAATTGCTCCACTTATACATGAGCAAATTGTTCGTTGGACATTTCTGAGTTGTCAAAGTTTATTGCTGTGTCCAGCGCAGTCCATTATACTGATACTTCATTTATTAGTATCGAAATGTATAGCCAGTTTGTAATACGGTTTGTAGACCCCATTTATCACTAACAGGCTTTTACCAAGAGAATAGGACCGAACACCGTATTGTATCGGTATAACATTTATGTAAGGAGGGTCTGTGTAGGGGATTTTTTAAATCCTAGTAAAGAGGACAAAAGTTCAGTTTTGTGGGAATAAACACTAATTCCACACCGTTCTGCCCAGTTAATGAGATTGTTTAAAGCAGTTGGTAGTAGTTCTTTCAGTGTACTTATATGCTTCTAAGATACCTCGATACTTTTTCTTACATTGTTAGTAGTTTTATCACTACTAGGTTTTAAAGAAGAGGAGAAAGGACACCACCTTGTGGCGTACCTCTACTGATAGCTCTTCAAGCAGTTAAATTATCCAGTTTTTTGCTAATCCTGCTTATCAGCATTAGACGTATCAACCTGCTGATTGATTTATTTTTTAATTCATTTTTATTAGTTTATTCTTAAACCTATCTTAAAGCTAGACAAAAATTCATAAAACTAGCCTAATTATCCATAACTTACAACTAACTTAATGGTCCCATACGGACACTCTAAGTTAAACTATAACACTTAAAACTAATGCCTTCGGCCCTTAGTTCTATTTCAACTTAATTCAATTTTATTTATTTTGTATTAATTAGAAAATTTAAAAAACTAATATCAATATACTTTTTATTTTTGCTTAAAAACTCCTTAAAATAAGGTCCCTAATATAAAACTTAAGACTAACTTAAACTACCTATTCTACCTATAAACTACTTAAAACTAGAACAACTACAGCAGCAAATCTAACGTTTTTTGTTTTAATATTTTATTGTCTTTTTCTGTATGTTTTTTTTTTATATCCCATTTTTTTTTTTGTTTTTTTTTTATTTTGTAATTTTTTTTGTATTTTTTTTGTGCCACCATGCCTATTCTACTTAAAACTAAACCCTAAAACTATAAAAAAAAGTATGTAAGCCGGCCAAGACTTAAAACCCCATCCCGACTACCCAATATCAAGTGCCGATTGAAGCCACCAAAACTGGTTTTCCTGCTTCACCCTATGAGTACGTTCGGACACAGCCCTACTGAACCCAAGGAGCTCTGCTCCGCCGTACAGGAGTCGCCTATCCACGGTTCTTCGTCTGAAGTGTTAGATTAGCGGAACTGCCAATCTATCCTGTATCAGACCGCATCTGTCTAAAAAAAGGAATTCCTCTGGTGGAATGAAGCCGCTCAAGCATGCACTTTCAAAATACTCGTCGTTCGGATAGAACACCCCGTAAATAAAATTGTTGGTCGAACGAGTTTTATCACGAAATTGTCAATTCTGTTGATTCGAGCCCCGTTGTATAGGGCCTCGTTGGAATAGTAATGCACATAAGAAGATACGGCTGTTCGATATAAGCCGGTACAGCGTCGTAAACACTGCCGCTCGAACACACAGGACAACCATAAACGATCATTGGCGGTATGAGGGCCATGTAGCAAATTACCTTCACTCTGGGGTCAAGCCGACTGCTAAAAAACAGCTGTTTCGTCAGAGCGAAGGCTCCTCTGGCCCTGGTCAGAGCAGCATTTATATGTCTGTCAAAATATAAATATTGATCTAACCAGATACCGAGGTACTTCACTACATTTTCGCTCGCTAATGGCTGCCCGTGAAGATCATACGATGACCATCTTGCGCCAATTCTTACACGTATCCCTCGTGGCCCTAGCCAACGGAGTCCGGAACAGAATTGTCTCCGACTTCTGGACATTTATTTTCAGTTTCCAGTCGTCGCAATATCGCTTAATCTTGTCAAAATCACGCTGCAAGAGAATTCTAATAACCTCAACCTTTCGGGCCGTTCTATACGCAATTAGATCGCCGGCGTACACAATTGCTTTGTAAGACTACCTATAAGATCGATGGTGTAAATGCTGAAGAGAATCGGCGAATTTACCGCTCCCTGTTGAAGACCATTTTTAATTGAGAATGTTGTGGTAGAAGTTACATTGTCACTTTTGACAACAAACTTTCTACCGTTAAGCATATCATAAAGAATATACAACAATGGCTTGCTTATGCCAAGCCTGCTCAGTTTTAGGTAATGACCCTCTAACCATACGGTGTGAAATGCCTTTTTCAAATCAACTAGAACAGCGCCTGTGCATTGTTGTTTTGATTTATTCCATTGGATATCAGAAACGAGTTTAGAAGCAGCATGAATTGTGTCATGACCCGCCTTGAACCCGAACTGTTTATCCGGAATTATTTTCTTGTCCGCAGCCCACTTAGTCAGAGCCCTATTAATGATCTTTTCGAAAACTTTGCTGATGCTCGGAAGAAGACTTATCGACCGATAAGATTTGACGGGTTGGAGTTGTCCTTTCCCTTTTTCGGGAGAGGATGAACCACAGCGGTTTCCCAATGCACTTTATAATATGCATTATTCAGTGCATTATTGAAGAGCGTGGTGTAAATGTCAATTGCTTCCATCGGTAAATGTCTTAGTACAACGCTGGATATACCATCGACACCTGCTGACATTTTGTTTTTTATTGATTTGAAAATGAACTAAAGCTCAACCTTCGTCACTAACAACGGACTTGCTCCCGTTTGCTCGGCGATTATGGCATTTACCAAGGAATCGTCATTGAACCGCATGAAACCGCGGTTCTCAGATAGCCATTGTCATATTATTTCGAAGGTAAAAGTGATTAAGTAGGGCTCTGTTTTCCAGGTCGTGGTTGGGGCGAATGCTAATATTTACCTTGTACACTTGCTGGAAAGCAGCTCCCACCGCCTCCCCTTTTTCCTTCGGATTTTCAATTATATAAAAGTCATCGTCAAAGATGGCTTCTTCTGGATCAATTTGCGCTGTCCTCAGCACGTCTCTTGAGCAGTTTCTACAAATGTCCCTCTATTGTATGCATGTTGAGCATTGGATACGTGAAATGAACCTCCTCATCAATTTTGTCGAAAGTTTTTCAAAATAAGGTCAATTTATGTATAAATGTCATTGTTCTGCACTGATTATATGGGATAACGTATAAAAACATAGTTTGAGGAATTATAATTTTGTATTATTCGTGAAATGATATCATTTGATTTGCAATTTTAATGTTTTATCCACATAATTTTTTATTTCAGTTTAGTTTCATGTGTGCAAAAATTAATTTCTTCAGAATTCTTATGATTTCAATAAAACAAAAGACTCTGGCAGCTAAGCCATTTTCTGGAATCAGGAACAAAAGAAGAGTAAAAATAAAAAAGTTACCACCCAAAATGATAAATAAAACTGTTGTTAAGTAAGACTTGCGAGACTTAAAAAACTTCAATCCGCTTTTTGAAGGCGGTACTTTGTAAACTTTGACTTGACTATAATTTGTTATAAAGGTACATACTTTGGTTGGGTTATATTCCTCTTTCCATATTGTTTTGCATTTAAGATTAAAGAGGACAAAGAATGCATAAGTTAATATATCTTTTTAAGAAATTGATACTGATTAATGTCAATTGTGGATTTTGGAATTGTAAGCTTAAGACTCACTTCTTTTAAAAATGTTTTTTAAATCAAAAATGTATTAATGCAACAAAAATAAACTAAGTTAACAACGTTCCTAGTATAAAACTATTATAGATAAATGTGTAACCATATAAATAAAACAAAAAACCCAAAGACCCTGAGTGATAAAACTATGTAAATATAATTGCTTTACCATAATTTGTAGTAAAAGCACCTATGTACGACGTACGTGCGATTCATCTTTTAATTTCTATATTATTAACATATAAGACAAACAAATAAAAACATAATCGTTATATTATTAAAAACATCATTTATTAGAAGCATAAAACATGAGTTAGTAAGCGTACTCGTATGTTGTATACGTCACTGTCTCATTGACCGTTGAAATGTTGATTCATCGCGGGAAATACGTTGTATCTTGTTTACATTCCGTTCAGCTTCAGGGTAAAAAATCAATGAAGTCTATCTAAACAATTCCACGCCCAATATGAATTAAGACCCTGAATATAATTTATGCTTTTAAATCCACTTATACGTCACTTGTAGTTTTATTATGCATTTAAATTTAAATATTTTATATTTATCGAAAAAGGTCTTGTAAACTTTTCAATCTTCTCATCATCATTTTTATGGTAGAGAAATTTTGTATCATAAATCAAATTAAACATACAAAAGTACGTAATAACCAAAGACCAGAATAAAAATGATACACAGATGATTGATATTAAACAGGATCGGAATCTCATCAAATATTCTTGGACTTGTTTAACTTTTTGTCTCGGTTTTAATAAAAATAAAATCACAAAAAAGCCTGTCAAAAAAAATTAAAAGACGTATAGAAGGATATCATCTGAACTTGAAACCGAAACTGAGTAAAGCAAAAGCAGGTTAATGTGGATGGTGAGCCAAATTATGTGTAATTTGAATTCATAAAACAACATTTGAGTACCCCCAAAATTTAAATATCTATTGAATCACACCCAATCTACATCTTATATGAATGTTTATTCCAATATCAGATAATTGTGGTATGAAGAAGACAGACTGATTATAGTTTGCGTTTGGATCCTATCTATACCAGGGGCCCTACCATCTTATTCGATTCTATAGTAAAAATGTTCGAATTCGCAAAATCACTACTCCGTAATTCTTTAAGGAAGTTCTACAACCGAAAATCGAACAGTTTTAGCAGTGGCAATTATTTTTTTTTGTTTTCTTAGCGGAAAATTGGAACTATATACTGTTAAAGTTAATGTCTAGTTCATGCGAATGTGCAATTAATTATTCTATATTTAATGTGTTTGCGAGGAGATCAATTCGAGAATTTTTTTTTCAAAATGTAAGTAAATAAAAGTTATAAATTAATAATTCGTGGAATATTTCATAAATATGGTATTTTGTATGTATAATGTATGTTTTTTTGTCCCAAGGACTGCAAATACAAAAATATCGCAATTTGAGATTCTAGTGCATCATCCAGATTTGTCCAAAAATCGAAACATTTGGGGACTAATTTATCCAAAGATTAAAATGCTGAAGAGCCGACGCACGCACTTTGGGGGAAATGCGGACAAAACCTATTTTTCTGAAAGTAGGATTTTTTTTAAACAGAAAATGTTTCTTAAAGTTAATTGGTTGTAGAATCAGAAAATGAACACCGTTTTTCAAAAAAAAAATGTATACCAAATTTCAAATATCGTGAAAAATGATAAAATAATGGTATTCCTTAAATGATAAATATATTGTGAAATTTGAAAGTTTTAAAAAAATTTTTCGCTAACATGATTGAAATAAATAGAAAAACACTACTTTTTTCAATAGATAGTGTAGGGTCTCAGCAACATTTTACAGTAAAAATCTCATCCGGATACGTCCGGAAGCGGTTTTTAGAGCAATTTCAGGTTGGGAAGTCATATAAAAAAATAACAATAAATTAATAATTTAGATTATGGAATATTTTTAATTAACCAGTTCTGACGATCTTATAATGGTAAAAGGACGATTATGTGAAGAAAGTTCTTAACTAACCCAGCACTGAGTAAACAGAATTATATCAACAAGTTTCGTAGAAAGTACTCCGATTTTCTGAAATTGAAAGTGTCGTAATAGGATTTTATGGTACTAACAATATGATATAGATCAGCTACACTCAACCTGCAGCCCGAGGGCCGCTTGTGGAAATTTGCTATACTCTTGGTAAGCACATGAAATCGTTCACCGATGCAGAAATTGTCAAAGAACGTTTCGTAAGTGTTGCCGATATACTGTTTGATAAATTTATCAACAAAAAACAAATATTGTCTGAAATAAAAATACTACAGCTGTCTGATTCAACATGTGTAAGACGTTTCCAAACATTTCCAAATATATTCCAAACATTTAATAGAGAACTTAAGGAACTGTATTTTTTTTAGCTTGGCTTTCGATTCCAGCACTGATATTTCAGCAACATCTCAATGCTCGGTGTTTGTTAAATATTGCACAGAACAGAATTTAATCTTCGAAGAATTTTTCAAATTCCTTCCGATAAAAGTACAGATGGCTGTCCATCAAGGAAAACTAAATAGCCATAATCGAAATTTACAAGAAAAAAGTAACATAATTTCACATTTGGCAAGTAAAATATTTGCTTTTGAAGAAAAGCTTAATATTTTTCATGAAGAAATAAGAATTAAACAGCTGAAAAAATTTCCAACAATGGTGACAGCTATAAAGGACCTCATCGACATCTCTGAAGAAAACTGCTCAATAATATTGAAGTACTTAACAGCACTGTCAAAAAAAATTGAAAAAAGGTTTCATGACATCAGAAAACTAAAAACATGCATCTGGAAACAACGACTATCTCACAAGTGGCTTCTGTTTCAAATCAAGATCAGGAACAGTTTTTTTATGAGTTCATCGATTTTAAAAACGTTTCAAATCTTGGAGCTCTGTTTAAGGAAAAAAGGGAAAGAGTTGAATACTTAGAATTTTGAAGCATCGTCCCCGAAAAATACGCAATCGTCTAAAGAAGTTAACAGATTCTGCTGACATTATTTGGATCTATATTTGTTTGCTAACCTTCGCTTTCCAGAATGAATTGTGCAGAAAAAATATTGACTGAAACAAACTTACGGACTCCCACTTAGATGATGTCATTAGGTTGGCATGCAGCTACAAGCCAGATCTAAATAAAGTTTTAAAAATGTGTTCTCAATTTCAAAAATCGCATTAAAATATTTTCAATAAATAAATAAATACATAATGTATGTATTTATGCAAATTAAAATGAGTATTATTATTTACGTTATAAAATTCTTCTGGCCCGCGGTAGCGTCACAAAATTATCAATATGGCCCATTGAGTTGGTTGACTGATATAAATCATCGGAAAAAATAAGATAATGTGGTAAATAGAGTTTTATATCCATCCTTTTTTTAGCTTTCAATTATTTTGTATTTCTTCTCTTTCTCTTTACCTATCCTTAAAGCCATCTATGGAACAGAATACGAACTGATTTTTGGTTCATAAAAAAAGCTCTCATTAGAGAGCTATGTATATCGATTGTTGCTTTTGTTTTAAAAATAATAAAACACGGTTAATATGTAGATACTTTTAAGTATCAAATTCAAACCGTTATTTTTATCATACGCGGTTAGCTTTCATCAATTTTGGTTAGCACTAACTGAATAATTTCCAAAAGAAACCTCTTCTGGAGTTGAAGAGTTTGCAATCCCAGTTCTTTGTAAGACAATGTCAATAATAACTCCCCATCCCGTCTGTCGATTGTTGGAAACAATAGTTCTTATAAGTTAAATTTAACTAGTGGCCATAATCTCAAATTTTTGAAAAGATATTTAAGTCGAAAATCAATTTTTACCAACTTTTGTTAAATTTTCTTTTAAGTTCTTATTTTCTGTAAACAAAACTGTCAATTAGATTTTTCTCTGAATTTTTCAGAATGTTAAAACAATATTTTGTATAAGATAAAATAAGTTTGAAGCCATAATGTAAAGTTTTTGCAAAGATATTGGAGCCGAAATTCAATTTTTATCAAACTGCGAGTAATGTTTTTTAAGGTTTTTATTTTTTATAAAAAACTGTCGATTAGATTTTTCTCAAAATTTTACCGGATGTTTAAAGCGTTGTTTTTCGTTGCAAAAAATTGTTTTGGAGATAAAATCATTTTGTCTTCGTTAAATGCATGTCTCTACCTCGAGATGCTAATTTTTGTTTTCAATTTTTTTGATTTATGAAAAAAACTGTTAACTCAAGCCTCTAGCGTTATTGGTGGTTCGTAAATTGTTTAGGGTTTTCACCTATTTCTTAAACTGCTGTGGTAAAAAAATTCACATACCCAATTTTCTTGGGAGTCCTTTCTGCATCTTTCTGCATTATTATCTGTATAACAAAATTTATTTGAAATCGATATCTCTTCTGATTCTTGAGCTATAGATGACGAAAAAAACGTCACGAACGTACTGAGGTACGAACGTACGTACACACACACGCACAGACATCTTTCTTAAAATCTTTTATTTCGACTCTAGGGACCTTGAAACGTCGAAAAAAGTCAAAATTTTCAATTTGACAAATCGGACCCATTACAATAACTTCTTATGGGAAGTTAAAAATGTTAAGAAGGTTACTCCGACAACTAAAATTAAAGAAATACACGACCACATCAAAAGTTTCCAAACAGTAGACTCGCATTATTGCAGGGCAAGTTCAGGCCGAAAATATTTAGAAAGCCACCTCAACATCACAAAAATGTACAACTTGTACGGAGAGTTTTCGAAAGATCCGGTTAGAGAAAATATGTACCGAAAGGAATTTAATAACTCATTCAATTTGTCATTTAATAAGCCCGAAAAAGATCAGTGCGATCGCTGTTAAACTTTTAAAGCAAAAGACAACCCAACGAATTCTAAAATTGTTGATTTTAATATGCACAGGGATGAAAAAATATCCATGAAAGCTGAGAGAGACCTTGATATGAACAATTTAGACCCAAAAAACTTAATAATATTTTTTGATCCTTGGAGCTTTCGAAAAAAAAGAAGTTGAATGTTTTTAATTTGACACCAACAATCTGTTCCTCTAAAAATCCAAAGATTAAATATTGTGCTATTTTGAGTGAGGTGCACAGCGTTAGAACTGGTGATGATATTTCCAATGCCTCAATCAAAATTTTGAAACAAGTTTTGATTGATTATGAGGACATTGAAGTGCTGACCCTTTGAAGTGATTCTTGTGTGCCACAAAATAGGAATACAATTATGACTGCTGCATTAATGCACTGTCTCCACAAGTCGCCAAACTTAAGAACAATACTCCAAAAGTTTTCTATTCACGGCCATTCACTTATATAGGAGGAAGACTCGGTGCATAGTGTCATAGACAAAAACCTCAAACACATTGAAGTGCACAGTCCTTTGTCACTATTTCGACAACTTGAAAGCATGAACTATATAAAAACATCTCTCAAATTAATTCAAATGCAAGCTTATGATCTTAAAGCATATTCCGCAAAATCAGACCACTTGGTCTATGCGAAGGATTTAAGATACGAAATGTGCTCAATCATTAAAAAAGCCACAGACCTGCACAATTGTTGTAATTACGATCTGAAGCCTATTAAATATTAAATTTTGCAAGTAGTCCTTTTACTTCATCGGGGTTATTACTTAGTTATTGCAAGGGTGAATTGTGTTATATGGTAATATGGCAATAAAGGACACTTTTAAAAATCAGATAAAGTAGTGTTTTTATTCAAAAGTTTAAGGCTTATAAAATACACATATATCTTTTTCTTAATTACTTTACTATCTAAAAACTTATCCCATTGGATATTTATGAAAAAAAACTCATTAATAACTAATTAATCAAATTTTATACACTCATTTAAAGTACACAAATAATGAACAACAAATAATATGAGCTAAAGTCCAATTTTAACGTGTTCGAGTGAAATATCTTAATTGAATGCAAATCTTAATATATACATACATGTAAATTACTTGACACGATGTTTGTACTCCATGGACTCTTAACTTACCTGAACGATTTTAATCAAATTTGTATACTATATGAAGTTTTATCCAACTTGAAAGATGGGATAGCTAACACCTCTAGATATGATCGCAATATTATTTTATTGCAAATTATAGAAGTCTATTATTTGACAGAATATTTTTTCGGATATAAAAAGTAATTACTTGAATCTATCAGTCATCGGAATATAAAGTTGATGTTGACAAAATTAACTTCCTGATACAACAGTTGTTACCAGGTGTTCTGATGTCTTCTAAATCAATCGATACTGTTTTTAATGAAAATGATAGTGTACATTTTATAAATAATAGGTATATACAAATAATTTAAATATTATTATATACACACATAAGTGATAAATTACTTTTAATAAGATATTACAGTTTTTTAATAAAATAGAATCTATGTAATCTAATAATCTATCGGGTGCCTAGTACCTCAACTGGAGATTGGGTTCCAACCCCAGTGGAAAGTTGTTGGGGGCAGCAAACGAGAGAGGTGTGGAGAGTGTTTCCACTAAGGCATCTCTATTTATCCAGACGGCAGCGGAGGAATTCCCGAGATGGAATTAACGGTGGCGTCTACAGTTCCAGTAAGGTTGAACTACTTAGTGAACACCTTATAGCGCTTCTTCGACTTATTCGGAGCCAAGGCCTGTAAGGAGCGGTTTTATCCGGCTCCCCATCCTTGAAGTTATACTTAGGATCTGGCCCTCCAGGTTGGGGGTTGTGCGTCGGGGTGACTTCCTGGCCACGTAAAAGCTTTCATAGTTTCGAAGCACCAACAAGCCTCGGATACGGACGGATTTACTGTTGACAACCAACGCAAACGAATAAAGGAGTGTTAGGTCCCTTAACAGACCAGGTGCGGCCGAAGAATTAACGGAGGCTATAAAACGATATAAAGCAAATATCACCGCCATCCATGAAATACGATGGAATGGGCCGGGCAAAAAGAGGATGAAAAACTGCGATATTTACTATGGTGACTGCTACCACGAAAACCAACACCGCTTATTTGGATGCGGATTCGTCATCGGAGCCATACTTAGGCAAGAAGTCTTGAGCTACAGGTGCATCAATGAGCGCCTCATGACCATAAGCATCAAGGATGGAGAATTCACTCTGCTCCATAAAGGTTGGAAACAACTAAACAGAACCTTTTGATGTCAAAAAAGGTTTTAGACAAGGTGATGCGCTGTCGTGCGATTTTTTTAACATCGTGCTTGAAAGAATTGTGCAGAGCTCACACGTCAACACTAGAGGCACTATCTTTCAAAAGTCTGTCCAATTACTGGCATATGCTGATGACATTGACATAATCGGAAGAACTCAGCGTGATGTCAATGGGGCTTTTGTGAGTATCGAGGCAGAGGCGGCAAAAATGGGTTTAACGGTTAATGAGGGCAAAACAAGGTATATGCTGTTGTCAAGAAAGGATATACAACGCCGACGTCTAGGTCAAAACGTCACCATCGACAGACGTAACTTTAAGTTAGTCAAGGACGCCGTCTACCAAGGCTCCACTGTAAACGCAGAAAAAAACACCAGCGCTGAGATCAAACGCAGAATAACTCTTGCTAACCGCTGTTTCTTTGGACTAAGAAAGCAATTGAGTGGTAAAGTCCTCTCTCGAGGGACCAAAGTGTTGCTATATAAGACCCTTATCATCCCCGTCCTGCTATACGGTGCAGAAGCATGGACCATGACAAAAGCGGATGAAAGCACCTTGGGTCGCTTCGAGAGAAAAGTTCTTCGTGTGATCTACGGTCCCGTATGCATGGGAGTGGAGGAGAAGATGGAACGACGAACTGTACGGGCTGTACAGCGACGTAGACTTAGCCAGAAGAGTAAAAGTCCAACGACTAAGATGGCTGGGTCACGTAGAGCACATGGAAACCAATGCTCCGGCCCGGAAAGTCTTCGAATCCGCACCCACAGGACAGCGCAGTACAGGAAGACCGCGGATCAGGTGGCGCGCACAAGTGGAAGGTGACCTCACCCAACTTGGAGCGCGAAACTGGAGACATCTAGCTAGGGACCGAGCTAGATAAAGAAGTTTGTTGTGTGAGGCCCTAGTTCACACAGGACTGTAGCGCCACCTTAAGTAAGTAAGCAAGAATCTATGTTAAAAGCATGGTGGTGCCCAGCCCATGTCTGATTTTCTCCTACCGTTTCCCTTAAATACATAGCTTAAAATAATGTAAAATGACAAAACCGTAAGCCACAGCAACGCGTGACCTGGTCAGCTAGTAATATGTAGTAAAACGCACTACTGGATCGCAAGAACTGCACGAACATCCTGTATACAAAGAGTCTATTTAAAAATAGTACCTGTAATTACAAATTTGATAATATGTATATATGCAAAATATTATTTTATAAAATTAAAAAAAGTTAGATCGTTTTTTGTATATTAATTTTTGGTCAATGTGTTAAATGTTTCAATTAAAAAATATTTATAAAAATCAAAAAACAAGTTTTTGATTATCAAATATTTGTATACGACACACAGACACTGCCCATTGCCCACTGCCCACTAGAGGTGCATTTACCACTGACCACTGACCACTGACCACTGACCACTGACCACTGTCCACTGACCACTGACCACTGACCACTGACCACTGACCACTGACCACTGACCACTGACCACTGACCACTGACCACTGACTACTGACCACTGACCACTGACCATTGACCATTGACCATTGACCATTGACCATTGACCATTGACCATTGACCATTGACCATTGACCATTGACCATTGACCATTGACCACTGACCACTGACCACTGACCACTGACCACTGACCACTGACCATTGACTATTGACCATTGACCACTGACCACTGACCACTGACCACTGACCACTGACCACTGACCACTGTCCACTGACCACTGACCACTGACCACTGACCACTGACTACTGACTACTGACCACTGACCACTGACCACTGACAACTGACCACTGACCACTGACCATAGACCACTGCAGGTGCATTTACCACTGACCACTGCAGTTGCACTTGCACTTACCACTCACCACTTGTATTTACCACTGACCACTGCCACTCAATGTTTCACAGTTAATTCATACTTGTAATTAATAATTTCATGATGCATAGTTATTTAAAATTATACTACACGATTGTAGTAATCTAATACTAATTACAATTAAGAGGTAATATTTAAATATAGTTTGATGCGTCTATGATGAGAGCTGATGATGAACTCTCTTAATAAGTATTTAAGCTGAAGCTGAGCTTGTTGACGGATGTTTGTTTTTATACTCATCAAACACACACAAATATTTTTTTAATTTCAAATTTAGAAAAATAATATTTTTAAACTGAGACAAAGAGTTAGACTTTCTTACTAAAACATTTTTTAAAAATTTTTGATGGATATTTAAATCTGTTAAACCCATCTAAAAATACAAAAAAAAAAAACGTTCCAAATTTAAAGTTTTATTTTTATTGTTCCCAAAAGTACACCTTTTTTGAAAAATGGAATGGCAACGAAAAGTATGCAAAAAGTAGCTATGACTTTTCAGAATTTAATTAACTACCTTCAGGAGTAAATCAAATTCTTATATGCGAAAAGTTTCGTTTTTATTTGAGCAAACGCAAAGTAATTATAATATTTAAGAAAATTGTCCAGAACTTTTAAAAGTTGCATACAAACACAGTACATGACGTTGTTAAGAAAATCAGGAAATATCAAAAGCTTTTAATGTCAAAATGGAAGATAAAATTGGAGGCTACGCATTCCACATTGCTGTTGTCTGTTTTAAGAAACAATAACTATTCTTAACAATATTACATTAATTAATTGTTTGGCCAAACAGTCCATTGAGAACCAGGGTCTAGTGACTTACAACTCTCAACTATTCTTGTGTGCGAGTACTGTTGTCAAGGATGGAGGAGACCTGCAGCTCAAGCGTGCACTTTTAAAATACTCGTCGTTTGGATAGAACGCCCCGAAAATTAAATTGTTGGTCGAAGACATAGCTCTTGCAATGTGATCGAGCCACGTTGTATAGGACCTCGTTGGAATAGTAATGCACGCTAGAAGATTCGGCTGTTCGATATAAGCCGGTACAGCGTCGCACAGTGGTGCGAGAGCGGAAAAAAGTCTTTTTAAGAAGTTATATTTATCCTTTTAAATTTTATGTTTAAGTACTCTTATATAACCCGAGCGTATGATTTAAAAGTATTTTTCAACATATATATTGTATGTTCTGATTTACAAGCCCTCAAAGTTGAAAAATAATTTTACTCAAATCGCGATCCGTATTTTCAACAAATTTTGAGATGTTTTTTTCCGAAGTTCCTTTAAATAAATTCTCTAGCTTCTTAAATAATTTAATTGGTCTATTTTCGATTATCTAAAATAAAAAAAAATGATTATTTATAAAAGATACCTTCTATAAGTAGTCTGAAGCTTAAGTACTAGGAAAAAATGTGTTTTTTTAAACTTTTTGATTTCAAAAAAAAGCTCCAAGAGACTCCAAGAAAGTAAGTATGCCAGCATATGCTCCATGCATTTATGTAAAAGCACAGAAAAAATCAGCTGCAGATACGTGCAGATGTGGAAGTTATGATCAAAAATGTTTCACTGAATCGGATTTCAAAAAACTGCGTTTTGACGGTGGTGTTTACCAAAAAGTTTGATTTCTTCGTTATTAATTGTCAGAATGAACTGGTTAAGCCCATTATTTTAAGAAAAAATGTCAAACTTTATTTTAAAAATAAAACAAAATTAATACATTGACACAGGTCTGAGAATTTCGATTTTTGCGAAACCATTTATTTCTGCCCGGAAATTTTTTTCAACTTTGAACTCAATTTTCTTGGAAAGAACACACGAAAAGCAATATAGTTTTATGATATTTTAAATTGTATGATAGAGCTTAAAAAAAATAAAGAAAAGGATTAGGGATAATCCTTTATTTTTTTAGTTTTTTGCTAAAAGTAGGGCAGGTAGAAATAAAAAAGGTGTTATTTTTAAAGTTTTATTGCTTTGTTTTTGTTGTGTATTGCGTAATTTTGTATTACCTGTCTTATTAGAATAAAATCTCTTACTTAAATCTATATATATAAAGGATTAAATTAAAAAAAAGTCAGTATTGATCATCATTGTCGATCTTGTAAAACAAGGTACGGGGACAAGTAATGACGGCAACACCTCCAGAAGATTTTTTGCAAATCCAACCATGACTTCAGAAATCACTGGAGTTAGTGAATCCCTAATTCGGCGGTTTGCTGTTGTCCTTGAAGTAATAACGTCGAATGAAAAATTAGATTTAAAAAAAAGTGCAGCTTACATGTGGGAAACTGCTGAATTGTTTGTTGAGAAATATAAATGGTACAATATGCCAGCAACCGTACATAAGATTTTGATCCATGGAGAAGAAATAATTAAAAGCTGTGCATTTCCTGTTGGATCGCTCTCCGAGGAAGCCCAAGAATGCCGAAATAAGGATTATAAAGCCTACCGCAGGTTTCATTCGAGAAAATGCAGCCGAATTGCGACGAATGAAGATGTGATGCATCACATACTCATATCCTCAGATCCAATAATAACAGGTTTAAGGCCACAGGCAACAAAGAAAATACTTCCAATCAGCGTAGACGCTAAAAATCTCATTTTAGCGTCATAAAATTACTACTTCATAATTGTTTTTTATTTATTTTTTGTATGTATTTATCTATTTATTTATTTAATTTTATAATATACATAGTTAGTAATAATATTTTGTTCAAAATAAAAAAGTTAAGATTTTACTTAAAAAAAAACTTTTATTTAAATATAACATCAAAAGCCTCAAATTTTAGAAAAATGTCAATAACTTTTTTTCTAATAATTTTTTCTTGACCAAATTTTGACCAAGCATGTATAAGACTAATCTTAACATGTGTTTAAAATTTCATTAAAATTCGTTTAGAAGTTCAGATTTTACAGACTTTTTTCCGCTCTCCGTTCAGATTTTACAGACTTTTTTCCGCTCTCCCATACAAACCGAACCACTGTGCGTCGTAAACACTGCCGCTCGAACACCCGAAACTTCTTCATCAGGAAAATGACAACGTTGAACCACACAGGACAACCATAAACGATCATCAGCTGTATGAGAACCACGTAGCAAATTACCTTCACTCTGGGGTCAACCCGACTGCTGTTTCGTCTGAGCGAAATTTCCTCTGGCCCTGGTCAGAGCAGCATTTATATGTCTGTCGAAATATAAATACTGATCTAACCAGATACCGAGGTCTTCTCCGACTTCTGGACATTTATTTTCAGTTTCCAGTCGTCGCAATATCGCTGAATCTTGTCAAAATCACGCTGCAAGAGAATTCTAATAACCTCAACCTTTCGGGCCGTTCTGTACGCAATTAGATCGTCGGCGTACGCAATTGCCTTTGTAAGACTACCTATCAGATCGCTGGTATAAATGCTGAAGAGAATCGGCGAATTCACCGCTACCTGTTGAAGACCCTTTTTAATTGAGAATGTTGTGGTAGAAGTTACACTGCCACTTTTGACAACAAACTTTCTACCATTAAGCATATCATAAAGTATATACAACAATGGCTTGCTTATGCCAAGCCTGCTCAGTTTTAGGTAAAAACTCTCTAACCATTCGGTGACAAAGGCCTTTTCCAAATCAACCAGAACAGCACCTGTGTATTGTTGTTTTGATTTATTCCATTGAATATCAGAAACGAGTTTAGACGCATGACTTGTGTCATGACCCGCCTTGAACCCGAACTGTTTATCCAAAATTATTTTGTTGTCCACAACAAACTTAGTCAGAGCCCTATTGGTTATGTTTTTGAAAACTTTGCTGGTGCTCGGAAGAAGACTTATCGACCGAAGATTTGACGGGTTGGAGTTGTCCTTTCCCTTTTTCGGTAGAGGATGGACCACAATGATCTTAAAATGTACTGGAGAATATGCAATATTGAAGAGCGTGGTGTAAATCTCAATTGCCTCCATCGGTAAATGTCTTAGTACAACGTTGGATATACCATCGACACCTGCTGACTTCTTGTTTCTTATTGCATTAAAGATTAGCTGAAGCTCAACCTTCGTCACTAACAAGGGACTTGGTCCTGTTTGCTCGCCGATTTTGGCATTTGCCAAGGAATCGTCATTGAATCGCATGAAACCGCGGTTCTCAGATCGCCATTGTTTCATATAATTTTGAAGGTAAAAGTGATTAAGTAGGGCTCTGTTTTCCAGGTCGTGGTTGGGGCGAATGCTTACATTCACCTTGTACACTTGCTGGAAAGCAGCTCCCACCGCCTCCACTTTTTCCTTCCGATCTTCAATTATAAAAAAGTCATCGTCAAAAATGGCTTCTTCTGGATCTATTTGCGCTGTCCTGAGTACGTCCCTGTTCTCTTCAGTTCTTTGGAGTTTCAGAAACGGAAGGTCATCATTTTAGGGAACATGTTGCGGTCCCCGTACTTGTTAATTGATAACCTATAGTTCTGCTCAATCAAAAGATTGACATTTTTTTTGACTTCAGTGTCCTTACCTCCAAGACAATCACTACAACAATAACAATATGGTATTCCGAAATTCGGCTCACTAGTAAAGTGTTATGAATACCTAGAAGTCCTAGGAGTCTAATAAAATGATCTTACCAGAGAAACGCAAATACATAAATCTATTTGATTAGATTATGGTTTATATAAAATAATGAAAGTCAAGGAATGCAAATGTTTTTGTTATATGTTTAACATTTTAATGTGTTCTTTTGATTGTTACTCAAAAGATTCTCTTTTATATTTGTATCGTTTTTGAATTTGTTATTAAAATCCACAGCAGAGCATTTAAATCAAAATTAACCTATGAAATAACAATTATAAAACTCTTACGAGTAACTATTTAAAAAGGTTTCCATAAGCTGATACCTTTTAAAATATGTGTCTTATGAGACAAATGTTTTTATTAAGTAAATTAAAAAGATACATTATTTAATAAACTGAAAGCGAAAATTCAACCAATATTGTTTTAATTCATTGCACGATTATTTACATTTAAATCATCAAATCAACTTCGTAAGAAACAAAATAATTTGAATATTTGATTAGTTAATTTTTGCAAAGAAGATAAATTTGTATCCATGCTTTGCTAATGAGGATTCAAAAATGCAATTGATAAGGAGCGCTTTAATTTCTTTGATCTTTTTTTCATTTTGCGAAATAAAATTTACTCTAAAACAATCTTTTTTTTTTAGTTTCATAAGTCAAAACTGCAAATGTTGGTTTATTTTTAATCTTTTAAGAAACGGAATATTTAAAAATGGCTTTGACTTTATTTGTGGTCATTTTAGTTTTGCGAAATGTAATTTTTGCAGCTGAATTTAGGAAATAGATCCTTCAAATTACTGTTCAATGCATTTAAGTAGTACCGAAATACTTTTCTACGTATTTCTTGGTCGTGGCTAAAAATTCTCCTGAACAGAACCGTCACCCTGTTGATAGGGCGTCATGAATAAAAAAATTATTAAATGAAACATATATTAAGATTTAAAAGTAAGTAATCGCTTTATTGTTTATCATGTGAATCATAATTATTAACAGAAATCAGTTTTATTATCATTGTAGTGCTTTGTGATATACGATGTTTTTTGTTTGATTACTTAGACAAACAAATTTGACGGTTTTTTAATTAATTAATAATTAATTAATTGAAGATTGTGAGGTGGCAATCCTGGCAAATCCAGCGAGTTTACAAATTCCGGTGGATAGTTGACTACATCATCTTGGTTAGTAGGCGGATAAACTGATTTATATATCCTCGGTTCGCTTGTAATTTGTTCTTGAATTTTGAAATTTAATTCATTTACATCTATGTTTTTGCACCCAACATAGCTCGTTGGCTCAACCAATTATGGATTCTGTAACTTTGAGAAACATCTGCGAACACCTTCTGAATAAGTTTATCTTTTGACTGCATTAACTGACAACAACTTTGAGGAAAGTTAATACAGCCAGTCAACATGCCTATAGGAAATTTGACATTACCAATGTCAATGAGTTGTTTAGAGAATATATTTCCAGATTGGTCATTTTGCAACTAGACATGCATATTCTTATTTAAATGAACTACTATTGACATGTTTCCGCAAATTGGAGGACTTTAGACATGCATTGATTTCATCAACTGGCGTTGATCGTAGAATTACTGGCAATTTTTGACGAAAATCCCGTTAATCATTGCATCACCAAATATGATATTGTTGATTCGTAGATCTTTTAAAGTTCTGTCTAAAGCCTCCAAAGATTTTTTATGTGACATCGCACATTCATCCTAATCAATCAATTTACATTGCTACAAAACGTTTTACATTGCAGAGTTCTTCGAGATGTTGCAGGTTGGAGTTTCATTGCATATTTTATGGCAATGTTAGTGCTGAATGGGCTGTTCGACCACCTTCAAGCAAAGTTACTGCGAATTCCGACGAAGCGAAGGCAAGTGCAATTTTATTTTGTGAGCGAATTGTTGCTAATCATCAAAAAAGTTTTTCCTGTACCATCAGTTGCATCTAAAATACAAATCCCTCCAGTTTCATCATTTGGTACTTTCATGAGGGTATCAAACACATACTTCTGTTGTTCAATCAACAGTCCAACTCTTGGTTAAAAGCATCATGTATTGGACGATTAGGCGCTGTCAAGCCTAATAAATTGAACTAATATTTTGTTTGCCATCATCAAGCACATGTCCTCAATTGAAATCAATGCTTCATAGCAAATTTCTTTACTGATTTATTTGGATTTCCCATTCTACTCCGTATTCGGTACAAAATATCATCCCACAGAAGCAAAAAGAAAAGCGATGTTGTTATGGTTTTTCTGGACACTATTTGAAATTTTCTCGCCGTAAAAAACATCCTCGAACTTCAATGAACATTTAAAAAAAAGAATTGGCCAAATTGGTCCAGGCGTTGTTGAGTTATGCGCTTACCAACACATTTTGCGATTCATTTTTAAATATGTATATAAAAAGATGATATGGTCAACTTGAAGTTATTCTCCAAAATATGTAATTATTTATTATTAAAAAAATCAAACTCGCTCATAACTCACTTTGTTAATTTAAAAATAACTTTCCACAAAAAATATCCATTAAGAGGTTTTATTTTGAATAAACTGCTATTTTAGCAGCTGTCACTCTTGAATCTGTCAATTTGCGACATTTTCAAAAAAATTACTCCTGGCCGTGTTGTTTCTCTAAAAGCTGATCTTTGAAACTATATTTTTTTGCCGTATTTAATTTAAAAAACATTGTCATTCAAATGGTAGATATGTGGATTGAAGAGGACACAAGCGCCCACAGGTTTAAGAGTTAAATCAAGGCCGGTCCGAACCTTCCGAGGAGCTAACATCGACATGTACCTTGTTGTAGCCAAGGTAGAACTTTGGGTTTCCAGACCCAAGGCAAAAGAGGAAGATACTGGAAGAAGAAACAACGCCGAATGTTGAGTTTGGAGCCAAAAAGTCTACAGTCGATAAAGTATTCACATCACGGTTTTTTAAGTGATTGGTAAGTCATCTTAAATACATATAAGGTATAACTGCTTGCAAGCTTTACGAGCAGAAGAGAAGAGAGGAACACCTGGGCTTCTTAGATGGAAAAAAGAGAGCATGAGAAGCGTGCGATCGAGGAGATAGAGGGATGTCACAAAAAGAATGAGGTGAGTAAGTTTAACCAAAAGGTAGAAAAATCCTCCCAAATGTACAAACCATTAACCGAAGTCTAAAAGGACAATCAGCGGAACATCGCAGTCTATGTTGTGAATATGGAAAGACCACATTCTCCAAATTATATAACGGTGATGACGAACCCAATTCTGTTGCAGGGGAGATACAATCACTTAACCTAGGCGACGCAAATCAACAATTCCGCCTATCCGACCTTAACGAAGTGAATAAGATAACTATATCTAAACTAAATTCAAACAAAGCTGCTGGAGCTGACGGTATCGATTCCGAACTATTTAAAGTACCAGGCCATGACTTGGTAGGGAGCATGCACCAACTCATCTGCAAAATATGGTCGGAAGAAAGCATGCCCAATGAGTGGAATCTCAGCAAAGTAAAAGAGACCCTCTAAATTGCGCCAACTACAGAGGCATCAGTCTCCTTAATATTGCATATAAGATCCTTTCTGCCGTATTATGTGAACGTGAGCGTACGTAAAAACGTCGCGTACATGAACTTATTTAAAAACACAGTACAGAGGAGATTAACAATGCTGCTAAAATGACTAGACTCTATTCTGATTCTCCTCAAAAATCGGATAAGACTTTAACAATGCAGAAAAGCCTAGCATTGTACTTAGATTTAGATTTGTCACAAAGAGTTTTTTCCAAGTTATTATAAACTACAAATATAAAGCTGAACTATTACCTGAAAATGCTGCTATGTCAGACACAATTGATGAAGTCAACCTTCAATCGCTATGAAACAAAACTTCTAAAAGCATTGTTGAGATTATCAAGGACAATCTGTCATCTATATGGAATACGAGCACTTTATTCGATCTTATATGCAAATGGGGCTTTGATGGTAGCTCTGGACACAGCAATTATAAACATTTGTAAATAGTGGTAGTACGGATAGCTTCTTATTTGTTACTGCTTTCGTGCCATTAAAATTAGTGGATACTATAAACGGCATAGAAGTTTGGATAAATTCCAAACCACGTTCCACTTATTTCTGTCGGCCTATGAAATTAATTTTTCAGAAAGACAAAAATGCCTTGGAGGAGATTCTTGAACATCTTCAACATCTTCTATATCCATATTGATGGCAGGGACATTAATATTAAATACACAATACTAATGACGATGCCTGATGGCAGTGCAATAAATTCAATGAGCGGTACTTCGCAAATGAACTTATCTGCTTCAGAAGATGGAACAAAAAACACGAATAGTTACAGATTTGGCCTTTCATCTTTACATTCTTGGATCAGATGTTTCGAGTGCTTATTGCACATCTCCTACAGATAACCTATTAAAATTTTGCAAATACGCGGTCCAGAAAATAAAACAGCGTTAGGAGAAAGAAAAGATTGAAAATAGGTTTACTTGTCGACATCCCTAAGCCTGGATATGGAACAAGCAATGACGGAAATATTGCTCGACGAATTTGTTCAAATCCTGAATTAATCTCGGAGATAAAATTGGTGTTAGAGACAATTGCAACTTGTCGTGAAATTAATGTGGAAAGATTCGTGAAGAAATGAAAAATATGTATCTTTCCCAATATAGTTGGTACTACATGCCAAGCAGTATTCATAAGCTTTTGGTTAATGCGAAAGATATTAGATCTTTTTCCATTTACCTATTGGTGTCCTTTTTGAAAAAGTATTGGAAGCAAGTCATAAGGAAATCCAAAAACCAAGGTTGGATGATAGTCGACAGTGCTCCAGAATAATTAATAACTCTTAACCCACTATCAAATATACTTTCCAAAAGTTTGCATGTTTCCAAAGTCCATCCAGATATTGATCAATATCTAGTCAGTAACAATAATTAAGTCTTAACGTTGCCAATTGATATAGATTTGAAGGATATTAATTATATTTTATTTTTATCATAATATAAATAAATAAAGTTTGAAGTTTATTAACCATATACATTTGTTACTGAAAAATAAAGCTTAGTAAATATTTAAAAGGTAAGAAAAATAAACTTTAAGTCCAAAAAGAAGTTCGTTGATCAACTCTCGGTCTCGGTCAATACGTCACCATTGACAGACTTAACTTTGAGGTAGTTAAAGACCTTAGCTCCGCTCTATAAATACAGAAAATATCACCAGTGCCGAGATCAAACTGAGAATAACTCTTGCTTTATAAGACCCTCATCATCACGATGCTGCTATACAAATTCAGAAGCATGGACTATGGCGAATGAAAGGACCTTGAGTCGTTTCGAGAGAAATGTTTTTCGATTGATGTGCCTCGTATGTTTAGAAGGTGAGTGGTGAGAAGATGGAACGACGGGCTGTACAGCGACGTAGACTTCGCCAGAAGGATAAAAGTCTTACTTTCAAATCCACGCCCTCAGGATAACCAAATAAAGAAAACCAAAAGGAAAGGAGATCAGGTGGCGCGCACAAGTGGAAAGTGACCTCACCTAACGTGGAGTGCGCAACTATCAACAATTGTAAGGGACCGAGCTAGATGGAGAAGTGTGTTGGGTTAGGCCCTAAAGGTGGCGTTACAGCACGACTATAACGCCACCTGTAGGAAGTAAATATTGAGGTTAGAAGTTTTTTTTCATAACTAAACACAGACTTTTGAAAATTTCAAAATACATTATTAAATTCTAATACAATGGACTTAATAATGCATAAATGCCAGAAGCATACAATACAATTCTAACTTCAGAAAGTGTTCGCATCCACGCTCACAGGACAACCCAATGAAAACAGCCGAAAGGAAGGCGGATCAGGTGGCGCGCCCAAGCAGAAAGTGACCTCAACCAACATTGAGTGCGCAGCTGGCGACACCTTGTAAGGGACCGAGCGTGATGGGTTAGGCCTTAGTTCAAGCAGGACTGTGGCGTCAAATAAAGTAAGTAAGTATTCTAACAGACAAGCTGTTTCGGCATTGAGTGAAACCCCAGTATGTTAATATTCGAATCCTGCTGAATTTGTTATTAATGGGTATTGCTTGGTGCCATTATTCTTCTCACACCATGGTCTCTCCTCCAATACGGTCATTGTACCAACTCCCTTTTTAATTTCATGTGGTTAAAACTTTCCGTGAATAAGCACATCATTCACTTTTGTTTTCTTTATCGGAGCCCAAACCTGGACAGAGTTTCAACTTCTTAGGAATTTGATGCTCTGTCTGACACCACACAAAAAATTGTCTCCCTGTATCCTCACACTGAAATCGTTATTTCAATGTTCAAAATTCTTCGTGGCTTCGGGCCAGACAATACCCGATGGAATGTGTGCTGAGATTTTTGCTGAGTTTAACCATCTTACTCAGCTTGTCAATGAGCCTATCAGACGTTAACGGCCGAGCAGAAAATACACTTGACTTGTTTCTCACTTCTGATCCTTATAAATACACATTTAGTGAATTGACGCTTCTAGGTACATTGAACAACAGTGTCATATCAGCTAATTTGCCATGTAAAACAAACCCAGTTAAATAAAGAGCTCCAAAGATAACCGTTTGGCAGTACGAGAAAGCCAACTGAGACGGTCTCAATAATTGCTTTAGGATCTTTAACTGGTCGCTATGCTTCCTCGGTAGCGATGTAGGTTCCAGTGCAGATATGATTTCTAGTATGATTCATCTGGAAATGGAAACCTTTATTCCGAATAGTGTAAAAAGTATTAAATCCAAGGTTAAATCATGGTTCGATTCGAGCCAACCCAACAGAGGAAAACCGGAAAAAGTTTAAGCAAGCCAGGAAGGCCTGCAACGCCTATTTTCGAAGGACCAAATTTTTCATGACCAAAAATTACGGTGAAAAATACTGCAATGCCCCGAAGGCATTGGTCATTTATAAAAAACATGAGGAATTCTTTCGCTTTCTCGGTTCTATACGCTTGTTGTCAATGACACTCCTTTAGTAAGCTCTATTGATAAAACCAACTTATTTTCAAGGCAGTTCGTCAAAAATTCCAACTTACCAGATAGTATTATGGCTCCCCCACTTTTTGAACTGATTCTATGGGCCCAATCTTTTTTCGTACTCGAACTGCGGCGAGAGTTCTCAAAGATCTCAACATTCATAAATCCGCTAACCCAGATGGTATGCCCGCTATTAATCTTAAGCTAGCAAAACCACTACGTAAGCTTTTCCATCCATCTAATTCTTCTGGGCTTTTTCCGAGTAATTGGAAAACTGCATTTGTTCAGCCAATCCCAAAAAAAGTCGAATCTTCATCTCCCACAAATTATCGATCAATACAACTAACGTCCCTTCTTTTCAAGGTCATGGAAACGCTGATTAATTATCAGCTTAAGAAATATCTTGAGGAACGGAAGCTTCTTAATAACCGGCAATACGGCTTTCATAGCAATAGGTCCACTGGTGATCTCATGGTTCATCTCACCGAAGAGTGGAACAAATCCTTACATCTTTTTTAAGAAAGTTAGACTATTGCAATTGATATTTTAAAGGCATTTGATAAAGTCTGGAGTCTTGCTCTCTTATCGAAAATTCGTGCTTTCGGTATCGACGAATCTCTTCTTCGTTGAATTCGAAATTTTCATTTGAACCGTTCAATACAAGTTGTTTTGAACGGATTCAAGTCTGAAACTCATAAAATAAATGCTGGTGTGCCCCAGGGCTCCGAAATTTTTCGAGAAATTTGGTGACATTAACATCATCAACTCGTTTACATCACTTAAACATGGACGAAAAGTTTCTTGTCTCACCCTTTTCTACCGTTATTTTAATGGACTATGGAATGTTCATCAGTTTACCTTTGAGCCCAACTTCGACGGTACTATGAAGTACAGAGATTCATCTTTTAGCCGCACTTCGTGAATGTGGAATGCCTTGCCACCTCCTATCCAACCCTTCACTCTTTTCCTAATGTTCACACTGTGTCTTTGGCATATTCAAGGTATACAAAACCCTTTTAGTGTTCGCTAATTATACAACCAAAAATTGAACTTAAAAGATTTTTTTAACATCAAAACACAAACTTTTGAAAATTTCAAAATACATTATTTAATTCCTAAAACAATGGACTTAATAATTCATATATTTACAAAATTTACAATGTTTTTCCAAAAAAATAATAAAATAAAATAATATTAACACACACTTTATACAATAATAATAAATAATGTTTCAAAAGAGAATTTCTCTTCTCCTAATTTATCATGGCGTTTTTCTCTTCAGCAATACTTCTGGAAAATCTATTGTAATGATATCCAGTCGGGGGCAAATTGTCAAGAAATGACCTTTCTGCTGGTTGTCTGGTCAACTTTGTAGCTAAAGCTTCACTTGGGTTCAGTGCAGTGAATGGGTTTCTTGATGATTTCGGGAACAAACTAACCGACTCATATCCAAAGGGACTTAAATTGGGACTGGTGAAGAAATTACCACTGCTCACAGTTGAAGCAAATGAAGATACTGGCCGTTTGTCAATGGTATTGGTCGAATAATAGGCGTAGTTTGAGGGTTTCGTTGCTGGAATCAGAGGTGTTGGACTTGATCGGCCAATATTAATGCGAAGAATACGATTGTTGTACTCATTACGATTTAGATTCTTCAAGAAGAAACGCTGGAATTTCGAAGATACCATATACAAAACACCAGATTCAGTTAGTGGTGTGGCCAGATCGGCTACAAATTGAAGTCGTTGTTGATCTGTTGCAAGAGTTCTGGAGAAGAGATTTTATGAATACATGGATTAAGGAAAAATTCTTAAGACTTACTGTTGACGCCCTGTTGATGGGTTCCATGATGCAACAGCTGTTTCGGTGAGAGGACTAAACAAAAGACTTCCATCGATTGGAGACACAGCTAAGGTAATGCCTTGCGAAGACTTCTTACCAACAAGCTTCACAGGCAAAAGTTGGTTAAGGGCTATCGGTCCCGATCGAAGGACTTCACGGGTTACAGAAAAGACTCTACAAAACATGTTTCTTAGTTTTGGATTTATTTTATTTCTACGAGTTAATACCTGTCAGTAGCCAAGGGCTGATAGTAAATGATTCCAGATTTTTGATCAAAGGTCAAACCCACAACACCATCCATCAATACAAAACGGTCTCCGAGAATCTCCGATTGAGCAAAATCCGGATCAGGGTACATAGAAGGATGGGAAACTCTCCAAGTGACATCTTGCTTACTGTCATATACAACGATGGCTGAAAAAGGTGACTTTTTGTGGTTTAATGATAACAAAAATTAAGATTTGAACTTACCAGGTTCAACAGTATCCGAAATGTAGACGAAGACATCGTCACAGTTGCCTGGCTTGGATGTTGTTTCATCCACAATTAAGTTGGTAAACAATGACTCGCCTCTAAGCACTTGCCGTGGGAAGTCAATTCTGCAATGAAGTCACAACATATAAGACCCCACATACAATCAACTGATGACCAATTTTCCAAACCTTCTAACAACTCTATTCGTGTTAAGATCAAAGACCAAGATCTTCGGTGGACAAGTGACTTCGTAGTCCTCCAAAGACCGTGATATACCAGCATCCAAGGCCCACAGCCGGTTGCACGAGTCAATTTTCATCCTATACACCGATATCAGCTTCAAGTCACTGCAATTAAAGTCTTGTCGACCGGCTACTGCGTACGACCAATCTGGAAAAACCTACAACAAAAAAAAAGCCATATCAAATGAGGGTGTGTCATTTCCAAAAACTCGACTTCACATCGTAGGAAAATCTCTACCAATGCGAGATTGACATATACCTCCAAAACTGGATTATCACCAGCTCCAACCTTCGGTATACTGCTAACAGCTGCAGTAACACCTCGAAATAATTGCGGCGTAGCAACGAAAATCCTATCATAACCCACAGCTAGACCTGTAATTAATATGTTTTCCGGGCTGTAAAAGTTTTGATCGGTTGTTGGCGATTTCGGGGGGAAATTGTACGAAATAAGCTTCCATTGGGTGATTGTTTCCAGTGAGCTTGTGTCTAGTATTCCGCTGACCAAGTTCAAGACCATCAGCACTAGATAGACCAGAGTTTCCAGATGCCATACTCGTACCATTCTTCTGCGGTTTCGAATTACAACTTTATCTTTAAAAAAACCTGTGAATGAAACGAAGAGGAGAGAAAAAGAGGAATATAAGTTAATTGAATTGACTTAAAGCCGGTAGATTTGTTATATGGCTAAAAAGAAGACAGACAGGCGGCGCGGCGCTTATGGTTGGCGAGGCGGCTTGTATAGCTTCGCATTGCGTTGCCAGTGAAGCTCAAAGGCGGTAAGATACGTTTACATTGAGATGAAATTGCGCGAGTTGATAGCGCGTGCCAAAACGTATAAAACTGCCACCGGCTGCGGTGCGGTTTTACGACGAGAAGCGACCATAAAAGAGAGAAACCACTTTGATTGCCTGATGGCTAGATGGAAACGTAAGTGTAATATTCAGAGCTTAAGAAAAGCCAAGCCAAGTCAAGCCAAGAAAGCACACTTGTGGTAAGATGATGTTGGGCTGGAGGTTTCAGTGAATGAGCCATCATCATCATCGTCGTCGTCATATTCATGGCGCAATGTTCGAGTTATTTAATGTGTTAATGCGGTTTGATTGATATGTCGGAGCGGTACGTATGTAAGTAAGTATGAAAAAATTGTAATATCAAGAAATCTCTACAAGATGTGAATTCTTTTTAAAGCCTATAAGCCAACTTATGCATTTCAAGCAAATGAATGGAATTTTACTTGTAATTTAGTTCGTAATAAGTCTACAATAATTCCACTATTTCAGCTACGGAAATTATTACGTTACGTCAGTTTGACGTTTTTGTTTTTGTATGTGACTTTTTGACAGATTGTTTTGTAGGAGTGACAGAAACTGGAGTAACTTTTTGATGGTTAATTGTTGGGATGTGTCAAAATAGAAATTGTCAGTTAAAGTGAAAGGTTGTTTATTAAGTGGTTACAATTTATTCAATGCAGGTTGTACTCGTTTAATTGTGACTTTCACATGCATTTTTAAGTGAGTGTCAGACTTAGCAATGATAGTTGTAATTATTTGCATGTTTGGCCTTGAGAATAGAGTAATATACTGCAGTTATGGAGGTTTATCGTATAGTTCAGTGGCCTTTTTATTGACAGAATCCATTTAAATTTGCATTTTCCAATAACAAAGTGCTTTGATTTTCTATTTATTATGTTTAACGTTTATAAATTTGATATCTTAAATCAGTAAAACATTTTTTTTAAACAAATGTTCTAGTATCATGTAGTAGCTCGATTAAAATTGAAGATAATATGTTGTATAAAGTCACTGTTTTCCAAAATGGTACAAATAAAAATTGTCGAAAAAAAGAGGATATGACAAATTCTAAGACTTAAGCTTTTATTACATATAATAGTTTATAAAAATGAGGCGGGAAAAGCAGATTAACCTCGGATTGGGAAATAAGAAGCTCTTTCATAAAAAATTGCGAAAATTTCTATTCCTGAGTACCTTCATTTTTACACATCCAATGATGTTAACGCTTTTCCTAAAATGTTCATGGTGGACTCATTCTTCTATCTTGAGTTCACGAACAGATGAACTAGTCTTTTACCTATAAATTATGTATTATAATATCCGAGTCTCATTGAATATTGGTCATTTATTGTATTTTTTTAATGTTGCTTGATGCGCTCGTCTTGCTTTTGATATCAACTCGAATGAAAGAAATAAAGTTGATTGAAATGTCAAAAATTAAACAAAAACCTTGGTTGCAATATTTTAGCTTAACCAATTTTTTCGTATTCACAGACATCATCGAATATTAAACAGAAGAAATAAGTTACAGCTTGATATAAATAAAGTATTTTCGATACAACTGTGAAAAGAAGGCAGCTTTTGCTTGCTAGCTTAAACATATGTTTACGAGTAATGATAACATAATTTTATTGTCAACACTTACTTTTACTAAAAAAAAATACTCTTTAAACTTTAATATCTGTGTGGTTATTTTTAATGTCTGGTTCTCATGAATAATAAAACATTCTAGCAAACTCTCATAAACCTTAATTTTTTAAAGAAAATCTACGTTTCTCACAAATCATTCAAAAACGCACAAAAAAGATGTAAAGGCTTAATCTTTTCAAATTCATTTGTATTACTTCAATCTTAAACCTATCTTAAAGTTAAACAAAAATTCATAAAACTAGCTTAGTCAACCATAACTTGCAAACTAACTTACTGGTCTCATGCGGACACTCTAAGTTAAACTATAAAACTTAATTCTGATGCCTTCGGCCCTAAGATCTATTGAACTTTAATTCCATTTTGTTTAATTTTGTTTTCATTAGACAATTTAGAAAAAACTAATATCAATATCCTTCATTATTTTTACTTAAAAACTACTTTAAATAAAGTCCTTAATATAGAACAACCAAAGCAGCAAATCTATCTATCTACCGATTTTTGTTTTTCAGATTTTGTTGTCTTTTTATTCTTTTTTTATTCCATGTTACTGTTTATTTTTTTTTTACTTAAAACTAAACCCTTAAACTAAAAAACAAGTATGTAAGCCGGCCAAGGCTTCAAACCCCATCCCGACTACCCACTATCAAGTGCCGATTGAAGCCATCAAAACTGGTTCTCCTGCTTCACCCTATCAGATCAGTTCGGTCCCGTTCGGACACAGCCCTACTGAACCAAATATAAGTACTGATCTAACCAGATACCGAGGTACTTAACCACATTTTCGCTCGCTAATGGCTGCCCGTGAATATCAACGATGGCCGTCTTGTGCCAATTCTTGCACGTATCCCTCCTAGCCCTAGCCAACGGAGTCCGAAACAGAATTGTCTCCGACTTCTGGACATTTATTTTCAGTTTTCCGTCGTCCCAATATCGCTGAATCTTGTCGAAATCAAGCTGCAAGAGAATTCTAATAACCTCAACCTTTCGGGCCGTTCTGTACGCAATTAGATCGTCGGCGTTAGCAATTGCCTTTGTAAGACTACCTACCCTAGAATTCACCGCTACTTTTGAAGACCATTTTTAATTATTGTTGTTTTGATTTATTTCATTGGGTATCAGAAACGAGATTAGACGCAGCATGAATTGTGTCATGACCCACCTTGAACCCGAACTCTTTATCCGGAATTATTTTGTTGTCCACAACCCACCTAGTCAGAGCCCTATTGATGATCTTTTCGAAAACTTTGCTGATGCTCGGAAGAATACTTATCGACCGAAGATTTGACGGGTTGGAGTTGTCCTTAACCTTTTTCGGGAAAGGATGAACCACAGCGGTCTTCCAATGCACTGGATAATATGCATTATTCAGTGCATTATTGAAGAGTGTGGTGTAAATGTCAAATGCCTCCATCGGTAAATTTCTTAGTTCAAAGTTGGATATACCATCGACACCTGCTGACTTTTTGTTTTTTATTGAATTGAAAATGAGCTGAAGCTCAACCTTCGTCACTAACAACGGACTTGCTCCCGTTTGCTCGGCGATTATGGCATTTGCCAAGGAATCGTCATCGAACCGCATAAAGCCACAGTTCTCAGATCGCCATTGTATCATTTTGAAGATAAAGTGATTAAGTAGTTCTCTGTATTCCAGGTCGTGGTTGGGGCGAATGCTAACATTCACCTTGTACACTTGCTGGAAAGCGGATCTCATCACCTCCACTTTTTCCTTGGGATCTTCAATTATGTAAAAGTCATCGTCAAAGATGGCTTCTTCTGGATTTATTTGGGCTGCCTGAGTACATTTCTGTTCTCTTCAGTTCCTTGGAGTTTTAGACACGGAAGATCACTATCGGTCTTTTTCCTGAATATCTTGTTGATTTTAGGGAATTTGCTTGGATCACTGGAATTAAATAACCTGATCTTGCAGTCCCAGTAATTGGTTATTAATAACCTGTAGTTCGCCTTAATCAACAGATTTACATTATTGACGACTTCAGTGTCTTAACCTCCAAGTCGTGTATGCCACTCTTATTTCTTCATGGTGCGTCAATAGTAGCGTTTCTGTATGCGTCCATTTGGTCCCATTCTTTGTACTTTGGTATTGTCCGTTCTATCGTTCGTTTTATTGTTTCGTCCATCTGTTGTGAATATTGGTCAATTTCTGTATTTGTGAAGTTTCTGTTTGGTTGGTGGGGCTATGTCACTCGAACGAAGTTCTTTCGATAAGGCAATGGTGAAACGAGGCCAACGCATCTTACTGTAGTTGTAAGAGTGCATTGCAACGTATTCCTCCAACTCCATGCGTTCGTTCGGAATCTGCATTGCGGCAGCCAGTCCGCAGTGATCACTGTCGTACTCTACTGTCTGTAAGCAGTTTCGAGGGTGATTACCCACTTTGTCTGTAACTGTCAGTCTGGTGTCGTAAAGCAAAAGATCCAGAAAGGAGCCGCTTCTTGGATACGATGTCTTTTTAGTAGCCAGACAATCCAATGCACTAACCATCATGCCACGGGTACAACGGGGTAGGTAAGTAGCCAGATTATACATATGTATAATATATTTGGTATATAAGGGAGAGAGCTTTTAAAAGGTGGTTACGGTGCACATTGGTTTCGAATTTCTGAATATTGGAATGATTGGGAAAGAAAGAGTGTGGTAAAGCATTTCACATTCATGTAGTACGGCAAAATGAAGAATCTCTGTAATTGACAGAAGGACGGAAGGTGGGCTTTATTGTTTACTGATGAGCATTCCTAGAAGCCCGAGTACTACGGTTGAACTGGTTAAAAGGAGGAATGCAAATTGTTTTTTCTTAAGGGCATAAACCGTTAAAATACCGATGAAAATTGGTGACACAAGAAACTGTGTGACGAAGTTCAAGCGACGTAAATGAACCAAATGATAAAAATATCACTAATCAATTTAAATGCGTTCAATAATGTCTAAAAGGCTGAAATAAATTGCTAAAACACCAGCCACGCTTTGGACGTATATGGGTCTTGTAAGTAACAGCCAGATCAGAGGTCTTGTGATCGTTTCACAAGAGGTGTTTGTTGGTAATATAAATATACCGAGAATGTCAAGGTTTTCAGTCTCCTTGATGCAAATTCGACTCATGGATATTGGCAAAGGTGGTAAATTATTTGTTAAGGACAGTAAAAACTATTGAGTTTTAGACGCAATAAATACCTCTTGATTTTTATTACCGGTTTAAAAATGCTGTCTAGGTCATAATTCAATTAGCTTATCATATATTGCCATTAAGGTCCACATTTAAAGAGAAGGGTTGTGAATCTAAAAACGAATGTGAAAAATTGAGGGTACTTTGGTCAGCTTAACAATGTAATGGATTAGGATTTGCAGATATTAGATCATTTATATAATAAATATTACTTTCTACAACGATGTAAAGAGTTTCTCCACTGTTCTGTGTGATGAACCATGGAGCTAATGCTACAAAAGCCGTACTGCAGGTCATTAGCAATCTTTTGATCTACGAGATATTTCTTGAGCTAATTTTTCGGCGTTTTCATGACCTTGGAAAGAAGAGGCGTAAATGCAATCGATCGATAGTTGTAGTGTGAAGAGGATTCGCCTTTTTTGGAAATGTGCTGGACAAATGAAAGAGCTTATGTAGTGGTTTTGTCAGCGTTGAATACCATCTCTTCAGAAAAATAGCGGTATAGATGAGAATCAGCGGAATTAAATATGTTGTTGTGACTTAATTTACCACAGTATTAATAAATAAATTTGGTGATGCACCAGTCCGTTAAGAACTAGCGCCTAGTGACTTACAACTTTAAATCATTACTGTGTGCGTGTAATGTTGTCAGGGATAGAGGAGACCTACAGTTTTAAGCTGAATCCGAACGGTTAGTTTGAGACAGTACTTTTCGTGATAATAATTTCTCTAGGAGGATTGGTCAACACTTTAGATGGCACAGCAGGAACTGAAGCCAAGATCCCTGGCATCACAATCCTATGTGCTAACCATAACGACACGGGTATTACCTCGCCACAGTATAAGTGCTTAAAAAGATTGGTACCATTGAATCACTTACTTGCTCACGTACGGGTTGAGTAATAGCAATCATTGGCAGCGTTGAATTATCGGCGAACTGTCGAGCCAAGAGATTGGCTTTCATTGTTATTTTCATTGACAACGTGCGTAGAATTCCAAGAAGAGGAAGAATTCCTCACGTTTTTTACGAATGACCAAAAATGTTCACTACCATTGGAACATTGTAGTATTTTTTGTCGTAATTTGTATTCATTCAAACTGTTGGCCCGTCGAAAATGGGCGTCTTAGACCTTCTTAACTTTCTTAGACTTAGACCGGGTTTCCTGAGTAGGGTTGACCTTACAACAACTTAAACTTACTTGTTTAGCCCTAATAGCTTATTTGCAGCACAAATGAAACCATGCGTTAATTAGAACTTTTAAGTTTCAGACGAATATAGGCTTTGTAAATTATAGCCCAGATCAGATGGGGTACAAAACTTCTTGCATCGTCGCAGGAAACCTAAATATTTTTTTGGCGATGTCAAATAATGTGATCACTCCACAAGAGATGGTTTGTTATGCATAAGAGTTCCCATTCCCAAGATAATCAAACTGGTGATCATATTAGCGCTAGCAATAACGTTACTTTCGAAGAATAATAGTGACCATTGAAAGATTATGAAATAATTGTTTCTTCAATTTTTAAATTAATTTTATTTTCAATGAATGTAAACATAACATTTTCTTCGACTAATACGATCAATAAAAAGAATCTGATGCTTTCTTTTTAGCAAGTTTGCGATAAACGAAGAATTACGTACATGATAGGATGCATGTGTTATTACTTTATGAATGGCAATGCTTTTAAAACCAGAAAAGATCCAAGCACTCTAAATACAGTCATTTTCAAACATTAACAAGATGAAGAAAAATTTAAATTGCGAATAAGTATCCCTCAGCAAACATATTTCTGCAACATAGTTGGAAATTATTAAATAGTAGCACGCAAATCAGTGAAAGTAGATTCGAGCAAAGATTTAAAAAGTTGAATGCAACAATTTATCTAATGAACGAGGTTCCCCTTTCCACTTTCAAACTAAATGACGCGTGTTTTCAAAGTAAGCCAATCAAAATTTATTATCTGACAGATTTTTTAATGATGATGACGGAACATTGAACTTGATACTTGATGGGAGGTAATTGATCAATATCTATTTTATTCATGGAACATTAAACATAGCAATTTAATTGAGGATTGGTCTTCGTTATTTGAAGTCCTGGATTTATGTGAGAAAAAAGTTTAAATTCGACAAAATTGGTTCATGTCTTTTTTCGGGCATGTGTACATAAAGTATTTGGAATCAGAATGTGATCAAAATACTCGTTTCTGCATTAAAACCCAATTAAAAACCTTGAACACCAATCTTAAATTGAAAAAGTGAATAAAACACTTTAATTTACGGCATACTCTGTCTGTAATAAATATTTTTGGCAACAAAAAATGCAACTTTTCCGGTTTTAAGCTTCAGGTTTAGTGGTTTTTTGTTTTGGGTTGAATTGTTTTCTTATTTAAGTTGACCACTGACCTGAACGCCAACAGCTGCAGCATTGTTATTTTTATATTTTGTTAATTGGAACGTATTTTAAATTTAATTGCAGCTTAAGCTTTGGTGGGTTCCGAGTCTTAAAATTGAATTTAATACGGAGTAACACAATGAAGTTACGCCCAGTTGAATGATTCTCGTTGAACATCAGACGAGAGCGTGCATTTTTATTTTTGCAGAAATAATTGAGGAAAACAATAATAATAATATTAATTTAGATATTATGGGAGTGTCGAATATAATTGTAGGAGATCCATTCACCAAAGTGACATGCTTAGGGTAAACAATGAAATTATTTAGCTTTTAAGACAATATTTACATTTTGTCAAGGCTATGATGGCTTAATAAAGGATGTATGTAGCTTCCGGATGTAGGAGTAAGAAGGTAATGTTCATGTATTTCAAATAGTTTAGCCAAATGTACACAAAATTAATATTGTTTATAAATACGGTGTTTAAGTTATTTCAGTAGTGTTTTGTCAATACAAAATGTTCCTAAAATTAAAAATGATGACTAAAGTTTACCTACAGTAATAGATAGAATAAAATAATTTTGAAGACGAAACTCACTGCAGAAGTGTTTTGTTGGGATCCTAGTATTTCGTTTTATTTTAATCATTTCTGTGCCTGATCATTTTCCTATAACAACATATGCTCTTTTGGAGCCTTCCGAATCTAAATTGGGAACAAATTCATGACTGCAGCTTCTAAGTTCCAATAAGCGCGTGCAGCGGCAAATTGCGGCTAAAGAGTGAATCTCCAAACTTAACAGTAAATCCAGAGCTGGGCTTAAGGGTAAAATGATGATACTTTCTAGATGTACCGGTATTACGGTTGAATTGTTTGAGGGATTGAACACTATTTCACTGGCTTTTTCACTAAAGCATTGTTGGTGAAAATATCGATAAAACGGTGATAGGCATGAAACCTTGCGGAGGTGTTCAAAGAAGAAATGTCTCAGCAAAAGAACGATCACCTTTTATTTTCAAAATTTAATTTTTCAATTCTATCCAAAAGACTTAAGTACTTTTTTGGGTGTACCAGACCAAATATAAAAATTATGCTCGATTTTTGAACGAATAAAAGCTTTGTAAATAATTATAGGTAGATCAGAAGGTATACAAAACTTCTTGCACTGTCGCAGAAAAACCTAAACACTTAGCAGCATTTTTGGATATATACAATATATGATTTTTCCACAACAATTGGTGATGTACATACTTAGAACTGAAAGTAGCACCAGTGGATGGTGGCATATGGGGGATGGTTACGCATTTGCGACAGAAGTCAACATTAAGTTTTCGAAGCATTAAATTCTACACCGTTTTGGATTCCCCATTGGTAAATGCTGTCAAGGTCGGAATTTTTATGAGCGTATCATACGCTGTCGTTGGTAGTCCACATCCCAAGAACAAGGATGAGAATCCAAAAACAAATATGAAAAGCTGATGTTACTGTCATCAACGAAAAAATGTAGTGGGTAAGAATTTTCAGACAAAAGATCATTTATAAACATAATGTTGAGAAACGAAGCTGATATTATTTCTATTCATACATATATACATAATATGTCTTATTTATTAATGTTTAAATCATTATATAATTTAATTTAATTTTTATTTTGTTTAAATTGCCAAACATTTTGTAATTGCCCTATGCTCTATCTACTGTATTGGTTTTGGTATGACGGAAGCTGTTTATGATATATTTTTTGTTGTTAACATATTTTTTGTAAACATATTACATACCTACATAATCTATGCATTGCTTGCTAAGACCGTTGCATTTAAGAAAAAGAATAAACCGCAATGGTACATAGGTAATACCTTTGATATTGGTATCGTGTGCAAAATACTGGTTTTAGCAAGTGATGCATATGGGTTGGCTTCAATTTAAAGATGATAGAATCTTTCTCTTTTCTAGCAACCACCAAACCAGCCAGTCGCAAAATTAATTGTTCTTCTTGATTTGTTTGCAATGATTTAAATTTTGGAAATTAAATAATTTATAACGTTTCTTGATTTTTGGCGTTTTCCTAATTTAAATTTAAATTCTTAAACAAAATTGGTCCTTCGTTCCTGGATATTTGGAATCGGCTTTTCGTTTTTTTTTGGTTGGTGGTTCTTAGACCTGGGATTCCTATACACAGATAAGTATATCGCAGAAATCTGATTTTTGCCTGGTGCTCCACTGCGCTTTCATGGATGATTTTTTTTGGGGGGCTCGATTTGCTGCTGCTGTTATCTGTTGATTACTGTTGCTGGAACCATAATAAGAGAATTTTGTGCATTGTGAGCTGTTAGACTTTTGTTTGTTAGAAACGCATAAGAAAAGGTATTTCTAAATGCCAAAATGGAGGTTTTAAAACAAGCTCGTGGACATTACAAAGGCTCCATTACTAGAGTATATACATACGCGCAAGAAATTCCTGAAAGTGCCAATAGTTTAGAATTGAATGTGCGTTTGGAAAGGTTAGAGAAGGCCTTTAAAGACATTTGTAGTTCTCAATCGGCTCTTTTTGAATTTCATGCTGAAGAGGGTTACGTTGATCCAGAACCTGAGTTTGAGATTTTAGAATCGAAATATATAGTAGCCAAGTGTGCTCTGTTAAAACGTTTAAAAGACATTACTTCAGTGGAAAGCAATGGGGAAACGAACGTTTCGTTGAAGGAATTAGTTTCTTCCCAAGCCGAATTGGTAGATCGGTTAGGCCAGTTAGATAAAAACCCTACTAATATAAAGCTGCAACCTATGCACATTACACCGTTTTCCGGGGATTATCGGGAATGGCCAGGTTTTCGCGATGTGTTCTTGCAAACGGTGGACTGCAACACAAAACTTTCGAGTGCCCAAAAGTTTAGGTACTTGAAGTCGGTTTTGCGCGAGGACGCTTTTAATCTTTTGAACGGTGTTAGCATTTCGGATTCCAATTACCAGCTAGCTTGGGAGAAATTAGAAAATCGTTATGATAAACCACTTTTTATAATAAATTGTCTTATCGAACAATTCTTAAAATTGCCAAACGTCGGGTCGTGTGATGGCTCTCAATTGCGTAAGCTAGTGGATAAAGCTGATGAAGTTATTCGTGGTCTTGAAGCGGTTAAGTCGGAAGGTAGGGATCCGTGGCTTGTTTATTTATTGATAAATAAAACAGACTCTGAAACTAAAAAAGCTTGGGCTTTAGAAAACAAAATGTCGGAAGAGTCGACGATTAAAGACCTTCTTGATTTTCTAGAAAAGCGTTCTAATGCCTTAGAAGCTAGCGATCCGAAAACTTCTCGGGTCAAGAACTCTCGTACGTCAAATTCTTCGAATATAAAAAGCCTCGCCGTAGTAAATACCTCATGTCCAAAATGTAAAGGTGAACATTATCTTCCACAATGTCCAGATTTTATTTCAATGTCGGTTAGTTCCCGTCGTAATTTCGCTCGAGATCAACGATTATGCTATAACTGCCTCGGTACTAAACATTCGTCGAATCGATGTCGATCGAAAGCACGTTGTACGTCATGCAATTCTCGACACCATAGCTTGGTGCACTTAGATAACCCAAGCACAGCTAATGCCGTTGATCCTACGCAAGGCTCAGCTTCCGTCGTAAGCAACCATATGCAAAATGGTTCGCGTTCTTCGGTTATATTACCAACCGCTGTTGTAAAAGTGTATGACGTTTCTGGAAAGACTCATCTCGTTCGCGTTTTGTTGGATAGTGGTTCTCAGGTTTCGTTCGTAACTGATAGTTTGGTGAAAAGACTTGGTCTACGTCGTTCTCATGCTCGTTTACCAATATCCGGGATTTCGTCTGTTGAAGCTGGTGTGACTCAAGGTGCTGCTGAGTTAAAATTAAAATCCCGCATTAACTCACATACTATGCAAGTTGAGGCATATATTCTCAACCAAATAACTTCCCAAACGCCATCGCTTTCGTTGGAAGCCAGCAATTTCACTTTTCTTGACGATCTTTTGCTAGCGGACGTAGGATTCAAAAACCCAGGTCCCATTGATGTTTTGTTGGGGGCTGACAAGGCTTGGAGTATTCTGCTAAGTGATCATCGTTCAGATCCAGAAGGAAAGGTGGTTGCTCATGAGACATTGTTTGGATGGGTTGTAACGGGTTGTTTGCCAGGAAATTCGTTAATTTCATTGCACGCAGGTGTTGACCTTGATGTTATTTTGAAATCCTTTTGGGAAATTGAAGAGGTACCTCTAGGAGGTTCTTCCTTTAGAGTAATTGAAGATGAGGTAGATGAAAACTTTTCAAAAACTCTAACTCGTACACCTGATAATAAGTACATGGTAGAACTTCCTTTTCGACAAAACCATGTTAAGTTTGCTAACTCCATATCTGGAGCTTTGTCTAGACTTCTTGCAATGGAACGCCGGTTTTCGCGTGATAAAGACCTACAAGTGGAATACTGCAAGTTCATGCAGACTTATTTGAATCTGGGACACATGGAGCGTATCCCTGATGAGAAAATAGAACCTACGTCGGGAAGTGTTTTCTATTTGCCACATCACGCTGTGATCACAAACAAAATTCGTGTTGTTTTTGATGGGTCTCATAAAGATACCAAAAACTGTTCTCTTAATGAAATGCTTCATATAGGAACTCCTCTTCAACGAAATTTGGTTAACGTTTGTATTCGTTTTCGTCTTCACCGTTTCGTATTTTGTGCTGACATTGTTAAAATGTTTCGGCAAATTTGGGTGCATCCAAAGCATCGGGATTTTCAGAGGATAGTTTGGAGAGAATCCCCTGATAGTCCAATATCGCATTTTCGTTTGGCTACGGTAACATATGGTACTTCACCTGCTCCATATTTGTCCATGAAAGTTCTCCGTCAAATAGCGTTTGATTACAAACACCAGTTTCCCTTAGCATCACATGCAGTTTTGCATGACATGTATGTTGATGACCTAATGACGGGGGCTGATTCGCTGTCGGAGACTTTGGAGCTGAAGAAGCAGATCGTAGAGATGTTGTCATGTGGAGGTCTTGAGCTCAGCAAGTGGAGCTCTAATTGTTGGGAAATATTGCGTGACATCGACTGTAAAGAAGCTGTTTCACTGGATTTGGATAGTTCTTCTGAGTGTACCAAGGTTCTCGGTTTGGTTTGGAACCCGTATCATGACACCTTTACGTACAAAATTAGTTTACCCGAACACTTTGTGCCTACAAAACGGAAACTACTTTCAGAGGTTGCAAAGGTTTTTGATCCTTTGGGGTTTTTGGCTCCTTCCACTATTTTGTTGAAAATACTGTTTCAGGAGCTGTGGACCGCCAAGACGAAAATTGATTGGGATGATCCTTTGCCCTTCGAAATCGCAGAAAAATGGAAGCTATATCGGGAGAATTTGACCTATTTTGAAAACTTTAGGATTTTTCGAAGGTTTACCCAAAATTCTAAAAGCTTGGAGTTAATAGGTTTTTCGGATGCTTCAGAAAAGGCTTATTCTGCAGTGGTTTACTGTCGTAGTTGTTCGGAAGATGGTGTTGAAGTGAAGTTAGTCGCCGCCAAGACTCGAGTTGCTCCAGTAAAGCAGTTGTCTATTCCACGCCTGGAACTTTGTGGGAGTCTCCTTTTGTGTCGTTTAATAGAACTTATTCGGTCGTCATTAGATGTGAAACCAGTTAGAGTATCTGCGTTCTGTGACTCTCAAATTGTTTTGTCATGGCTTTCATCCTCGCCACGAAAATGGAGTACGTTTGTAGCGAATCGTACCTCTGAAATATTGTCTTCGTTACCTCGCTCGTCTTGGAGTCATGTCAGTTCATCTGAAAACCCTGCTGATTGTGCTTCGCGGGGTCTCTCGCCTAAGGATTTGATGGAACACAAATTGTGGTGGAACGGGCCAGAATGGCTGGTTCATAGTATTGATGAGTGGCCAAATCATTCTGAAACTGAAATAGAAGATATTCCTGAAGAAAGGAAGAAAGTCCATACAGTTCACGTTTCGGTTGCGGTGGAGCATTTTCTTGACAAAATTTCGCTTAAAATTTCTAGTTGGAGGAAAATTGTGAGAATAGTTTGCTATATTCGTCGCTTCATCTATTTTTGCCGTTTGCCTAAAGGTGATAGAAGGTGTGGATATCTTTCGCTCTCAGAGCTACGCCTTGGTAAAATAATCTGCCTCAAGTGGACTCAAAGAGAGTTTCTTAGAGAAATCAAAACTCTTAAGACTGACCGTTGTGTTGACAAGGCCTCAAAATTGTGTTCGCTTTCGCCTTTTATTGATGTCATCGGTTTATTGCGTGTCGGTGGTAGAATTTCAAATGCTAAAAACGTTCCCTTCGCGATTAGACACCCTATTATCCTGCCTAAAAATCATCCAATAACTCTGTTAATTCTCTTAGATGCTCACAGGAACTTTTTACATATCGGTGTTTCTGGACTTTTTGCACTGATTCGCCAGGAGTTTTGGATCCTCGGAAGCAGAAATCTTATTCGAAAACTAGTTCATGACTGTCAAACGTGTTTTCGTCAACGGAAAATTACTTCAACGCAGCTTATGGGAAATTTACCATCATCTCGCGTAAATCCATCATTTGCTTTCGCCCACACAGGATGTGATTACGCTGGCCCGATAACTCTTCGTTCATCTAGAGGAAGGAAACCAACGTTGTCCAAAGGGTATATTTCATTATTTGTCTGTATGACAACTAAGGCGCTGCACCTTGAATTAGTATCGGACCTGACCACAGACGCCTTTTTGGCTGCCCTAAAAAGATTTATCGCCAGGCGTGGTAGATGCAGCGTTTTGTATTCCGATAATGGTACGAACTTTCAAGGAGCGGCTCGTGTGCTATCAGACATGTATAAACTGGTGCAGTCCCAAAATCACAACAAAAAGGTTGCAGAAATGTTGGCTGGAGAAAGCATCGATTGGAAGTTTATTCCTCCTCACAGCCCTCACTTTGGTGGGCTTTGGGAAGCGGGGGTTAAATTAGTAAAACAACATCTTCGGCGAGTAGTTGGTGATAGTGTCCTTACCTTTGAAGAAATGTGTACCTTGCTAGCCCAAATCGAAGCCCTTTTAAATTCTAGGCCCCTTTGTGCTTCTTCCGATTCAGATCTTGATCCATTAACGCCTGCTCACTTTCTTATAGGTAGACCTTACACGGCGATTCCCGAGCCAAGTTATTTGGAATTACCCATTAATCGATTGGGAAGATGGCAGCTACTACAAAATATGATGCAAGGCTTCTGGCGAAGGTGGCATACCGACTACCTCACATCTTTGCAGCAGCGACCAAAATGGAGAGAAGACCTAAGAGATTTTGAAGTTGGTGACATGGTCATTCTGAAGGAATCTAACATGCCACCATCCCTATGGTCCTTAGGAAGAATAACCGCAGTTCATCCAGGTGAAGATGGACACGTACGGGTGGTTACATTGCGCACCAAACGAGGCACTTTCACGCGCCCTATAACCAAACTTGCCCTCTTGCCATGTCCTGAAATTCCTTCAGCGGGGGCGGCATGTTGAGAAACGAAGCTGATATTATTTCTATTCATACATATATACATAATATGTCTTATTTATTAATGTTTAAATCATTATATAATTTAATTTAATTTTTATTTTGTTTAAATTGCCAAACATTTTGTAATTGCCCTATGCTCTATCTACTGTATTGGTTTTGGTATGACGGAAGCTGTTTATGATATATTTTTTGTTGTTAACATATTTTTTGTAAACATATTACATACCTACATAATCTATGCATTGCTTGCTAAGACCGTTGCATTTAAGAAAAAGAATAAACCGCAATGGTACATAGGTAATACCTTTGATATTGGTATCGTGTGCAAAATACTGGTTTTAGCAAGTGATGCATATGGGTTGGCTTCAATTTAAAGATGATAGAATCTTTCTCTTTTCTAGCAACCACCAAACCAGCCAGTCGCAAAATTAATTGTTCTTCTTGATTTGTTTGCAATGATTTAAATTTTGGAAATTAAATAATTTATAACGTTTCTTGATTTTTGGCGTTTTCCTAATTTAAATTTAAATTCTTAAACACATAAAGAAGAGTGTTGGAGACAAAACGGAGCCCTGGGGTACACCAGCGTTTATTTGAACCCGTATAATACTTCTTGAATTAAATTATTATATAGAAGACTCCAGTTTTCTCCGTTGAAGATTAGCAGGATTTCGTCCAACGACAGTGTATTGCTCTTCGTATTGGGCTAAGTATGGGACAGGAACCCACGAGTTGTTGTACATCTTCCCTTACTCTTAAGTTGTACATAGTGCACTCCACATCTGTTTCATTGATGTATGGCAGGTAATTTAAGTATAGTAGTTCTCCCCTGGTTTTGAAAATGGTAGATATCATATCTAGGTTAAATCTATCATCAAAATAATTCTTCGGACCAAGGTCATGCTGCAATAGTCTGTATGTTGTTCTTGACTAACTTTGTTCCCTTTGGTTCTTAAATTCATTTCGTGTAGACTCTTCTGTTTTTGATATTAGATCTTGTATCTTACTCCTTGAGGGCACCTCCAAAATGGTGCTGTGGACGCTGCTAAGCCTAGCCCATTCATTGAAAAATTGCAGATTTCCCCTTTGGAGATACTTCAGTACTTTGTGAGGTCCCTGGGTTACTTAATTTAAAAAATAGAGCTTTCCTATCTATCGAGTCGAAGGCAGACTTAAAGTCAACGAAGAATGCGTAAAGTTTCTTTCCTCTATCCAGGAAGGACTGCGCAATGCCAGTAAGGGAGAAAATATTGTCCACGGTGGAGTAGTCTTTTCGGAAACCCGCTTTGAACTCATTGAGTAAATCGTTGTCTCGGATCCAGTTCGTCAGTCTCTCCAACATAATCACAGTAAATATTTTTGTCACTGTATTGAGGAACGGGATTCCTCTGTAATTGCTTGGATCTTTTGGGTCACCCTTCTTTAGTAAAGGAATTATTATATTTTTCTTGAATCTTTCCGGTGCCTTTCCAAAATTAAAAATAGAGCTGTAATCCTTTGTAAGCTCTTCTAGAAAAGTTGCAGTTGAATTTAAGAAGAATTCATATGGAACACGGTCTTCACCAGAACCTTTGTTAGTGTTTCAGCGGGAAATGACTCTGCTTACATCTTGTGCAGTTATTGGGCGATCTAGAAGAGCTAACTAGCTAGCTTCCAAAAATGGCAGCGCAAAATATCTAATGATGCTATTTAAGGCTATGTTTAGTTTATTTTTGCTGATGGAATCGCATCTGTGAGAACAGGTATAACGTATAACTAAAGTCCTTGCTAGCATTAGTCTGGTTTTAAATGGAGTGTTGTTTTGAGCGATCCACCGCGTTTTAAACGTTCCATAAGTTTTACCTATCGATTGGTTGATGTGATCATTACAGGTCAATGTTCTGTTGAAGATTACACAGATTTTTACTGAAATTTAGAAATTCTAATGGGTTTAGAAAACAGCTTGCTTCCTATCATTCGAAAAGGAAGAAAGCAGTTTAATAGCTTTTGAAGATATGTTGAATCTGTGACGCAATTTATTCAGAAGTATCGAGTGATTCACCATGTCGAATGCTTTTGAAAAGTCTAGTAGGACTAAAAAAGTTAGTTATCAAAATCGAGTTCAGCATTATCTTTTCACTGACTTTAGATAGAAAAGGAAGTATAAAAATCGGTATAAATTATACATCGAGTTTTCGGGAATAGGAACCTTTTTTGTTTTGTTTTCCATTGATGCCGGAAAATTTCGGTGGTAAGGATTATATTCATTACATGTGGAAAGTAGGGTTGAAGAAATGGAAGAATAGATTTAATGAAAATTGGATCCAAATCATCAGCACCGGTGGCATTGGTCTTTATACTTATGCAACTTTCAACTATGTCTAAGGCGTTCACACAATCGAACCTGAACAAAGTGTCTGTAGGAGTTGGTGGTATCGCATTGAGAGATACATAATCTCTTGGAGTTATTAAAGGCGTAGAAGCAAAATTACTGTATTCATTGCAGCTGGAAAATTATTTCTTTGTTTACCTATTCCCAGCTGGTAGAGGTAAAATTGTACTTTTGCGCGTTTAACCTTTTAAACTATTTTATTTCATAATGATTTGTACAACCCACTGAGTTCGTTAAAACGGAAACGTTTTCAGAGTCGATATGCTAGATCACGCCTTATAAGGTCTTTAATCCTAGGTATAAGGAAAATGTCATTGATATTCTTCAAATCTCTAAACTGAATTCTAGAAATCACTTGATTTACACTTGAATTAAAATCATAGAAAGAGTTTCATGAATCAAACTCAATAAACTCTTCTTGTTCATCTTCAGTTTTAAACTTTCATATTGAAATTATATTAGTGTTTTATTAATGGTCTTGATGGTGTACTATCCGCTTTTTCTTTGTAGAAAAAACCGTTGTTTTCGAGGGTCGTAACCTTTTTATAAACGTGTTAAAGGTAGCACAACCTTAAACACGTTTTTAGAAAGTTCGCTTTTTCATTTATCAGTTAAAGCTCAGTGCACAAGAAAGTTCCAAGCTATCTATAATATACCTTAACTGCTTAAGTCAATAATGTGTGATGCACTCGCCTTTCAATTATTTGTTAAAACCAGCACGGTTTTGGTAAAAAAAACTTTCTACTGTTACTAAATTATTTAATTTTACTTTGAAACTGTTTTAAATTTTAAAATATGTGTGTGAGCCGTTCTGATTAGCTGATTCAGTTGTCAATCGTAATTTAATCAATTTCATTTTTCCTATTGTTCTTTATGTTGCATAAAGTTCATATGCCAAACTGTAGATTAATAAGTATTTAGTTCTAAATTCTTTTAAATTCGTGTTACACGCGTTACCATAAATTATAGAAAATAGACATTGTAAGATTTACAGACGTAATTTTATGTTACTAGCTAACCTTATAAACGTATGTAAAATGTAATATAAACATTTCGTTTTTTTGTGTAATTGGTGTTTTTCTTATACCCTATTTTAATAGTTATATTCTTCTACTTGTGGAAGTTACAAAGCCGACAAAAAACGAAAAATCATAAGAAACAAGTCAACAGCTTGTGAGTTCAGTTAATGTTGAATATAGCTTTGGAATTTTTGTTTTCAACTCGTGATTTTGGTTATATTAACTCAAAGTTGATGTTTTCAACTGCCGACTTTTGAGAGACTTTTGTAACTCCCAAATAAAATTTAAGTTGAAAATCAAATTTGATATATTGATATAGAAATGTTGATTTCTTTTTGTATATTTTTATAAAAACAAGGCTATAATATATAAAACAGTTCCGAATAAAGTTGGAATGTTATTATTTTAAATGGTTTAATGTTGTCTTAAAAAAAAACACAATCACAACCAACGGAGCGAAAACAAATTGCCCTTCAAACATTTGAAGTCAACTTTTTACAAAAATTATGTTGTATTTAGTAAAGTGAATTTTTACTTTAAAATAAAAAAAAACGTAACCCCTAAATTATTTTAATATAACCTTTTCTGAGAGAAAAACAAAATGTTCACATTCTTCAGAACAAACCTTGAATAAGAGAAAGTCAACTTAGTATTGTATTTCTTTCTATGCTATAGAATTGAAATTAAATCATGAATTTGAAGAATATAAATTTTCCTGTTAAGTGATACTTTCGTCCAATTAATGTTTATTTTGAAAACTTAATGAAAATTTTATACCTTTTATTTAAATGTGAAAGCTTTGAATACACACAATTTCATTTCTGCATGAAATACATCCAAACTGTTTAAATCTTGGAATGCTTTCATATTTATGGAGTTGTCCAAATTAAATAGTAAGACCAGGACAGTCATGTTTTAAAAAAATCTAATAACTAAAATTGTCACTTTAGAGCTTGAAATATATAAACGTAAGGTTAAATTTCACATTATGTTTTTTTTTTTTATTTTTTCAGTCTCCTTAATTACTAAGTATTATCCAGGTAAAAATTCTGAATCCATTCTCGAGGATAATTTCACATTCTAAACTAGGAAGTTAAAAAATAAAGTAAGTAGTTTGTTTTCTTACCCCATAGTTGTAATAAACCCTAAAATTGATCAAATTAAAATGTTGTCTTAAATTTATCAATAGTGAAAGAAATCGCTCTAAATGTACTGGCATCAGCTCGTTTTTGTTTTAACAATAATTGAAAGCAAATTAATTTTTAAGAAAATTAATACAGCCTTACCTCGCAGCCCGTGCATCCGGAGCTTAACAAAAATATAAATGTTTTTTCTGTAGCACAAATTAATTTGTACAAATTGAGGAAACCTAAAGGTCAGAAATATTAGTGCATACATGTATTGTAAATTTAATACTCTACTTCTAAGTAATTAACTTTTTAAGTTAAAAATACCTCCAGCAACCTTCAAAACATTTGGTGCCCTTTGATTACTTTTTAAAAAGGGGAAATTGTAAAAAAATAGTGTTTTTGTACTTGAAAATGTTGTAACTAAATTTATATAGTCAAAGAAGATAATTTATTGGAATGATGTTGAACTTGGTTAAACCTAAGACCCATACTCAAGCTCACATTGTTTGTAACTTCATTCACTTTCATATGTGGTTTCCGTTAACATGAGACTTATAATAGCTGTAGGTACCTTTTACTCCAAAGAAGAAAAAAATAACCATTAACAATTTATTGTGGTCTGCAACAAGAAGGTCAATCGTCACTTGGTGTTGTAATTAAATAAACATTGCATATCAACAATACTGTGACCTCATAAACTAATATTCAGCAGAGCATTCCACCTCATAATCCAAACCCATACACATTTAACAATTCAAAGGCTCAAAAGTATGTCGATCAGATAAGATTATATCTTTATATACGAGTACGAGCAGCTACTCGTACTCGTTCTTTTTTATCAAACTGTTTCAAATGAATACAAATAACTTTGAAACTAGAGCTTGTGAGTCTTTTATTTTGTTGGTTGGTTTATTCAACAGTTTTCATTTTGGTGCACTTGGGAAAAGCATGACAATTTTTTCTTTTTGCAGTCTCCAGAGTGAGATTTAATCTTGATATTGTTAATCTGTGATCCATTGTTATGTCGATCAGATAAAATTTTTCTCAAATTACCACATTCTACATCTGGTAGATGTAATTGAGATGAAGTTATATTCCATTGGTATTTATAAACGAGTACCGATGTTTGATTGGGGCAGCAGTGTGGGCCTCAATTTTATACTACCACACGAGTACATACCGTTTTGTAAGGAGACTCCAGGGCACGTATAATTTAAATTCAGTTCTATTTTGTCATCGTGACTTTTCTAATAGATTTAACGATTGGTTTAAATTCAACGTAGTTTCAATGGAGACAACATTGCACTCACATCCACATATGATTGAGTTTATTGAACAAATTGGAATAAAATCGTTAAGTTCAAACGTGATTAAAAAGTAAAAAGTAAAAACAACCGTGATGTAGATTTATAAGATAAGTCATCTTCATGGGATTTTTTAAAAAGGTAAATACAATGTTTTAAAGTATTTAAACTGATCTGCTTAAGAGCGTTCTTAAAATCAAATTCTCAGTGAAGTAATTGTAATTGTTTTAAAACTGAAAGAAATTAAATGACCGAGCAGAGTTGTATTAAGACATTGGACTTCCATCTTTTTGGCATAAAATAAATAATATAAATAGGAGTTATTCAAACAAAAGTCACATAAACTTATTGGATTAAATATACATTTCAAGATAATTTTAAAAACACTATTAAGAGTACAAAATATAAATACAAACAAAATATATAAAAGTGAACTAGTATTTTTGTCAAATAAATAGTAAATTAGTTTAAGTAATTGATTTAAACAAAAATCATAATAATTAATTCCCATAAAAAGTCAGTTAATCAAAGATCAAAGTGATTGTGTCAGCATTTCAATGTTTTGATTTTTGAGAATTTAACTGTCATTTATGTTCTAACAAATTTTGTATAGTATATTTCGTCAATAAGGTTTAATATTCAAAGAAATATAACGGGTCTCTAGTAATAAACAAAAAATGAATTTTAATGAATGCTGTCTTCAAACAATTTCAATTTTATTTAAGAATATTCCATACAAAATAGTAATTTGAACACTTTGAAACTCTAAAATTTGTATCCCATATTTAAAACTAAGATTTTTAATACTTAAAATAATAATAAATCAAAATAGATGAACGAAAGAACACATTATTAGATTTAGGAAACAACACGGCACAAGTCAATATATAAAAGGAAGTCTACAAATAGAAGGTTTTTCGACATGGACAATGCACATCCTTCTTGGTATGTTGTAGTTCGTTCCTAATAGTTCAGGATTGTAGCCACAGCTTTGTACAAAGTACATGTGGCAGGCAAACTGATTTCCTTGTGCCACAGACTGACAAGGGCAACTTCATGTGTTCACGATGCGACACTTAATAAAAGTAATTAAATGTAGTAAAGTTTAAGCATTACATATAAAATCTTTCCCAAAACTCATAGATAGACATTCGAAAGAACACACAAACAGAGCCCTCCAATCACAATTCCACGACGACTATTACAATTGATATTATAAGCCAAATTACTTTGATGACAGTAACTTAAATAAAATAAATTAGGTGGGGTAACAGTCCATGAAGAACTAGGGCCTAGTGACTTACAACTCTCAACCATTTCTGTGTGCGAGTAATGTTGTCAGAGATGGAAGAGGCCTACAGTTTAAACCACTTTTTCATGACAAGAATTACTCTTGGAGGATTTGTCATTTTCTCTTAAGGGCAGTACCCGTGAAGAAACTTTAGATGGCGTAGGCAGGGATTGAACTCAAGACACCTTGCATGACAGTCACTAACCATCACGTTCCGGGATGACAGTAACTTGCTTAATCTTAATGCAATAGCATTTGAAGTGATCTGTAGGCATTTGTATAATAATAAACCTTGATGCTCCTGAAAATACATATCACTTTCTTGGGATTTTCAGATCTACAGAAGAGTGATCAATTCCTCAAAATTCTATAGACAAATCTAAAGTCAACTTTATTACTTTTTAAACTTCAACTTTTTAAATTTGTACTACTTTTCAAACTTTAACAAGCGTCTAGTGTTTTGTATGTTCTTGATGATTTTATTCTAAATTGAGCGTGTGTCGAAATTTTTTACTTCCCATAGTAAGTTATTGTAATGGGTCCGATTTGACAAATTAAATATTTTGACATTTCTCGACGTTTAAAGGTCAATAGAGTCGAAATAATTTTTTTTTAGAAATATGTCTGTGCGTGAGTGTGTACGTACGTTCGTACACCGTACGTTCGCGACGTTTTTTTCGTCTTAAAAAGCTCTACAACCAGAAGAGATATCGACTTCAAATAAATTTTGTTATACAGATAATAAGGCAGAAAGATGCAGAAAGGGCTCTCAAGAAAATTGCATTAGCGGTTTTTTACCATAACAGTTTAAAAAAAGGTAAAAATTTTGGTTAACCCTAAATATCTTACGAACCAAAAACGCTAGAGACTTGAATTAAATTTTATATAATATATTCCAACGTGATTTCAAACAAATATATTTTTGAAAAAAAAACCAATTAACGGTTTTTTTTATAAATCAAAAAAACTGAAAAAAAATGTGTCACCTCGAAAATGTTACGAATACAAAATGATTTTATCTCCCAAAACAATTTTGTGCAACGAAAAATAAAGTTTTCAACATCTGGTAAAATTTTAACAAAAATCGAATTGACAGTTTTTTTTTATAAAAAATAAAAACCTAACAAAAAAACAATACTAAGACTTGGTAAAAATTTTCTTATGACTCAAAAAGCTTTTAAAAGTTAAAAATATTATCTACCAACTCTTTTTATTTTACAGAAAATGTTGTTTTCTATATTAAGTATTTTTTTTATAAAAATCCAATAGTCCTTTTTTCCATAAAAAATTAAAATCTACAAAAAATAGTACGCAAATTTTGTAAAAATGGATGTTCGGTTCTTGATGCCTCCCAAATTAATTTTATTCATCCAATTTGTAAAAGTTTAAGTAATGCTACTAAAATTGGTAAAAATTTGTTTTCGACTAAAAATCTATTTAACAAAACTAGATTTTCAAACCAAACTATTTCTTTATCTGAAAAATATTCTTGGTAATTTTTAAAATTTGTGAGAATAATTCAACTGACAAATTTTTTAACCCAACACAAAAAACTACAAACTTTTAAGCAAGACAAATCGACTGGGAAGTTATCAGTGTGGGTCGCATGCCAGCCTCTTTTTAATTTTTAGTTTCAAGCAGTGTTTTTTATGTTTCGTTTTTATTATCTTTAATTTAAGATCTTAGGAAAGAAGTGTTAAATTTGGCATATAAATTATATAAAGTCTAAAATTAGAAGTTACATTGTTATTCAAAGCAATCAAATTAATTTACATTGGTTTTATTGTATTCAAATAAATTTGACTTTTTTTTTATTTCGTCGTCATGCTTCCTAAGCTGTTATAAATTTGTTAATGTTTAAACAAATTTCTTTGATATCGAAACTTTATTTAAAATGTTTTTTTTTTTCAAAAGTATAAATCAATTCTTAAACCATGAACTCGACTGGCAACGTATTAAGCAATGGTAATGTAATGTAATTTTGATATAATGGAAAAAAATATTTGTAAAACCTGTTTGAAAAAGAGATTTTAATCATCTATCTATTTAGTTTTATAAAAGAATCTTCAAAAGCAAGTTCTAATGTACTCTTAACTTTAATAAGTAGTATGAGTAAGTAGCTACTACAATAAAGTTTTAAGGCTTACAACTTCTGATAATTGTACATGACCTATTCAATCTCTTCAAATTTTTCACAATGTTGCCACAAATGGCATCGCCTGATTCACCTCCCTTTTAAATAAGTTTCAATTAATTTAAACGAATTGGTAGATTGTTAAAAGGTAAACTGTTGTTAATGGCGACCATTCAACTAATATTAAACACTTAAAATGACAGCTGAGTTCGAAAGGTGTTAAATGCCTGCACAAGGACGAATCCAGATTTTTAATCAGGAGGGGGCCATACACTTAACTGTGTTTTAATGTTTTGTAAAGGAGACTAACAAAATTTAAATAAAATAATGTGAACATTAACCTTATATTGACACATTTCAATTGCTAAACAACTTAAGTTTTAAATTATTTTAGAACATTGTTGTCCAGTAATGTATAGTCTAACTATTGAATTTGGATGACTCCCTTCATATGAAAGCATTCCAAAATTCCAACAGTTTTCTAAATATTAAATACTTACTACTAAAACAAATAAGTTTAGAGGGTTTTGGTGCATTTCACGCAATTAATGCGAAGAACGCTACAAAAATTCAAATATGTAGAAATGTCCTTTTTTTTTAGTAGTGTTTTCAAACTCTGGGACTGGGTACTGGGATGCCGAAAGCGAAAAGTATAAAAATAAAATTAAAACAAAAACAATGTTTGGGAAAACCTCTAAGAAAAATACAAGGATGTTGACCAAAGTGCCACTCTGGACATCGTAAACAAAATACAACGCACTTAGATCCTCCTACGGAAGAGAGCTGAGCATTAAGAGAAGTGAAAAATCCCGGAGAAGTGTATGTGCCAAATTTATGCTGTTTTAATGACATAATTTTCAGTCTTACATCCATAACCTGTTTTTTGTTTTATTTTTTACATGAATGAATTGTATAAGGGCAACTACTTCCGCTTGGTTTTCAGACATCCTTCCTTCTTGAACAATCATCCCGAAATTAATTAACGTCGTTGTGTTTGTCGAACATGTTCGTTTGCGTAAGCCCAAACGAAGATGTTCGCTGAACATGTTCATCATGTATGTCCAGCTTAAATCTCAGTTCTAGAGCATCCAAAGCAAATTCACTTCAAAATTCAACATAAAATAAATTTTGAAGTAAATAAAATGCACGACTGTGTCGCTAGAACTTGCTTATTTCTTTCAAATAGTCTGTTAAAAAATATTTCCTATATTTTGAAATTTAAAAATATACCTGCAAGATAAGTTTATCTCAAAAATTTAAATGCCATTTTATTTCTCAAAAAATCTCAAAAACTTATTTTTTTCAAAAATCATTTTAAAGTTTGACTTACAAAAATTTTTGGTAAGCACCAAAAAAAATGCTTCTAAATAGACATTTTGCATTTAAAAAATGTTGACCCCTTTCTGAGTTATGAAGTTTAGTAAACAAAATACATATTTTTGATTTGATCATTGACAAGAGCTTGTACAGAAAGAGAAGATTATTGATATCGGTCAATTACTTCTTGAGAAAACTCAAAAACAAAATAAAAATTGTATGAGGGTTACCATCATAAATATAAAATTTAGAAAAAGTTTTAAAAAAATCACATATTTTAACAAACAAATTTGTATGGGGAGCGCTGTTATTTTGTATATTAACAAAATGAAAAAAAGAGGCTGGGATGCGACCCACACTGATAACTTCCCATCCCGTCTGCCGATTTGTCTTGCTTAAAAGTTGGTCTATATGTACTCGTATCAATTTTTACAAAATTTGCGTACTATTTTTTGTAGATTTTATTTTTTATGAAAAAACGAACTGTTGGATTTTTATATAAAAATTACTAAATATCGAAAACAATATTTTTTGTGAAATAAAATAAGTTTGAAGCCAATATTTCAAATTTTTCTCTTATTTCGACTCTAGGGACCTTGAAACGTCAAGAAATGTCAAAATTTTCAATTTGACAAATCGGACCCAGTACAATAACTTCCTATGGGAAGTTAAAATTGTCTCACGCTAATGGACTGAAAACCTTAACATTAATCAACATAATTGTTTGGCCAAGAATAAAAGACAGACGGACGGAATCGGTGTACCCACTTTTTTCGACTTTTATACCGTGTCGTAACGTCATGTTTGATTAAAAGCTCTAGATCGACATTTTTTATTAATGCAAAACTTGCTATATAGTTCCAATATGTCAAAAAATTTTATAATAAAATTGAAGGCTAGTTTTGGGAATTTTGGGTAACTTAATATAAAATTGATGATCTCAAGGTTTCTTCTTAAATAAATATAAATATTCTAAACAAATTTTATGAAAATAATTTAAGGTCTGACTATATTTTTTTCAAATTCTAAATTGATTGAAAAAAAAATGTTAGTTGTTTTTGACAACAAACCACTTTTTGGTGAATTTCGTTAAATTATTAACACATTTTTTGTTGAAATCTTTACTTATACAACTTAACTGTATAAGCTTTATGGCTCATATGACTCCCATGGATCGTAAATTGGTCAAAAGTTGATGAACTTGTGCTGTGTTTTTGGAATAGGATTGAATATCTGATTCACATAACGTTACTGGTCCAGTCTTCAGTTAAATATATATAAATATAAATATTAATATTTATTTACATTAATATATGAAATAATTTAAATATTACGACTAGATTTGCCAACGAATAAATCACTGAATGTTTGTCATTATTTTTTTAAAACAACATTTTACAAGATAATTTTTACTGAGAAGTATACAATGGTAACTTACAAATTTACAGTATGCCACTATTCTGTCCATGCATTGTATAATATTGTACAACTTGAGAAAAAGCTAATTCTTGAATCGTGTTTTACATTTAATGACTGAGCAGTGTACATGATCAAAGATCAAATTGTTGTCGATATCACAAGTAATAGAGGTTAAATTGTATGGTCTACCTTTGTACGTACTTATGCCCAATTTCGTATTTCAAACAAATGAGATTATTTTAATGGTTTAAATATAAAAGGAAAAACTCATACATAAATATATGTAAATATCTTTGAAGCTTAACAACGTTGTCTTATTTAATATAATTTCATCAACAATTTTGTTTTTATATAAAATAAATGTACATAATTATAATTTTGTGAAATTAGGTTGCTATTTTATTTTATTTTCTGTACGTCAGTTCACTTAACTAAATGACCCAAGTATTTTGTTTTCAAATTTTAGTAGCAAACATTATTCATCAATTACCTGCCTACTTAATTTTATGATTTATTTATTACAACGCCGCGCCGTAAAGTTTAAATAATTATTTTCACAGACATTATTTTGTTTTCAACTTAGTTAGGCTTCTTTATGTGACAGAGAATCTGATATACAACTGCAAAATATAAAGATATGACAAAAATGGTGTTATAAGGCGTTAACATCCTCTTTAACTAGAAAAAAGAAAGATAATTTAAAAATGCATGGCTTTTGATACTAAGTTAATAATGCAAAATTTGTATTTAAAAAAGCGAGGATGTAATTTTTTGATAAATCTTGTCGTGATAAAAATTCTTTAATCCTAGGCTCCACAATTATAGATATAATCCACACTTAAGACGAACTACTCTTTAGACTCTGGCGCTGCACGATCTACTTAACGAATTTTCGAAGCATTGATGTATCTTAATCGAAAAACAATCCGGTACTGATTGTTGCCTAGAATAAATGTAATACATACACAAGAAGTGGATAACTGCCTAAGCAGGAAACTAGTCTAAGTCTAAGTTTTAAAAGTTCAGCACACCTTAGAAATGCCTCTGGGTTAATTTATTTTTCACAAGAAATAAAAAACAAAATCAAATGTATTGCAATAGAATTTAATAATAGTGGTTAGTGGTTTAGATATTACTTTATATGTTAAGGGGTGTTTAAATAATGGGCTTGGCCTATGATTATACAGCCTACATAAGATTTGCTTTTTTCTTATGGAATACAAATAATTTGATCGTTAAATGATCTACAGCTTCGGTTGATGGATTTAATGTATCTTTCTATTCGTTTTTCTTATCGGGGATCATTTGTGTGAGAAAAATGAATTTTTTAATTTGTAAAGTTTCCATATCAGCTGCATTTCAAGCTTGTTTTTGGCTAAATTAAAGATGGAATGAGATATGTGAACAATGAATGCAATATTTATTTCCCAATATTATTTTTATGATAACTGATCTAGTTCGGAAATCAGAGGACAGGGTGCCCCATTATAACTTATCTCAGTTGGCTTAACACACATATTGTATTTTTTAAAAACAGAATTCAGTTAAGAAACATTGCCAACGTAAGTTTTGAGAGTTCTTACGACGAAAAAAATTCACAGAATTATGGCCAGTAAATAAATTTAGTAGCCAATTTCTTCTACAACAAATATCGCATGCCTTAAACTTTAAATAAATAATTCATTTATGGGTTGAAACAATATATCGTTAGTGTTTTTACCGCTCGTCTAACTTTTGGAGAAACGGACACCAAAGATTTTTGTTTTTTATAATAAGCGCACACTTCCTTATTATGTAGACAGAGTGTGAGCACTAGAAAAGGGAGAGAGGGATTCAGAGGAGGTGTACGTGTACATTGGTTTTGAATTCCTGAATATTGTAATCTCAGTGCTTAATAGTACGACCGATGTTCGTCTTGAGGGTATATTGTGAGTATTCCTAGAAGCTATTTAAGATATGTCCGCAAAAACTTTTCGAAAAAATGTAATAAAAACATAATAACTTAAAAACAACAAAATACAATTGGTTTTTAATAAATTAATTTAATTTAACAATTCCAGTTCTTCAATTGCACAATTTAACAAAACCTAGAATTTTGTTAAAAATATCTAAAGCTTGGTTCATTACATAAAATTCTTTTAGAATCGGATATCTGCCAAAAAAATTAATTTCTTCTCTTTCCTTGAGGTTGCAGGTATTGCACAAAGTAGGAAGACCAGGACGATGTGGAATGCATAAGAGTAGTATCAAGCCGCTCATAATTTAAATATTGCATTTATCATTGATAGAGACCAACGATTTAAATATTTAAGGAGTATTAGTAGGATTTAATCCCTATATTTGTAACTTGAGGGAGCTACATCATCCAGTAAATTATCAAACATATTTCTTAGAAGAGCGGGTACAATGCCTTTTAGAATCCCCTAAATTCTTCCAAGTTTTTGACTAGGTTGCTTCTCATAGTTATCATCGACTTGAGTATTAAATTAGGTAGTCTTCTTTCATCTATCTGCAGAAGCTGCAACATATGTAGTTTTAGTGTTTAAACATAAAGGTTGCAAAGTGGTTTCAAGATGAACCATGTAATTTGAAGTTCAGGCCAACAAACGAAAAATACGTTTAAGAAATTATTTTTAACACTTTTCAACCATATCGAGGAGAACTAGCGTCCCTTCTATTTCTATTCCTTCCTTATTATAGTGTCAGCAGGAGAGATCAGAAAGAGTCGTCATTCATTCAAAATCCATCCGCCAAGAGGATAAGACGTGTAAAAGTTTTGCTCTGTTGTTTGTTATTTTATTAAATATAAATTAATATTTGACCTAAGTAAATAAAGAAACCCCGAGATAATAGGAGCTTGAACCCCACATACATGGTAGTTGCATCTAAATACGTAATGAGAAGTCAACTCTTTGAATTCCAAAATAGAAATCAATGTTCATAAATTATAATAATATTATGATAAATTATTGGTCATTGAAAGTTGGTGAAAAGTAATTTTATGTCAGATTTTGTCGTTTGAGTAGTTAACATCTGAGGTAAAGTATGATGGTCGTTAAAAGAAAATGCTGGTTTGAGGCGGTCTCTGAAATAGTTTTTTTATCCTTTAATCTTGAGCTTGTAATACTTGTTTGCCTTCGACTTTACAATGTACAGTCCATCATGGGCTTGCGGGTTTTGTTGGTTGGTTGGTTATTTTGCATATTGCATATTTTATACATATATTGATATATCGCTTGAAATTCTAAAAGTCTCGCATAAAACAATTAATGATGTATCGTAAACAAGTTCTGCTAGGGTTACTTTGTAGTCTTCTTGTAGAGACGATCTTAGATCGAGCAGAATAATTGAGAGTTTGGGAACCCAATCTTCAGTTGCATGGCATTTGATTACAGTCTTCAATGTTCGGTGGAATCGCTCTATCATTCCATTTGCCTATGAGGATGATAAGGCAACGAACGGTGTCTCTTTATACCTAGAAGTTTAGATTGCTTCGTTTCTTGGCAAGTCACAATATTCCAAACCTGGAGATCAATCCGGAGAAAAAAGCTGTCGAAATTGCTTCAGCAGTGATATCAGAGAGAGGAATTACTTTTCGACAACTTGTAAATTGGTCAATGAATATGAAGGCGTATGTGTTTGATGGCAATGGCCCAACTAGATCAAGATGAACATGATACAATCTTTCTTTACGTGATGCAAAATTATCAAAGGGAGACGTTGTGTGTTACTCAAACTTGCTTGTTTGAGCAGCTAATGCATGTTTTGGACCATTTGAGGGAATTTGCCTTCAGGTCCGGCCAAAAACATATTTTGAGCATATGAGAAGTTTCTTAATTTTGTCATATGACAAGTTGTTGATTTCATTAAAAGAGTGGTGTCTAAGATTTGATGGAATATATGGCCGCACCTTGCGCACTTGAAGATGGTGAACAAATTGCGTTTATTTCGGATAGAGCATCAGCCACTACGTTATTCTTGTCATTGAATTATATTTGTTGGAAAATGTCCGATGTTGCTCAAATGTCTGCTGAATTGACAAGGGCTTGAACAAATTGTTTTCCTTTCAGCATGTGTTGAAAATCCTTCATTGCCATGTAAGCACTTAAGAGATCGTGATAAAAGGCGCTATATTTGGTTTGAGTTTGTGAAAATTTCTTTAAAAGAATCGAAGAGGTTGCCAATGTTTTGATACAAATTGTTGTATTACAGCACCCAAAGCTGTGTCAGATGCAACTGTCATAATTAACAATGGAGCTTTAACACCTGGATGTGCAAATAGTGTTGAATTGGTTAGAGCTTCCTTGCAGTTTTGAAAAGCTCTAAAAAGTTCGGGCGTCCAGTTGATAATGATTTTATCATTTTGTTTTGTTGCCGCATGGATATGCATGAAGAGGAGCTTGAATCAGCTTTGGAAACAAAGCGTCTGTAGAAATTAAGCATTCCTAAAACCTTCTTAACTTTGGACTGTTGATGGCTTTTTGTAGGCTATGATGGTGTCAGCTTTGGATGGCATTGGTTAGATCTTTGTATATGAAAGATATTCAAAGGTTTGATTTCCTCTTTATTGTCAAGACAACCTAAAAAGTTTACATATGAAGACTCTAAGTGAAATATATGTAGTACCCGTGGCATAATGGTTGGTGCTTAAGACTGTCAAATCTTTGAAAATCTTTTTCACTGGTACTGCCTCTTGCGAGAAATTGACCAATCCTCAAGAGTATTTCTTGTCATGAAAAATTCTTTCTCAAATTAACTGTATTATAAGCTGTAGATCCCCTCAATTACTGCAATTACTCGCACACGGAAATTATTGAGAGTTTTAAGTCACTAGGCCTTGGTTTAAAGTAAACAATATGATTGAAGGATCACAAAACTAAGGTACTTATGCTCTCGAAAAATTTCAAAATTCTGTCTTTTGTAGGCCCACCCCCAGAAAAACAATATTGTCCTGCGAAAATGAGGTATGTCATTCGCAAACCTCTGAACTGAATACCCCATCTAATTTAGTCGCTGATATCAAAAATGAAGAGCAAACTACTTAACACCAATCCTTGTCTTATTCCCATTTGTCCCAAACATAAGACAAATTGTTTCAACAATAAGAAATCCTGTCATTTCCCAAGAAGCTCTCAACTTGTGTAAACTGGCCGTTAATCATATCTTTGCTTTTTGAGTATGTAATAATAATGAGTACGACAGTCTAGATGAAAGCCGTGATTTATAAAAATAGTGCAACACAGATGGGAAACTAAATCTTGAACACCACGTTTTAGGCTAAAGTTTATCATTTTCCAGCTATAATAAAAACATTGTTATTTTTGGTATTTATTTGTAAATATTTTAGGTGTTTAATCATAGACAATCAACTGTTGTTTATTTTTAAAGCTTCTGGTCAAGGTAATTATACCATTAGTTTGGCTGAGTTCTTAGGTTAAGCAAGTTACGACATTCACTTAAACAAAAGAGGCTTTAACATCAACCTTTTAATCGGTTAAAGCAAAGTAAAGAAATTAGTTATAAACTACCTTCCAAACCGACTTAGTAGATGAGGAACCTAATTAAGTACTTTTAAACATGTCTGATGTACATAATAACTTTTAACAAAAACAATGCATGTGTATTACCTATTTTTGTTAATTAATTTATGACTCGCGTGATTGGCGCTCATACAGCACTTTTTATTATTTTATATTAATTTGTTATGTTGTGCTAACAACAATATTTGAAAGGAAAATTTTTAAATTACTCAATACATTTTTATTAAAATTTTCTTTACAAAAAAGAGTTCAGGCACATCATCTTATTTTATAAATGAAGCTTCTTTCTAACTTCCTTTTTCAAATGCAGTGCGGACTTTCACTTATCCTGCTCTCAATTAAACTTTGACCATAATTAATTGAACACTTGTGAATTCCTCTAACATTCATATTTCAAGAAAATCTCGGATTTAAAATATTTCAGGGGTCAACTTTGACAGCAAAAATTGCGTCTGACATCGTGATATTTTATAGAAAAAATAGTATAAGCAGCGTTTTAAGTTGAATTTTATAAATTCACTACATTGTTGCAAATAAATGTACAAATATGGTGCAACAATGAAACACCAGGTGCAATATTGCCGCTTATACTGTGAAACATAATACATTGTTTCAATTTTGGCTAATTGCCATCAGGATGGAAGCTGTGCGAACTTCGCCACGGCGGCGCGGCGACGGAGACTGCAAATTGCCTTTTATTGTGCGGATATTTGTGTAGATTTATATTTGATTCAACTCTATAGTGTCACAAAATAATAATAACCCCAAGCTATTCCCAGTTTGGAGAAAATCAACAAAAAAAGAAGTCCTATAAAGTTTTATTTTTGTACCACACACGACATGATTTTGAAATGGATGGTGTTTATATTTTATAAGCTGATGGTGCTGCAGGCAATAAATTCTTCAGAAAGAGTAAGAGTTAGACAATTAAAAAACTGACTTATGAGCTAACCTATGATCTATAAAAATGCTTTTACTATACGTATTGTTAAACAATTCTGACTTATTTCTTTTACGTATATTAAACAAAAGTTGTTAAAACTATTTAATAGAAAAAAAGCTTGAAATGTTTAAACTTTTTTCTTATCCATTACTCGCACCTGTGATTTTTTTGCGTCACATACATTTATATAGTGATTGAAGCCCCCAATTACCTCAATGTTAACAGTTTTTACTGTTAAAAGTGCAATGGGAGAATTTCAATGAGTTTTACTTAATCTTTTTATCTTCTGGGGTTTATAATCCTATCTGCATTTGCGAGTTAAAATTTGTTTGAAAAGGTGCTTAAATAATAGAATAACCCATCAGATATAGGAATATAACATAAAATATAAGGAAGCAATCAGATAATTACAATGATAGTTACGATATTTATGTAACGTCTTGACACTTATAGTTAAGGTAACGCTAACAATCTGAATAAGTTAATTTTCCAGTAAATTACTTACTATCAAAGATTGTTTGACAAATGTATAAACTTATTTCAATAATTTTGGTCAATATTATCATGAGGTCGACAGCCAGGATCCGATACTGTTATCGTATCCTAAAAGTGAAAGCCATTCAGCCGCGTTTCTGCAGGCTTCGTGCGTAGGTCTTATAATCCTTCTCTTCAGAGTAAGGCTACAATAAAGTGTACCTCAAGACTTTTCCAGCGAGCTAGGCGCCCAGCCCATCGGAGTATACCAAGCTTATATTGTATCACGATATCTGTTTTCATATTGCATACAGTTCATGATTGTAGCTCCTCCGAAGTGGTACTTCCTCACATAAGGGAGGAGTGGGGAATATGATATCTAAGAGAACTACGAAGACCTCTGATCGTGTTTGGTATTTTTATGTACATATATAGTTTTTCGCTAAACATTTTGCACTCGTTTCGTGAACCAATGAAAAGCTGCTTTCTAAACAGCCAAATTCATTCAACATTTGTAATTCTTAACGTAGATTAAGAAATTAACATTTAATATTTTGTTAAAAAAAATGGGTTTTTAACGCCGCGTTTTTAAAGTCGTTTAAGTTCATGTTAGGTAGGAAATTCACACCTCGAATCTCGCGCTTCATAGTAATAGGAAAATGCCTAGTTTAGACTTCTTCTCCATTTTTGTTTTTCTTTGAACTTTCACGAGAAATAAGAATAGTTGGGAAGGGGTCTGAACTCCCCATTATGTTTCGGCAAGTTTTGCAAACTCATCCAACAACTTGTCGAATCCGTGATTGTGTGTGTGAAAGTAAAGTTTCGCTGAGAGTCAACAACGGTGGCTTTCCTGATGAGCGTAAGGCTTCCAGGAATCCGCGATACCGTGACCGACAATCACGAAAACGGATGCTTGTGTTGGATAAATGTGTGTGTGACTGGAATGGTCGAGGGAGGAAGAAAGTAATTTTAAATTAGCTTGGAAGGCACTCTAGATAGAGCCTTTCAAGCGACAAGTAAAAGAGGAGGAAAAAGTTCGAGGAATTGTCAAGGAAAAAGAAAAGTCGAGAAGGAGGAAGAGAAATTGGAGGTTATTGAGGAAATCGAGAAAAATAATAAGGAAATTGGAGATTCGAGGATAGAGGATCGAGGTGTAGGAGGAGGTAGGAGGATTTTGGAAAGGAGTTAAATAGAAAAATAAAAAAAGAAGATAAGTAACTATTTTTGTTTTGTTCTTTGTTAATTTGTTCGGTACGCGTCCGGTGTTAAAAGCCCATTTTCTTTTTTTAATTTGCTTCTTTTTATTATTTAAATTTTTTGTTATTTTCACTTTTCTTTTGAAAACATTTTGGGTTTTAGTCCAGGGATCTTCAATCCCACGGCTTCCCAAAGAAATAAATTATTAAATTCAAAAATCAAACGTTCGTTACTTTTTTTTAATCGCTTCGCTCATCATAAGAGTTTTGGAATTTTCTTCTTCGGCTTGTTAAAAAATTTCCTAGCGCCCATTTTCTTTGCAACGTACCCCACTTAAGGTACTTGCAATAAAATACTAGATTCAATTGTAACAATTTGATTGATTTTATAAATCGATTAACATTGTTATAATAATTTTATATAAATAAATTCTTCCAAAAGAACCCAGCCTAGCTGAGCAGCCGCGGTTACAGCTTCGTCAACGAGCTGTATTGTTGCACATTTTTTTGTTCTCTCTTTTGTGTCGCGTTCGAACTCATTTGAGTGCAAATTCGTCGCTACACAGCCGCCGTGATTTTAATTATTTGTCTCCAAATAATTAATAATAATAATAAAAAAGTGTAACAATTTACCCATCTGAATGGAACATATGTTTAGATATAAACATTCTAGAGAGGTTAAAACGCAACTTAATTTAAAATAATTTAAAAATCGAATACTAACTTTTTGATATTTGTTTTTTGCATGTTTTCAAGAAATTCGGGAGATGTACTCCATTTTAAAATGTCTCCGAAATCTGAAATCACCCAATTTTACGTTGAAGAATAACTTTTTTAATTGATCAACAGCTATCCAAATTAATAAGAGCGTAATCAGTCTAAAAAATTAGTTAGTGCAACAGTCCGTAGAGACCTAGGGCTTAGTGACCTACAAATCTCAACTAATCATGTGGGCGAGTCATATCAGGACTGGAGGGAACCTACAGTTTTTTTTACATAGAATTCGAACGGCAAATTTGGGAAAGAACTTTTCATGGGTAGATTTACTCTTGGAGGATTTGTCAGTTCCGCGCAAGAGGCAGTAGTCTTGAAAAAAGCCTTAGGTGGCACAATACCAAAAACATGGCATGGCCGGTACTACAACTTTCAAATTTTCAAACAACTGGTAAACTTACGTCTTTATATGAATAGTCATCCAAATACCTTAATTATTTGAATTAGAAAATTAATCAGCGTAGGTTGTTTTCCCAATAGGTAAACAGTTTTTTCAGAAAGTCAATATTGTATAACCAATTTAAAAAAAAAAACGTATCCCTGGCGTTCCATTGGATAAAATAGATCGATTAGTTTTTTGATTTAAAGTTATGTTTGTAGGGCTTAATTTATGGAAAATATTTATTGAATTACTCAGAGATTCAGAGTAACCTCCATAATTCCTTTGCTGTTAAAAATATTTGTAAAAATTGCTTAGAAGCTAATTTCTTGAAAAATACGAGTTGTTAACACCAAAGCATTCAAGTTTTTGTAAGACACAATATTTAAAAGCAATCGAACAGGATCATGTAATATTCTTAGTTTTACTAGTTTTCTCCAAGGCTTCTGAGCACATCATACTCTGCAACCAAGTTTTCCCCAAATGAGGTTCGTCTGATATACTCTCTCTCATGGAAATATTGGGAAATTATAAAATAAGCCAGACATTTTTTTATTTAATGCCAATAGAGTTCCTCAAGGATCCATACTTACCCCACTTCTCTTTTCAATTTTCGTTAGTTCTTTAGTTAAATATTGTTCACCTCGGTTATACGCTTATGATAGTCAATTATACATATGCTGTCTCTTGGGTTTTATTGATTCTACAGTGACTTGTATTAATGAAGACCTCGAAGAGCTTAAGCGTTAATACAACAATAATAAATCATTGATGAATGCAAACCAATGAAAATGTCTAATAACATTAAAAAGTAAGTTGGATATTTGGATATGTCTTACTTTCCATTCATTTTCTTTGATAATTTTATCATCGAGTTCGTAGGAACGCCAAAGAACAAAGCGTGATTTTTATCCGCAATAAGACTTGGAAAAATCACGTATTTTACATAGTAGGCAAGGCATATGTAGTTTTCTAGGACGTTACATTACGAGCATTACTTGAAAAAAACACTCTTACTATTATGGCTGAATCACAAACACGTTTCAGCTTCTGCTTCACCTCACAATTACGAGTTCAGCCATAGGAATTCAATGCAGGCTATCACAATAGAGCTTCGACCTCAAGTTTCGTTTGCAAATCGTAAGAAAAAGAACGTAATGTGACTCCAACCGGAAGGTCTAGTTCAATTATCTGAACATACGCTTTGTTTGACAGCTCAACAGCTGTAAAGAAATGTCATTCAAAACAACCTCGAAGCAGGCCCACCGTAACGGAGACGAAGCCGGAGCTGAATCGTGTTTGTGATTCAGCCATTAAAGACTTACGGTTGTGAGATCTTCTGTAATTGAAATTCTTTTAAAATATTGGGCCTTAGCCCTAATATCGGATATACTTTTTTACTACCAACCTTGAGATCTGTACGTTTTAATATTTTAATTTCGGAAAGATAGTTTTTTGTTAACTCAGCACGCCTGTTAAATACATTACCACTTCAGATAAGAACAAATAATGGTACTTAATCTTTGAAAAGCAACAGAAATCATATTTTTTTAATTTGTATAACTTCACCTTCTAAACAGGGCAGCGCACTAATCGTGCTACAAAAATAGGACGTAATGAATTTGGATAGTCCAAAAGGAACTTAGTTAGGAGTTTAGCGGTACTTTCCCGGGTAGATGAAGAATTATGAGGCTGTTGAACATATTTGCCGAATCTGGAAGCATTGCACAAGGACCGCACCATCAAGATCCCAATGTTCGTATTCAGGATACAATCGCCTCTGTAGCTTCGGCAATACAGGTAAATCCAAACTTTTCGAGTCAAAACTTGTCGGGGAAAATTGAAGTTAACAGAGCTCATTTCAGCGGATACTTCAAGATGAATTAAGCTTGTATCCGTACAAAATCTAAACTACAAGCAAGTTAAACCCTCAGTTTTGCCACCAAATGATTTCAGTGGCCGAAGAAGACAAAACATTGATTAATTATTTGTTCATGTCGGATAAGGCTAATTTTGACCTAAACGGCGATGTAAATAAGCAAACTTGACCTATCACATGCTTAATGTACCGGAACTGCACCCAGGACGTGGTGTGTTGCAGTTTCATCAAGGAACATTGTAGAGCCATAATTCTTTGAAGAAAACGGTGTAACAGTAACTGTCATTGTGTACCGTTAATTAAAGACGTTGAACTAGTTTCTTTTTTGCCCAGAACTGCGTCGAAGACGTATCCAGGTCCGTTCCGCCATCGAGAGCTATAAAACTTCCCAGATAATCAAACTGCTCGAACTCCTCTATGGTCCTCTGCCTTAGAATATCTTATTATGTGCTTTGGCCCGTAGTCATTACTTTGGTCTTATTTGTGTTAATCCTTAAGCCAGCCACCTCTCCATTCAATTGCAGCGAATGACACATCTGATTTAAGCCTGCCGTGTTGTTTGCCATGAGACAAATATCGTCAGCATAATAGCTGATAAAATTGGGACAAGACATCTCCATTTCTCACTCCTTTACGCACATCGAAGGATATATATATTGTGCAACACAAAACACCTTGCGTTGTTGTACAATTCTTTAATAACATCGACAATTTTCTCAGGGATTCCTCGCGCAATAAGCGATCAAACGCCTTCTCAAAATCTACAAACATTGGGAACAGCGGTGATTGGTACTCAGATGATTGTTCGAGTATAATTCGCAAGGTGTTGATGTGGTCGACGCACGATCGGCCACTGCGAAACCCCGCTTGGTGCCTATTGAGGGTGAACTCGATTTGCCATAAACTTCGGAAAAATGGACAGAACTGTGATACCCCGCCAGTTATTACAAGTTTTTGAGGTTTCCTTTCTTTGGTTACTTAACAATAACTCCATTCTTCCAGTCCCTTGGGTAAGTTTCACTCTCCCAGACAGCCTGCACGAGTTTAAGCAAAATGCGGGAAGTCCTTCAGGGTCTGCTTCTGCGGGAATACCATAAAGTACAGCTGCTTTGTTTTTCTTTAGAAGATGTATCGCATTACTTATCTCTGCACTTGTTGGGGGACTGGTGTCAATACGCCTAGAAGATCTGCGCATGTTGTTCAATTGTGGATTGAATTCTGCATTGTGGTCATCATTTAGCAGCGCATAAAAGTGCTCCTTCCATCTTTGTAGCTGATCTTCTATCGTTAATAAAAGGTTGCCGTTAAAAACTTACACGGAATGGTTAGTGTTAGTGCTACTACGCTGTCCGACAATGTCCTTAGTGATGTTATACAGCTGCCTTTCGTCCCCTCTTCCTGCAACATGTTCCACATTTTCCGCAAGTTTGTCCACCCTTGCCCTCTTGTCTCGTCTCACACACCGCTGCACTGTCTTATGAGATGCTCTATACTCATTTCGTAGAATCAATTTCCGCTGAGCATCACTTACTGAATTGATTCCAATTTTAAGTGTTCTTCAATATGTGATTTTGTCCCAGGTGTCTTGGGATATCTAGGAATATCTAGCTCTTGTCTGTCTAAGTATAGTTTCAGTTCCAGCTTCCATGTAAGCACTCTTAATTTGGACCCACATAGCATCTACCGATAAGCCAGCATTTTGTATGTTCGATGCTTTGTCGCCGAGTGTGGGGACGAAATTACGATTTACATCAGGGACATTTATAACGCTTGTATTGAATCTTGGTCTCCTTGGTGTACCCTCTGAGGGACGCGACGCTGTTCAGCAGCTGTTCGTAAGCGAAGCAAATCAGTATTCTTATTTTGCAATGTAAATATGTTGATGTATTTATTTAAATTTAACTTTCTGAGCGTATTATGGTATCTATTGTTAAAAAAAAATTCATATAAAAAAGATATTGTGTCTAATATTGTAGCTTATTGAAAAGAAGATGGCTTTAAAATTTAGACAACTTATTATAAAGGGCTTAGCATTTATTTTACCATTTCACAGTTTTCTATAGCTATTCTAAAATCATTATCGCTATGCTAATTAAGGGGGTATTCTGGTCTAGAAATTAAAAAAATCGATTTTTTTTTCTTTTCATATTTTCATAGTATAACTATTTTAGAATATGTCTACGAGAGGATTTTCCCAAATTCAAATTATTTTTTTTAACAAATCGAATAATGTTCAAAAAAATGGTAAATTTTTTATATTTTTCTTTAGACAGCCGCCATTTTGTAAAAAGAAATGTTTGTAACTTTTCCGTAGTTCCAGACATTGCGACATTATTGTAGATTAATAATCTTTTTTAGTTTTTGATTTCAGATTTCTAGGAGAGTTAAAATCGTGGGTGTGGTCACGCACCAAATTTTTGAGACGCACCACTCCATGAACTGATAACTAACGGAATTTTGATTTTTTTTTTTACTTTTTTATTTTTTTTGTCTGCTTCTAACGTGAATAAATAATGTATACAAAAATGTATGGTAAAATTGTTGCTTGCTTTTTTCTACAGCACTTCAAAAATTACCTAAAATTCATGTCTCTAGACCAGAATACCCCCTTAATAACGATTCTTCTGAATATCATCTCTAAACAGAGACAGTTCGTACAAATCAAAGACTTCAAATGGATTAATCAAATTAATAAAAGTGAAAGCTGCCCTTTTATGATTTAAACTTCTTGTAAAATTATAAGAAACACAAAATATGCTTACATATATATAAAATTAAATTTTTTGTTTTTTAAAACTATCCACAAACAAGGGAAGCTTTAAATTTTGACTGAGCACAGAGTGATTACTAAAACATCAATAGGTAATTAATTTTCTAAACGACTACATATTCCTCGGATTGATTAAAATTCATATGACTTAGCGAAATGTCTTCACTAAAAACCTCTCTGAACATATCCTCACTATCAGTATGACCAAATCAAATGGCCACATGGAGTTAAACAACTTTAAAATACTTAATTAAAACGAATAAACGAATAATTTGCAATAAGAAATTAAAGTTTATTTAAAATGTCACTTTAACTCTTAATCATATACAAACTAAAAACTCTTATGGAAAATTTACCAAACTGTTACTTAGTTGCAAAAACAGCAGCAAACGCGTCTACGAAATAGCAAGTGGAAAATTTCCGAAAATCCACTTGACTCCAAATATTTCCTGATGTCTTCTTGTCTAGATGACAGAAAGTCGTATGCCAAAACTATTTAAATGCGTGATGGAGTTTTATTTTTGTCTACGCATAAAACTTCAAATAGATACGAGTTAGAAAAACGAAATAAAATTACTGGAGATATACATTTTAATTTACGACAAAATAAACAACCATGGACGCGACAACGACGACGCTACGCGCCATTCGCAGGCGGTCCGATGTGGCTTATGTGCGATTTAAAATGAAGTAGTCTCAAATGCGGCGCTGCGGCAGCTTATGTCAACATTTTGTAAGCGCATATAAAGCGTTGATCACTTTCTAATAACACTAACTTCTTCATTTATTTTTACTTGTTGTGTTTTTTGGTTTTCTTTAAGAAACTTAATTTTATGATCATAAGAAAATGCGTTTGATCGATTAAAATCAATGTACAGCACCTGTTGAGCAAGCAAGACTAATGTATCCGTCGCTGTCATTCAAAGAAATATATTAAGCTGCCATAGCATAGTGTAGTACCTTACTTAAATAGTTTTTTTTTAAAGCAATTAAAACGGTACGTCAAAAAGTTATAGGTTGAACTCACCACCATCTCAGAGTTTTGTGGGTGTCCAAGTCCGCGTTGAAGCTTAATATCAGATCAAAACATACGCTTGAGTTTCATTGCACGCTCCATTAACACAACATGTCGACATAGTTTTTCTAAGCGAAAAATTAAATCTACTTGACAGATTAAAAAGAAAAACCGTAGAACTTAAATGGAGTACACAAAACAAAAAGTAAGAAAACAAAAGTTGTAGTCGGTGATGTAGTGTTGCGTTTTTCAGAGACGTCGTTTTTTAAAGAAGACACAATTGGTTTCTATTAATTATTAAATCTGGAATACGAATTTGCTCAGACGATTTTTGAATTTAAAATATTGTCAGAACGACCATTTTCGCAGATGTCTTAACATATGACCTAAGCTTTTGGGTGACAACATTGCCGGAAACGGAAACGTCATTTTTAAGCAATACATGTTTTTAATATCTGGATAGAGATAAAAAACTTTTAGATGCTTAATTGAGATAACTTAAGGTGTTCACAAAAATAACACACACATTTAGATTTCGAGGTCCAAAGTTGTTGGTAAATACAATTTTAAATCAATAATCTTTATAATTCATATGATTCTTACCAAAAAATAAACAAAATTGTGATCGATTTCTACACGTTTCTTCAAATTCAACCAAAGTGTGTTGAATCAACAGTTCTATCAGATACTTATGTATAACAAAAAATTCACATGTAGTTTTGGATTTTTTTTATTAGAGCAGCTGTTATTCTATACGTAAAACACTTACAAAAAAGTATCAAAGATTATTTTAAAGTGTCCGATGGAAAATTGACATAAATATAATAAATATTTAATTTTCCGTTACGTCATGGGGTCCAGAGCATGTTTGAACCTCGTAACTTTTTTGTTTTTTTAATTTTATTTCTATGGGATTAATGATAAGTGAACGGAATTCAATTTTCTATTAATTTTTTGTGTTTATATGATCTTTTACTTATTAGACAATTTTTCGCTCATTTTTCTGGAAATAATTCATAAAACTTGCACGGGGATCATTGGTACAACAATATTCTTTGAGAAAATCCAAAGATACGTGAGTGGATTGGCCAGTTTCCTGTCATCAAGAAATTTCTTCGCTACAAGAGGGTTTCAGTACGTATCTTTTCATTTCGCGGATTTTGCATAAAATGGTACGATCTTGTATCGTGCAACTCTAAGGCCAAATCCGCAAGTGTAAAGATATTATCGATGTCACCACATCACATCCAATAAAGCACTGTGCTTCGATGAAAGCTTAACTTTAATTACCCCTTGTATACCCAAATATATAAAAGTTATAAGTCACTTTTTACACTTTTTTAATTTAAGTATTTCCAATTAAATTTTGTGCAAGGCACGATTTTACATTTAAAGCCAAAGCTGTCAATTGTAATTGAATAAACAATTAGAAATATGGGACCATTAATGTACCTACTCAACATCTTGAAAACCCAGTGGAAGGGTTGAACATTGTTTACAGGTCACTAATTAGGGCAAACCGGAAATCCCTAAATCTGCGCGAATGTTTAAACTTATGGCATTTCCTATCAGTCAAACAAATTGATATTTTCAAATGGCCTGAAAATAAATGTTCTATTAATATCTATTCATATCTATTTAAAAAATAGAGCATGGGATGCGACCCACACTGATAACTCCCCATTTCGTCTGTCGATTTGTCTAGCTTAAAATATTTTTGGGTTTTCGTGTTTTGTTAAAACATTGTAGTTAAAATTATTCCAAAAGATTTCAAAATTACTAACAGTATTTTCCATTTCATGAAATAGTTTTAGGTTACTATTGTGTGTACGTACGTTCGTACGTCCGTATGTTCGCTACGTTTTTTCTTCGTTCATAGCTGTAGAACCAGAAAAGATTTCGACTTCAAATACATTTTGTTATACAGATAATAACGCAGAAAGATGCAGAAAGAGCTCTCAAGAAAATGTTTTACCATAGCAATTTAAAAAAAAGGTTAATATTTTGTTTAACCCTAAATTGACGGTTTTTTCAATACAAAATAAAAACCTAAAAAAACATTACTCAAAGTTGGTAAAAATTGATTTTCGACTCAAATATCTTTTCAAAAATTTGAGATTATTTATTCCAACAAAATTTTAACTTTAAAGAAATATTATTTTCAACATTCGGAAAAATGTTGGGAAGAATGGAATTGACATTTTCTTTTACAAAAAATAAAAACCAAAGCATTTTATTTCGACTCAAATATTTTTTAAAAAAATTTGAGATTATTCCTTCCAATCAATTTTCACTTATAAGAAATATAGTTTTTAACATTCGCAAACATTTTGAGAAAAATCGATTTGACCGTTTTTTTTTGCAAAAACTAAAAACCTTAAAAAAATTAATAAAAGTTTGTAAAAATTGATTTCGATTCAAATTATTTTTCAAAACTTTGAGATATTGGCTCTTAAATACTTTTATTTTTAAGAACATATTTTTATCAACATTCAGGAAAGCTTTGAGAAAAATCGAATTGTAAGTTTTTTACAAAAAAACAAAACCTAAAAAAAAATAATACTAAAACTTGGTACAAATTTACTTTCTACTTACATATCTTTTTAAAAATTAAAATTACTGTCTTCAAACTTTTTTCATTTCACAAATAAATATTGTTTTCGATATTCAGTAGTTTTTATTCCAAAAGTCCGTTTTTTCATTAAAAACAATAAAATCTTAAAAAAATAGTACTCAAATTTGGCAAAAATTGATATCCGGTTCTTGATATCTCTCAAGTTAATTTCATTCATCCAGTTTGTAAAAATTTAAGAAATGCTACAAAAATTGGTAAAAATATATGAACAAAATTGTTGGTAATTTAAAAATTTAAAGAATAATTCAGCTAAAAAAATTGTTTGGCCGCCAAAATGACCACCACTCAATGGGAGCTACCCTAAGTTTCCGCAAAGTTAAAGTTCGAAGATCTAACGGAATAACACGAGCCCCCAAATTTAACATTGCCAGATTAAAGGATCCCATAACCCGTCAACAATTCATTGACCACCTGTCTCACGAAATGAGAACAATCAGCAGCACAGTACATGACGACATCGAACACCATTGGAATGATGTGAAAAATGTTTTCGTTTCAGGTGTTGACAGAATATTCGGTCGGTAAGAAGGAAGCAACAACACTTGACTTTCAAAAGAATTTTGGGCAAGGATCAACGAACGCAAACAGTTAAGGGCTCGAATAACTGCAGCACAAGAGGAAGAAAGAAACGAACCGGAGTCCTCGTACCACATGAAAAAGAGAGAGATTCACCGCAGTGTGCGCCGCCGTGACATGCGTAACTACATCAACGCAGTGGCGCAATAAACAGAAGATGCTGCAAACAGATGCGACAGCAGGACCGTTTACAGTGTAGCCAAAGAGCTGACTGGTGTACATAGCTTAAAGCAACACCTGGTAAAAGAAGTAGACGGTACTGTGATAAGTTCGGTGGATGAGAAAGTCAGAAGGTGGAAGGAACACTTAAAGATGTTGAGTAAAACCGAGCCATTGCAAACAACGTGCAGCCAATGCCTTCTGAAGCGCACGAACAAACTAGTAAAAATGAGATCGTTGTCGCAATTAAATTAAAGCACTTAAGAACAACAAAGCGGTAAAACTTGATGGAATTCCCGCAGAGATTTTACGAACAGCTCCAACGTCATCAAGTAAACTACTTCATCCGCTCATAAAAGAAGCCTGGGTCACCGAAAGCTTCCCCGGGTGAAAGAAGGGAATTATTGTCAAGCTCCTAAAAAAAAGAGATATAACAAATCGCGAAAATTGGAGAGGAATTTGCGTTCTACCTGCCCCTGCCAAAATAGTAGCAAAAGTCATACTAGTACGCATCAGAGAATACCTAGAGGCCAAACTCGATGCCGAACAAGCAGGATTACGCGCTAAATCCTCCTCGACAAAGCGAAAGTGCCGTTCGGTATGCTGTAAAACATTTGGAGCAATAATTCTATCAGCTTATAAGAACAAATCTACTACTGTTGCGCACAAATGTCGAATATGTGCTTCTTTACTTGGAAGGTTACTTCAGCCATAACAAGAAAGCTGCAAACCTTCGTGAATATCTTCGTAACATCCTAAGGATTTTCTGGCCAAACCGTGTATCAAATGAGGTCCTTAACAGAAGGACAAGCCAGAACCAATAGACTCTATATACAAAGGCGTAAGTGTCAATGGATTGGACATACGCTTCGAAAAGGTAACGACTGCATTGCAGGCCAAGCAATGTTGAAAACGGGTATTTTAAAACTTGTACAAATAGTTAAAATTTAAGTTCGGATTCGATTTAATTCAAGGTTTACTCAAAACCTTATAAAGGGTTAAGTAAAGATTCATAACTAATGAGAGTTTTTAGAACTTAGTAAGATACTACAATGTTTTAAATTGTATCTAGAAGATTGGTACTTTGCAAAATCATCATTCAATTTATTATTAAGAGATATTTTAAATTTTAGGACATCTTAATCAATTCAAAAAGAAATTTTTTGTTTGTGGGATGGAACAGACTAATCATCTCACGAAGGGGTTATAATCTAAGAACAAAGAGAAAATATTTAAGTTTAAAATTCCTGTGATTTGGTGAAAAATTAACACAAAATTGTATCAAAAACTACCAACGTTCTTTTGATGTTGTCACACTCAAATATGCAACTTAAAGTCTCAGCCTATGATTATTGGTTTTTTGGCTTTAAATCTTGATTAAGAATGGGGAATATGGCAACAGCAATAGCAGAGCTCAGACTTATGCTACTTCGACCTGTACTGTATAATCATATGGCGCATTGAACTAAAATCCTTTGTCGGTTGGTGCCACAATAATCTATTCGAACTTAGGTTAGTAGGTATAGAAGTTTACTATTGGTTCAAGCCATACCATCGAAGTGTATAGATTAGATACCTACCTATATTTTTTCTCACTTAAAGTGTAACAGACTCGTTTCGTGTCGAATGCAATAAAGCAGAGCACTGTTGAGAGTTAAAATATAGTTCACAGACTAAATTACGCAATTTTTATTTTTATCTTTATTTTGTGTATCACTGTAATACGCCAACAACACGGATCGTATAATGAAAAGATCTTAAGCCAAAGCTAAAGCAAAAGCTAAGCAAACTTCTATATAAAGGTTTAAACACATAATTCTTTGTATAGACATATTTTTCATTATTACTTTATTTTGAGTTTGCGTGGAAATATTGGAGCATTTTTTCTTCAAACCCTGGGCACTCCAAGAATGGCCTTGTTCAAAAGATAATATACCCATATGTGTAATGTTGGTCTGAAGAATTTTCTTATGGGTTTGTTGTTTGAAAGTAATCAACGGCAAAACATATTCGTATACTTGAAGACATATTTGTTGGTTAACATCTGTAAAAGGGAACTATTTTTTCTTTGAAGCTATGTACATACATTTTTTCGATAGCTAATTATTTTTTGTTCACAAAGGTGTGGCCTTCAAGAACTTCGTTTGAAAAACTTGTTGCATAAGGGAAAGGGATTTAATTAAATTAATAAAGGTCTAAAGGGTTTTTTTCCAGACCATATATGAAAAATCGACAGAAAAAATCTGTATAAGTACTTTAATGAAATTTTGGAGAGTAAGGAACACAACTTTTCGTGTACTTGTAGAAAAATTATAAGAATTGACATTATCTGACATGGACTTGTCACACTTTAATTGTCCAACAAGCGCATTGACATAAATTGAATTTTAGGATTCAGATTTCCTATCTTTGGATGGAGAACAACAATTGCACACATTGATTGATTATGTTTTATGGCCAATTATGAAATAAACAAAATCTTGTAGTTGCCACAGAAGTTTTGTAGTACACAAGAAATCATAAAAAGCTTCTAACTTACCTACATATGTATTATACATAATGCATTGTCCAAGATAACTTGTTGAAAATAACTTTTTAAAAATTTTACAAAATAGTAAATTTGTTTGAAATGTCATTTCATCGTGCCATGAAGGGAGTAACTACGGGACAAAAAGTAAGTATTCTTTTACCACAGTAAATAAAAATCACCAGAAATAGACAGAAATATTGAGAACTGTAACTGTAAAAGTAGAATATAGAAATCTCGTCGGATAATCAAATAACACTTTCAGGGATTATTTAACATCAGGCACATTAAGTAACAACTCCTAACATACACTGCCAAACACTAGAATGATTTCACACATTTAGGAAACTATTCTTGCTTGTATACATGGTATAGAAGTTTTGTACCCATAAACTTTTATTACTCGTAAATAGAAATTTAGGACCGTTAGAATGTAAACAGCAAGAAGCCTTAACACAAACAAAACAGGTGTTGCTTTCATCTGTTTTGCTTCTGTTAAGACTTCTTGCTGATCCAAAAAAATATTGAAAACATAAAAAAAGGAGTACGAAATCACAACATCAAGAGATAAGTGGTTAAATAAGGGCTGAGTAGCAGCCAGTACAACAAAGGTTCGAAGGATAACACAAAAAAGTGATACTATTCAATGTATACAAGAAGCATAGGATGATTTTTACAGTGAATAGAAACGCGTTGACTTTTTGCATGGAAAAAAGTTAAAGCATAACAGTCCCGATGGTAACAACTTTTATTTCCATGATCTGAGAAAGGAGGAAACAAGGAAATAAACATATTATAGGTATCGCAACAGTCCGTTGAGAACTAGTAGCTAGTAACTAACAACTCTCAACCATTCATGTGTGCGAGTACTGTTGTCAGGGATGAATAGGGCCCTACAGTTTTAAGCCGAAACCGAACGGCTAATTTGAGAAAGCACTTTTCATGACAAGAATTACTCTTGGACGATTTTTCAATTTCTTGTACGTGGCAGTACCGATGAAAAAAAATGTAGATGCCACATGCAGGGATTGAACCCAAAACCAACCCAGTCCAACGCTAACCAATTACAAAACATCATTTTCATTAATTCGTATAAGTATAGCTAGCAACACCATTTTAATAATTGTCTCCAGTAATCCAGTGGACCCAGACGTAAAAAATAAGCCTCGGATACGGACGGATTTACTGTTTACAACCCAAGCAAACGAAATAAGGACAACGAACTTCGAATCTGTACGTGAAATGTTAGGTCCCTTAACAGACCACGTGCAGCCGAACAATTAGCGGCCGCCATCCAAGAAGTGCGATGGGATGGACCGGGCAAACGCAAACTAAAAACAAACAACGGCGACTGCTACCGTGAACAAAGACAGCGTCTATTTGGATGTGGTTTTGTTGTTGGAACTAGACTCAGGCAAAAAGTCTTCAGTTTCAACAGTGTGAGAGAGCGCATCACGACAATCCGCATCAATAGTAAATTCGCCAACATAAGCCTAATATGCGCTCATGCCCCAACAGAGGAGAAAGATGAAGATACCAAAGGCATATTCTTCGAGCTCTTGGAATAGACTTATGAGCAGTGCCCTGTCTAAACTAAACTATCTTAGGAGATTTTAATGCCAAGCTAGGAGAAGAAAATATCTTTAGTTGCACAATCGGGAGATACAGCCTGAACGACAACACCTCCGACAACGGATTCAGGCTGATCGATTTCGCTGCGAGGCGAGACGTTCTAGTAGCTAGTACGCACACATTTTGAAATCCACAAGGAGACATGGAAATCTCTTGATCAGTCAACTGTCAACCAGATTGAAGCATGACACTTCTCCGGAATTCATAATGTCCGAACATTCCGAGGGGCCAACATTGACTCGGACCACTACCTTGTTGTAGCCAAGGTACGGCTACGGATATCCCGATCCAAGACAAAACAAGGAAGTACTGTGAGAAGTTTCGACGTTAGACAGCTTCAATTTCGAGAGTCTGCTATGTCTTTTTCCGACAGAGTCTCTAATAACCTCATAAAGATTCATGCCTGCATTAAGCATTGAAAACCAGTGGCAACATTGCTTTACAGTAATCAGAGAGCGCTAGGTTTCACACGGCAACCACATCGAAACCCCTGGTTTGACGACGAATGCCGGCAAGCGCACGCAGCGAAACAACAGGCATACAAAATGGCGCTGCGAAAAAAGGACCAGAGCTCTACTCGAGCTCTACGAAGAGGAGAGAGAAACACCGGTTTCTTAAATGGACAAAAAAAAGAGCGATCGAAGAGATAGAGCGATGTAACATAACAGGAATGATGTGCGTAAATTTTACCAAAATGTAAAAAATCCTCCCAAGGGTACCAGCCACGAACCAAAGCCTGTAAGGACGATCAGGAGAACATCGTAGTAGAACCCGAGTCTATGTTGAGAATATAAAAAGACTACTTATCCAAAACGGCGATGACGAACGGAATTCCGCTGTAAGGAGATAGAACCACTCAACTTAAGCTACGCAACAATCAACAATTCCGCCTACTCGACCTCGAAGAAGTGAAGATAGCTATATCTAAACTGAAGTCAAACAAAGCTGCTGAGATTGACGGCAATGCTGCCGAACTGTTCAAAGCAGCAGGCGATGACGTGGTAGGGACCATGCACCAACTCATTTGCTAAATATGGTCGGAAGAAAGCATGCCCGATGACTGGAATCTCAGTATAATTCGCGACAACTACAGAAGCATCAGTCTCCTTAACATTGCATATAAGATCCTCTCCTCTCCTATGTCAACGTCTGAAGCCGTTCGTCAACAACCTGATAGGCCCTTATCAATGTGGCTTCAGACCAGGAAAGTCCACTACCGACCAAATATTCACACTACGGCAGATCTTGGAAAAAACCCAGGAACTTCATTATTTTGGGCCTTTTTATCAACTCAATTTTATTTCAAAGTCAATTTTAACATTTGATCAGATGGAATCAAGATACAAAAAAAATATCTGTGAGACTTCTTTTGTTTATTGGTTCTAATTAATTCAAACCAATTTTCAATAACATTTCACTTTTGGAAGGGGGTAGAATTTTGATTAAAAAGGCTTTTTGATACCTGATGTTTAACCGAAAAGATTTCATAAGACGTAAAATACAAATAACCCATAAATGAACTGTTATTGTACTAATGCAAATATTCTTTCTTGGTCTCAAATTAAGAAAATAAAAATAACTTTGACTCACATAAACATTATTATTGTCTAATAGTATGATCGTTATTGTAAACAAAGTCAACGAGTAGACAAAGTAAATAAACGGTACATCGTTTTACGACAATATTGCCCAAAGTGTGTTATTCGTTTGACTGTCAACGTTTTAGGCATTGTGAACGTTTATTGTGGGTGAACAGATTACTTCAACGCATCAATAAATAACAAACGTTCTATTTTTTATATTAATTAACAAATTTAGAAAGCGCATGAAAATAAAACAAATTTGCCTTAACTCATTGAAAGTCAAGATTAAATGCCTTAAGAACTAATATCTTAATCTGACAAAAAAATTGATATATGAATTGAAAAATCTTCCAAAAAGTATTCCAGTTTTTTTCTGATTCTACAAGACATTCGTTTCTTCATATTGATATCAAGGCAATGTATTTTCAAACAAAACCTTCAAAACAGTTTTTGTTCATATTTAAACTTAAAGACTTAAGAAGTCGCAAAAAAAAAACTATGACAATGTGGCCTACCTGTGAACTTGGTGATAGCTCATTATCACTCAAAGTATATAATTTATTATGCAAATGACTCGTAAAAGACATATACATAATTTTTATATACGAAATATTTTCAGTAGCAAATTTGTATGGTCACGTTTTTGGAAATCTAATTTTGTGCTAATTTGTTTTGAACTGATTATTAATCTTTTTTGACAAATTGGTCAGCGGTCAAATTAGTAATATTTCATATGAAATTACTAGTTTGCAAATTAATTATAACCTCCAGTTCAAGACCATCAATCAAGTAGCAGATTTTAACTATCAAAACAAATAAAACAAGCTGCTTACAAATTTGAGTTCAATTACCTCACAGAGAGCTCTTCTGATGCACAGAAGCATAATTAAGGAGCTCAAGATTCGTGCAAATAAGGTTCATAATGACTCAACTCTCTAAACAAATCACTTCAAGAGTTCGCAGCGCACCTAATTACAATGATCAGATTATAAGATACCGAGACGAATAGGAAACTTAACACACGCATTGTAAGTTGCGACTCCGGCGCTTAAAAAATCGACAACTTTAGCACCATCTGAGGTATAAATATTTGCTTTAAATTAAATTTTAATAATTTAAAATAAAAGCTTAAAGCAAATAAACAGCAGAGATAATCACTGTTATTTACTCTTGAATGCGTTTTTCATATAATGCCAGCAACTAGAAGAACACCACAATTAGTCATACCTGCTTGCTAAGACTTAGCACACTGCATTTATTACCTTCTTGGTTTTCAATTTAATTATAATTCTAGTTATCGGAGCAGAGGATTTTATTTCTTGATATTATTTACAGAAGAAACCAAAAAAAACTGTGATATGTACGTCAGTTCAATGAGCGTGCAATTTTAATTTCTTCAGCTGTTGTATTTTATATTTTTCTTTATTTTTTTCTTATTTTAGCGAATCACTTAATTAATGGAAATTTTTCACACCATTTTGAGATATAAGACTTGAAAAATATCGCACGCAAATGATATTTCGATCACCAACGACGACGACGAAACGAAAGAGCTGATGCAAAAACGTTTACTTTAGCTGTCAAATAGACATCATTTTTATGTCAGAAAATTATGTCGGTAAACAACTTAAATAATATGTCAACAACCTATACATGGTGCTTATCGTATAAATATAGCTTAACCACGCAACGCAACAATAGCTGTGTATAGTTGCAAGTCTAATGCAGTAGTTGGTAAGTAGCAGGTACTTTACTCATTTGTTGAATTATTCAAGTGTGTTTTGTGAGGCGTGTGTCTTCCGCCATCGCATTGCATCCATTAACATAAAAGCGTGAATCGGTGCGAATCTCAGGGATGGGTGATTTTAATAAGTGGGGGTCGGGAGATACTACCTATATAGTTTTCTACTTAACTTATGCAAGAAAAGACGACGACAAAAGTAGCCTAATTAGATATGCTTCCTTATAGTTGTGATTTATGAATAAGATCATTGTTGGAAAGTAAAAAATGACACAAACGCATTACATTAAAGAAATGCAAGACTGCGTCATGTCACGTTGTCGCACATACTTAATAAAAGAAGTTGAGAAAAGTTGAATAGTTTTTCGATGGTTTGCTATTTAGGAAAGATTTTACTCTTGTTTATGAAACTAAAACTTTTTACTTAAAAATCCGTTACAAAATAAAGTTAAACATTTCTAACCTCAACATCATCCATCAATCTTTCACCATCAGGCATGGCTTTCAACAAAGACGCGAGATGGCAACACAACTTCCGCTATTGTTATTATGGAATTTTTAAATTCAAATTATCTATATGTAATATCCGGTGGACATGCAGTTCACTGTCAGCAACCAGACATGAGGCGGAAGGAAAAGTTGTAAGCCATCTAAGATAAGCCATAATTCATAAGCCAACAAAAAGTAGATCTCCAAATATAATCAAAAGTACAAAAAGTAGAAACAACATAATACAAGTATTACCATGTTGTATAGAGACATTGAATCAGTGTCTAGCGAAACTAAAGTGGAAATAACATTTATCAGCTGGAATAGATGGAAAAATATGGTTGAGGTTTAATTTTTTCCAATATCTATTTGTCTTTAGATTATGATAAGAGTGGCCAACTATAACGCACAATATTAATTTGAGTCACACCTTGCACTGTTTTGTTCAACATTATTCGACATTTCTTTGTTTCAGTTATTGTCAAACTGAACCATAAAGAGGTACACATCTGAACTAAGTGTTAAATTCTTGAAGACGTTTAAATCAAAATGTATTTCAAACACTTTGACCAAATGTGTCCACAATCAGGAGAATTTAGAGCAAATTTCAGCACATGCATCGGGTTCAAGGGAGTGATGAAAACACCTTTTAGTTTGTTTTGCGGAAAAATCTACAGGTTATTGCGCTCTATGTGCTGGCGGCTTTTATCGTAGCTAGTTTTTTGTGGCCAGAAATTAAGGATATGGATCTGGAAACAATGCCTCTTTTGAGTGAGAAATTCAATGGCCATGTTATCTAACTGTGGCAAAATCAATTGGCTAAATGTAAAATGCATTTTTTAATTCAACTATGGACTTGAGCTTTAAATTTTGCAATCACAAATAGTTTGACCTTAATAAAATTAAATAATTTGTATATATTAATGCAATCAATAGATTAAAATCATTTGGGGCTTTTTGTACTATTAAAAGAACATAAAAACGGTCAATAAGCCAAAAATTGAAATGTAGCCTTCATTGCAAATATATGGATTATCGGATAGATTTATGCTACCCGAGCATTTATTCGAAAACCAAATCGCCCAAATTAAAAACGTCATAGCGTCGAGAACAATTGTAAAGCGTGTCCCAAAATTAACGCAAGATTTGAATTAAATAGAAAACGCCGTTTTTAGTCTTTTGATAGTTATATTTTTATTGACTCGTAAAGTACATAGGATAAGGTTATGTATAGAATAACACATCGGACAAATGGCCTCCACGGCTTTGCATGCACATGCGCACTCTTTTGTTGAAATTTTCCATGACCATTCTGCATAAATGTGGCTGAATTTCGTTGATGCAGCGTTGAATCTCCTCCTTTAATGCACGGATGGTTGTGGGCTTGTTGACATAGACTTGTTATTTCAAATAACCCCATAAAAAGAAGTCTAATGGTGTTAAAACACACGATCTAGGAGGCCAAATTTGATCACCGAAAGGAGAGAGTACACGACCTGGAAATGTCTCATACAGTAATTAAATTGCTACACGGGCTGTATGACATGTGGCACCGTCTTCTTGAAATCACATATTGGACACATCAATATCATCCAATTTTGGCAGAAAGAACTGTGTAATCATGTCGCGATATCGAGCACCAGTAAAAGTCACTGCGTGACCAGAATCATTTTCAAAAAAATATGGCCCACTTATGCCTTCAGCCCAAAATCCACACCATACATTCACGCGTTGTGGGTGCATTTGTTTTTCGACAATCACATGTGGGTTCTCCGAACCCCAAATGTGGCAATTTTGGCGATTGACAAAGCCATCAAGATGAAAATGTGCTTCATCGCTTAGGATGATTTTGCTCGAAAAATCAGGGTCCATTTGTTGATGTTCAATAATCCATTCAACGAACTCTCTTCTCTGTCCATGGTCATTAGGCTTCAATTGTTGTGTTAATTGAATTTTGTAAGCATGAAGACACAGATCTTTGGTGAGTTTACGCTGTAGAGAGGTTCTTGAAATTTGCAATTCTTGTCCACGACGTCGAATTGAGGTTCCTGGATTGTCAGCAACACTCTCACGCACTGCTTCGACATTCACATTTGAACGGCTTGTTTTTGGACGACCAGTGTGTTTGGCGTCTCCAACAGATCCAGTCTCCATGAATTTTTCAATTAATCTCTTCATAGTTGACGAAGTTTAAACACTATTCCGACCATATTTTGTATGAAATTTTCGAACTGCAGCCTCCAAGCTTTCACTATTTTTGAAATATTCTTTAATAATGAAGACACGTTGTTCTATCGTGTAACGCTCCATTTTTAATAACCCTATACTGTTAGCTGTCAAATTGCTTTTTTCAGGGCTGCCAACACTTCACTGCACAAATGGCGGCAAATTTAAATCTTGCGTTAATTTTGGGACACCATATATTAATATTTTGTTGTCGTTCGAACTGGGCACTATTACCTTTGGGCATTTGAACTTTTTTGGATTTTATAAAATCCCAAATAAAAGGAAGGTTTCAGTCTTATTGCCAAATAAAATAACGCAAAGGTATAAAAATTGTCATATTACCTAAAAACTTTTTCAGATGCAAAAAAGCCACAAAGCCCAAAATCAGTACGCTTGTGCTCATTTTAGTATTTAAAAGAAACAATAAAACCTGAACACAACATCGCACCTAATCCCCAAATCCTATAGTGATCCAAGCTCTTTATATAGAAATATTATTTATTTCGTTTGGTGATAAGACATAAAAAAGAATTGCAATAATATCGAAGTAATGACCAAAATAAATGTCATAAAGCCCAGCCCCTATGTCAAAAAGCCCAAATTTAAAATTTAAAATTATTCTGGACAAAAATACAACTAGCAATTTGGGCATTCTTTTCTTTAAAATTTATTTGCGAGTTACGGCATTCGCTTTGGGCAAAAAGACCTAATGCCTATGAATTATACAAATTAAGTAAACGTGCGGGTGCGCCACACACGCACCATTATATCAAATTCATTCGGCAGTGCAAGCTTTTTTTCAGCCGTGGACGGGGCTTATCGTTTGAAAATGGTCGTTTTTTACGATTTAACGGTCAAAATGATAACCTAATGAGTGTTACGTCAAGTAATCAGAAAAAAATCTCCTAACTACAAAATTGTGTTTCCAAAACGTTTCACCTTCAGCTTTCTCCTTGCCAAACGCATTTTAAGCTACAAGTTGAAAATTAGACTTTGGTTTTGTAAGCGACGTAAAAAGGCTTTTCACAGCAAGCCCAAAACCCGGTTTTCGCAAAATTAAAGGTTTTGGACGAAAACTTACATCGAAAACTCGAGTTTTTCCATACATTTTTGGTACACCACACGTTTTATATTAAACTTCTCGAAAACTAGTAGCAATTCAAAGTTGAACTTATAAAACAAACCTTTCGAAACATTCAGCACACAAATTAATGTAAACAAAACAGCTGATGGTTGTTGTCAAAACAAATATTTAATTTTGTTTTTTATTTACAGAATATGGAAAATTTGTCAATGTGGAGAGTTTCAAATGCTCTTTGTTAAGTGAGGAACCGGGATTCACTATCGCTACTGGCGTTACGACCCCAAGAACGAGGAAGACTTGCCTATAATTCGAAATGACGTTTCCAAGGGATGAGTCTTCGAACTCTTTCGCCACAAATATGTTCGACTGTTTCGCTTCCTACCTGGAGAAAGACTTTCCATTAACTCCATTCAATCACAAAGGTTTGGGAGAATTGAGAAAGGAGATAAGTTCATTTGTGGAGGAGAATAAGTATGAATGAAAATCTCTGGTTGAGGCTAAGTCACAGCGGGCTAGAAAAATGTGTGCCAAAATATTTTTCCAATGTGGGAATGATTGTTCCAAGAATGAAACTACAACAATGGACTATCGCCCCCTGATGGACATCGATGCCAACATCAAGAAGATCCTCAGTGCTTTGGAGAAGCCAGGCGAGTCCAGGCGAGGCGAGGAAGAAGCCAAATAGCCATGGAGAAATTGCAGCTGATCATAATAGCTTCAGTGTTGGTACGAATCTGGAACTAGTAACCTTTTCTACTCCGGCCATAAGGACCTTCACGAAATCGTTCAAAATCTTCGCAACCACAATAAATAGTGATTTTGAAGGCACATTTGGCCAACAGAAGCAATAGTCACAAGCTCAATAATTTGGATTGAGTTTAATGTGAAAGAAGTAGAAAATGTGTTAAATAAAATTAATTTTATTGTATTGGTTTTGTTTGTTGTTGATTCTATGATATATTTTCTAGACAATTAACTTCTCCTTAGTGAATTGTTCGGACCGGTTGAAGTAAACAAATAACTGCAGCCAAGCGAGCTTGTAGTTCTTGTTGGTTATAGCGTGAGCCCATTCCACCCGATCCCAGAACTTCAGTTGAAACTCTTCTTCGACACGAACTAGTGTTACGGCCTTGTCTGCTATGATGTGCTGCTCCATCACAGCACAGAAAAGGATTATCGACTTAAGGGTGACGACGGCAAAGACAAATCCTTAGGAGAATGTTTGCACTTCAAGAATTTTCAAATAATTTAATTTTGATAGAAAACATGTCATTTAGAACATCTTCACTGTGTTTAAGGAAGTGCTTGGTTATTTTCATTTTATCCGCATTCGAGACGGTGGGTGGTGATATACTGGGAGTTTTTGTATGTTCCTATCAAATTACTCAATGACGGGATCCCAATCGTTCTTTTGGAGCTCGTTTAGAACTTTATCTTCCTGAAAACCAACTTGATAATTACCTACATAAGGCTTAAGTTCGTATCTTGCATTTCCAGATCCTTTAGTTCATTGCAGAGTGTATTGAAAGTTCTGCGGCTCACTCTGAAATGATTTTTTCAACAATACAGAATTTGACAGCCGGTGTTAAACAAATTTAAATGTCAAATGAAAACGTGTAAATGTTCGGTGTGAACCATTGGCGGGTCGAAAACTTTTTGCCGAAAACCCAGTTTTGGGTTTGGTATGAAAAAGCTATAAGTTGATAATGCTGATCATAAACCTCAAACAAATGTTAAAAGTCAAATTTGATTCAAAAAATATATGTAAAAGTTAAAATAAAAAAAAAACTACGAACGTAAATATGTTTTATTTTACGGAAATCGCTTATCAATAATTCTGATTAACATGAAAATTATACTTTCATTATTAATATGTTATTCAAATAAGCTCGATTATTATTCATTAAATTTATTTTTGCATATGAATTAAAGGTTAATTTGTTTATAAAAAAAAATAATATGAGTTATTCCAACTTAATTTTATTAAACTACAGACGACATGCACAAAATACGATTTGTGTGTTTTATCATTTTTGAATAAATCAAAAATTAAGCCTATTTTATTGACTTACTTTAAAAAATGTTAGTAATGTGAAATTTTAAGGTTTGATCTTTTCACATCGTTATAAGTCGAAAATTTAGAGCTGAAGATTGAGAACGATCATTTTTTTCCAGATTGATATTAAAAAACAAAGTCTATGACTTTGCTTTGTTGCTTACGTCATATCTTATTAAATTCAAGTTTAGTTTTGTGACTAAAAACTGTTTTATATATAAAAGAATATATCCAGGTAATATGTGGTAGCTAAAAGTGCTTTCAAAGAAACATATTTTAAGTAGTATGTAAGTAAATAAGTAAGTAAGAAGGTTTGAAATCAACAAAGAAAGCATAAACCTTTGTATTCCTAGCTTGCAACGCTTTTACAATGGTGGAGATGAGCTTAAATATTTGATCTACTGGTAGAGTAATTCCTTTTCAAGCTTGCCTAGAAATCAAATATAAAGTTATTGCCTTCCAACCATTTTTCAAACCTTTCAACCATAACACCGCAAAATATTTTTATGAAGAATATTCCTCCATAATTTCTAGCAATCTCTAATTGTCGGGTAGATTATAGAATTCTTAAAGGAAGAAGGAATGTGCGTTGTGGAAAGAATTTTGCCTTCTTCTCCTGGTTTGTGATATCGCAGTCAAAGACAGATTAGAAGTTTTGGCAAGACAAATTTGAAGTTATTTACAAACTTATTACCAGAAACGTTGACTCCGATTTTGCAATTAACTTCTTTATTTTTCCTAGCTATTTCCAAAAAAAAACTTTTGAGTTAGGATTGTTACCAAGTAGAAACGCTTTCAGAGCTTCAAAACATATTTTATTTATGGTACATAAATAAAAATAGGTTTTGATCGTTGCTTAAACGAATTGCTCTTAAAACTGCGAACGAGTTTTTACGAGCTTTGAAGCAATTATTGTTAATCAATTTTAATTTAAATTCGATTTGTGTATTGTATTATTTTTTTAATGCAGTTGGTAATATTGTTTTGTAAGCTGATTTAAAAGTGTTTCGGTAGACTATTCGAGGCTTGTTAAAGAGTTATTCAAATTATGTTGAACTTTTCAAGATAGACGAAGGAGTATTTTCAGATTTACTCCTGAAGGTAAAACTTCATTAATTGATTCAACTACAAGAGGTATGTGATCTAAGAAAGTTTTTGTTTTCAACTTCGAATCAATTGACACAATTAATCCATTTTTCTCTTACACAAACAAAAGTCAATCACTCATTTGCCCTGACCACCTATGAAAGTTAAGTGTCTTTTCATATCATCTTTTGTTCAACCATTAAGTATTGTTAAACACCCTTTTGAAGTAGTTTAAGGAATTGAGATCCATGATTGTAATGTTCTATATTATCTTGAGCTCTTAGCAAAGTAAAAGAATATCATTGGATTGAAAAGATTTCAGGATACAATTGTCTTAAAATAAATATTTTTCAGACTTTTCAGTGCAATTCAATTACTTTTATATCTTTGGCTTAGGAAAATTAAAAAAAAATGAATTCAGGTTACAAATACAAATTTGGAATTATCAGTACAGAACAGATCAATTCATAACCGACACTATAAAGTCGAATTTATCTTCTTTGTGAAGCTGTTATAAAAATAAAGTTTTTCTGGACGTAAGGCACACTGATAGTTGCTTTATTTTAATAAGTTCATTTCCCGTCATTTTTTAATTCAAGCTTGGAATGAAAACCTTTTTTCCTTAAAACACACCGATGAAAGTAAAAAACGTTTGAAGCTTACTCGTTACTGTTAATCCGCCAGCTGTTAAAACGCAATAAATTTATAAATTTTGTTTTCCGTTAATGAATATATGAATGTTTCCGTTTCTACAGATCGACGTCCAATTGAGCATTTAACTATTAAACTTTATTGATTTTTGTTAAAATGTTTGTTACAAAACTTCAAAAATTTCCGTTGTATCCATTTAAATAGACGAATCTTAACATGTATAACAAAATAACGACGACGTCCTAATATTTCAAATTTGTTACGCCTTCATGAAAATAATAAATAACATGAAAACCGAAACTTTAAATCCCATTAACGCAGACTATTTGCAGTTCTTCGATACATTGTAAATAATTACCAATAAATTCGTTACTTTATGATTTCGTTTCGATATGGTCAATAATTTACGTATCTAGTTTTCGATAATAAAAATATCCTTAACTGAAACTTTGAAGTTGCAACTTTTCAAAATGTGTCATTTGGCGCAACTCTTTTAATTAAAATTACTTTGTTAATGTCTCTGATAACCACCGCATGGATAATAAAATCAAAATTTAATGAAATCAAAAATACATGATCAATTTTTTCAATAAACTAAATATAAATGTATCTATCTATAGTAAGATAAAATATGCGATTCAGTTGAGTTCATTATGACGAGTGTTTTATTTTTAAACTACTGAATTTAGTTTGAGTTTTAATTTGAAAATGTGCGAAGTCGCGGTATTATGATAAAATAAAAACTGACAGAAACTTGTTATTATAAAAATATTCATATTCACAGAAAGTAGCGTGGGTATTTTTAAGGAGCTGGTTTCGGCAATCTACAATAAATAATCATCTGCTTTCTAATTACAAAAAAAAATATATTGAATTTCTTATAGCAGTATTTATGCAATTGTGAATATCTAGGTTGTAAAACCAAGTCAGTAAATTTTAATATCGATATAAAACAGAAGGTATAAAGGCCTTTGTAAAAAGCACTCTACATTCTTGATGTGTTGCTTGAAAACGAACATCTTATTGTGACCTCATCATAAACTTATTTATAAAACATCTTGATTGTTTATATAATAGAAAAAACACAACCCCGAAATCTTAGTGTTTAAGAAAAGGGCCCTATTCTACAAAATACTTATCAAATTTTAACTATGCACTTATCAAATTGGTTTTGTTGGCAAAATGATAAGTTATTCTGTTCCATGATATTCTTTGCAAATTTCAGTTTGCACGAAGAACATTTTTGCAAAATCTTTTCATAATTTTGTCTTAATACATTTGTTTTCGTCATTAAACGTTTTGTTTCGAGATTAAAAACCGATTAAGAGAGTAACATTTGTTATATTTGGTTTCGAATTGTAACTTATGAGTTGTAAATATTCTCTACTTAAACATTACTACTTAACTTATCTTCTAGTTAAATTTTAGTTTTTCAATGACGAAATCGTTTACCATGAATAAATGAATTGTTGCAATTAAGACGTTAAATTATGTTCATATCCCCATCTGTCCGATTTTTGTTTTCAATGGTTATTTCTTACCTAAAACGTTTGACTTTAATGAGGATAGGAATAACAATTCAAATTTGCAAGGTAGAAATGGCGATCTCAAGACAACCTTGCCTGAGATCCAATTAGCGCTGTAGTGCGCAAATTTGCAAATTGATCTTTTTCTTTGACTTTTGTTAAACGTTTCAAAATTGACTTTGCAAACATTGGATTTAAAGTTTTTGTGAAGCGCAACAGCGTAATTTTTGCAAAGTCCTTGCAAAAAAAACTTATCAATTTTAACTTTGCACTTTGCAAAAATGCCATTTTCATTTTCCACGTTGCACTTATCAGATTTTATAGTTCTGTAGAAAAGAAAGTTTTGCAAACTGACAAAAAATTTGATGAATGCAAAGTGAAAAAATGAAAACATTTTTTCTTTTAGAAATCGAGTGCTTATTCACACTTTTCACCTTTTTTCCTCTTTGTAAAATATTTTAAACGGAACTTAAAATTGCAAAATGTAAAGTCTTTTCTTAAAAGTGAAAAGTGTTGTTATTTTTTTTAAAGTATTTTAAGCTTTTCAGTAATATGCAAAGAAAAAATTTTATTTTCAAACAGGTTTTTGTTTTGAAAAGCTGTCGAAAACTATTACAAAAATAATTTAACCGTTTTAAAAATGAAGAAGTAAATAAAAGTGATCAAAGAGTAGTGAAACTTAAAATTAACTTTGATATACTCATATTTTAAATGATTTTCCACAAAAAAAAATGTTCGAATAACAAAATGTATAATCGAATATCTGTTGTCTATTATTGGAAACAATTAAAAATTATCTTTGATTTCATTTGCAACGAAAATACGAATTAATTTCAAAATTGTATTAAATATTGGAGAAACACTTTTATTTTTCAAATAAAGTCTAAAAAATTAAAATGCGAAAGGTCTTTTTACTTTGCAAACTTTGTGAAAAACTTTTCACTTTAATTTTTCAGAATAGGATTTTTTTTGCAAAACTGCAAAGTTACTAACTGAAAAGTAAAAGGTTTTTCATTTTATTAACGGGATCGGAAAACATTCGAAATTTTGCGCTCATATTTGGAATTTTTATGCTTAACTAACAGTTTACTAATAATGTGCATCTCTATTTGGTTCCTTGAAAATCGTTTTTGAATACAACATTTCATAATAAAGAACGACTTTAGAGTTCATAGTAGTAGTAGTAGTAGTAGTAGTAGTAGTAGTAGAAGTAGTAGTAGTAGTAGTAGTAGTAGTAGTAAGTAATTCATTTATTTACATTTATTTACAAAATTCTATACAATATTTTGAATTCAGATGCTATGCTATGTCGTCAGCCAGGTTGACAAAGCAAATTAATTAAGAATTTTTAAAATTTATATACGTTTTAAATTTAATAGAATTCTGTCATTAATAACAATCTATACTTGTAACATCTTTCAAAAATGTATTTAATATTTTCCAAATATACTAGTTAAGGATGTTTATAGTCTTTTGTAGGGTAAGAGTATTTTTTCCGAAAAAGTAGCGTCTTTCAGTTTTGAATATTGGACAGATACCAATGAAATGTAGAAAATCTTCTTTTGATTTTAAGTTGCACACAACACAGAATTGGTTAAAACTACCATTGTAAGTACTTCCATTTAAGTTGAGAACTTCCCATCTTGCTTTAAAGATTAGGGAAATCTCTTCATAACTCAGTGAATCCTTGAAATAATTTCTGGAACCAAGATTATAGATGAGCTGATTTTAGATAAATCTTCCGAATGAGGCTTGAGCTTTTTTCTAAGTTCATAATATTTTCTTTTCAAGACTAGGACTTTTTTTATAAAATAAAATATATACTTTCATTTAACTAAAACCAAATCAGTGATCATAAATAAAACATATTTTAAATTTTTAAACATGAGACCACAAAAAACAGTCACAATATTATTTCTAAATAGATATGAATGTCTGGATAGATTTGGTGGCAAAAAAAATACGAAGTTTGGTCTTTAAACGCCCCCGATTCGACTATAGAAACCGAACAACATGGAAAGCAATTCTTAAAATGTTTCTTAAGATATTTTCTGCATCAAAACGAAATCAAAACTTTGTAATAAACAAAGAATATTGATTAATTTTGAAATTTCAATCTTAGTTTAAATATAGGCGATCATTTAGAAACCAAAAAAATATAATCTCGTTTTTAAATATTTTAAGAAAACACTTTTAATTGAAGTTCCAAAAATTATAAACTTCCCATATAAATTTATTCTAATCGTGCAGATTTTTCAAAATGAAAATTTTTAAATTTCTCTTTGTTTCAAGATCCATAGAATCTAAATTAAGAAATCAAAGATTTTCTTAGAGATGTCTGTGTGTGCATATGTACGTAGGTTTGTACGTCCAGGGTACCATTTTCATCGTCTTTATCTCAAGAACTAGTAGAGTTATCGACTTTAAATACATTTTGTTATACAAATAATACCCGTGTTTAGTTGGAAAATTTAAATATATTGGCTTTAAATTGATTTATTTAAACAAAAATATAATTTTCAGCATTTAATAAAGTTTTTATAAAAATCAAACTGCCATTTTTTTGATAAATATTAAAATCTAAAAAACAAACACACAATTTGAAAAAAAAAAAAAAAATGATGTTTAATTCAAGATACCTCGTGAATAAATTAAAGTATTGGCTTCAAACTGATGTCATTCTGTGCTTTATTTTGTTGTAAACGTAAGATAATGGTCCTTAAAAATCCGATCTGTTTTTTTTATATAAGAAATAAAAGCAAATAAAACCTTTTAAAAGCTGTTACTAAAATTGGAAAAAATGAGATTTTGACTTAAAACAGGAACAGGTTTGGAAATAAAATTCATTCTATCTAATTCAAAATATTGTTGCTAACTTTAAGTTGATTTTTTAGAAAAATGTTCGACTAAAATAAAACAAAAAAACATATTGTCCCATAACTTTTGTTTTTAATAAAATTTCGTCTTCGCTTAAATAAATCAAAAGACGAATGGGCAGTTATCAGTGTGGGTCGCATCCCAGAATCTTTTTTAAAAATATGTTTGGAAAAGATTTTTTACATACAATATTGGTCTTAGGCCACTCAAGCAATGTTGTTTATTTTATTATTTTATTTTAATTACATTACAAAAATAATATTATTTTTATAAATATAATAAATATTTGTAACTTCTCATTCAAAGTCATTGTATCAATTTAAAAAAATACATAATTTGGTTCATGTGTAAACAATTCTATCGACTTTAGTAAAATTTTATTGAAAACATAAAAAACTATTTCTTTTACTAATGGCGTTCTGTACTTTTATTTAAAAACTCATACTCTTTTAACAAAAAATAATAATGTGCCTAAAACTCTAAACAATTAATTCTTCACTCAAATTTGTTGAAAACATAGAATGATTTTGACTTCAGTTTGATTTTTTTTTATTAAAAAAAATGGGTTAACACCTCATACATATTATAGAAAGAATCAATTAACAGTTTTTACTACAAGATTTGAAGTCATCCTAAAAGTAATACTAACTTCAAAAAACTAGACTATAATTTTTGATTGATTTATTTCACTTTGAGTAATTTTTGATTAGATTATAACAGGAAAAAATCATTAGAAAACTTAAAAGTTGTTAGAGTCGGTAATATCTAAGCTCTTTTTTAAAGTTTCGTTGGGATATAGGTTTGTTTCAAATACACAACCAAAAGACACTGGAACCTTATGAATTACATTTCTGCATGTTTTTTCTCAAAAAATTGAGTCCTTAAAAAAATAGAAAAGTCTGCTTAATTATCTCACAGGACATTTGTAAAACAAAATTAACGATTTTAAATCAGCACCAATATCTTGAAATTTAAGAGTCAGGTGAATTATATAAAGATGACAATCTTATTTCAAAATAAACATTATTCGTTTGATAAACAGAGATACTAAAATCATAGTTTGTTAAACCTTAAATCAAATATATCTGATTTTTAAAAGACGCCACCGTTCGCAAATCAAAAGTGTTACACAAATTAGTCAAAATGTAAAAAAAGCAATTATCTCAAACCCTTTTTGTTTATTGATCATTAAAAAGCTGAAAGAAAATTACAGTGGTAATTTAAATCAAACGCAAGAATGATTAATTTTATAAGCTTCAACAAAAAAAAAGTAAGAGGAATTTAATTGTAATCATTAAAATACAAATTGTTATGAATCCATTTGTTTCTTTCTTTTAAATTAATAAAGTAATTAATAACACAGGATGGTTTCTATCTATAATTAGAAATAAATACAAATATTTTCATAATGCTTGCCTTATTTTAGTAATAGTTGGTAATATCCAAAATTGTAAAATTTGTATCCACAGAAAAGAAATCCTTTTTATTGTTTCGAATGTAAACTGATCAACTTTACATATGGGGTTAATTTTTAACAATTTTAATTTATTTATTTAATTTTTATAATCGTATTTAAATCTTATTTTATAATCACTCCACAGCACTTCACTTCACTTATCAAAGTGAACAAAATCGCTATCAGTGCAACTCTTTATTATCAAAACAGTTGAATTTTATTTAAGATTTTACACTTTCAACAAATTAAACCGGAATTAAGACGAAAACCCCGAGGAATATTAATTCAAGCGCCCGAATACCGAACAACTCAAAGACCGCGAACTGACTGTTAAGAAACAATATCCGCAACAATGGCTTGGACCCGTAGTGAGTCTTATAGTCTTATGTTATGTATGAAGCTTAGTCCGCTTGTGCCAAACCTTTGGCATGCTATATAGACTCAAGCTTCTTAGCTTAGATATTTACCTGTGGACTAGATGAAGCTATGCCTATTGAGTCTTGTGTTTGGTCTGTCATCCACTAAAACTATGCTGGAGTTGGTGCATTCACATCATTTGTTCCAACTTTCGGTTTCATTTCAATGACGACGGAGGCGAAGACGATGGCCATTGGGTTGACTTGAGGAGACTATACGAGTATTATAAGAGAGCATAGAAAGCTCTGTGTTATTTAAACTCTTCTAGTATTGTTATGTAGGTCGAATAATCTTTCTCTTAAAAAGATGGTTTAAATTTCACATGTGTCAAATGGAGAGTTATAAATATCATTCTTGTTCTCGTCGATAATAAATTGATGGCTATCGTTTTTGGCTGTCTGCAAAATGTCACTGGCTTAGGAGTTTAGTGGATTTGCTTAACAATTTGTTTTTTGAAGGTTTGTTATAATGGCATTTAGACAACTGAGTTTTTATCTTTAGTGGTATGAAGACCAATAAGGTTGCAAACCTTAAGATCTATAAGGGTATTGATAATAAAAATAAATTGGTTGTATAATGAATTTGGCTATATTGTTTATAATAATATTTTTACATGTTCCATTGGTCAGGTATTAGGAAACTGCAGGTAACAACATTTGTCCAGAGTCACAAACATACTATAAGATAATCTATCTGATAGTTGGCCAAAAGTTTATTCTTGAATATTCATCCTTTTGACTTGCGACATATAGGAACTATATGGCCAGTTTTAAATTCATAAAAAATTGCCAACTCGAGATTTGCATCAAACATGATATTACGATGGTAGAGAAGTCGAAAAAAGTGGGTCCCGCCGTTCCATCCGGTCTGTTTTGTCTGTCTGTCCACGCTCCTACAGCCTAAACCATTGGGTCGATTGAGTTCAAACATGGAAGTTAAGGTTTTGAGCAGATTCGCGTTAGTCGCTCTATTAATTTTTCTTAAAATCAAAACTAACAGTGGTCCCCATAAAATTTTTTAGGTCAAAAAACGAAAATTCGAAATTTTCTCAAAAACATACCGATAGGTTTTTTAATATTCTCTAAAATTTTATTTTTAACTTCCTATAGGAAGTTATTGTAATGGGTCCGATTTGTCAAATTGCAAATTTTGACATTTCTCGACGTTTCAAGGTTCCTAGAGTCGAAATAGAAGATTTTTAGAAAGATGTTTGTGCGTTCGTGTGTACGTATGCTCGTACGTCCGTACGTTCGCGACGTTTTTTCGTCGTCCATAGCTCAAGAACCAGAAGAGATATCGATTTCAAATAAATTTTGTTATACAGATAATAAGGCATAAAGATGCAGAAAGGGCTTTCAAGAAAATTGCGTGGGTGGTATTTTCACCATAGCAGTTTGAAAAAAAGGTGAACATTTTGGTTAACCCTAAATATCTTACGAACCAAAAACGCTAGAGAATTGACTTAAATTTTATATAATATATTATAACGTGATACCACACAAGTATATTTTTTGAGAAAAATCAATGTCACGGTTTTTTTTATAAATCAATAAAACTGAAAAAAAATTTGTCACCTCCAAAATTTTACGACTGAAATATGATGTCATCTTCAAAACAATTTTGTGCAACGAAGAATAATGTTTTTGACATCTGATAAAATTTTGAGAAAAATCTAATGGACAGTTTTTTTTATAAAAAATCAAAATCTAAAAAAAACATTACTCAAAATTGGTAAAAATTGAATATCGATTCAAATATCTTTTCAAAAATTGTAGGTATTGGATTCAATCTAATTTTATCTTATAAGGAATGTTGTTTTCAACATTCAGTTAAAGTTTGAAAAAATCGAATTGACAGTTTTTTTTTACAAAAAATTAAAAACCGAAAAAAAAAATTAACAAAAGTTGGTAAAAAATGATATTTGAATCAAATATCTTTTAAAAACTTTGAGATAATAGCTTCTTACTATTTTTTTTAAGAAATATTGTTTTCAACACTAGGACAAATTTTGAGAAAAATCTAATTGACAGTTTTTTACAAAAAAATAAAAACCTAAAAAAAAAATGTATAAAAGTTGGTAAAAATTGATTTTCGACTCAAATATCTCTTCAAAAATTTTAAATATTGGCTTAGAACTAATTTTATCTTATAAGATATATTGTTTTCAACATTTGGTAAAATTTTTAAAAAATTCGAACTGACAGTTTTTTACAAAAAATAAAACTCTAAAAAAAAACAATACTAAAACTTGGTAAAAATTTACTTTCGTCTCAAATAGCTTTTCAAAAATTTAAAATATTGGCTTCAAACTTATTTTATTTCACAGAAAATATTGTTTTCAGTATTCAGTAATTTTTATATAAAAATTCAACAGTCCGTTTTTTCATAAGAAATAAAATCTACAAAAAATAGTGCGCGAATTTGGTAAAAATTGATACGAGTACATATAGACAAACTCTTAAGCAAGACAAATCGACAGACGGGATGGGAAGTTTTCAGTGTGGGTCACATCCCAGACTCTTTTTATTTTGTTAGCATCAGATCAAAAAATATTTAAAATAAATTTAACTAAACCGTGTGAAAGGTTAATTTTTCATCCAAAAAAGCCGTAAAAGTGCCTTAACGATGCCAATAAGTCCAAGCATATTCGATCAATGAGTTTGCTGTCTAGATAGAGTTCTTCTCTATTGTAATATCAAGTGCAGGTAATTAACTTTGTTTCTCCATAAATGTAGCTATCAGATCATTAGAGAACCTTTTCCTACAAAAACTCCTTATTAAGAAGCTCTTCAAGATTCAACCCATATGCGCCCCAATTGACGTTTTCAAGTATACTCTCTGCTGAATTCTCGACTAAGTGGAAATTAAGCAAAATTTGTTCTATCTAGCGATTTTTATACCAGAACTCTGTGCTTGCACTCCTAAAGGTGGGTAAATGATACATGCTTTTAACTTTCAAACTGCAACACAAAAAACCAAAACTTCAAGAATGTCTGTAAAAAAAAAATAAAAATAACCAAAACCTTTTAATCTACAAAATGTTTTCTGTGGGTGTGTTGTGTTGACATTAAATTTAAAAAAAAGGCTTGACTTTCAATTGCCATATCATGACTAACACCCAAATGGAACAACATTTCAAAAAAGAACTTGCACTTTACGTCGTCGTCTTTGTATTTGCAACCAGTCTATAGCTACATTTAGAGGTATAGGTATGTATTAGGTTCTGTATAACAACCTGAAAAAGATTTCGTGCTGAAAGATCTTACCTCAATTGACATTTGAAGCCATTTATAGAATAAGAACTTGATCTAAGAAGAAAAATACAAAAACATCGATACATACACCTGTAGAGTAGACGACCAATTTTCAACTTTGGTAACTTCTTAGTTACGATTTTACCATGATGTGACGAATTTCAAGAAAGAAGTGGGTAAGTCTTAATATAAAAGGGGATATGATATAAAAAAAATGATGTTAATGTTGTCATTGATTTGAGTTACTAACTGTTAAGAAAGAAAACCGAAAGTTCTTCCCAAAAAACAAGGAAATCAATCAGGAGAAAGTGTTTAAATTAATTTCGACACATGGACTCACTCACTCCCAGCACCATCACCAAAGGCCTGATGTTAGGTTTACAACCCAGTCAATGTCAAAGCAATACAAACGCCGCTTATACATTTTCTTAAGTAAAAAAAACTTTTAAATGTCACTTAATCTTCGTTTGACTTTAACACTTGAAGGCATTTCCAGTACCATTGCGTTATCCACAAAAGACCGTTTGTAAAAACTGAATAAATTGTACAAATCAATCAAATGACACCCTTTTGTCTTTTTGTTATTTCATTTAAACACAAATAACAACAAAAACAAAATTAACAACAGGTGTGCACCTTTATACCAGCTTCCTTCAATGGACTTGATTTCTGTTCAAGCTAAAAACTTTGACCACCAATCCTTTCACTTTGACTTGACTTGGCTTGAATTGAATTAAACTGAATTTGTTTCAATTGATTTCATCAAAACACAATACCAAAAATAACTATATCCAGTTGTTATTATTAAAATATTTTATAATATTATAAATATCAGACATGTGGGCAAATAAAATAAATAAAAATAAAGTTAAAAATATTTTTGTTACAGTATCAACACTTTATATTATTGGAACCATTAAAATCAACGAACAATACTGGTTAAAGTGTATTTTTGTTTTGTTTTTGATCTTGAAACTTGATTTTATTAATTAGAATGCATGCAGCTTGTTTGGTTGACCAACAACGACGCGACGCGACGCCACAGAGACAATCCTTGACTTAGTTCACGTGGAAGAAAAAAAACCATTAAGCATTTTTTGACAAGACACGAAAGTTTCATTCAAATATTTTTTCGCAGAACCTACATTAATTGTAGGTTAATGTAAGTAATACATAATTTATGTTTAAGACAAGATTTAAATTCTTCTTAAGTCGAAACATTTTTAGATTAAGTTTTAGATTTTTTTAATATGATAAAAATGTGAAAAAGCTAATCACGAGAGTGTGTCTGTTTTTCTCTTTCTGTTGATTGTTATTTCGTCAGTACATATACATACATACAAACAATCTTTAAGACATTCAAGCTTCTAAGGTAGTTATTAATTCATTTAATCCTTACATAAAATGAAATCCATAACTTAACGCAGTTTTATTTCGAATTGCTTTTTCCTATGAAAACTCTTAAAAAACCCGTCCTGTTTCTATTAATAAAAAAGTAGGCTGGGCTGCGACCCACACTGCTTTTTGGACCAGTGCCCGTCTGTCGATTTGTTTAAAAGTTTAACAAAAAATGTATGATAACAGTTTGTGTGACATTAAAAAATTTGAAGTCAATACCTTTTTTTTCTCATAAAACTTGAGTCGAAAACTAGTCTTATGAGTTTTTTTATTCTTGTACGTTTTCATGTTTTAAAAAACACTGTCAATCGAAGTTTTTTTTTTTTTTAATTACAAGAGTAAGTAATATTTTGCATAAATGATAAAATAAATTTTATTTCAAAATCTGTTTTATACTCGAAAAACAAATATATATAAAATATTTTAGTATCATTTTTTGAAAGGTTTTATTCCTTGAATAAGAAAATACAGTTTATTTTTTTTTAAACCATTACTTACTTAGTTAAGTTAAAACACACAATTTGGCAGAGACTGAAATCTTTTTGAAGTCAATACCTGTATTTATTCACGAAATATCGAGAATTGAGCATCAATTTTTACCAATTTTGTGTAGTAATGGTGTAGAATTTAATTTTGTAAGAAATGTAATTAGTAGATTTTTATACAAATCTTACCGTACGTTTAAAACAATATTTAAAAAAAATGAAATTGGATTGCAGCCAATATTTTTAATTTTTGAAAAAATAGGCAAAAATTAATTGGTCTTTTTAGTTTTTTTAGCAAGGAAACCTTTGCTTTGATTTTTCTCAAAATTTTAGCAGATGTCAAAAAAGTAATTTTTTTAATTTCGAGGTCAAAAAAAATTTCTTTTTTACGTTTTTTTATTCATAAAACGATTAAATTGAAATGTTTAACATTAACAGCATAAATTTGGTATAACGTCACATTATATAATATAAAATTTAACTGAAATGAACAATTTCAATTTCAATTTTTAAGTTCCTGCGCAGTTGAAAGTCCTTTTTGCATCTTTCGATGTTATGATCTATATAACAAAACTTATCTTAAATTTACATATCTGGTTCTTGAGATATGGACGACGAAAAATGGCATCCCGAAAGTACGGATGTACGCACACACAAATATCTCTCTAAAACTCTTTGATTTACATTCTAGAGACCTTGAAATGTGGAGAAATGTCAACATTTTCAATTCGACAATAAATCGGTAAAGATCTATGCAAGCAAAAAAAAGGTACTTTATCTAAGGAAAGCGGCTAAGAATCTCATTTATTGTAGGGACTGGTTCAATGTCAGGGTATTGGAAGGGCGTACTAAATCGGTATCATTATGTGTGTGCGTTGTTCAGCTCGTTTTTTTATCTTTAAAACCCTTTAATAGCAGATCCAAACCAACATTTTATAAGTTGTGCAATCCCAAATGTCATTATCACAGAATTAGACTCCAACCTTACAATAAATAACTAAATAAATACGGTGACGCAACAGTCCGAAGAGAACTAGGACTTGTGACTTACAACTCTCAACCAGTACTGTTGTCAGGGATGGAAGGGACCTACAGTTTTAAGCCGAATCCGAACGGCAAATTTGAGAAAGCACTATTCATGACAAGAATTACTCTTGGAGAATTTTTTAATTCCTCGCAAGAGGCAGTACCCGGAAAAAAACTTTTAGGTGGCATAGGCAGGGATTAAACCCAATACCAATGGCAGTCCAACGCACTAACTATCAAACAACTTTATAATACCTCAGCTATTTATATCGTTAGGAAAGTCAAGAATAAGTGCAACAATATTATCAATTGTTTTCAAGCAGATTTCCAGTCAAACATTTCGAAGGTGAATCAAATATTTGCCTTAACGAGGCCGTTGCCTAGTCTCTGATTAAGCTTCGGTTCCAATCGATCACCGAAATCAAGCTCTCCTTTAATGTTCGTCTTTTATTAAAATGTTATTATATTCTGATGATCTTGTCATTTTTGCTGAAAATCAGGAGACACTTTAGTTTTAAGTAAACAAGCTCAAGGTGTCGAAATCCAAAGTGTTCAAAGCCACAATTAATATATGTTTCTCCTATGGTAACGAATTTTACAGCTATCAATAGATGGAGGATTTTGAACAAAGTCAAATATTTTTCTTCAAAAAAATATTAAAATTACCTTCGAATATTACAAACTATACTTTCTACCTTGAGTCTGGTGTACCTCTATTTAACTTCCCATAGGAAGTTATTGTAATGGTCCCGATTTGTCAAATTGAAAATTTTGACATTTCTCGACGTTTCAAGGTCCCTAGAGTCCAAATAAAATAAAATTTTGTTATACCGATAATAAGACAAAAATATGCAGAAAAGGCTCTCAAGAAAATTCGGTTTGCGTTTTTTTTACCAAAGCAGTTTAAAAAAAAAGAGTCTGAGATGCGACCCACACTTATAAATTCCCAACCCGTCCGTCGATTTGTCGTGCTTAAAAGTTTGTTTATATGTACTCGTATCAATTTTTACCAAATTTGCGTACTATTTTTTTGTAAATTTAATTTTTTATGAAAAAACGGTTTGTTAAATTTTTATATAATAATTACTTAGCATTGAAAACAATATTTTCTGTGAAATAAAATAAGTAAAAGAAGTTTGACAAATTTTTTTGATAATATGATTTATAAAGAAAAAAATGGATTTTTTTTTTTAAATATACTTCTTTGATATCACGTCACAGCATATTATATAAATTTTATTCAAGTCTCTAGCGTTTTTGATTTGTAAGATATTTAGGGTTAACCCTCATCTCCAAAATTTTACAACTAAAATATGATTTCATCTCCAAAACAATTTTGTGCAACGAAGAATAAAGTTTTTGAATTCTGATAAAATTTTGAGAAAAATCGAATTGACAGTTTTGTTTATAAAAATAATAATCTAAAAAAACATTACTCAAAGTTGGTAAAAATTGAATATCAATTCAAATATCTCTTCAAAAACTTGAAGTTAAGGATTCAAACTTATTTTATCTTATAAGAAATATTGTTTTCAACATTCTGAAAAAATGTTAAGAACAATCGAATTGACAGACAAAATGAAAACCTAATAAAAAAATTAATGGAAGTTGGTAAAAATTGATTTTCGACTCAAATATCTTTTCAAAACTTTGAGATATTGGCTTCAATTTACTTTTATCTTTCAAAACATATTGTTGTTAACATTCAGTAAAATTTTGAAAAAAAGTCGAATTCGCAGTTTTTGCACAAAAAATTAAAAACCTAATAAAAATTTAACAAAAGTTGGTAAAAATTTACTTTCGACTCAAATAGTTTTTTAAAAATTAAAAATATTGGCTTTAAACTTATTTATTTCACAGAAAATATTTTTTTCGATATAAATTTGGTAAAAATTGATACGAGTATATATAGACAAACTTTTAAGCACTACAAATCGACAGACGGGATGGGAAGTTAGCAGTGTGGGTGGCATCCCAGCCTCTATTTGTTTATAAAACCTGAAGGCTAATGCTTACTTTTTAACCTATATTATAAAAGGAACTGACAAAAACTTACACACTACAATAAACCTTATTTCTCTTCGAGGCGGTTATATTGCTTTTTAGAATTATCAAGAACTTGCTTTGGAACATGAAATCCGAAGCAGAATGACAAAATATTTTGTAAGGGTGCATTGCAAAAGTAAACGAACAGAGGTATCTGATGCATATTGATAAGGCTAGAAAGTCAAAGTTAACTTTAAATTTTAAGGATTTGAAAACAATTTTAAAGAAACTCGCAAACTTTATTTGAATAAAATGTATCTTTGACATGATAAATTTGTCAGGGTCCTCAATGAAATTATGGATGGAAGTTGCTGGTTCTATTTATTTATCAAGCCAATAGTTACAGATTGGTAGTAGTACCCGTGGCATGATGGTTAGTGCGTTGGACTACTCTTACAATTACAGTAAGATGCGTTGGCCTCATTTCACCAACGCCTTAGCGAGAGAACTTCGTTCGAGTGACATAGCCCCACCAAACAACAGAAACCTGACAAATACAGAAATTGACCAACATTTACAACAGATGGACGAAACAATAAAACGAACAATGGAAAGGACAATTCCAAAGTACAAAGATCGCGACCAAATGGACGCTTACAGAAACGCGACTATTGACGCACTATCGTAGGCACAAGAGTGGCTTACTGACAAGACTCAAAAACTTGTACAGACGACTTACAGACCCACGCGACTTGGAGGTTAGGACACTGAAATCGTTAATAAAAAATGTCAATCTGTTGGTTAAGGAGAACTACAGGTTATCAATTAACAAGTACTGGGACCGCAAGATCCGGTCAGTTAATTCGAGTGACCCTAGTATGTTCCCCAAAATCAACAAGATATTCAGGAAGAAAAACGATAATGACCTTCCGTGTCTTAAACTCCAAAGAACTGAAGAGAACAGAGACGTACTCATGACTGCGCAAATAGATCCAGAGGAAGCCATCTTTGACGATGACTTTTACATAATTGAAGATCCGAAGGAAAAAGTGGAGGCGGTGGGAGCTGCCTTCCAGCAAGTGTACAAGGTGAATGTAAGCATTCGCCCCAACCACGACCTGGAAAACAGAGCCCTACTTAATCACTTTTACCTTCGAAATGATATGACACAATGGCGATCTGAGAACAGCGGTTTCATGCGGTTCAATGACGATTCCTTGGCAAATGCCATAATCGCCGAGCAAACGGGAGAAAGTCCCTTGTTAGTGACGAAGGTTGAGCTTCAGCTCATCTTTAATTCAATAAAAAATAAAAAGTCAGCAGGTGTCGACGGTATATCCAACGTTGTACTAAGACATTTACCGATGGAAGCAATTGACATTTACACAACGCTCTTCAATAATGCACTGAATAATGCTTATTATCCAGTGCATTGGAAGACCGCTGTGGTTCATCCTCTCCCGAAAAAGGGAAAGGACAACTCCAATCCGTCAAATCTTCGGTCGATAAGTCTTCTCCCGAGCATCAGCAAAGTTTTCGAAAAGATCATTAATAGGGCTCTGACTAAGTGGGCTGCGGACAACAAAATAATTCCGGATAATCAGTTCGGGTTCAAGGCGGGTCATGACACAATTCATGCTGCGTCTAAACTCGTTTCTGATATCCAATGAAATAAATCAAAACAACAATGCACAGGTGCTGTCCTGGTTGATTTGGAAAAGGCCTTTGACACCGTATGGTTAGAGGGTCTTTACCTAAAATTGAGCAGGCTTGGCATTAGCAAGCCATTGTTGTATATACTTTATGATATGCTTAACGGTAGAAAGTTTGTTGTCAAAAGTGGCAATGTAACTTCTACCACAACATTCTTAATTAAAAGTGGTCTTCAACAGGGAGCGGTGAATTCGCCGATTCTCTTCAGCATTTACACCAGCGATCTGATAGGTAGTCTTACAAAGGCAATTGCGTACGCTGACGATCTAATTGCGTACAGAACGGCCCGAAAGGTTGAGGTTATTAGAATTCCCTTGCAGCGTGATTTCGACAAGATTCGATATTGCGACGACTGGAAACTGAAAATAAATGTCCAGAAGTCGGATACAATTCTGTTCCGGACTCCGTTGGCTAGGGCCACCAGGGATACGTGCAAGAATTGGCGCAAGATGGTCATCGTTGATCTTCATGGGCAGCCATTAGCGAGCAAAAGTGTAGTGAAGTACCTCGGTATCTGGTTAGATCAGTATTTATATTTCGACAGACATATAAATGCTGCTCTGACCAGGGCCAGAGGAGCCTTCGCTCTGACGAAACGAATGTTTTTTAGCAGTCGGCTTGACCCCAGAGTGAAGGTAATTTGCTACATGGCCCTTATACGGCCAATGATCGTTTATGGTTGTCCTGTGTGGTTCAACGTTGCCCCTTCCCAGATGGAGAAGTTTCGGGTGTTCGAGCGGCAGTGTTTAAGACGCTGTACCGGATTATATCGAACAGCCGAGTCTTCTTATGTGCATTATTTTTCCAACGAGGTCCTATACAACGGGGCTCGAATCAACAGAAATGACAATTTCGTGATAAAACTCGTTCGACGTCACATTGCAAGAGCTATGTCTTCGACCAACAATTTAATTTTCGGGGCGTTCTATCCGAACGACGAGTATTTTGAAAGTGCACGCTTGAGCGGGTTCATTCCACCAGAGGCATTCCTCTTTTTAGACAAATGCGGTCTGATACAGGATAGATTGGCAGTTCCGTTAATCTACCACGTCAGACGAAGAACCGTGGATAGGCGACTCCCGTACAGTCGGGACGTCATGGCACAAGGCGGAGCAGAGCTCCTTCGGTTCAGTAAGGCTGTGTCCGAACGGGACCGAACTGATAGGCTGAAGCAGGAGAACCAGTTTTGGTGGCTTCAATCGGCACTTGATAGTGGGTAGTCGGGATGGGATTTTAAGCCTTGGCCGGCTTACATACTTGTTTTATAGTTTTAGGGTTTAGTTTTAAGTAGAATAGGCATGGTGGCACAAAAAGAAATAGAAAAAAAAATAATAAAAAAAAAATAAAAAAAATACCAAAAAAAAAAAAAAAATTAAAAAAAAAGAACATTAAAATAATATAATAAATAAATATAAAAAATAAAAAAAAAAAAAAAAAAGACAACAAAATATGAAAAATAATGTTAGAAAGTTAGATTTGCTGCTGTGGTTGTTCTAGTTTTAAGTAGTTTATAGGTAGATTAGGTAGTTCAAGTTAGTTTTAAGTTTTATTTTAGGACCTAATTTTAAGTAGTTTGTAAGTAAAAATAAAAAAGGATATTGATATTAGTTTTTTTTCAACTTTTCTAATAAGTACAAAAATAAATAAAATTTAAATGAAGTAAAATAGATCTTAGGGCCGAAAGGCATTAGTTTTAAGTTTTATAGTTTAACTTAGAGTGTCCGTATGGGACCATTAAGTTAGTTGTAAGTTATGGATAATTAGGCTAGTTTTATGAATTTTTGTCTAGCTTTGAGATAGGTTTAAGAATGAATTAATAAAAAATGAATTAAAAAAAAAAAAAAAAAAGTGCGTTGGACTGTCATGCAAGGGGTCTTGGGTTCAATCCCTGCCTGTGCCACCTTAATTTAAAAAAATTAATTTTCGCGGGTACTGCCTCTTGCGAGGAATTGACAAATCCTTCAAGAGTAATTCTTGTCATGAAAAAGTGCTTTCTCAAACTAGCCGTTCGGATTCGGCCTAAAATTGAAGGTCCCTTCCATTAATGACAACAGTACTCGCACACAGGAATGGTTGAGAGTTGTAAGTCACTAGGCCCTGGTTCACAACGGACTGTTGCGCCACCCCATTTGATTTTGAATAGTTACAGATTTGAATTGTTCGTGTATAATACACATCCTATATAATTTCCGTTTAGCTAAACTAAAAGCCCTTAAAATTAAAATTAATTTTAACATTTATTATATTTGGCTAAACTAATAGCCCTGCTTTTGTCATCTAATGTTTTTTTTTCCACAGGTACTGCCTCTTGCGGCTATTTGACTAATTTTTGCCTTTTTCCTTTCTATGGACTTAAAAATAGGTCCCCTGCATTACTGACAACATTACTCCCACGCATAAATGGTTGGGAGTTGTAAGCAAAAATACTAAATTTAACAATATGACAATCTCAGACTGACATTTCTGTTTGGCTACAAGCTACTGAAGACTAAATGTAAGAAAGTGTGCGTGTTAAAACAAAACACATTCTCACATTTAGTCTTCAGGCCCATCAAAATGCTTCATTTTAGTGCTCAGTCCCATCTACATAAATGGTTAGTGAATTAATTATAATAAACTGATGTTGAACATGTCTTTTTCAAGACAAAAATGTACAATATCAAAATGACTGGTTGTAAGTCACCTGGCTCTAGTTCTCAACGGACTGTAGCGCCACCTAATTTTTTTATCCTGATTATAGATCGATCTCATAATTCGTTTTCCTATCTTCTCTATTGCATCCCTTTTAAGATAATTTGTAGTGGTTGGACTTATCATATACATAATACGAACTTATATTATCGTACTTTTATTTTAATCGAAATCGTTGTTGATCTAAAAGAGTGTTAGCTTCTGGGGAATAAATTCCATGTACAAAACTATAAACAATATCTTTCGCCTCAAGCAAATTTCTACCTTTTAAAAATGTGTCCACAATTTTGATGTATCTCGTATTTGTTTACCATATTTATATGCAGTTCCTTATCTCACATTTAGTAAGTGTTATATTTTAATTGTGTATTTAATTATTTAAGCCTTTTTTTGATATTTACTTGTAAGTAATTTAAGCCACACCTTTAATCCTAATCCAAAACATAAAATTATTCCATTAAACCATAAACAAAACCACAAAGTGTAACGATAACCATAACCATAACCATAACCATAAAAAACTCCTGTATAGTGTTTTCGATGAACTGATAAATAAATAATTTGTTTAGATGCAAATCAATGATCGACGATATATTTTTGTTATGCATGATGATAATTGCAACTACCTCAATCACCTAAAGTAAAATCAGAAAAATTTCAAATACAAGAAAAAGGCTTATTCGAAGCTCTAAACATATCACTTATGTAATCGTATAATCGAATAATCAAATACACAAACGACCTTGTATATTTTTTAAAATTTTCCATAACATTTTCATATTTAAAAAGCATACAAAGTAACAAAATATTGAAATATTTATAATTGCAATTAAATCGAAACAATGTAAGGTGTTTATGTTTACACGAAAATCAGTTGAAGTAAGAATTTTATGAATTCATATTGAAACTCATAATTTTTATTAATTGATTTATGCGTGCGTAGGTTTTTCATTTACAATTAATTGTAATTAAAAAAAAAAATACCAGGCGTCTATTTTAAAAAGAAAGGAAGGAGTCATCTGTATCCAGGCCCTGCCTTTCTAGATACCACTACGAAGCTATGGAGTCATTGCTTTTTATTTTATTCGTGTATGTACTTTAAATTTGTTCTTTAATATTCATTGAGGTTTGAAATCGTTGTTCAACAAATTAAAGAATTAATATAGTTTTTCAGTTCGAGTCATAAGTTTTTAAAACGTACTTATAGTAATAGAAGCAGTTATAAAAGGTAGTTGTAGTAGCACTGATAGTATAATCACTAGTAATTTCTTTTTTTGTAGAAGTAAATCATATTATAAAAAGTAGAAGATAACTATCGTCTTTTAGGTGACTGAAATAAGTTCTTTTCCTTAATTAATGCGGCCCTGATTCAAAGCTCCACTTGACGTCGCCATCGCTTGAAACTAAAACTCTATCAAAACTTCAAATTTATAACAATATACGAGTAAGTACGACTACGAATTTATTTTCCGCTAGCTGAATATTTTATTATAATTGTTTAAGTTTAGCAACTTAAATTTTAATTTTATAATGTTTTTAACGCGGATATCAATTTCCAACTAGATTATTGCTTCTTTTTGAAAGTTAATTATTTGATTTGTTTGTTTTTTTTTGTTTGTTTTTAAGTTGTTCATTAGTAGTAATTTATGTCTGTTAAAAATGACCAAACTTCATAAAGTGGCTTAACATACAAGAGTTTGCAATAGACACCCATCATATGAATCTATTAATCATGTAATTGTGTTTTTTTTTTGTTTCAGTTTTGTTGAAATATGATTTATTGCTTTTATTAATTGTTTAAATAACTCATTTTATGCAAGACGAAACATGGATTATGTGTGTGCAGAACTAGAACATTAGTTTTTGTTACAAAGTTGCAAACATCGAATGACTAGCAATCATAACTCAGTTTAAATATCATTTGCGTGCACCACTAGCCGCTCCATCCTTAAGGTGGCCATATTGACTTTCTTTTAATCAAACCTTGTCCGGCGATATAGAGTACTTGTAAATGTTTAAAAGCGAAGGCTATAAATATAACATTATATGAGTAGTGGATAATATTATAAGAAGAAGCAAAGTTGGTTTGGGCTTTGATATAGTTGAGTAAATTTTTGTGACCGATGCCGACAAACGGACAGACGACGCAGAGAAGGCCTGAAGTTTCCATTGATTACCATGAATGGTCTTTAGTGCTTTTGATTTATGTAAAAACTTGCATCGCAAGCCTTGCATGCCTGTCTGACCAAATATATGAAATTTGAGTTTTTGATTGAGGTTTTGCAATAAGAATTTTACAACTGTTTCTTAAAATAAAACGCAAGCTAAAAACCGAAGATCAAACTACCAATTTGAAGCATTGATTCAAATATTTGACGGTTATTTTCATTTTGATTAACTATAAAAGCCAACTCAAAGACACCATAAAATTGACAACAAATTGTGGGGATGCAGAAAAGTTTATAAAAGCACTTAAGAGTTTTGACCTTTGTGCCCAAATTCTGTTTTTTTTTTTAAATTTCAGCCAAAAGTACATGTTAAGTCGTTCTAAGATGAAATACTTTATTAATTAATAATATCGTTTGTACAAATCTTAACTTAAACTTAATATAATTTTTAATTTCACAATGCACTCACTGCAACCTTTTGTGTCCACGTCTCGGGAAAGAAGAAGGAAAGACATCTTTTTTGATGACAGCTGCTGCAAAAGCTTGCAGTAGGTGTGTTTGTTTTAACAGGTTTCTTGTAGTGCGTTCTTTTTACTGGTACTTGTCGCTATAGGGCTCCTCCCTATGTGAGAGCGAAGCGTTGTGGTGTTTTGATTGCTCTCCCAGATCTTGTTGTTACGCTTGAGTTATTTGAGTTTGGTGTTCTTACTCCGGGTGCTTTAGCTGGGTTGGTTTGACAATCAGAACTTGCTAGTTTGTAGGCAGGCTTAAGGCGCTGGATAGAGATGAAAACGTTTTTGTTTGGCATAGCAACTTTGAAAGCGAGTGGCTGGCGTTCTAGAACGGCTAAAGGTCCAGAATATGCTGGTTGCAGGGGACGCTGAACGTGATCGTTGCGAACGTAGACGTGAGACGATGTTTTTAGTTCTCTTGGGATGAAAACAGGCCTTGAACTGCTGCTGGTAAACGATGGTGAAAGTCGTTGTAGGGTCTCCCTCAAATCTCGAACAAAGTTGACTGGCTCATTAGAAGCAGTTGCTTAAAAAAAATCTCCTGGAAGTCGAAGTTCTGTCCCGAATATTAGTTGAGCAGGTGTGGTGCCAGATTCGTTCACCATTGACCGGAGTCCAAGGAGGACGGCAGGTAGGGCAGTCACCCAACTCTCAGAATGATTTGCGGTTAGAGCTGTTTTTAGTGAGCGATGCCATCGCTCTACCACCCCGTTGGACTGCGGATGATAAGCCGTAGTGTGGATACGTTGACAGGCGAGAACTTGTGATAAACGATGGAATAAGGCAGATTCAAACTGCCTGCCCTGATCCGTAGTTAGGCGCAGTGGACATCCAAAACGTGCCACCCAGTTGAAAAGAAACACGTCAGCCACTGAAGCCGCAGTGATGTCAGCCATTGGAATGGCTTCTGGCCAACGTGTTGCCCGATCGATGCAGGTTAGTAGGTAGCTGAATCCGTTGCAGGTCGGCAATGGGCCGACAATGTCGATGTGGACGTGTTCGAACCTTTCGGCTGCGGCAAAAGTTCCCAGTGGTGGGTTGGTGTGCCTATGAACCTTGCTTTGTTGGCACCCATGACAGCTCCATGCCCACTTTCCTATATCCACGTTCATAGATGGCCAGAAAAATCGGAGTGCAATGGTTTTGCGAGAGGCTCGTATACCCGGATGGCTGAGGTTGTGGACAGACTCGAATGCGGCTCGTCTGAAAGTCTCAGGAATGAAAGGGCGCGCCCGGCCAGTTGATGTTTCGCAGACCACTTCTGTTTCACTGCCGGGAAAAACAAAATTAGTGAAATTTAGTTTGGAACTTACCGATTTCAATGTTTTCAGCTCTGGGTCGTTGTTTTGTGCTTTGGCTATAGCATCGTAGTCCATGCTAATTGGTTCATCTATAGCTGCAATACGAGACAGTGCATCTGCTGCCGCGTTCTCGGATCCATTGATGTGACGTATATCGGTGGAGAATTGAGATATATATTCCAAATATCTTTGTCGCTGTGGTGTCTCTGAAGCTGATGGTGGGTTACGAAGAGCAAAGGTAAGCGGCTTGTGGTCAGTGAATATAGCACAAGACCGTCCTTCGATGAAGGGTCGGAAGTGTTCGATTGCCAGCTTAATTGCCAACAACTCCCGGTCGTAAGTGCTGTACTTCTGTTGTCGCGTCGACAAGGCCTTTGAAAAAAATCCAAGGGGTTTGGATTTCCCTTTTACGACCTGGAGAAGTGCAGCCCCGACGGCTGTGTTTGAAGCGTCTGTCATGAGGCGCAACTCGGAGTTTGGAACAGGGTGTGCTAACGAGGTGACATCGGTTAGAGCTTGGCGGCAACGCAGGAAAGCTGTTTCTGAAGATGTTGTCCAGGTAAGCGGTGTGTTATCCTTTTTCTTTGAGCCCTGAAGCATTTGGCATAGTGGTGCTTGATGTGATGCCGCATGCGGCATGCTAAGTCGAAAAAAATTTATTGCACCAAGGAAGCGACGGAGCTCAGTGATTGTTGTTGGCTTCGGATATTCTGCCATGGATTTGACAGTGTCTTGCGGTGGTCGAATGCCTGTTTCATCAACTTGGTACCCGAGGAATGTTATAACCTGCTTTCCAAATTCGCACTTTTCTTTGTTGAGGGTGATGCCGTTTTGATCGAGACGTCTAAAAACCTCCTCCAAATGGGTCAAATATTCTGCTGGGCTGTTGGATGCTATGAGCATGTCGTCGATATAGGTGAAGACGAAGTCTAGATCACCGAATATCGAGTCGACGAAGCGCTGTTGGGTTTGTGCCGCATTGCGCAGGCCGAAAGTCATCCGAATGAATTCGTATAACCCGAAAGGGGTTATAATTGCGGTTTTCGGTATATCTTCAGGAGCCATGGGGATCTGGTGGTACGCGCGTGCAAGATCGAGGCGACTGAAGACTGACTTATTAGGCAGAATGAGTTGAAAATCCGTAAGGCGTGGCAGTGGATACCTGTCGGGGCGAGTTACGGCATTAAGTCGCCTGTAATCACCACAAGGTCGTATTGAGCCATCCTTTTTAGTTACGATATGTAGGGGACTGGCCCAAGGACTCCTCGAAGGTCGACATATGCCATCACTTACCATTCTCTGAAACTCAGCCTTTGCTTGCATGTAATACTTAGGTGGAATTGGTCTGGCACGACAGTAAACGGGAGCACCAGTTGTTTCCAAGTGATGTTGCACTGCATGCTGTGGAGTTTGAAGGTCGCTGAGAGGTAATGTGATAGCAGGGTACCGCTGAAGCAAGTTGATGTAAACGTCATTGTGATTGATGGCATTTACCGAGATTGCATCTGTTGACGTGAGAAGAGGTGAGGTACTGCTGTTGGAGCTCTGATCCACAAGTCTGCGGCCGTAAACATCAACTAAAAGTCGGAAAAAACTCAAAAAATCTGCTCCCACTATTGAGTGTGGAATCGCTGCACGGGTGAAGGCCCAACGGAAAATGCGCCCTAAACCGAAGTCTAAAGCGAGTGTTGTTTTTCCAAAAGTGCTTATTTGGGTTCCATTGACTGCCCGCAACCCGATGCGATCTGGAACTAGTTTGGTTGTGCTTTTGATGGCTAAAGTTGATATGGCGGCTCCACTATCTACAAGGAAGCGATGGCCAGAAATTTTGTCGTGAATAAAGAGGCGATTTGACTTACCAGCAACCGAAGAAGCCTCACCTAAAGTTGCTGGTTGGCGTTTCCCTGCTTGTAGGTACATGGTGATGTGCATTTTCTTGCCTTTGAGCCGTATTTTCGGTGAAACCAACAATGACCAGGAGTGGTGTTGCGCTGGCGAACTCCTGAATTCTGGTGATGGGTTGTTGATGGCTGGTGTGTGGATTTGACGATGGCGTTTTGTTTGATCTGCTTTTCTAGTGTGCTTAGCCTCTGCAAAATACTGTTTATACTCTCGGTTACAGAAGTATTTGCTTTTGAAGACGTCGGTGGTGGTAGCGCAGCAATAGTTTTAGGAGACGATGAGTGGCTCATTATTTTATCCGCGACGTCGGCCAGTGTGTTCAGATCGCCTTTGACAGCGGAAAGAATCGATCTCACATTTGATGGCAAACGAGAAAGCCACATGACCTGCAGCACCATATCGGGAGTGCCTGAAGATCTTGAAAGGTCGCGGATGCGCCGGAGAAGCTGAGAGGGCTGAGAGTCGCCCAGATCAAGACCTTCTATTAGGCGCTGCAAACGTTGTTCGTCACTCTCTTCATAAACTTCAATTAGCCTAGCTTTGACCAGCGCGTATTTGTTTGCTGATGGCGGAGTCAGAAGAATGTCTGACACTTGTTCCAGGTCCCTCCGGTCAAGATTGGCAACGACGTACTGAAACTTTGTGTCGTCGTTCGGCTTGGAAGCAGAAAGAATAGCCTCGAGCTGTGCAAACCATAGCGACGGTCGGTCACGCCAAAATTGAGGCATTCGTGCAGCTACAGAGAGTCCAGAAATTGCCATCGGTCGGAGATCTGCAGGTGGATCATCGGCGGGTTTTCCCTCGTCGTCGCCTGTTTTGTCTTCTGCTCCATTTTTGCTCATATCGTTGCCTGGGTCTTTTAATTAGTGATAAGACGAGAAAACTAATGAATTATTGCACTAATTGAAGCAAAAACTAATGCGCAACACAATTCTAGCAATATTTGGCAACGATATAAGTAGAAAAAGAACAAAAATATGCCGGGATGCTGTTGATTCTGGTGGATTAAAATTTGTTTTTTTTTTTTTTTTTTGGCAGCGATGGCGAGGCTGGATGCACTGGTTGAGGTTAGCAGTGAATGCAAACAAAATAAATTAAAATGTTCAAACGCGGGGTCACCAATGTTAAGTCGTTCTAAGATGAAATACTTTATTAATTAATAATATCGTTTGTACAAATCTTAACTTAATCTTAATATAATTTTTAATTTCACGATGCACTCAATGCAACCTTTTTTGTCCACGTCTCGGGAAAGAAGAAGGAAAGACATCTTTTTTGATGACAGCTGCTGCAAAAGCTTGCAGTAGGTGTGCTTGTTTTAACAGGTTTCTTGTAGTGCGTTCTTTTTATTGGTACTTGTCGCTACATACACTTTATCACTCACTTTTTTAAACACTTAAATAGATATTTTTGAAACACTGTCCAATATTTGTTCAAAATTGTATTTTTAACTTCTCATCGGTCCGATTGGAAATTTCAAGGTCCCTAGAATCTAAATAAAACATCTGTAGAGAAATGTCTGTGCGTGCCTGTGTACGTATACATTCGTATGTTCGGGAAGTTTTTTTCGTCGTCCAAATCTTAAAAACCAGTAGAGATACCGACTTCGTATACATTTTGATATATAGATAATAGTGCAGAAAGGAATCTCAAAAAAACAGTGAAAATTGTGGTTAACCCAAAATATCTCTTGATAATTTTAGCGACTTGTATTAAAGTTTATATTATGAGGGGTATCCATTTTGCTGTGTCAAAAGTAAATGTTAACAAAACACTTATAAAATATTTCTTTATTTGTTATAAAGTTTGAACGTTACCATTTTGTGTGCAACACTATACATCATTTATATGACCACCACTCGAATTGTTGCTTGCAAGCATTGATTCTTTTGGTAATTTTAGACCACTTTTTGACACATATTGGGCTGTGTCTCAGCCACAACTTGATGAATGTTGGTTTTCAAGTGCTTAAGAATCAATGATTTATCTGCATAAACACGGTCTTTTGCGTAGCTCTACAAAAAAAGTCCAGCGGTGTCAAATCGCATACTCTTGGTGGTCAGTTCACATCGCCACGACAAGAAATTAAGCGGCCAGGAAATGTCTATTGCAATTAAGCCAAATTCGCTCAAGTTGTGTGGCATGTAGCACCGCCTTTTGCTAAAACGACATATTCTTCAAGTCGTATTCTTTAATAGCAGGCAAACAAAAGTGGGTTATCATATGACCATAACGCTCCGAATTGACGGTGACAGTCAATTTTGGAAGAAGTATGTTCCAATCACACCTCCGGACTATAGATCGAAACAAACAGTGACTTTTTGTGGATTCAATTGGCTCTCTTTAATTACTTGAGAATTCTCAGAACCCCAAATATGACAATTTTGTTTATTCACATACCCACCAAGTAAAAACTGGGCTTCGTCACTGAGGAAAGATTTTGTTCGAAACATTGTTCAAGCATTCATTCGACGTATTTAATACATTGTGAATGGTATGCTGGCTTCATATGTTGTGCGAGCTGGACTTTATATGGATGCAAATACAAATATGGAGTTCTTTATTCGTTTTTTTTTTTTATAAAACAAAGTAAAGCTCAACATTCCTGTGTGCGTGTAATGTTGTCAAAGATTGATGAGATCTACAATTTTAACCCGAATCCGAAGGGCATTTTGGGACAGAAATTTTCATGACAATTACTACTTTTGGAGGATTTATCAATTTCTCGCAGGAGGTGGAGAGGGAATGTACTTGCATAAATATTGCATTTCTTTACAGAAAAAAATATAAGACCCATAGATGACACAGAAAATTTCATACCTTCCGATTTAGTTCATAATCCCTATATTCAGAATCAGATTGAATATGATTTCCCTTAAAAACGAATTATTGCATTAAACTTGCCCATTTAAAGTTATATTACCAAGTTCTTTTTTCTCATTTTCATAGTTTTTGAAAACTGTCATGAATCTGAAAGGCAGAGTGTGGCAAGGCATTCCACATTCACGTAGTACGGCTAAAGAATAATTCTCTGAACTTGACAACTCGATCGCAGTTGGGCTCGAGGGTATATTGATGAGTATTCCTAGAAACACGAGTATTATTGTTGAACTTTTTAAGGGAGGAATGCAGCTGGCTATTTCTCTTAAGCTTAAAAAAAATAAATAAATTAAGTTGCGCAACAGTCCGTAGAGAACCAGGGCCTAGTAACTTACAATTCTCAACCATTCCTGTGTGCGAGCAATAAACAGAGCATAAACCGTTAAAATAATGCTAAAGAGGGCGAGACAAGAAACATTTCGATCCTATAATGGTATTATCACCAATCAATCTAAATGCTCTACGTTCAATACTTTCCAAGAGGCTTAAGTAAGTTGCAGGAGCACCAGCTTAGATATGGGAGTTATACTCAAACTTTGGACGTATATAAGTCTTGTTGATAACAGCCAGAACAGAGGGGGAGAAAACCTCTTGTCTTGCTTTGGAAACCCCAAACATCTTGCCGAATTTTCTGGCAACATCGCCATCCATGGATACTGGCAATGTAGTATATGTAGCTTTAATGATACAAGACAGCATTGGGTTTTCGAAGCATTAAGTTCCATGCAGTTTTTAATTCCCATTGTATAATGCTGTCTAGGTCGGAATTTAATGAGCTTACCATATTTTTTCGTTGCAGTTCTACATCCGAAGAAGAGGATATGAATCTGGAAACAAATATGAAAAGCAAAGATTACTATCGTCAGGAAAACAGTGTATTGGATTAGAATTTGCAGACAGGAGATCATTAATCAAAATGAGAAAGAGTGTTGGAGATAGAACAGAGTCCTGGGGCACACCAGGATTTTTTTTATATTGTACGCACACTTAAGTGGATATAAATACCCTTATAATGATTATACACAGTGCGAGTATTTAGGAAGGGAGGATAGGATTTGAAACGAGATACCGATGCACAAATATTGAGTCTGGTAAAGCATTCCACATTCGTGCAGTGGGACTAAAAAAGAATCTCTGTACTTTACATTTCGACCAAAATTGGGCTCAAGGGTAAACTGATGAGCATTCCCAAAAGAACGAGTATTATGGTTGAATTGTTTGAGGGGAGGAATGCAACTGGCTATTTCATTAGAGCATTGCCTATGGAAGTAGCGATAAAATAATGAGCGATATGAAACATGTAGGATCACCTGCCCAAATATGGGAATTGTACTCAAGTTTTGGACGAATATAGGGTTTATAAATTATAGCCAGATCAGAAGGGGAAAAAAACTTCTTGCATTGTCGACAAAAAAAATTAACACTTTGCAGCATTTTAGGCAATGTCAAATATGTGATCACTCCAATATTGTAATACACACACCTAGGCCTGATAGCTGTTCAGTCTCCTCGATGCAAGTACCACTCATGGATAGTGCCAGTGGGGGAGGGTTATGCTTTTGCGACAAATGAGTTTTCAAAGCATTAAATTCTACGCGGCTTTTGATTCCCCATTGAACAATGCTGTCAAGATCAGAATTTAATGAGCTTATCATACGCTGCCATTGGTAGTCCATATCCGAAGAACAAGTTTGAGAATCTAAGAGAATATGAAAACCTGAGGGTACTGTCCGCGAAATAATTTAGACGGTTAGAGGTTTCAGATAAAAGATAAATGATTATAAAAATGAGGAACAAAGTCGGAGACAAAACGGAGCTTGAATCCATCCAATACAACTTGTATTGAACGATTAGAAGGGTAATTAATAATCCAATGAAGGAGGAATTCAAGAAAACCGCATTTTCGATAAGGGAGCCAAACTCTATCACTTGCTTTTGAAATATCAATAATCTTACTTTCTACAAAGCAAAGTCAAGATTTGCTCCACTGTTCGGTGAGATGTACTATGAGATCACCAGTGAACCTATTGCTACCAAGGCCGTACTCTCAGTCATTAAGAAGCTTTCGATCTTCGAGATATTTCTTAAGCCTTTTTTGGGAAAAGGCAGTTTTCAATCCGATCGGAACGAGACCTGGGGAGTAGGACAGATGAAAAGGCTACGCAGTGGTTTTGCCAGCGTTCACCCCTTCAGAACAATAGCGCCAATACCATCCGTACTAGCAGATTTATGTATATTAAGATCTTTTAGGACTCTCGACACAGTAGAAGTGCGAAAAAAAATTGACCCCATAGAATCATTAACTTGCCCAAGTACAGGCGGAGTCATAACATTAACTGGCGTGGAATTGCGGGAAACTGCCTAGCAAAGAGATTTGCTTTCTCTTTAGAGCTAACAAATGGAGTGTCATTCACAACGAGCAGAGGAACCGACGAAGACGAAGAATTCCTCATATTTTTTACAAATGTACTGCCCTTGCGACATTGCAGTATTTTTTGCCGTAATTTTTAGTCATGCAAAAATTTGGTCTGTCGAATATGGACGTTGCAGGCCTTCCTGACTCGCTTGAACTTATTCCGGTTTCCTCAGTTGGAATGGCTTTAAAACAACTGAAACTTACTTTTAACACTATTTGGGATAAAAGTTCTCATTTACAGGAGAATTGAACCTGTGATCATATCAGCACTGCCATCAACGTCACTATCGAGGAAGCAAAGTGACCAGTTAAAGATCCGAAAATAATTATTGAAACCGTCCCGGTTGGCTTTCTCGTATTGCCAAACGGTTCTTTTATTAGCTCTTTCTTTAACTGGAGAGTTTTTACACGAGAAATTTGCTAAAATGACTTAATAGTCAAATGTGCCTAGAGGAGAAAGAACATTAATAGTGTACTAACCATCAGGGTCAGAGGTAAGAAACAAGTCAGGAGTGTTTTCTGCTCGACCTACCACGTCCAATATTCGAGTGGGCTCGTTGACTAGCTGAGTTACGTGCTTCAACTCAGCTGAGATCTCAGCACACATTCCTTCCGGTGTTGTCTGGCCCGAATGTTGAAGCCATGAAGTATTGAATTGCCCGTAACAAGGAGGTGCGAGGATAGGTCGAAACAATTATTTTGATGGAATCAGACAAAGCATCAAATTCACGAGAAGTTGACACTGTCCAGATTGGGGCTTCGATAAAGGAAGCAATAGTGAATAATTTATTCACGGAAAATTTAAACCACATAAAATTTAAAAAAGAATTGGTGCAGAGACCATATTGTGGCAAAAACTGATAAGCAACATCATTCCTAATGTATATGGTGAGAACATAGTGGTAAAAGATAATGGCACCAAGTTATACCCTTAAATAAAGAATTCAATGGGATCGGAATCGTAACCTACTTGGGTTTCACTTAGTGCCAATAAAACTGGCCTGTTTAAGGCAGTATGGGAGTACACAGAAAGAAAATTCTGCCCACAAATATTAAAATAATCTACCCTGAAATTTCCAGCAATTGCAAATAAATAAATAGCAAAAACAAAAACGGACAAGGGCTATAAGACCTTCTGGAACACCAGAAATTACATTAATTTAATTTGAGAAAATCTTAACATATTGTATTCAACCAAGTAAATATGGAGAAAACCATGTGACTAGCGGTCCTTGAATGCCCTACGCTTGTATTGTCTCTAATAGAATATTTAAATTTATCCTGTTAGAGGCTTTAATAACATCTGCCTTAATCATATGCGCTAGGTTCCGATTCTACAGAGTATTTATGCACACATTTGTGATTTCTACTAGATTAGAATTAGTAGGCCTACCTTTTCAAGAACCACGTTAAGATTTACTTACATGTCCCTTTAAATATATCTTGAAAAATGTTACCTAGAAGCTTTGTAGAAACAGATAGTTAAGTTATTGGTCTATAGTTTGTTACCAGATTTATTGATCCAAATTTAAAAATCGAAGCAATAATATAGACTACATTATTAGAAACAAATTTAATAGCGAAACAGTAACTTGCACAATAGCAAAAAATCCTATTATATCTGCAATCTTTTAAGTTATCACTTAAATAAAAGCAATCACTTAAATAAAAGCAAATATTAGAACAATCGAAAACAGAAGGTAAGGAATTAATGTATTGATTATTTGTTGCTGACAATGCAGACGAGCTATAAATACTTTCAAAAATCTGCCCAACAAAATTCACAATCATTTTCGGTTCAATATTTTTATTATTACAACATAATTGTTGGAACATTCTTTTAGAATTCATAAATCTCTAAAAAGATGCTTGAAATTGCTTGACATTACAGAATTAATATAATGGGAGAACAGAAATTAAAAAAAAAAACTCTTTTCTGAGAAGAGAAAATAGTACATAAGATTTATCGGAATTAAATTGAAAATTGAAACATAGTTCAGAAAACATAATTTGTTGTTGTCTTTAATAACATACCCCAAATGAAAAATCAATAAGCTAAACTAAATAAATAATTTTTTTATCTATAACAAGGCACTGCCTACTTCCGGTTGTATCTGCAACTTATAGTGATGTTATTAAAATGCTATACTTTTCCGACGACCTTGCCTCTTCAAATTTCAACCAACTATCCCACTAACATAAGACACAATCGCTCTTAACCATCGCGGATTTTTACATAGAAAAGTGAAAACACGAAACACAGGAATTGTACCCCGCAGAGCTATCGCCTGCATCTAACACCATCTGGCGTCGTCGTCATTGCTTCTATCTCGGAAGGTGGAAAGGAGGTGTGTTTATCGTTTTTCCATTCAAATAGTGTATAGCTTAATTCATTCTCTCAGTCCGGTCCAGATTTTCAAAGAACTGTCGTACATTAAGAATGACGACGACGACAACGACGTCGACTACGTGCCGGTCACACATCTGTTCAAGGAGGGTAGCCACGCCAACTTTAACTTTCTTAAACACACGGCTTGGCTCCTAAGTCTCAACTGGTCGTGTTCGGTTCATAGACTTTTCATTCTCAGTCATAGCATCATAGAGCCGCCGCGTCGGTCACTCAGATTAAGTTCTCTTATGACTATGGTATAGATAAGGTTTAAATATAGTTTTAGATAGATTGTATAATTGCAGGCAAATATACTTTTGTAAAGTCGTTTTAACACTCAGGGTTCAGATTCAGCTTCAGCTCCAGCTCGAGTATCATAGACTGCTTGTTCCCTGTGACAGGGCCACTTGTTCATGTGTCTTGAAGTTTTGTCTTTTGAATGATTTACATTTTCGTTTTTCCTTTCGAATTTTTATGGGTCGCTGCGTTATAGAAGTGACCACAACCGGAGGGAGTTATTCCATTAACATGTCTTGAACGAAAAAACAAAAAGTAATAATAATGCAATAGTTTTCGGTCGCACAGACTTGCCTCAAAATGTTTTAGTGCGGTTAAGATTTAGCAGTGATTAAAAAAGTTATTCTCATTAAATACATTCCAATTTCCAACAAGACGAAAAAGTGTCTTGCTGTAACAAAACTTTAAGCCTGGCATTTGCACAAAACCAATACTTCCACTTCAGACAAAACTAAATCAACGTCTCGTTGACCGGAGCCCCACAGATATTAGGTTTCAGTGAATTCAATTGCAGTGGCGGGTACGAACGTCGAGGTCAGTTATTGATATGGTATTTAGATAAAGTCTCATGGCTTGAGTTCTTGAGTATAGTGGCACAGTGGAAAAAATCCTTTCAACAAAAACTGATTGATATAAGTCACATGGTTATAAAATGGTTTCGAATCGAACAAATGGACTCGCGTAGAGTCGCCACAGCGTCCGTCGCCTCGTGCGTCGCTGGCGTTAGTTGGTAGACAAAGTCAATTTCGTCGTTTGTGACAATCAAAGGCAATTACACTCCAACTGCCACTTAGACAATATCTACGATGACTATGAAAACCATTCACAAAGTTCCTCAAGTCATAACATTTCATAGATCAAAGTCGATTAAGTCCGATTCTCCTGTTAGCATAAGGAACACCGTACTCGAACACCACCCTAATATTATAAGCAGCATTTTGCATCACGTTTGATTTTTATTTCGAGCAGAAAATTGGCATTTTTACTAAAGCGTTTATGCGAATGGTGGGTAAGCGTTACATCACGCAAAAGATTTACTTTGTGTTTTGGTTTAGGTATATGTTTGTTCCGTAAGTCGTGCATTTTGTTTATTATGCTTTGTGGATATTATTATTATTGTTGTCCAAGCAGTATAAAAATACCTACATTCGAATTACCATGCAACCGGAATGACCTCGAAATACTTCTTATAGCTCTGCATCGAGTCGGATTTACAGAATATAGGTATATTGAAATGAAGCTAATTGGATTTTTCTTAACCTATTCAATTCTAGTACCTAACCTACCTAAATGCAGATATTTATTTATTTAACAAGCTATTTGCAGTTGTTTAGTCTGGTCAGTTTTTTGAATAAATTAAAATAGGTAGGTACATATTGCCAAACATTTCCTGTTCAATTAGAAGCTTTCAAAAGAAGCTGTCAAAAGCTTCCTGTTAATAATTTTTTTAAAAGGTGTGTTTTAAAAATATGTGTCCTAAGTTTAGCTAAAGTCGATCACATATCCAAAGCATTCCTTTACTTTTACATCTCGATATTGGTTAATTGGCAGCGCACTACGTTCTGTATTGTCAGAAATCGATCTCTTATCTGACATATTTGACTTTTGGAACTTTAATAATAATGTGTGCATGATTATTTTACGAAATATGAGTAAGTACAAAAGATACCTTTTTAAAAAGTTCAGTAGAGTTCGATTACGATGTACAAATGGTACACACGTTCACAGATTTTTCTCAGAACCCACCTCTGTCTATCAACTCTAACTCTCACTCCCCGTGGTGAACATTGGGCGGCTAGAACCTCAACTAGAGATTGGGTTCCAACCCCAGTGGAAAGTTGTTGGGAGTGGGAAGTGTTACCACTAAGGCACCTCTCTTTTCATTTAGACGGCAGCAGAAGAATGTCCAAAATGGAATTGAACTACTTAGCAAACACCTTATAGGGCTACTACGACATATTCGAAGCAAAAGCCTGTAAGGAGCGGTTATGCCGGCTCTAGCCCTTGCAGATAAACCAAGGACTTGGTCCTTAAAGAAAACTCAGTTGCGAAGCACCAACAAGCCTCGAATACGAACGGATTTACTGTTGACAACCCACGGAAAGGAATTAAGGACAACGAACTTCGGATATGCACGGAATGTTAGTCCCTTAACAGACCACGTGCAGTCGAAGAATTAGCGAAGGCCCTAAGCTGATATAAAAAGAGACATCCAGGAAATACGAGGGGATGGTCCGGGCAAAAAGAGGATGAAAAACTGCGACATGGGTGCATGAACGTGTGCCTCATCCCCGTCCGCATCAAGGCTAAATTCGGCAACATGAGTCTAATATGAGCACACGCCCCCACAAAAGAGAAAGATGATAACTACAAGGATCAGTGATGAGTATTTACTTCATATGTAGCAGATCTACTTCATTAATTTATTTGTATGTATCTGCTACGTAGCAACTTATTTCTGCTTCGTTTTGAAATTTTGTCTTACGCACAAAATTTCATATAAGATGTGTTGAATTGATTCATTGTGCCTGTTATTCGCTGCATTTATGTGCATCAGCGGCAATAACGAAAATTGAATTTTAAATTGAGACATACTTACAAGATGTTTATTTTTATTTTTCTCACAGCTCTAAACGACAAACTGAATTTTGTGAATTTCAAGAAGCATTTAACCTTTAAATACATACAATTTTACGTCTAAGTAAGACTAGGTGGTGTATTTTGTGTTTTTTTCATTATCTGCTACATATTTTACAAATCTACTTCGTTTTTTTGGGCAAAATGTTTCACTTTTCTTGCTTAGCATTCTCATCCCTGACAAGGATATGTTCTTCGAGCTCATAGACAAAACATATAAGCAGTGTCCTGGGCGATTTTAATGCCAAGCTAGGAAGGGAAGACATCGTTGGTGGAATAATTCCGACAAGGGATTCAGGCTCATCGTCTTTGCTGTGCGGTGAAACGTCATGGTAGCCAGTACGCGTTTTACAAACCTTAACATCCACAAAGGGACTTGGAGTTCTCCAGATATATATATACAGTCAACCAGATTAATCATATTGCGGTCGACGTTAGACATGCTTCCAGCATCATGGATGTCCGAACTTTCCGAGAAGCTAACTTCGACTTGGACTACTACCTTGTTGTAGCCAAGGTAGAACTCTGGGTTTCTAGAACCAAGGCAAAACAGGGAGTTTCTAGGAACGACGAACGGCTACAATCGCAATAGATCGTCAAATCCTTCTCCGACTGAGTTACAAGTACCCTTTCTCGATGTTCTCTGCCGCCAACATATTGTATCGAGAACCAATGGCTACATTGCCAAGATGCAATGAGAGAAGCCGCCTCTGACGTGCTGGGTTTTAAGCAACCACCAACAAGGAATCCCTTGTTTGATGAGGAATGTCGGCAGGCAAATGCAGCCAAACAAGAGGCACGCATAGCGGCGCTGCATAAAAAAACGAGAGCTACTCACGAGCTGTTTGAGCAAAAGGAACACCGACTTTTCAGAAGAAAAAAGAGAAAGTATGAGAAGCCTGCAGTCGAAAATCTTGAGAGGTTTAAAGCATTAATAAAGTTCGGGAGTTTTATGAAAAGGTGAATCCAAATTCACAGGTACATAAAGCTAGAACCGAAGGCTGCAAAGACGAAAGTAGAAACTACATAGCGGAACTGCAATTAATGCTGAGGATATGGAAGGACTGTATAACGGCGACGACGAACCGAATTCCGGTGTCAGTTGGGATGATCCATTCAACATAGACGACGAAAACCAACAATACCGTCCTCCTGACTTTGACGAAATAAAGATTGCCATATCTAAGCTGAAGTCTAACAAAGCCATTGGAGCGATGCCTTAAATGCCGAGCTCTTTAAAGCAGCTGGAGATAAGTTGGTTAGGAGCATGCACCAACTTATCTGTAAGATATGGTCGGAAGAAAGCATGCCCAATGAACGAACCTCAGTATTGTTTGCCCAATCCTGAAAAAAGGAGACTCTCTAAACTGCGCCAACTATAGAGGAATCATACTACTTAACATCGTCTATAAAATCTTCTCTACCGTAGTATGTGAACGTCTAAAGCCCATCGTCAACAACCTGATAGGTCCTTATCGGTGTGGTCTTAGACCAGAAAAGTCCACAGTCGATCAAATATTCACATTACGGCAGATCCTGGAAAAAAAAACCCAAGAACACCAAATCGACATCCACTATCTTTTCATCAATTTCAAGGTCCTATATGACAGCATCTACAGGGACGAGCTGTATAGAGCCATGTCTAGTTTTGGCATCTCTGGCAAACTCGTGCGTTTGCGCATGATGACCATGAAGAATTCACGCTGCTCCATAAAGGTTGGAAACACCTTAACAGAACCTTTCAATTTCAAAAAAGGTTTGAGACAAAGTTGTCGTCCAGAAAGGACTTACAACACCGACGTCTTGGTCAAGACGTCACTATCGACAGACATAACTTTGAGGTATTTAAACACAGAAAACAACACCAGCACTGAGATCAGGTTGTAGAACTACTACATTACTAATTGAAGGCCACAACGTAAGGGGAATCTTAAGCAAAGATAATCAAAGAGTACATTATAGAAGTGTCATTATTAGTATCCCAATGATTCCCCATGCTTTTAGGACTCAATTGTAACGATTTCAACGAATATATTCAGAAGATTCTAGGACATAACCTATATACCTCTTAGATAGAGAGAAGTCAACGTTTTCTTCATTCCAAAAGCCTTAAAGCCCTCTCACATTGAACCGAAAGATTTCAGGCCTATAAGACTGTCCTAATTTCTTCTAAAGACTTTAGAAACATTAGTAAAAACGTACATTCAACAAAAACTAAATGATAATTCTCTTTTACAGACCCAACATGCTTATATGAAAGGCAAATCTGTTGAAACAGCACTTCATGAAGTAGTCGGTACAATTGAAAAATCAATTTACTTTAACAATTTGGAAGACAAATGCATTGACTTATTTATTGACAGCCAAGCAGCAATCACATCTGCCACTGTCACAGAGTCAAGACTGGTAAAGCAATGCCGTAGGAAGCTTCGTTTAATCAGCAAAAACAACACGGTTAACCTCTGTTGGGCGCCAGGACACTGTAACGGTAATGAAAAGGCAGACAAATTGGCCAAAAACGGATCAATGCATAGTCCAAGCCATATGTTTGCCAATAGAGCAGATAAATGAACGAACTTCCCAAAGGTAATTGAAATCGCAGACATCAGGTAGGCCTCAGCTATTCTTTTAAATAGGTCTGCTAAAGGGTCACAACTTATTGGACTTATTGGGAGGACGGAGGAAGATACCTTCCACCTTCTATACAAATGCCCAAGCCTAGCCAAATAAAGAATAACACTATTAGGAACTTACTTTTTAGACGACCTAGGAGACGGACGTCTCATCTATGCCTACGCATTACAAACTGCTTTTGATTGGGAAATTCCTCAAGCTCGTTCGGTTATTTTATCCTTTTACACAAACATTAAATGAAAATGTATCTGCCATTGTTTGCAATAAAAAACCTATCTTGCTGTTAAATGAACATTTATCGCTTTAGTTATTATAAAAGATGTTTTATGTTTTGTTGTTTTGCCTTGATTAAATTTCTTCGAAGATAAAATTATTTAAAATTAAAGAACAAAAATTGCAAATATGTGGAAGTGCAAGTTAACAAATATCTAATATTTTCTTGGAAGTGGGCGAAAACATTTTTGAAATGTTTAATCCATTTTAATAACATTTTCTATTTATCCTTTGTTTCTGTACTATAAATCAACAATTCTGGGCGGACGTATTCAAACGATAAGGTCATTTAATAATTTCATTGAATTTTGTTTTAATTCCTTTATAATTATGTATATAAAAATAAAAATATTTCACGGGTATTTAATACCTAATAAAGAAGTCCAATAAAAATCAAATTGAGTTTGGGCAACACCCACCACCCACCAAGCTTTTATTAGGTTCAGTACATGACTCGTGTTAAAAATCTACTGACCAATAAATAACAAAAGGTTAAACAAAACGTCTTGTTTATCTCTTAAATCGTAGCCATTCTAAAAGTTATTCCATATTTTATTGAACGGTTATTCACCTTTTAATGCAGATGAAGCCAAACTTGTACTTTACCTATCTATTACGTTGTTTGGTTTTTAAACTTAAAATTGAATTTAATTACCTAAGGTCAAACAATATAAAGGTACAATTACTTTTCAACAAATTACTTTTAAAAGTGTATCGCAAAAACAACTCAACATATGGATGATGTTCTTGCGCATCCTTCAACAAAAAAGTTTTTATTGCCATTTAACGAGTTTTTCTTGATTAAAGAAATAAGCACGTATGTAAAAAATAATGTTTACCCCCAATACTAAATTTTGGTCTTAGGTAGAAGTATAAAAATAAATTTCTTGAACTTGAAAATACCAGGCAGACGTTTGTGTAAAAGAAATCACCGATAAGAAAACAAGATTGACAGTTAGTACGTGAAGACGATTTATTTTTATTTATTTATGCTAATTTAAATTATCAATAAATTAAATGACAAAAAAGAACTCAAAAATTAAAGAAAAATAATATTTCTTTTAATTGAATAATTTATTCTTTCGGTTTCATCAAGTTTTTGCTGTGGATATTGATGCTTCATTTTACTCAAGGAATCTAATTTATTAAAGCCCTTTTGATATTATTTTTTTAAAAATAACAACTCACATATTCGAACTGCCAAAAATGCAATGTAATTTACAAAGCCTTCATTCGTCCACAACCTGAATATAACAAGCATATTTCTGCAGGTGAACTTAAAACATGTTTAAGTCTTTTTAGATAGAATCCAAGAAGGGCTTTGAAACTGATAGGCTATAGAACTTTAACTGAAACATTTCCATTGCTCGAACACCGCCGTAATGTTTCATGCTTTTTTTGTTTTACCGATATTTTTACAAATATTGTTAGGCAGTTGCATCCCCCTTAAAACAGTTGAGGCATAATACTTGCACTTCCAGTTTATCTCATACTCCCCATAATTTTAACCAAGAGCTTCATTTTTGACCTAATGCCTAAGAAGAAGATTTCTTCTTCAACCGCAATTCGAGAATGTTGAATGTGTTGGAGAACTTAATTATTCCCTTCAATTTTAGGTTTCAAAACTTTAAGACTAACGTTCCCCTCTATTTCCTCTTAAATCCTTCCTTGTTTCCTAATATACTTAAGTGCTTTTAAGTCATACAAAAAATTGTCCGTATCACACTCTACTTAGCTTACTCCTACAAAATTTAAGGAGTGTATTTAAAGTACTGAACCTTTCGCTTCAGAAAGGTCATCATTGTAACGCACGCTTAGTTGAAAATATTGTTAATGAAGGTACAAATGTTGCTAATGATCCAAATGTTACATTATTGCATGGACCTGTCGAACATCTTCTTTTTGACCATTGGCGTTTGAAGATCTTGACTTGGACGATATGCCCTTCATCAAACACTGGGTGAGAAGCGTTCTTAACTCGTATCTTGGCTAAGTCAATTGACCACTAAGATTACGCTGTTTGACTTTATTACAGTTTCGTCTGAGGTCTGTGTCTTAAAGCATTAAAAACCAACAATTCTGAAGTTATGAAGAGTATACTGCCCCATATTTTTTATAAAATAGTCATAAATTTCCACAAAAGAATCTTGGCGAGACAAACATTTTTTTTTATTCTTTCTTAAAATTATCTTAAAGGTAGACAGAAATTCATAAAACTAGCCTTATTAATTGTAACATAAAATTAATTTAATGGTCCCATACGGACCCTCTTAGTTAGTTAGTTTATTTATTTATTTGTTTCATCAATTGATCGAAGATCTGCTACAATTACTAATTACTACAAAATAAAAAAGCTAATAAGATGTATACATATTAAGAAGGAATTTTAGATTGCATTTAGTTAATTAATCAACGACATATTTCAAGAATAACTGGTGATGAACATGCAATGGAATTAGTGAAAGCAAATCACAAGAATTTATTCTGTTGACTTGTCTCCGAAAATTAAGCGTTTTTAAGGCAATAAGAGCGGGCCTTGATTTCTAACCTGGTAAAGGCCCGACCTACTTAAGTTTTCGAAGTGCATAACGAGTGAATCTTTTCTGAACTCTTTCTATTCTCAAAATATTATTTCCATAAAAATTAGACCAGACGATACAACAATATTCTAAAATAGGTAGAACAATAGACATAAATAAGGTCTTCAAAGTATTTGGATCCTTAAAATCTGTGCAGTTCCGCTTAAGTAAATTACCTTTTGATACCATAATTAACATGAGATCTAAAGTCAATCTTTGAATCAAAAAACTCCTCAAGATCATTTACTCCAATTACCCTCAGAAGACTAACATCATAGAATTTATATTCAAAGTCAATAAGGGATAAAAACTTATATACACTAAAAATTTTACACTTCGGGTAATTCAGCTGAAGATGATTGTAGTTGCACCAATTAAGAAAATTGTTTATATCCAGCTGCATTTATAAGCAATCTTCAAGTGAAGATGTTGCTGAAAAAACTTTCACATCATCGGCGTACATCAAGCAGATACAAAATCTAAAAACAGAAGGTAAATCATTTATACAGATTATAAAAAGAAGTGGACCCAAATGACTGTCTTTTGGAAGACCCGACACCACGTCTTTAAGATTTGAAACACAATCATCTATTTTAACAGCTTGTTTTCTATCAGAAAGGTATGAATCTAACCACTGTAAAAATGGAGCATTCAATCCTAACATCCTAAGCTTTTGTAGGAGAAGACCATGATGCACGCTGTCACAGGCTTTAACAAAATCAGTAATACTAATTCCTTTCGGCCCTTAGATAAATTCAATTTATTATTGTATTTTATTAAAAAAAAATGTGAATTCGCAACGAGTTTGATCACGAAATTGTCAATTCTGTTGATTCAAGCCCCGTTAGATAAACATAAGAAGATTCAGCCATTTGAAAAGGGGCAACGTTGAACCGTGAAGGGCAACCATAAACGATCATTGACCGTATGAGGCCCTGTAGCAAATTTCCTATCATCTTAGGTCAAGTCGACTGCTTTTAAAAAGCCGTTTCCTCAGACCGAAAGCATTTACATGGCTGATGCGAATAGGAAATTCAAACGATTATGTTATGCCAAGAGAGTTTCCTTTGAAAATTTAAATATTGCTGTTATAAATAACACCCGCTCATCTTCAGAGTTTTGGAAAGCTGTTAAGCATCTTAATGGAAAAATAAATACTATAGCTCTGGGTTTGCAGGCATCTGATCTTAGAGACTACTTCATCAGCCTTCTCAATCGCTCAGCAAATGGTCCTTTGGTGCAATATGCAGCTCCCTCGATCCTCGATGAGTACTTAGATGCACCTTTTTCGATCCAAGAAGTGAAAGAAGTTGTTGCAAATGCAAAATTAAACAAAGCCCCAGGGGATGACCGGATCCCCTTTGAATTCTTCAAACACGCCACGGAAAAATGTATCTTTCTTTTAACATCCGAATTCAAATGAATTTTCGAAAGTGCCTCTGTTCCGGAAGTTTTTCATAAGTCAATTATTTTTCCGCTTCACGAAAAAGGTAGCTACGAGGACCCAGCAAACTACAGAGGGATTTCCTTTCTTAACACCTGCGCTAAGCTATTTGCTGGACTTATTCACAACAGACTGTCGAAGTGGGTGGAGGACAAGAACATTCTATCGGAATTCCAGTCTGGTTTCAGGAAAAGTTATTCAACCATAGACCATATTTTCTCACTGCTGAACATTGCTGATCTTTATAAAAGGAAGCAGAAGAAATTATACGCTTTCTTTATAGACTTCCGTGCAGCTTTTGACTCTGTCGACCGTCAAGCTCTCTTTTACAAGCTCTCTGTATCAGGTGTGTCAAGTAAAGTTATAAACGTTTGGGATGGCGAGTCTATATCCGAGGAGTTTGCAACAGTAACTGGTCTTAAGCAAGGCTGTATTCTTAGCGCCCTCCTATTTATAATTTTCATAAATGATATTACTGATGAAGTGAGAGGTGGAATCACTGTAGAAGGATTGACTGTTCCAGCCCTTATGTATGCAGATGACATCGTGCTATTCTCCGAAACAGTAGATGGCATGCAGCTGATGATAAACAGGCTTGAGATATATTGCAATCGATGGAATCTGGAAGTTAATTTGCAAAAATCGAAGATGATGATTTTCAGAGGTGGGGGTGGCAGATATTCAGGAAATGAGCAGTGGAAATAACAGACAACATCTGGAGGGAAAATTGGCGGAGGCCAAGCGCGCAATCTATTCGTTATGGGAAAGGTGCTTCAGAAACAGGTATGTTGAACACAGTGCTAAGCAAAAGTTGTTCCGCTCTACAGCCCTGTCAATCCTGCTCTACGGAACGCAAGTTTGGGGATATTCCGCCTTTGAATCTGTGGAAAAGTTCCTAAGATATTTTGTGAAAAGAATACTTTGTCTACCAAAAACTACCCCAGACTACATGGTTTACCTAGAAACAGGTACACCACCTTTGGTTATGGACACCCTCGCAATACACTTCAACTATATTGTAAAGATATTTGAAATGGATGGTAATCGGATACCAAAAAAAGTTCTAAGAGCAGCAATCCAAGGAAAAGGATAAATGTTCGAAGAATGGACTAACCTCGCCGAAACATGTGGCACAACCATGAACATATCCTCAAGGGAACAACCGTCAATGCTAAGGAGAAATTTCAATGAGATCCTCGAAAAGTTTGGAAGCATCTTGTTTGAGAGATATGCATCGGAAGCCAGTTCTTCTCTGTCTAGATGCTACTATAATTGTCTTAACTATAACCTTCAACAGAACTCGTACCTTCTAAATAAGAACTCATTAAATAAAATAAATATTATTTTCAAAGCAAGAGGAGAATTGCTCAGTCTCAACTTTGTACCCCACCGACCAGATCTGCCCTTACTGTGTAGTCTCTGTAACTTGAAAGCGCGTGAAGATACATTTCATTTTATTGCAATATGTCCTGTTCTGATTGAAATTCGGTTGAGATACTTCAACAAACGCAACTTGGAAGAAGGAGAAATGCTCAGCATTCTCAACGGCGACCAGGGATGGGATGGACTTTACAACTATGTTATTGAAGAAGATTTTTAATTATATAAAATAGTAAACAAAACAAATTTTAACAATTTCTGAATTTTTTTCAATGAATTCATATTATAATATGTCACTCTGGTAGACGGCCAAATAGGCCATACCAATTAGGCTTTAGAAATTAATATTATGTAATGTTATTATTCTTAGAAATAAAGAAGTCAATAAAACTAAACTACATGGCTGTCGAAATATAAATACTGATCTTACCAGATACCGAGGTAATTCATTACACTTTTAATCGTTAATTGTTTTCCATGAAGATCAACGATGACCATCTTGCACGTATTCCTCTTGGCCCCAGCCAACGTACCGCGAAGCATAATTGTCTCCGACTTCAGGAGGTTTTTCAGAATCTTGTAGAAATCACGCTTCAATTCTAAAAACCTCAACCTCTCGGCCATTCTGTACGCAGTTAGGTCGTCGGTGGTCGGCATACGCCTTCGCTAAACAGACTATCACATGACTGGTGTAAATGCTGACGAGAATCGGCGAATTCAGCGCTCCCTGTTGAAAATCATTTTTAATTTGGAATGTCCGTTTTTTCATAAAAAATTAAATCTACAAAAAAATAGTAAGCATATTTGGTAAAAATTGATACGAGTACATATAAACAAACTTTTAAGCAAGACAAATCGACAAACGGGATGGGAAGTTGTCAGTGTGGGTCGCAACCTAGCCTCTTTTTAATTTAAAATTTAACACTAATTAACTCCATATTACAAATATTCCTAGATTAAAAAATTAAATTGAAGACAAAACTTTGTTTTAATTCTTAAAATAAATAAATAAATCCTAAAACATTATGTAACATTTTTGAACACACTCGGATAAAGGCGCAAACTCGTGCGACTAAGTCATGTATTTTATTAAGATTGGCGGTAAGTTATTTTTCATAGTCATTTGATGCAACGTAAAAGATAATCAATATCTACCATACATTCCTTTTGCTATAAACAGATGTAATTGCTTGAGGTTAATATACCATGTGGATTTTGAGCATCAAAAAGGTAACATTTATTGCAAAAATCAGATTAAATTCCACCGAATCAAAACCCCTAATCTCAATTTTAGACAAACAACCTTTAATCAATCTAAAGCTATTCAATTGATCACTTTTTATTGCAACTATGTATGATTATGTTACATATTTAGTATCAATATATCCATCTAATGAATAAAATTCTTTTTATGGATTCGTAAACAGTTATGTGTACATTCAAGTCAACATAATTATGTATTCAAGCCCTAGTTGAAATTTCAATCATACCAAAAATGTTGACATGTGCGCGCATAACTTCATACCTATGTATACAACATCACGTTTAATTCTGCACAAAAATGCTCTAAATGTATAAAATGAATCGTATTTGTAACACCTAATTTAAACATTTGAATTGATTTAAGTGCAATTCCATTGGATACAATGAAACTCAATAACCTCCAACTTTAAAAGTTGTTCAAGTTGTAAAACTAAAGACATTAGTACTTTTTTATTTTCAAATAAGTTTATAAACAGATGTATGTAACTTACAATACAAAGCAAACGATTTCAAACAATAGTTTTTCGATTTTCGAGCCCTAAATATGGAACAATTCTGTTAATTAAAATATCCTCCTAAGTGAAAATGACGATAATTTTTCTATTATTTTAATGCATTTTAAGAACCCAATCAGCGATGTTATTGGAGGTAATTGCTGGTTATAGCTGGTTTGATTTCTTGAGCTAAATAAACCTTAAAAACATTAAGTCTTGTGAAATGCTTATTCAAAAAATAGAAGCGAAGTCGACAATTCTGGGTTTGTCGTAAAAACTATGGGCTACAAAAATACTCGTATTCCCAATTTTTCTTAAAAAACGAAAACGGTTTCGATTCTGCATATAACTTATTAATCCCAACATCTTAAATATTAAAGTTTCTTTACTTCAAGGTAAGAAGGAACTTAACGAGTTCAGAAAAGTGCTTTAGTTTTTCGAACACTTATCACAAGATTTTCACTACGGTTTAAGTCTGGTTTTGGTTTTTTGGTTTGGTTTTTTCAAACGGCAATAATAAATATCAATATTTTGTGTGAGATACAAACAAATTTCTTTCCATTTTTGTAAATGGAAAAAATTTTTATGAAAAAATGACTGGAATTCCGAAATTTTGACAGAAAAATTTGGGATTTTTTCCTAGGAAAAAAAAATTTTGGCGTAATTTCCGGAAGCCTGAATTTTGTTTTATGTTTGTAGATTTCTCGAAATATTTGAAATTTTTTGTTAGGTGTGTATTTTTCTAAAAATTGTATTATATAATTATATAAAAGAAATGTTATTTTGAAGGCAATAGTTCTTATTGTTGGCAAGATACTCCAGTTCAAAATAAATTATTAGTGTTATTTTTTTATTTAAAAACTGTTACTTCTATTTTTTTCAAAATTTAACCAAATGTCAAAACGTTATTCATTGGTGTATAAGATTATTCATGAGGTAATAACATTTTTTTGTTAGAAAAAATTCAAGGATTATTGATTTTGTTTTTAAACTATATTATTTTGGTATTATGTCCCAGTACATACTACACATAAAATTTAATTAAAGTCTCTACCGTTATTCGTTCGTGAAATATATGGGGTACAATAAATTAGATAAATTCTAGGCACGTTAAACAGTCGGTGTTCAAATGGTAGACATGTGCATTCAAGAGGACACAAGCGTCCACAGGATTTTCTCAAAACCCACCTCTGTCTACCAACTCCTACTCTCTACTCCCCGCGGTAAACATCGGGTGCCTAGTACCTCAACTGGAGATTGGGTTCCAACCCCAGTGAAAAGTTGTTGGGGGCAGCAAACGAGAGAGGGGGAGAGGTGTTTCCACTAAGGCACCTCTCCTTATCCAGGCGACAGCGGACGAATTCTCGAGATAGAATCAACGGTGGCGTCTACAGTTCCAATACCTTAGGTTGAACATCTTAGTGAACACCTTATAGGGCTTCTTCGACATATTCGGAGCCCAGGCCTGTAAGGAGCGGTTTAGCCGGCTCCCCTTCCTTGGAGTTATACTACAGATCTGGCCCTCCAGGTTGGGGGTTGTGCCGTCGGGGTGACTTCCTGGCCACGTAAGAACATCATAGTTTCGAAGCACAAACAAGCCTCGGATACAGACGAATTCACTGTTGACAACCACGCAAACGAAATAAGGACATCGAACTTCGGATATGTACGTGGAATGTTAGGTCCCTTAACAGACCACGTGCAGCCGAAAAATTAGCGGAAGCCATAAACTGCTGCAAGGCAGATATTACAGCCATCCAAGAAGTGCGATGGGATGGACCGGGCAAACGCAAACTAAAAGACTGCGATATCTACTACGGCGACTGCTACCGAGAACAGAGACAGCGTCTATTTGGGTGTGGATTTGTTGTTGGAACTAGGCAAAAATCTTGAGTTTCAACAATGTGAGCGAGCGCATCACGACAATCCGCATCAAGGCTAATATCGCAAACATAAGCCTAATATGCGCGCATGCCCCAACAGAGGAGAAAGATGAAGACACTAAAGACATATTCTTCGAGCTCTTGGACAAGACAAATGAGCAGTGCCCTGGCTATGCCATTAAAATTGTCTTAGGAGATTTGTATGCCAAGCTAGGGAGAAAAGACATCTTTGGTGGCATAATCAGGAGATACAGCCTGCACGACACCACCTCCGACAAAGGATTCAAGTCTGATTGATTTCGCTGCGGGGCGAGACCTTCTGGTAGCTAGTACGCAGTTCACACATCTTAATATCCACAAGGGGACATGGAAATCTCCTGATCAATCAATCAACCGCAACCAGATTGACCACATTGCGATCGACGCACGACACTTCTCCAGTATCCAGGATATCCGAACATTCCGAGAGGCCAACATTGACTCGGACCACTACCTTCTTGTAGCCAAGGTACGGCTACGAATATCCCGATCCAAGCCAAAGCAAGGAAGTACTGTGAGAAGATTCGGCGTTAGACGGCTACAATCGCAAGAGACTGCCATGTCCTTTTCCGAACGAATCTCTAATAACCTCTTAAGGAGTCCTATGCTTCCTGCATTAAGCATTGAAAACCAGTGGCAACATTGCCTTGCAGCCATCAGAGATGCCGCCTCTGAAGTGCTAGGTTTCACACGACCACCACAGCGAAACCCCTGGTTTGACGACGAATGCCGGCAAGCGCACGCAGCGAAACAAGAGGCATGCAAAACGGCGCTGCACAAAAGAACTAGAGCTGCTCGCGAGCTCTACGAGCAGAAGAGGAGAGAGGACCACCGGCTTCTTAGACGGAAAAAAAGAGAGCATGAAAAGCGCGCGATCGAGGAGATAGAGGGATGTCACAACAGGAATGAGGTTCGTAAATTTTACCAAAAGGTAAAAAAAACCTCCCAAGGGTACCATCCACGAACTGAAGCCTGTGAAGACGATCAAGGGAACATCGTAGTAGAACCACAGTCGATGCTGAGAATATGAAAATATCACTTCTCCAAATTATATAACTGCGATGACGAACCGAATTCCGCTGTAAGGGAGATAGAACCACTCAGCCTTGGCGACGCAGATCAACAATTCCGCCTACCCGACCTTGACGAAGTGAAGATCTTACCAATGCATTTGATATCAAAAAAGGTTTTAGACAAGGCGATTTACTGTCATGCGACTTCTTCAACATCGTTCTGGAAAGAATTGTGCAAAACTCAACCGTCAACACTAGAAGCACAATCTTCCAAAGGTCCATCCAAATACTCGGATACGCAGATGATATTGACATAATTGGAAGATCAAAGTGTGATGTCAATGGAGCGTTTTTGAGCATTGCGACGGAAGCGAAGAAGATGGGTTTAGTGGTCAATGAGGGCAAGACCAAGTATATGCTGTCATCAAAAATGGACACTGAACGACGACGTCTTGGACAAAACGTCACCATGGACAGCTATAACTTTGAGGTAGTTAAGGACTTTGTCTACCTAGGCACCGCTATTAATGCAGACAACGAAACCAGCGCTGAAATCAAACGAAGAACAACTCTTGCAAATCGCTGATTCTTTGGACTTAGAAGGCAATTGAGAAGTAAAGTCCTCTCTCGAACATGTAAAATCACCATCTATAAGACACTTATGATCCCGGTTCTCATTTATGCCGCTGAGGCCTGGACCCTGTCAAAGAAAGATGAGACCGTCTTAGGCTGCTTCGAGAGAAAAATTCTTCGGGTGATTTTTGGTCCCGTACGCATAGATGGAGAATGTAGGAGAAGATATAACGACGAACTGTACGGCCTGTACAGCGACACTGACCTAGTTAGCAGAATTAAAGTCAACGGCTTAGATGGCTAGGTCATGTAGAGCGGATGGACATCAACGCTCCAGCCCGGAAGGTCTTCGAATCCAATCTCGAGGGACGGCGCAGCAGACCAAGACCGCGACTCAGGTGGCGCACCCAGGTGGAAGAGGACCTCAACCAACTTGGCGTGCGAAACTGGAGACAGCTAGCTAGGGGCCGAGCTGGCTGGAGACGCTTCTTGGTTGAGGCCCGAGTCCGCCCCGGACTGTAGCGCCACCTTAAGTAAGTAAGTACGTTGAACAGTCAAAAAATGTTTAAATTTTTATTTCGATAAATTGGATCAGTTACAATAACTGCCTAAGTAAAGTTAAAACGGCAGGTGGCCTTATAGCGGGCTATTAATAACGAAACATCAGCAAAAATATGAGCGTGTCCACTAATTTCAAAGATCTATTATTTCACACATTGAATGCTGAGTTGCATATTATTTAAGAGCCAATTATGATTTTAAATTAAACAAACATTATTTACAAAATGATTGTCATTTCTTTTTATTTTGATAATATTGGAATGTATCAATTATGTATGTTACCAAATTTCGGTCCAAAATTTCGTTAACGTCGAGACATAATGGAATACTTTGTGCCTCAAATTGTATTTTCCTTTAGCTCTTCACCTTCAACTTCTTTTTTAAATAACCCTTAATCAAGAAGTCCAACGGTCACATGATCTTGGTGGTCAATTAACATCGCAACTACATATAGTCCACATCCATATAATTCAATTTAGGCCATAGAAAGTTCGTTATCATCTCACGATAGCGAACACCACACACCTGGCCGGCCTCATTTTACAAAAAATACGGCCCGATGATGCCGCCAGCAGTGGGTGCATTTGGTTTTCGACAATCATTCTTGGATTATCTTTCGAAAATTGATCTTGCACTGTTACCATTTCATGCCACTATTCTGACCATTTACGGCGCTTGAAATGGTCAAAAGGCTTTAGTTATTAAGTCAAAATAAGCGCGTAAATGGAAGTCTTCATGAATTATGTTTTTCAACGACTAGCGAGAGAGGTGCAATTGTAGGACACTACGACGAGTTGAAGTGCAAACAGGAGGAATGTTTTCTGCAGTACAGGCTATTCGAGCTTGCACAGGTGTTTTGAAATCTCTTACAGACCCGGTTTGCTTACATTTTTGCATTATTTTTCGGATTGTACGCACATTTAAAGGATTAAATTAACTTAAATAAAAAAGTGCACGTTATGCAATTTGATTTAAACTCGCATTTTCATAATAAGCTTGAATAACTTTAATGCTTTGCTCGAATGTGTATCTTTCCATGTTTCAAATTGAATTAGTCTGAAATTGAGAAATTTCAAATGAAATGCAAAAAACAAACTTGACGCTTAGGTGTGGTTCACATTCGACATCGGCCCTTAAAGTTCAATCACCCCTTATTATGTTTATACATATTTCATATTCCTGCTATGTTAATCTGGTTAGAAAATTCTAAGAAATCATAGAAATAAATGATCAGACTTAGGGCTTGAAATATTTGTAAATACGATAAATAGCATACAAGGAAAACATTTTTCCTCCCTAAGTGCGTTTTGTTCGCATTTCATATATATCTCAATTCTTTATATACCTGAATCGAGTTGAGATTTATCTATTCTAAACTTAACCTTTTATGAAAAAATAGCAAAACATAAATATCTTTTCTATTGTTTTTTCTTGCAAAGTAAGCCCAGTTGGTCCATTTTCACTAACAAAACTAAATAATATCAACAGTAATAGAATCGTTTTTTTCCGCAATGAAAAACACACATGATTCTAAATTCAGAACTACTCAACGAACACAGCCATCGAGATACAAATGCAATATCAATCGTACCAACATTTGAGAACGAAATGGCATAAGATCCATTCGAGGCTCGTATAAATGTCAAAAACCTATCCATAGTGAGATTCTACTCTAACTTTTATCGGTGTTATTCTCACTATGGATATTGTTTTTGTTATTCGTGTAAAATCCTACTTTACTCTGGATATTTTTCCCAACAAAACACTGGTCCTGCTTCAGTGAGAAAGAAAAAGACTTCTTGTATACCCGAACCCGATGGATAAAGTTTTTACACTGTCTTTTTTTAAGATGTATCATCTTTCACAAGAGTTATTTCAAGCAAGAAAAATTCATTATCCAACTATTTACAGGTGTTTCAAAATTGTATCTTTAATTCTAGTTCATTCAGATTCAGTTTTCTGTTCGATTAGCTTTCGTGAAGCAAATTTTTGAATGTTCTGCCTCAAATTTTAACAAAATATTCATAACAATATTTTGTGTGGGATGAATAATTTGTCTTTGGTCTCATAATACCCAAGTCAAAAACCATTTCTTATCAGTTTTGTTTGTTTTGTTTTTCTAGGTTTTTGTGTCCTTTTTAAAAGTTGTCAGTTGAATTTTCTAAAATATTAATTTAAAGTTACCAACAATATGATGAAAAATTTTACTTTAAAATCTGTTTTTAATAACGAGATTTTAGACAAAAACCAATTTTTGTAGCATTTCTTCAAAGTTTTTATTTCGTATATAAACAAAATATACAGATTGGTTATTTCTAAGAAATTTATCACAGAACGAAATTAGTTTGAAGTCAATACCTTTATTTGATAAGGAAAATTAATGTGTACCATTTGTATATTTCAATTGTTATAAAAAAAACTAACAGTTGGATTTTTATACAAAATTTACTCAACGTCGGAAACTCTATTTCTATTTTATAGTTTGAAGCTGTCAATTCAATTTTTCTTAAAATTGTACCAGTTTTCAAAAACGTTATCCTTCGTTGCATGAATTATTATAATACCAATAACTTCATATGGGAAGTTAATAAATCAAAAATCGATAGATGGCGTTCCACAGTGACTTTTTTTACAGATAATTCTTTCGCAAGGGCAAATTCATGGGGACAAATTCATTATCAGACTAATTGAGGTTATTCCCAAGCTCATTCATTCTTTATTCATTAGCTTTATGATCTTTCCATGAAATTTTTCTTGTGTTTTAACGCCGGAAAATAATTCGAAAAAATTATTGTTTCTATACAATTAAATTTTATCTTGTGTCTATTTTATTCTTAAAATTATATTTAAATATTTTAAGAACAAAAAACACAACTGCGATAGTACAATATTTATTTATTTATTTTAAAATATAAATAATCTTGTTTTTGTTATTATGATTGTAATTATGATAAGCATAAAATGAGACCTTCTATAGTTGCAATAGAAACATATCGAGGTAGGAAACCATGAAAATTGAAAGTTCCACACCCATATTCAAATTTATTTTTATAAATTTTAAGATTTCTGGTTGCAGATTTTTATTCGCCTATTTATGTGTGTAATGCCAAATTATATATGTACATAGCGTTAGTATAGCCAAAAACAACAATTTGATGCAGAACTGATTTCTAACATGCCAACCCACCACACCCAAAAAAGGTAAGGTCTATGGACATGCAAATAAATACAGAATACTGAAATGGAAACGGTTTAAATAAATTTGGCAATTAAAAGTTTATTTTAAGGAAGGAAAACTTCTATAAAATGGTTTGATGTAAGATAAATAAGTCTTATACGAAATTAAGTCGAACTATTTTCCTGGCCTTTTATAATACGAAATTTGATTGACTAAACAGTGGAAATATTCATGGAGCAGTTATGCTCGTATGAATAAAACTCGCAATACAATTTGATAAGCAATTTTTAAAACTTTCTCGGGACTTGTTAATATTTATAAAAGTATCTGTAGAAAAATATTTGATTGACAAAGATTTTCTTTGAAGATAAAACTCCGGTGTACTCGTATTTATGTTAGTGAAATATTTTATTTAGGAAAAGTTTAAAATGGAATAACTAAAATTTTCTTCATAAATCAATGCAAACAACTAAATTAACTGACAGTTAAAGTGCCGCTTTTTGACACAACGTTTAAACTGCCATAGAGCATCAGCCATCAACTATCATTCCACAGATTATTATAAGATGAAAGTCTTTTTGCTTGAAGATAGATATTTTGGTCCTATTACATTTATGAATGACTCAATGATTTGATATATGAAGCATTAAACTTAATATGACCATACAGTTTTATTTTTTAATTTGTCAGATACAGGTTTTGTATTTTTGTTAAGCTGTAAGCTCTCACCTACCCTGATTTCGAATTGATTAATTGTTAAATTACACATTCAATGATTTCTGTTGCGTGATTGAAAAGGTGGAGTAGATATTTATTTTTGAATTGAGTTTTATTGCTAATGGTTAAAGTTTCAAATTGAATTGGATCAAATTTAAAATTATGCATTTTTAAATTCATTTATTGACCAATGAATAGAGGACCAAGTCGTTAATGATGTTGCTTTTGATTTGCTTAGCGGATATCTAATACAATATTTTTAGTTAATGTACATTATTAGAGTGCAATCATTTAGAACGATTACAAATTAAGTTGTTTGCCAAAAGATTGGGTAAGATTAATTTTATTGATTTCATGATGAAAAGTAATAAAATAAATAGCGACGCTTTGTTTGCTTGAGAGAGGCCTTTGCTATACTCAATAGCTTTCTAAGCCGAAAGTAACAGAGTTTATGAACAGTAATTTTTATCGTTTGATCACAGGGCTGATTTTGTTTCCTGCGACGAAGCCAACGTCGGTTTTGTAGGTCCTTTTTTGAACCCTGTTCCACTTTTATTAACAGCTAAACATATTTGCGCCGGCCCGTCTCAATGCTCACCAAACCACGTTGACATCGCGCTGAGTTCTAAATAATACGAGTAATTGAACTATTCTTTCAAGCACGATGTTAAAAAAATCACATGACAGCGCATCACCTTGTCTTATTTCACATCGAAAAGTTCTGTTAAGTTTTTTCCAACTTTTATGGAGCAGGGCAAATTCTCCATCCAGTCAAAACTAGACATGACTCTATACAGCTCGTCCTTGAAGATACTGTCATACTGTCAGAATTTAGCGATCTCTTGCGATTGTAGCTGTTCGACGGTGTATCGTCTCCCAGCATTTCCCTGTTTTACATTGCGTCTGGAAACGTGGAAACCCGAAGTGCTACCTTTGCTACAATGATGTAGTGTTCCGATTCGATGTTAGCTCCTCGGAAAGTTTGAACACGCAGGATGCTGGAAGCGTTTCGTCCCGGAAAAAAATCGACGAACCTGCAGGCTGTTTTTCCCTACTATTAAAGATGTCGAATAGGATAATCTTAATATCGTATCGTAGGACAATGCTCAAATGCTCTGTCCAAGAGGTCAAACAACATATTTTTGAGGTTGTCATCTTTCACTTCTGTAAGGGCGTGAGCGCATATCAGAGTAATATTGCCGAATTTAACCTTGATGCGCATGGTCATGAGGCACTCCATGAAAGCTTAAATCTTGTCGCCTTAGTCTGGCTAAAATGACAAAGTAACATTCTAAGCGTTGTTGGTTTTCCTCGTTAGCAATCACCATAGTAAATATCGCAGTTTTTCATCCTCTTTCTGTCGGGGCATGGCAAGTGAATAAATTCCAGATGAGAGGCCCAATTTTCGACGAATTCTTCCAGCGAATGGGCCCGTATGTAAGCAATAACGCGTCAAATATTCTCTTTCAAGGCGTCAATTGTCTCAGGCTTATTTGCATTGTAGACGAAACACTTACTTAACCTCACAAAAAATAGTCCAGTGGTGTTAAGTCGCACGATTTTGGAGGACATGCTAAGGGCCCACTACTCGTTATAGTGCGCCCACCAAGCCTTTCCCCTTAATAAATGTATTGAATAGTTGGGTCACGCGATACAAAGTGGTTGTATATGCCGATGATGTTGCTATCGCCGTCACAGGGGAACATCCTAATACACTGAGAGACCTCCTCCAAAACGCACTGAATATGCTCACTAGATGGACTGATCACTGCGGACTTAGTATTAATCCTCAAAAAACAGACCTCGTCCTTTTCACACGGAAATACAAGATCCCAGTAATTGTACCTCCTTCAATAAAAGGTGTACCACTAATTTTTAACAATGAAGCAAAAATTTCTTGGTCTGATATTGCACTACAAATTAAGTTGGAAACCTAATATTCAGGAAAGAGTTAAAAAAGCTACAGTAGCTCTTTTCCTATGCAAGAAAGCTATAGGAAGCAAATGGGGTTTTCAACCTCGCATAACCTACTGGCTATACACATCGGTCATCCCACCAATACTTATGTACGGGGTTGCAGTATGGTGGACTGCACTGGAGAAAGTCAGATACTACGACAAACTTAGCAGAGTCCAACGCACTGCATGTCTCTGCATAAGCGAAGCATTGAGAACCACACCCTCAGCAGCATTAGACACTCTCCTCCATCTGACACCCCTCGACATCTTCAGCAAACAAGTGGCAGTGAGTACAGCCATAAGACTTAACGCCTCATCTGAATGTACCAACAACAATGTGGGGCACTCCATCATTTTGAACCTCTTTGGTTCTATACCAAAGTACGTATGTAGACTACACTATTCCAAAACCCCAATTTGGAAAAAACTTCCAATTATCCATTCCATCCAGAGATGAATGGGAAGACAAAAACCTCCTGCATGACAAAAGCATTCATTTTTACACAGATGGATCCAAGACAAATGAGGGAGTTGGTAGTGGTGTGTACCCAGAAAAGCTTAATCTACCAAATCTCAAACCGCCCTCGACTGTCGATTGTCTCTTATGGAGATGGCACAGCAATTTAACATTCACCTATGTTGGGTGCCGGGCCAAAGAGACATGAGGGGAAATTGTAGAGCCGATGAACTCGCTAAAAATGGAACTGTCATGCTTATTTCACCTTAAAGGGATAGCTACATGTAAACGTATGCAAAAAGATACTGCTTTTGCGATAGCAAATTCTAGGTGGCACAATTTACCAACATGCGCAGCCACAAAACTCATATGGCCTTCACTGGATCTAAAGCGCTCTAAAGACTTGTTATCTCAAAGCAGATATTAGCTCCCTAATAGGTGTCCTGAGGAGACACTTTATTATAGGCAGACACGCAATACGACTTGGTGTAGCCTCAAATGACTTTTGAAGGACCTGTATGGAAAGGAAGAAGAGGAAACAATCCCTCACCTTCTTTGCACTTGCCCTGCTCTTTCACCAAGACGCAAACTTCATGTGGGAGACTGTTTTTTTGATAATACCAGTGAACTAGCTAAAAAGGATATCAAATATCTTCTTCGCTTTATAAAAAGCTCAAAATGGTTCGACTAGTAAGAAGTAATTCTCTAGATTTATGTGGTATCACAATGGGACTTTTCTTTTGGCCGAATTGTGTGGATTCTAAATCCACAGATACGTTAACCTAACATAACCTTACCTGGGTCATGCGAACCAACAAAGTTTTGGTAATAAATTTGAACGTTTTGAGTCTATTAATATATTATAAAAACCCCAACGTCTGAAAAGCACGTTATTATTTTGTATCTACCTTTTTATTTTTGGAAAAGACCGTGATTTCGATTTTTCTAAAAACTTCTTCAGATTTCAAAAACCTTATTTTTCGATAATTTATAAAAAGAATGTTTAGTTGAATTTTTAAAAATGTATACCAATTTGATATAACGTAAGAGAGTATAATATAAAACCTAATAGAAGTCGATATTTCTGTGGGTTCTTGAGATGTGACCGCCATAAAAAAGTTTCCCGAACGTTCAAACGTATGAACAAAATACACACGCACACACAACATCAATCTCTCTAAGAATCATTTGTTTTGAATTTGAGCACGTTAAAACGTCCACCACAAGTTTGACCACAAGCTAAAACTTTAGAAAGAGAAATATTAGTTTAAAATATTAAAAATAAATACTGTACACATGGAAAGAAACCAAAAATTTCTATAAATGACAAAATGAACTAATTTATAGTCGATTCGCACCAGTACTCTGGTTGTTTCTTTATTGAAATATGAATCTTTAATGAAATTTTAAGTTATTTCTTCATTATACAACAATTCAATTAATTTTTGAAATTTGTTAATTATATTCAATTGTAATTTTTCAAATGGTTTTCAATAAATGTGCCTATTTAACTAGACTCATGACGTTTACGTTTACTCAAATAAACCATAAGATAAATGAATTCAAAAATATCAAAGAAAAAATAAATTGCGTGCATTATTCGTAAATGTGCATCGTTTCAACATTCCAATTCACAATTCACCTCAAATTAGTATATTAATTAGAAAGAACTGCATAAATTTAATACTATAGCTTATACAAGGGTTTAATCTGACATTAAAATTAATGATATCGCGGCTTCTTAATCATTTAATTAAAAAATAATATTGCGTTAACATATAGGCTAAGAGTTTGCACGCTGCCTTCGCCGGCCGCCGGCACCTTTAGCAAATAAACAAGCACGAATATAAAACCATGGAATTCCATAAATTTATTATGTGAAACAAAACTTTACCATTGCAGCCTATCATTTTATGGTGCCCACAATCAAAATGATAATGAAGCTATTACATTCGTGCAGCTTATCGTTTCGGCATGATGTATGGATAATTGAGTAATGACAGGTTTTTTGATATCCTGTTGATTGCATTTTAATTGTATAATTCTTATTTACGTCGAAAATTTGCTCAAAAATCCCAGAGGAAAAAATACACTGTTCTCTTGACTTAGAATAATAGCCACATCCAAGGCTTGAGGTAAATTTTGGTAATTCTATAATCAGTCTTGTTCTTTTATACAATGTATTCAATCACTCAAGTACTTATTTTGCTTTTAGTTTATCTAAATGCTGTCACAAGTTTTGAAGAAGATATAATTCTTCGTTCTAAGGATAACCGTGATTTATTGGTTCAATGTTCTTACAAATTAGTGAAGAAGTACTTCTTCTCGGGTGAAACTCTCTCAGGATCTGTGCTAACTGTTAGTCTCACTTCGCCTTCTCCGGATCTGCAAAGTCAAATGTTACTTGCATTCCATTCGGACCAATACAACCCATGGTCGATAGTTCTTCGAGATTCAAGGCATTCCTCTTCATCAAAGGCATCCAATAAGTTTATTCTTCACGAAAAACCTCAATCGTATTTTGTTGTTATAGAAACCGCAGACGACGAAGATATGGAAGATATTTTCGAGGATTGGAAATCAATGCCGAATTGGAATCCACTAGCTCAATTTGTTGTTATGCTTGCCAGCATCGAAGAAACCGAAGAAGAAATGACCGAACTTATGGTCGATACGATGTTAATTTTTATGAGTAGAAAAATCTACAACATCAACATCATTGCTCAGACGGAGGAAGACGGGCGAGTTTATTCAAAAACCGCCTTTCCATATGAACCCGATAACAATTGTGGTAGTAGAATTATTGCATTTGAAACATTGGATATTTGTCAATATGAAGAAGATAATGATGGCGATGACGATGATGGGTCAAGACGAATTCAATTAAAACAACAAAACCGTGGATTGTTTTTGGATAAAATTCCAAAACACTTAAGTGGTTGTCCTTTACTGGCTTATGCGAGATCTTGGGAGCCGTATATTTTTGTCGAAGATAACCAAATGAAGGGAATCGAATGGATGCTGGTGCAGGCTATTGCTGAAAGTTTGCATATTCAAATTAAAATTTTAATACAAAACAAGACGTTGTATCATATTTTCCAGGGCCTAATTGACGGGTAAGAAAATTAAAAAAATAACTCTGTAATAAGAAAAAAATACACTTTATAGGTTTCAATTTTAAATGCAAGAAATTATTTCAAGCTGTGTAGAAGTTTCAAGTTGTGTAGAAATTTAAGGTGCCAAATTGTATTTATAAAAGAAAAAGAGATTGATTGTGCAACAAAGTTGAAGAAATTGTGAAATGTTCTAAATCTATTATAAGTGCCATTCAGATCCAAACATTTTCATTTAATCAACACTTTTTTGTAGAAATAACCCAAGAAATCTAACGTTCAATCCTGGAAGTGCAAATATTAGGGCTAACTTTTTTTGAAGAAAAGTAATACAGGTGACTATTGTGACAAAATATTTTTTATAAAGATAATGGTAAAACAACGAATTGTATAAAAACTTGGGGTTTTATTTTAGAATATTAGAGATAACCTGTAATCAAGGGCGAATCCAGACTTCTAATAAGGGGGGTCACACACTTAACATAAAGATGCGTTTTTGAGCACCACTTAAAAATAAAACATATAGAACAAATCTTATTCATTGCTCCGATTTGGATGCTGTTTTGATGAGCATATTCAATTTGGGGATCGTAACTAAATGCCAACCTATTACTATGAAATAAAATTCTAATGCGCGACCTAGCTGTCCGTGCACGCGTTCGCGAGTTTCTAGTCTATTTTTTTCAAGTCGCTGCGAGCACTCGGGACTTGACTTTCGTTCGTATAACTGCGATGATCTTGAATTTTGCTCTGCAAGACGAAGTCAACGACCAGTGCTACATTCTCTTGCTCGTGCTTGCGAGTTACTAGGATACGAATGCCCGATTATAATAATTCAAAAAATAATCATCAGGAATTGATAAAATCTCGATTATTAAATTATTTATTTGGATACAAATTTATAAATGGTAAGGATAACACGGTCTGATTTTGATCGGCATTTCTATGAACTTTTTAAATGTAAGAAAGTATTTATTTAGAGGTAATTACAATAGTTAGACATTTGGTCTTGCAAAGTTTTTTGTAAATATTGATATATTCTATAATATTGCGGAACATTTTTTTGTCCTCTTCGCAGTGTATGCGACGAAAGACATATAGTACAAAATATATCCTATGTTTTCAGTGATGATGAAGCTGTAAAGAATTATTAAAATCAGTCCAGTACTTTTTGAGTTTATTCGTTACATAAGAGCTTGAGAACTTTTTAAAAAAAAAAAAAACGCATAAAATTTGCAAAATCTCATCGATTCTTTATTTGAAACGTTAGATAGGTCCATGACATTTACTTTTTGAAGATAATTTCATTTAAACGTTGACCGCGGCTGCGTCTTAGGTGGTCCATTCGGAAAGTCCAATTTTGGGTAACTTTTTCGAGCATTTCGGCCGGAATAGCCCGAATTTCTTCGGAAATGTTGTCTTCCAAAGCTGGAATAGTTGCTGGCTTATTTGTGTAGACTTTAGACTTGACGTAGCCCCACAAAAAATAGTCTAAAGGCGTCAAATCGCATGATCTTGGTGGCCAACTTACCGGTCCATTCCTTGAGATGAATTGTTCTCCGAAGTTTTCCCTCAAAATGGCCATAAAATCGCGAGCTGTGTGGCATGTAGCGCCATCTTGTTGAAACCACATGTCAACCAAGTTCAGTTCTTCCATTTTTGGCAACAAAAAGTTTGTTAGCATTGAACGATAGCGATCGCCGTTCACCGTAACGTTGCGTCCAACAGCATCTTTGAAAAAATACGGTCCAATGATTCCACCAGCGTACAAACCACACCAAACAGTGCATTTTTCGGGATGCATGGGCAGTTCTTGAACGGCTTCTGGTTGCTCCTCACTCCAAATGCGGCAATTTTGCTTATTTACGTAGCCATTCAACCAGAAATGAGCCTCATAGCTGAACAAAATTTGTCGATAAAAAAGCGGATTTTCTGCCAACTTTTCTAGGGCCCATTCATTGAAAATTCGACGTTGTGGCAGATCGTTCGGCTTCAGTTCTTGCACGAGCTGTATTTTATACGGTTTTACACCAAGATCTTTGCGTAAAATCTTCCATGTGGTCGAATAACACAAACCCAATTGCTGCGAACGGCGACGAATCGACATTTCACGGTCTTCAGCAACACTCTCAGAAACAGACGTAATATTCTCTTCTGTACGCATTCGTGTGGTTGGTTTAATGTCCAATAAAGTAAACTGAGTGCGAAACTTGGTCACAATCGCATTAATTGTTTGCTCACTTGGTCGATTATGTAGACCATAAATCGGACGTAAAGCGCGAAACACATTTCGAACCGAACACTGATTTTGGTAATAAAATTCAATGATTTGCAAGCGTTGCTCGTTAGTAAGTCTATTCATGATGAAATGTCAAAGCATACTGAGCATCTTTCTCTTTGACACCATGTCTGAAATCCCGCGTGATCTGTCAAATACTAATGCATGAAAATCCTAACCTCAAAAAAATCACCCTTTATTAGTAAAGATGTAGATTAATAGATATGAAACGTTCATTCTGTTTTATTTATCCATTAGTTTAACGAAAGTGTTACTTTTGTCGTTTTTGAGACATTTACATATATTACTGCAATTCTGGTTCTAAAGCATCCAAAGGAAACTCTTCAAAAAGTAGATTTATACATTTTTTAAGATTTAAAAGTGTTTATCTTTATTAAAAAAAATAATTTTATTAAAAAAAAAAACACATTTTTTGGTGGCTAAAAAAAATACACGAATATTTCGAACTTGCTCAAAGTCTGTCTAAAAATGATTCCTGCATTTTAAGATTGAAAATTGTAAAAAAATTTGTTTCAAAAAAAACCTTAATTTTTCAAAAATTTTATTTGAAAATCGATAGAGAGTTTTTTTTGTGTATATAACATTTTTCAATAACTACAGGTTTGAAAATATTTTGGTATGCAGTTATAAGAAACTTATTAATACACGTTTTACTTTTCAATTTCAAACAAAAATGATGACCCATTTTCAAGATATCAAATTTAAAAAAAAATAATTTTTTTTTAAAAATCAAAAATAAAAACAATGACATTTTTGAGAGCTTGTGTAGACAGAATATTTAAATTGGCTTATAAGTTCTTGAGAAAACTTTAAAACAAAATAATGGGAATACCCTTCTAGAGAAATACAACCATTATTTTATTTTAAAATTGAAAGAAGCCACATAAAGAAAAAAAAATTATCGAAAAATTAAAAAAAAAATATATTTGGTTTGTTTTTGAGAATATTCAAGTTTTTGTTCTTTGCCAACAAAAATTTTAAAAGGCTAATGTTATTTTTCGGTTCAAAACATTAATTTCCAAATTTAACTTCTTTGCCTCGTCACCATCGCAATGCCATGTTTCATTTAAATCTCGAGTTCGAAATAAGATGAAATTGAAGACCATATTCAGGAATTTAAAGGTAGCTTAATAACAAATTGGTTATCTTGATCTCTTATTTAAGGTTTCTTCTTAAGAACCTCAGAAAAGATCTTACGATCATATAATGCAACGAAAAAGAGAAGCAAGACAAGGGACTTTGTTGCAAAACTATATAAAACGCTTTTAAATAAAATTATGTAGCATACTTTATTCCAAAGTAGTCAGTAAACTTTTGAATCGCACTATGCCTAACTGCAAGCACTCGTTTTTTACTTGTGTCAATGTACATAGAAATCGTTGTTCAAAATTATGATTGGGCTTATGATCGAATGATCCAACAGAAAGTTATTCTCAATATCGATGTACAGTTTTGTCAAATTATCAAATAAATATCCTTCAAGCGAAACAAGACGTTTTAATTCGTCTTGCAAAATTCCCCACAATTCATCAGAAGTGAGATAAACCACGTTTTAAAATAGTTTCTGAAAAAATGAAACAATTTTGTCTGTGTTTTTCTTCGAAAAAATCGTTTTTTTTTCTCTTGCAATAATTAATTGAAACTATTAAATATGTCGCAAGCGACGACAAAGTTCTTATTTGAAGCAAAAATCGTTGTTCTCAAAGCTGTGTTAAGATCTTTATTGCCTCCAACCAGTGGCAGTGGTTCAAAAGCTGAATTAAAGCGCCGGCCGCCGTGTGGAAGTTGGAGTGAAAGATCTCACAGACGACACGTTCTGAGAAAGCTCATACAAGAGACTTCTAGAGAATCCGCCGTTGAATTTGCTGATGTTTTCTGATGCTGAGGACAACAACGAGGAGCAACGTTCGGAGGAAGAAATTCTGGATGAGGAATTAGAAAAATTTCATCGGATTTTTAAGAAAAAAGAGGAGATTCATAAACTGCAAAAACAAGTTCAAGAATGCCAACTCGAGGAGTCTGCAACCAGACAAAATCGACTACAGTTTGTTTCAGGGATATTGAAGACTCTATACCCCCTTTTAGTGGCGACGACAATTTACCTGTGCAACGTTGGTTGGAACAATTCGAAGACTTTTCCGAAATCTTAGGCCTAGATGAAAGAAGTTAATTTCTTTACGGGAAAAGACTTTTGACAGGAACAGCCAAATTGTACATCAAACAATCATTACAAAAAGTTGGCAAGTTATGAAAACTTATTTGATCAATGAGGCTGATGTATACAGCGATCTTCAAAATAGAGATAAACGTCATGACGAGACTTTCCAGCAATACGTTCTTTCAATGATGAAAATAGCTTCACAAAGTGACATTGAAGAAAAAGACATTATTAAATTTATAATTAAAGGAATCGAAGATGTTGAAATTAATAAGTCAATTTTGTCAACACCAACACCATTATTGAATTAAAATCAACTTTATGCAAATACGAGAAGTTAAAGCGCAATTGCCGCAACAATTTTTCTGACGTCAGGCCATCGAGAAGTACACCAAATAGTTCTCAAGCACGCAACATTACACCAAGCCGATCAAATCTCTGAAATCAAGGTTTTAATCGTATCAGCACTCAAACAACACCTGATATAAGAGAAGTTTCGTGATTTAAGTGTGGGAAATAGACTCATCAGCAACACTCTTGACTCTTTTGGATTCAAGGTCCCCAATCAGTTTTGTTCAAGCTAAGTATATACCTCCGTTTCTGATATCAACATTAGACCTGAGAAACCCTAAATATGTTGGAGTAAACAACATCCAGCTGGATGTACTAAAAAGTATAAGTTCTATCATATCATTTGAAAATTCATTTATAAATTTACAAATGTAAGTATTGATCCGTTTTTGGCCAATTTGTCAGCCTTTTCATTTCCGTCAATACCACAGTGCCCTGGGACCCAGCGATGTGTAATCGTGTTCGCTGAGTAAACGAAGCTTCCAACGACATTGCTTTACCGGTTTTTGCTTTGTGACAGTGGCAGATATGGCCTTGATTGCTACTTGCTTGTCTATAAATATGTTTTCAGAAACCGCCAGTACTTATGCATAAAAGACACTGCTGTAATCTAAAACCTTTTTTGACCTTTCAAGAGGAGGATTATATGAAACCTACCCAGTTTGGGAACCATCCGTAAGGACAGATATATGGTTTATTTGTATGACACTGTTTTCTATCCAATCCTTCCTGTGAATTTCTGTTAAAACTATATAAGCAAAAACTATAAAAGGCTTTAAATAGTCTTTTTGAATATTTATCAAAATTAACAAATTTAAGAAAAATTGTATGTGTGCCAAGTTTAAGAAGCATATAATTCAAAACTAAAGAAAATAAAGCCATAAATTCAGTCTGCAACTGCTCTCACATTTTCTTCCAAAGTTTCTTTTTTCATTGATAGAAAAACTAGTTTGATATTTTCACCAATGTTCCAAACATAAATACAAAAACAAGAACAACATTTTCTCTATTAACAGTGACGTTTTTATTTGTTTTTAATAACATAAATTAACAACAATCATAAACTATAACATAAATATATCTCCTCAATAATTAAATAATTTGAATTTAAATGTTTATCCCATCACACATAATCAAACAAGCATTTTTGTATCGATTCATAAACACTTTAAAATAATTTATATATTTTTGCATGGCGCTACTGATAAAATTTCAATCAAACATCAACATCAACATCAATATCTCCATCAACAACCTGCGTTAAGATTAAATTTTATTGATAGTTTTTGAATAATTAATTACAATATTTATCGCCTCGCCTCGCCACAGTCAAGCACAGTAGACTTAAAATTATGGTTCGCAACAAAGTAAGTTTTAATTGAACCACTAATGGTGTGTCAATTATATTGTTTTTTATCGCCAACAACTTTTTGTCGACACATTTCTTAAACATTTATAGTATTTACATAATTCTACAAATCTATAGAAATATGAAAAGAAATATTTCATCGATTGAAAATTGGTATTTCAATTTACGCACAAATAAAATAACTCATTGAATTTTTATATTTCTTTCTTTCTTTGTCATGTCATGTCATTGAATTAAAATTTCAACATACCCATAATTTGTGTGAAACATTGTCGAAAAGTAGTTCGAACTGCCTTAGGCAGGACTTTAAGTGTCAAAAATAAAAAAATAAAGAAAAATACTGTACCTAATAATTATGTGAAGGTTAATGATTATAAAAGCTATATGCCTTTCTATAAACTGGAAATATCATTAGAAGAAAGGTCATTTTCTTATTCGCTTTCAATTTTGAATTAGATACAATTATGCACCGTTGACGGTTAGGTATAGGCTACATGGTGCAAAGATACTACAATGTAGATTTGGATAGCTAAAATTCTCAGGGTTAAGGGTTTTCCAATAAGCGATTTCATTTTTAAATAGCCCTCTATTTGGGCAGCTGCCACTTGTGCATCTGTCATAATTGATAAAATATCTTACAAGCTAAAACAAAGCTGATAAAATTCTTAAGACTGTTGTAACGATTCTGTTTATTTATTTTAATTCGTCAAATGCTAACGTGAACAATGCATATAAATAAAAGCTTACAAATTACTGAACATCTTATTTTAGTCTAAACTGTTATTGTTTTGAATTTGAAATTCTTAAAATTATCATCTAGTGAACTTTCAAAAAGATGAAATGTAGCTATTGAATATTTCAATTAGTTGTATTAATTTTTATAATAGTTCGATCTACTATATATTGGATTTAGTGGTTTTTGGAGTTCTTTTCTTGATCGTCTAAGACTAAAGTTGAAGCGAGTAAGAACCGATGGTGATGATAATCATCCATTTGTTATTGCTACAGCAAAACAAATTTGTAAATATTTTCTATAGTTTGTCAAAGAAGGAAGATTATTAAAAGTGAGCCTTTTGAGGGGCAGAATATTTCCACTAAACCTAGGATGAGGACGGAGACAAAAATCTTCTTTAAATCGCTTCAATTCTAATTTCGTACACAGAATAAGAAGGTTCACACATTACACAAGCATATTTTAGAATTGGCCCCACAAATTAAACAAAAAGTAGCTTAAGAAAATAATGATCAAGGATATCGTAACCAAATCTCTTATTTAAGCTAAGGACTCGATTAACTTTTTAGCAACAAAGCTTATATGCTATTTAAATGTTTTGGGTATAAAACTGCACCCAAGTCAGTAAAAACAGATAATCTACCTAATGACTAAGAATAAAACATTCTTGCAATAGTAGGCAATCGATGCTTAAAAGTTTGTCGGTTTTCATGTTGGGTTAAAAAAATTTTCAGTTGAATTATTCTTAAAAATTTCAAAATTACCAACAATATTTTGCATTCAATGAAATAGTTTGATTTCAAAATCTATTTTTGTTAACGAGATTTTTAGTCGAAAACCCATTTTTACCAATTTTAGTAACATTTATTAAAAGTTTTTATTAACTTCCCATAGGAAGTTATTGTAATGGGTCCGATTTGTCAAATTGAAAATGTTGACATTTCCCGACCTTTCAAGGTCCCTAGAGTTTAAATAAAAGATTTTTAGAAAGATATCTGTGCGTGAGTGTGTACGTACGTTCGTACGTCTGTAAATCCGTACGTTCGCGACGTTTTCCTCGTTGTCCATAGCTCAAGAACAAGAAGAGATATCGACTTCAAATAAATGTAAATAAAAATAAGGAAGGGCTCTCAAGAAAAGTGCGTGGGTAGTTTTTTTTTCCATAGCTATTTAAAAAAAGATGAAAATTTTGGTTTGGCCTAAATATCTTACGAACTATAAACGCTAGAGACTTAAATAAAGTTCTATATAACGTACATTTTTTGTAACGTAACACAAAAAAAGGATATTTTTTGAAAAAAATCAAATTAACGTTTTTTTTTATACAAACATAAAACTGAAAAAAAATGTGTTCCCTCGAAAATTTTACTAACACAAAATGATTTTATCTCCAAAACAATTTTGAGCAACGAAAAATATGGTTTTTAACATCTGATGAAATTTTGAAAAAAATCGAATTGAAAGTTTTTTTTACAAAAAATAAAACTCTAAAAAAAACAATACTAAAACTTGGTAACAATTGACTATCGACTCAAATAGCTTTTCAAAAATTAAAAAGAGGCTGGGATGCGACCCACACTGATAACTTCCCATCCCTTCTGTCGATTTGTCTTGCTTAAAAGTTTGTCTATATGTACTCGTATCAATTTTTACCAAATTTACGTACTGTTTTTTGTAGATTTTATTTTTTATGAAAAAACGGGCTGTTGGATTTTTATATAAAAAATACCGAAAATCGAAAACAATATTTTCTCTGAAATAAAATAAGTTTGAAGCCAATAATTCAAATTTTTGAAAAGATATTTGAGTCGAAAATCAATTTTTACCAACTTTTGTTTAATGTTTTTTAGGTTTTTAAATTTTCGTACGAAAAACTGTCACTTAGATTTTTTTCAAAATTTTACTGAATGTTAACAACAATATTTTTTGAATGATAAAAGAAGTTTACAGCCAATATCTACAATTTTCAAAAAGATATCTGAGTCGAAAATCAATTTTTACCAAGTTTTATTCTTTTTTTTAGGGTTTATTTTTTTTAGAAAAACTGTCAATTCGATTTTTTTCAACATTTTTCAGAATGTTGAAAACAATATTTCTTATAAGATAAAATAAGTTTAAAGCCTTAATCTAAAGTTTTTGAAAAGATATTTGAGTCGATATTCAATTTTTACTAACTTTGAGTAATGTTTTTTTTTAAATTTTTATTTTTATAAAAAAAAACTGTCAATTCGATTTTTCTCAAAATCTTATCAGATGTCAAAAACATTATTTTTCGTTGCACAAAATTGTTTTGGAGATGAAATCGTATTTTAGTCGTAAAATTTTGAAGGTGACACATTTTTTTTCCGTTTTTTTTTTGATTTATAAAAAAACCGTTAAATGGATTTTTTTTCAAAAAATATATTCCTTTAGTCTCTATCGTTTTTGGTTCGTGAGATATTTAGGGTTAACCAAAATTTTCGACTTTTTTCAAACTGCTATGGTAAAAAAACCACTCACGCAATTTTCTTGAGAGCCCTTTCTACATCTTTCTGCCTTATTATCTGTGCAACAAAATTTATTTAAAATCGACATCTCTTTTTGTTCTTGAGCTATGGAGGACGAAAAAAAACGTCGCGAATGTACGGACGTACGAAAGTACGTACACACGCACGCACAGACATCTTTTTAAAAATCTTTTATTTCGACTCTAGGGACCTTGAAACGTCGAAAAATGTCAAAATTTTCAATTTGACAAATCGGACCCATTACAATAACTTCCTATGGGAAGTTAAAAATATTGGCTTTAAACTTATTTTATTTCACAGGAAATATTGTTTTCGATATTCAGTAATTTTTATATAAAAATCCAACAGTCCGTTTATTCATAAAAAATAAAATCTACAAAAAATAGTACGCAAATTTGGTAAAAATTGATACGAGTACATATAGACAAACTTTTAAGCAAGACAAATCGACAGACGGTATGGGAAGTTATCAGTGTGGGTCGCGTCCCAGGCACATTTTTTATATAGGGTCCGCCAAATTACTTATTTTTTTTTGAAAATGCTATAAAAACATCGGGTGTAGCTTCGGCTGTGTGGCACGCATCGCCGTCCTGTTGAAACCAAATTTTGCTATATCCTTCTGTTCAATTTGTTCTATCAACATCGGACGTGCGGACGTACGAACGTACGTACTACGTACACACGCACACACAGAAGTTTCTAAAAAAAATTGTATTTCAGCTCTAGCGACCTTGAAAGTCGAAACGTTGAAAAATGTTAACATTTTCAACTTGACAAATCGGTCCGATTACAATCACTTCCTATGGGAAGTTAATAAATAAGATTAGCTCAAGATGACTGCCCTGAGGAACACCCAGAGTTCACGATAAATAGACTCGAACATTAATTACGAAATATTACACTTTGTTACCTTTTTTCTAAGTAATGGAATTTATTTCAAGAAATTGTTGTTAAAACTTTGTTGAAACAGTTTTAAAAATAAGTGTTTTATGACACAACTTGTCAAACGTCTTACTAAAATCACTAAGCACACAATTTACTTGTTTACGTTTGTTAAAAAACATCTAAACAAAAGTAACAGTGGAAAGAGGTTTAAAAAAAACCATGCTGGTTGTCACAAATAAAGGAAAGGATACTACACACGATTGACTAAAACAGTTTAGGTATCAAAGATAGCTTAGCAACAGGTCGGTAGTTCATAATTTCATTTTTAGGACCTTTCTCGTACACTGAAGTTATAAATAAGTTTTCCAGATAACTTTAAAATATAAACTTTTTAAAAACATGTTAAAGAGAACACATAAAGAATACAACAAATAAGGAACTCATCTTTTTAAAATAATAGATGTCACACCTTCAGGACGAGAACTTAAACACTCATCTAATTTCAATATGTTTTGTGAAACAGTATGTTCACTTATTCCAAAATAAATATTATTAAGATGTTAAAAATTTAAAACTAAAGAAGAAGGGTAAGAAGAGGTAACTGTATTAAGTTTATCTTATTACCAGCCATCTCAATCGTTGGAATTTTATCCTTTATCCTGTACAGACAGTACAGCTCGTCGTTCTATCTTCTCCTCCACTCACCTTATATGCATAAGGGGGCATTGATTATGCGAAGACCCAAGGTGCTTTTATCCGCTCTTGTTATAGTCCATGCTTCTCCACCCTATAGCAGGATGGGAATGATGAGGGTCTTAAATAGCGACACTTTGGACGATCGAGAGAAGACTTTGCCACTCAATTGCTTTCTTAGCAAGAGTAGTTCTTCGTTTGATCTCAGCGCTGGTGTTGTTTTCTGTGTGCATACGGTAGTCATTGTCCTCAACTACCTCAAGGTTACATCTGTGGACGGTGAAATTTTGGCCAAGACGTCGGTGTTGTAGGTCCTTTCTTGACGACAGCATGTACTTTGTTTTGCCCTCATTAACCGTCAAACCCATTTTTGGCGCCTCTGCCTCAATATTCACAAAAACCGCATTGACAACACGCTAAGTTCTTCCGATGTCAATTTTATCACCATATGCTAGAGTTACACGAAAAGAATTCTTAGATCAGATCAAGAAAATAAGCTACAAATCACGAACAAATAATCCAGTTTTGTACCTTGGATTCAAAATAAGTATATTCCTACTTTTTGTTTGCAATTTCATTTCAAATGTGTATCGTTTCGAAACATGTTTCTATGTCTGTAGAACGTCTACGCCTTCATTTTATTATAATATTTTCAATTTATATTAATTAATATAACTAATATTAAATTGTTTTCTTATTTTTTTTTGAGTGAGTAAACGTTATTGTATTTGTATCCCATGGAAATAACTAAGATCATTTGTATATCTTTTGTGTTAATAAAGTTCCTCTTAAGGCAGCAACCCCTGCCGAAACGTTGGGAAAGTTAATGTAACTTAATTGTTTCATTGCCATAATTATAGTGACCAAAAGAGCCGAAGGAAAACTATACTTTCACTAATCACAGAAAAAGAAAGAGTTAAGTTTTTATTACAAATCGCGAAGATCACGACGGAACTCTAGTAATTGGACAGACTTTTGAGAGATAATGCCTTTATTGTTGACGTAGACGCTCCACAATATTCTTTCGAGTACGGTGTTAAAGAAATCGCATGACAGCTCATTGCCTTGTCTAAAGCTTTTGTTGACATCTTAAGGCTCTATTAAGTTGTTTCCAAACTTTATGGGACAGCGTGAGTTCTCCATGGTCATCCTGCACAAACAGACGTGTCTCCTTTTTTCAGTATTTTATATCTCATCATATAAAGAGTTAGAATAATCCTAAAATAATATCTTAAGGATAAGGAACGTTCTTTAATCATCATCAACACTTGTATGATTATATTTTTGCTAAGCTTTGTATTTTAAGTGTTTCACATAGAATCAGAATCTTACCATTATGATGCAGGCAACGTCTTACAAGCTTTTTTAAATGAAATAAATTTATTGAAAAATTCAAAAAGAGTTCCAGTCGATTGAAAAGAATTTATTCAAGCTGATTTGACGTCGAATTATCGTTTTCCAATTTTGAAAAACAAGGGTAAACATTTTAGAGGTTTTTCTTAGTAAGTAAAACAATAGATTCCAACCTTAAAGATGGAATTTTGTTTGTCAAATTTTCCTGTTTCTAAAATAAAACAAATATTACGTTCTTTTCAGAAAGATTGATATCGTAATTGGAGGAATTGACGAAGATCCAAATCTAAGCCAATTTGTTTCTGCAAGTGTTCCATATCTACAAGACGATTTAACCTGGTGTGTGGCTAGGGCGAAGAGAACTCTAAATTGGCTAAATTTTGTTGAAGTCTTCACTCCGGAATCATATGCAACCTATTTGAGTTTCATTATAACGAATGCATTGGCAATCTTTATGATTCAAAAGAGTCCTTCGATTCCAACAAAACTCTGCAACAGTTTCTTCGGTTTGGTGTTTATTTTAATAGGAATTGCTTTAAGTCAAACACCTCAAGAAGTCTATCTTAAAGCAAGTCTTCGTATTTGCATCTTGATGTCATTAGCAGCTGCTGTTATCCTCGGAAGTACTTATAATTCGTTTCTTGTAAGTTCCCTTACAAGTCCGAATACATTGCCTCAGGTGAAGAAGATTGCTCAAATTGTGGATCATAAGATGTCGGTAACTGGGAGTGTAGAGATTATTCGACACTTGGACAAGGATGGAAGTGTAAGTTTTACTCAAAGCCATAATATCTCATTTCCATGTCAAGTATACAAAATCTGTCCCTTTTAGATCTTCAAATATATTCGTCGTGAGTTCAGCATGTGCTATAATCTAGAGGAATGTTTGCAAAGAGCAGCTAAAGATTGTAGCTTGGCAGTTGCCATTTCTCGACAATATTCCACTCATAATCCGCGTATCCCAAGGGATAACCTGTATTGTTTCGATCGGGATCAACACATTTATACTTACTTGGTTACAATGCTGATGCCGAAGAAGTTCCATCTATACCATCAGATTAATCCTATAATTCAATATATCATCGAATCGGGACATTTGCTGAAGTGGACTAGGGATTTGGAACAGCAAAGAATGCTTAAAGCTATCAAACGAGAGTTGGTGAATGATGAGAATAGAGTTATGAAACTGGAAGTTGGACAGATTTTGGGAATACTTGCATGTACTTTGATATTTCTGGGAGTTGCTTTGTTTGTATTCGTACTGGAGAATTTTGTCTGTCTAATGATTAAACGTGGGTCGAAAGCGAAAGTTATAAAAGTACTTCATAAACACTTTTCAAATTGAAGGCTCTACATAATTTAAAGTTTTAACAGAAAAAAATTTGTTTTTTAACTATGTTCATTTTGAAAGGGCAAGAATTTTGGAAATTCATTTTTACTACCATGTTTTGTAGTGTTTCTACTAAGTATTATATCTTAAGTTGTGTAAGTGACACAAAAAGTTCCAAACATTTATTTTATCGGTCTAAACTTCATTAATTACTAATTTTGTTCTGATGGGCAATCCGAGAAAAGTTTACTTTTAAATTTTATTTATGCATGTTTATTATGGTACAGCAGTTTCATTATAAAGTCGGCAATGTAGGTTCACCGTTGTTCGATTCATGTTGCATACTTTCAGGTATAAATCTGAAGATAATATTGTAGTGTTTTTAGGATCTTTTTGAAAAATTAATAGATTTAATTTATTTTGTAACATAAAAAGATTTTATAGGCACGAGCATGCTAGTTTCAATCAATATAATATAATATTTTTTTGATTGAACTACTTAAGATCAATTTTAAACAATCATTTTCAGTGCGTAAGTTAGCCTTTTGGAAAACTGTCCCAAATTTTAATTATCATGTTTTTTTCAGAACTCTGTTTTTTAACTTTTAAATAGGTATGATATAATAGTTTAGAGGCGTTTATGGAGCATTTCATGAAGAAATGTTATAAGTTGATTTAAAACGTAGCTTTTTTAAGTCGTTTATGTAATAAATGCGAAAAACGCTAAAATAATAAAGATGAAAAAGCCAGAGAATGCGACGTAATTTCAAGGACACTATATTGTTACTAAAGTTTTCAGTCTGTGTACTCGTAGATTTTAAGTGATGCTAGAAAACGAATTCTTAAAAATAAACCTTTTTCTGCGTGAACATTTTTCCAATATTCTGATTAAAAAGAAGTCAACAATAGTTAACAATTGGAGATAGAAATATATTTGTTTCCTGCATTTAATGAAATGAAGTTGAATTAAGATTTATAATTAATTAGTTGAATTGAAAACTAACAGATTAAGGTTAACAAACATTGGAAAGAAACTATAGTGTGGCACTTACAAAATACACGTGCCAGAACAATTTCGGGAGGTTCAAAGCTTTTATATTAAATTGTTAGACGTTTATTGTTTGTATTTATTAATTTTTTATTAAAAATTACAACATGAGTCTTGTATAGTTTTGCGCACGTTAATTTAATTTATATTATTGAATTTATTTTATTTTTAAAATTTAAAATTCATTCAATTTAAAAATAAAAACAATTTAAATAATCTCGTTGTCGGGTTAGAATGATTTTATGCAAGTAACTTACCGAATGAAAAATAAATAAGTTGTCAAGACTACAGTAAATAATGCGTTTCAAAAAAGAGGCTGGAATGCGACCCACACTGATAACTTTTCATCCCGCCTGTCGATTTGTCTTGCTCAATTATTACTGAATTATTCTTAAAATTTTTAAAATTACCAACAATATTTTTCATGTAAGGAAATAGTTTAGTTTGAAAATCTAGTTTTGTTAATAGATTTTTAGTCGAAAACAAATTTTAAACAATTATTTTAGTATTTCATAAATTTTTAAAAATTGGGTGAATTAAATTAATTTGAGCGATATCAAGAACCATCCATCAATTTTTACCAAATGTGCGTACTAATTTTTGCAGATTTGTTTTTCTTGAGAAAACGGACTTTTGGGTTCTTATAATAAAAAACTACTGAATATCGAAAACAATATTTTCTGTGAAATAAAAAAAATTGTGAAGACAATATTTTTAATTTTTAAAAAGCAATTTATTCAACTCAATAAATTTTTAAAAAGTTCTAGTATTGTTTTTTATTATTTGTAAAAAATGTGTCAATTAGATTTCATTCAATATTTTACTGAATGTTGACAACAATATTTTTTAAAAGAAAGAAGATCAAAATTTTGAAAAGATATTTGAGTCGAAAATCAATTTTAACCAAATCTTATTACTTTTTTTTGGATTTTAATTATTTGTAAAAAAAACTGTCGATTTGATTTTTCTCAATTTTTTGTTCAACTATTAGAACAATATTTTTTTTAAAATAAAATAAGTTTAAAGCCATAAACTCAAGTTTTTTGAAAAGATATTTGAGTCGAAACTCAATTTTTAATAACTTTGAGTATTATTATCTTAGGTTTTTATTTTTTATATAAAAAAAGATTTTTCTCAAAATTTCACCAGATGTTAAAACTTTAATTTCGTTAAACAAAATTGTTTTGGAGATGAAATCATTTCTTATTCGTAAAATTTACGTGGTCGCAAATTTATTTTTTCAATTTGTTTAATCGATAAAAAAAACCGTTGGTTGGATTTTTTTCCAAAAATATACTAGTCTGGTATCACGTCACAATATAAAATTTTAAATTTAATTCAAGTCTCAAGGATTAACCAACATTTTCGCCTTATTTTAAACTGCTATGGTAAAGAAAAAAACATAAACGCAATTTTCTTGAGAGCCCTTTCTGCATCTTTCTACTTTATTATTTGTTTAACAAAATTTATTTGATATCGATATCTCTTCTGGTACTTGAGCTATGGACTACGAAAAAAACGTCGCGAACGTACGGACGAACACGCACGCACAGACATCTTACTAAAAATCTTTTATCTCGACGCTAGGGACCTAGAAGCGTCAAGAAATGTCAATATTTTCAATTCGACAAATCGGACCCATTATAAAATTACTTAAAGCATTACTAAAGTTTTTCCAAATTCTTAATTTGTGAACACCTTTACGATTATTACAAATATTTTAGTTGTTTTCTACAAACTAACCCTTTTTTTAAAATTACTTAGAAAATCTTCAGATGATATCTTTGCTCATATTACCCCCCTGAATTCTCTACTGGTCAAAAGTTGATGAATTTGTTCAGCGTGATTGTAATAGACCAGGATTTCTGGAGGAAACCACTAAAATATAAATTTAATATTTACATATAAGAAATAAGCAATTTAAAATATATAAAAAGGGGCATTTTTGGAATTCAAGGAAATCCTTACGAAAATAAAAATAAATATTCTCATGACGTCATTAATTCGGCAAAAATATTATAAGTAGTAGTTCCATTGACAGCAATAATTGGCATTTTTTATTATATATCCCAAGTAATTTATGATTAAGTTTCGAAAAAAGATTTAAAAATTGATGAATGAAGTTTCGAAAAAAGATTTAAAAATTATTCTTGGTAGTCTTTAAAACTGTAAGAGCCCAGGGTTTGATGGATTAGAAAATATAATTATGAAAAACCCACCCAAAAAAGAAGTGATTTTTTACAAGCTCCTTTTACTGCTTGCTTTTAAACAGCTTATACAAAATAAAAAAGATAATATTACATTTTAATGTCCAGAACATCCTTCCAGTGCAACAATTTATATTCAGAAGCTGTCATAGCACTGTTCTCCAAGTATATCGGAATCTTGCATTATGAAAAAGTGCTGGTGTTTTTTTTATAATTTTCATTTTTAAACTCATACATTTGTTTCTATCTCAAAGATTTTGTAAAGCTTCAGTAAAGCATTGCTTTTCTGAAGTATTTGAAATAATTGTAAGTCCGCTATTTTTGCAGATTATAGATGTTTGCATTTATTAGGCTCAATTGATTCTAACATTGTAACTTACTTGTACTCTGCTTTTAATATTAACATTAGTAATTGGAAAATTAAAAAAAAATGATGGAAAGACTCAAGCGGTCTTTTTCACTATATAAACAGAACATTTGTTTTTACCAAGCAATATCCTTTAAATTAATGTCGTTGCAACAGAGTGGATATCAAGTGCTAAATATTTGGGAGTAAATCTCAATAAAACACTCACTTTTGGGCGTCAACTTGGCTATAAAAATTCAATAACCATTTATTAATAGCAAATCGTTACTTAGTATTGAAAATAAGTTTAGTAAAGTAAGTAAGTAAGTAAGTAAAGTAAGTTTTTTTATATTGTACGCGCACTTAAGGGGATATGATACCGTTATAATGATTATACACAGTGCGAGTAATTAGGAAGGAAGGATAGGAAAGCGATGCACATTGATTTTGAATGCCTGCACATTGTAATAATTGGGAAATATTGAGTGTGGTAAAGCAATCCACATTCGTGTAGTGCGACTAAAAAAAGAATCACTGTACTTTACAGTACGACCGAAATTGGGCTCAAGGGTAGACTGATGAACACTCCTAAGAACGAGTATTACGATTGAATTATTTGAATGCAACTGGCTTGGCTATTTCGTTAGATCATTGCTTATGGAAATTGCGATTAAATAATTAGAGCCATGAAACCATACGGCGGTGCTTGAGAGATGCAAAAGTTTCAGTTAGACAGCGGTCACCTATCATTTTTAAAGCTCTCTTTCGAATTCTGTCCAAGAGACTGAAGTAGGGCACCTGTCCAAATATGGGAATTGTACTCAAGTTTTGGACGAATATAGGCTTTATAAATTATAGCCAGATCAGAAGGGATAAAAAAACACTTAGAATCTAAAAACGAATATAAAAAACTGAGTGTACTGTCATCAGCTCTTTTGTCAGAAGTTTCAGACAAAAGATCATTATAAAAATAAGGAAGAGCGTCGGAGACATGACGGAGCCCTGGGGCACACTAACGTTTATTTTGTGGATATCAGATTTGAACCCGTCCAATACCACTTGAATTGAACGGTCCGAAAGTTAATTTCTAACCCAACAAAGAAGTGATTCATCAATACCAACTGCACACATTTTCGTTGAAAGAACTTGATTCCCAATTCTATCAAATGCGTTTGAAATATCGAGTGAAATAATCTTTCGTTCTCCAAGACTATGTAAAGATTTGTTCCACTGTTCGCAGAAAAAACCATGAGATCACCAGTGGACCTATTGCAACGAAAGCCATACTGCCGGTCATTAAGAAGCTTCCGTTCTTCAAGATATTTCTTAAGCTGAAAATTGATCAGCGTTTCCATGACCTTGGAAAGAATTGATGTATCTGCAATAGGACGGTAGTTAGATGGTGAGGACGATTCGACGTTTTTAGGGACAGGCTGGACAAATACAGTTTTTCATCCACTCGGATTGTTTTTCAAAGCATTATGTTATATGGCTCTAATATTTCAGTTAAATGTGCTAACGAACTTACTTAATTTGCCATGGTACATCTCTACGATTGATCTACACGCATTGGCCAACAGGAAAAAAAAATAGAACAAAAATTTGTTCAGATCCGGCTTGAAACTGCAGGTCCACTCCATCTCTGACAGCATTACTCGCACATAGGAATGGTTGAGAATTGAAAGTTGCTAGGCCCTAGTTTTCAAAAGAATGTTGCTCCACCTAATTTCCTTATTTAGTTATTTGTTAGACATTTATGCATTTGTTTTTTAATTAGTTGTTTAACTATTAACTAATTAACTAACTTGTACAATTATTTATTTTTATAACGCTTGCTTACTTATTTGTTTATTTATTTTTATATGTATTATAATGAACTTAACAAAGGAACTTTGAAATGGTTCCGATTTGTCAAATTGAAAATTTTGACATTTCTCGAAGTTTTATGGTCTCTGAGCCGAAAGAAAAGATTTTTAGAAAGTTGTCTGTGGGTGCACGTCCGTACGTTCGCGACGTTTGTTTTGTCGTGGGTGGTTTCTTACCATAGAAGTTCAAAAACAGGTGAACATTTTGATTATACTTAAATATCTCACGAACCAATAGCGCTAGAGACTTACAATTAAATTTGATATTGTATATTGTAACGTGATACCAAATTAATATGATTTTGGAAAAAAATCCAATCCAACAAACGGTTTTTTATAAATCAAAAAAACTGAAGTAAAAAGTTTGTCACCTCGAATTTTACGAATAAAAAATGATTTCATCATTTGCATTGCAACGAAAAATAACGTTTTTAACACATGGTACAATTTTGAGAAAAATCAAATTGCAAGTTTTTTTTAATAAAAAAATAAAAACCTGAAAAAAACAGTACTAAAATATCTTTTCAAAAATGTATAATTATAGCTTCTAACTAGTTTTAACTTATAAGAAATATTATTTTCAACATTCGGAAAATGTTTGGTAAAAATCGAATTGACAGTTTTTTTTACAAAACTTTGAGATATTGGCTTCAAACTAATTTTATTTCACAGCAAATATTGTTTTCGATATTCAGTAATTTTTTTTATAAAAATCCAACAGTCCGTTTTTTCATAAAAATATAAATCTTCAAAAAATAGTACGCAAATTTGGTAAAAATTGATGATCGGTTCTTAATATCTCTCAAATTAATCTCATTCATCTAATTTGTATTTGTTTATATGAAATAAAAAATTTAAGAAATGCTACTAAGATTCCTAAAAATTTGTTTTCGACTAAAAATCTGTTTAACAAAACTAAACTATTTCATTATATGAATAATTCAACTGACAACTTTTTGTATTTATTTATTATTCATCAATTTATTTGACTTAACAATCTGCTGATAACAAAAAAGTTGGTATTTACATTAATTAAAATTTACTTATCCTACCTTAACTCAAGAATGAAATATATTTTGAACTATATTTTTGAAATAATCCCTATTCATAGAAAGGTCGACTTCACTATAGATAGAGTTTTACAATGTTAACGAACGGCTCCCGGAAATAACGCCAGAATTTTTTTTTTGGAAAAAACGCCAGAAAATGTTTTCTGCTTCAAATTGGAAAAAGAAGCAGAATTTTTTGTGGAAAATAAGCCAGAAACATTGGAAATTGTGCCAGACAGAAATGGAAAAAAAAAACAGAAACCAAAATGGAAATTAGGCCAGAAAACCAATTGATATATTCTGGCCTAACTTCCTAATATCAATTTGGAAAAAAAGCCAAAAAATGTTTTGCATTTTAAAAGTCGCTACTTGGTCAATATTGTAGACATTTTATCACAACAGGAAAAAACAGCCCCTGACATGCACCCGCGGGGAGGGGGCGGGCGCGGCTTGGCTATGGCGTTGCCGACGCGGCGCAGCTCGGCTAGCCGGCGCGCGTGGCCATGGCGTTGCGAACGCGGCAACAACACAACGACCTGACATATAATACATAATATTACATCTGCGAAAGCAACTAAACAATAATTCTTCTAGAGACAAAGAATGTGTAGTAAAACTGTTTATTTATTACAACAATTCATACAAAATACAGTTTTTTCCCAAACATGAATTATTTTTTTTCCTTTTTTCCATAGCTGTAAATGAAAAAACGCCAGAAAATTTTTAGGAAAAAATGACTGAAATTCCGAAATTTTACCAGAAAAATTTGTGATTTTTTCCTAGGAAAAAAAGCCAGAAATTCGTATGAAAAAAATCCTGGCGTAATTTCCGGGAGCCTAACGAACGAGTTACAGGATTATTTAAACCATAATTTGTACGATGAATGGGAACATAGAACAGATCATTACGAATTGTTAGATTTCTTTCTGAAGCATACTAAGAAATTAAACATACAAACATACAAGTAGTTCTACGGATTTTTTACAATTACTTAAAATGTCTTTAATAAAAAGAACGCATTGAACTTGTCTGCTGATCTAAAACTTATGAACGCATATCTTGAAAAGTAAGCAGGCATTCCTTCGGACCATATCAAATTCCTTACGGAAACAAAAATTGCATTCAAAGTATACTCATCTTTAAAAACGCTTGAAGTTCGTTTGAGGAAACCTAACATGGAATTAGCTTTCGAAACAATAAAATCGATGTGGGCAGAAAATGTGAGTTTGCAATCAAAGATGACAACAAGATCTTTCACCGCACTGACCCTTGCGAGTGATACCATTTTAAATTTATAATTAAATGTTAACGGAGTTAAGGTTCTGTAAGCACTAAAAAATTTTACATTTTGATGTGTTGAGTTCGAGATGGTTATACGAGCACCAACTTAAAAATAAATCAATATCATTTTGAAAGTTTAAAAAATCACTATCTGAAGATATTTGACTGAACAATTTAACGTCATCTGCAAACATCAAACAGTCACAAAAATAGAAATTTCTTAACACAACACGAAAAACTACAAGCTTTTAAGCAAAACAAATCGACAGACGGGATGAGAAGTTATCAGTGTGGGTCGCATCCCAGGCTCTTTTTAACATCCCATAGAAAGTTATTGTAATGGGTCCGATTTGTCAAATTGAAAATTTTGACATTTCTCGACGTTTCAAGGTCTGTGCGTTCGTGTGTACGTACGTTCGCGACGTTTTTTTCGTCTTCCATAGCTCAAGAACCAGAAGAGATATCGATTTCAAATAAATTTTATTATACAGATAATAAGGCAGAAAGATGCAGAAAGGGCTCTCAACAAAATTGCGTGGGTGGTTTTTTTATCATGGCAGTTTAAAAAAAAGGTGAAAATTTTGGTTAACCCTAAAAATCTTACGAACCAAAAACGCTAGAGACTTGAATTAAATTTTTTATAATATATTGTAACGTGATATCAAAGAAGTATATTTTTTGAAAAAATCCATTTAACGGTTTTTTGTATAAATCAAAAAAACTAAATACGACTAAAATACGATTTCATCTCCAAAACAATTTTGCGCAACGAAGAATAATGTTTTTGGCATGTGATACAATTTTGAGAAAAATCGAATTGAAAGTTTTTTTTTATAAAAAATAAAAATCAAAAAAAAAAGTTCGTAAAAATTGAAGATCGATCCAAATATCTTTTCAAAAACTTGAAATTTAGGCATCAAGCTTATTTTATCTTATAAAAAATAATGTTTTCAAAATTCTGAAAAATGTTGAGAAAAATCGAATTGACAGATTTTTTTACAAAAAATAAAAACCTAAAAAAAAATGTATAAAAGTTGGTAAAAATTGATTTTCGACTAAATATCTTTTTAAAAGTTTGAAATATTGGCTTTAACTTACTTTTATCTTTCAAAAAATCTTGTTGTCAACATTCAGTAAAAAATGTTGAAAAAAATCGAATTGACAGTTTTTTACAAAAAATTAAAAACCGATAAAAAATTAACAAAAGTTGGTAAAAAATGATTTTCGACTCAAATATCTTTTATAAACTTTGAGATAATAGCTTCTAACTAGTTTTTTCTTATAAGAAATGTTGTTTTCAACATTAGAACAGATTTAAAAAAAAAAATAAAAACCTAAAAAAAAAATGTATAAAAGTTGCTAAAAATTGATTTTCGACTCAAATATCTCTTCAAAAATTTTAAATATTGGCTTCAACCTAATTTTATCTTATAAGAAATATTGTTTTCAACAATTGGTAAAATTTAAGAAAAAATCGAATTGATAGTTTTTTTACAAGAAATAAAACTCAAAAAAAAAAAACAATACTAAAACTTGGTAAAAATTTACTTTCGGCTCAAATAGACTTTCAAAAATTAAAAATATTGGCTTCAAACTTATTTTATTTCACAGAAAATATTGTTTTCAATATTCAGTAATTTTTATATAAAAATCCCACAGTTTGTTTTTTCATAAAAAATAAAATCTAAAAAAAATAGTACGCAAATTAAAAAAATTCGCGGAATGAATATTATCATTCACGCTACATTTGCCAACTAGATTCAATGAGTGTCGATGTTTTATTAAAACAAATATATTGCTTTTTAGTGCCTCTTTAAACAAAAAAATAGTAGTAAAATATTTCAATTCGAACACCTTTAAGTCGAACATTAATTTTTAGATACACGTAATTCGCGGAAAGTTGAATTTTGCATACCGGAGGGTTTAGGAAAATTCAACTTTAAGTACGTTGTGTCGAAAAATACGATTCAATATTTCTGCGGCAAAATTCATTTCGCTATTTTTCGCTTGTTAAACTAAAAACGGACTCGTGGAAATTAGCTTTCGAGTTTGAATTTTGTGGGGCCAACTAATTTTTGGTTTTATTTTTGGAGTTTATTAGATGGTACAGTTTGAATATCGCGTTTTTACGGTTTAAATTTTGTAATGGGATGGGGCCCTCGTTTCCGTGGGGCACGGGGCTGCAGTCCCATTAGTCCCGTATTTATCCGGCACTGGTTGCAGGGGCTGCATGTCCGCCATACACACTCCACTGTTGCATACAGCTAAAATCCCGCCTACCATTATTACTATCAAAATATGACCACAACACAAACATTAATTAAATTAAAATAGTAGTTGTGGTTATTTTTAGTTTTCTCAAAAACTAAATTGCCGCTCCTATCTTAATGGGGGGATATAGACCTGAGTTATCGTAATATAATATAATTAATTATCGTAATATAATATAATTAATATATTATGTATATTATGTATGTATGTATTTTAATGTTTTATTCATTGCCTTCTTTTAAATATTTTTTTATTTGATATATTTACACGTAAGTCGTAATTAAGAATATTGTTCCAAATAAAAAATTAACAAATATAGAAGATCTAAAAATATTTGTATCTTTTTAATTTACTGAATCAATTAGAGTTGATAATTATTTTCGTGGATATTTATTTTTAAACATCAAATTTTTTCCATAGGATTTCTTCATAAGAAAAAGAAAGCAACAAAAAGTGTCACAAGTAAAAATTCGCAAAATGGACAATGCCTATTTTTGGGTACATTGCGTACCTCATGATATTGTTACCAAGTGAAAGTTGATGTATTGGTTAACACACGTTGTTAATATTTTAAAAATCTATAAAAGATATTTCAAGATATTTGAGCTCGAAGTTGAAGTAGTTAAAATCAAGAAAATTATAGTTTTTCTACCATATCAGCTCATAACTTTCGATTAATAGAATGCATTAAAACGATAACGATACCAAATGAAATATCTTAAAAATGGAACAATATTGATAGATTGTACTCGTATACCAAGAATATGTTCATATAAAAAGCTCAGACTCTGCTGGAAAAATTATTTCAGTTTCTTTTTACATACTGATATTTTTAATAATCAGTGGCGACTTATGTATATTTTTGTTTTTGTTCCAATGATTAGCCTAAATTATAATAAACGTGAAAAGAGTAAAAAAAGATGTACAAACTTATCAAATAGAAGTTTTTTTTTGCTGACATCAGCTTTCATTTGATACCAAACTAATTTGACAGGCACTTGGCCCAAATTTCTCTGAAAAGTGGTCTTTGGCTTTTATGTTAATTTGAATCAGCGTGAGGTTGGTCGCCTTAAGTTCCCATATAGCAAAAATGAATTGCTTGTTAAGTCCTTTTTACCGCATTTTAACCAAAACGATTAGACCTACAACATTAAGATGAGGTACCAGCGAAAAAGGTACGAATAACTGACTCAATATTGAGACGAGTCTAAATTGTAAGGCAAACACCAGTCACCTGTTAATAATGATTTTCAAAATATTTTTGCATACAATTTTTAAATTATAAGAACAAAAATCTAAGTTCACAAGTTTAAAAACGAAAACATATATTTTGTTCCATTTCTCATAAAAACTATTTGTTATGGTTGTACACAAAAAAAAAAGGTGAAAAAGGTGTATTTAACTTGATTTAAAGAATGCCGCCTCATCACACAAAATTTATAATTTGTTCCAACTTTAAAATTCGCTTTTCTTAGTAGATTCTTAATCTAATTTGATTTTTTTTAGAAATTTCAAAAATATTCAAAAAAAGTCCCCTAGAATCTTAACTTTCGATGTATGAATGCGCAATCGAAGTTCTCTATAACGAACTTCACTATAAAACAGTCCATTTTGGTCCCTCTCCCCTAAATAAGTATAACAGACGAATTAAGTTCTTTAAAATGAATACTAGATGAAGACTCGATTCCATTAGAGATCGTTAATAATCGAGAATAATATCAACTTTAATATAGTTTTACAAGTGATGATAATCATATTATTACATATGATGATTACGTTGCAGGATTTCCAAATGATTCTAACATGGACTTCTTTCAGACGAAACAACTGAGGAATGGCTTTTATTTGATGATAATGCTGAAATCTAATTTATTCGTAATAAAATCCAACGATAGTTAAATGAGAACTACATTTGATAATTTTCCAAGTTTTTTTGAAACAAGAGATGAAAGCTCAGCTGATGCAAAACTTCACCTTTCTTAATCGGAAGATTTTTATAATAAAATAAAAACCTAAACTGTTTATTTGTAATTCAAAATTGACATGTTTTTAATTTAAAATAAAAATGTATTGCTTTCTTTAAAATAATTCTTTTTTACTTTTTTTGAAATTTTAAAAGAACACTTGTAGCAATTTTCTATTTAACGAAGTTTTTATAAGACATCTTTAAGACGAAGCAATTTTGTATTCCCTTGAATGTTCGTTATAAAGAAGTTGGCTGTATTAAGGTTAATACATTTCAAAGGAAAACCCTTTGACATCGCCAATTTTGAAATTTAATTTTAATTTTAATGTATAATAACTACTACTAAAAATATTCTTTGAAAAAGTGAAACAAATAAAATAAGTACTTGAAATCAAGAGATCATTGTTCTTTTTTAATTAAAATAGTTTTTTAAAATGTATTTCAAAGTCAATTTCTCGATCAAGTTTCAATTTTTTTCAAAAAAATGTGCTTTTTTCAATGAAAAAAATAAACTACACTATTTAAAAATAAATCCATCATCCATATAAACTGTGGTACTGTGGTGTATACGTAATAATTTATTACTATTAAAATTTAAATTGCCATCAGATGTTCAAATAAATTGTAAATTAATTATTTCTAATGATGTCGTATGTTTTGTTTTGTCTATGGTGGTCTATTTTCGAACACTTCCAATAGTTGGACCACATCCCGTAAATTGTGGCGGTTGAAGAGAGTTAAATAATGTCAAAACAATACAAAATTAACTAAAAATTGTTCAATATAAAAAAGTTAGTAATAATCTCTTTATTCACAGCACAAAAAGCGAACAAAATATGTTGACGTCTTTGAAAAACGTAAAACAACTTATTGAAAGACATCTTTTAATGTTTAAGCTTTATTTAATATCAACGCCTTATTATATTTTTGAAGGCTAAGATAAAATACTAAAGATATTGTGATTTAGTAGTCCAAATTTAATCTGATACACAGATGCTATTCGAATTCAAAAATGCTTAAAAAAATAAACACTTAATCTCAAAAAAATATTGAAACTTAAACCGATTATGTATAACACTTTTTGTGACGTCAAATCAATTTTTTGAGGGTTAATTAGGAATGTTAAAACTTCTAAAATTATTTGCAACTACACAAATAATTCTATTAGTTTATTTATAGTATGAAGAGCATCAATATTTTTAATGAGTTTCTGTGAATATTATAATTTTAAGTTATTTTTAGACGAATATCTTATTTTCTGACCTAGTTTCGATTAAGAGTTAATATTATGTATTTATTGACTTTATTTCAGAATGTTTCTCTTTTAAAATTCGTATTGATATTTGATCATTTTAAATTAAGCACTTTTATAATTTATTAATTCGCAACACAAAATCATAAAACTTTCGTCATATTTTAAAAATACTCCTAGAAAAGAATGCAGAGTTTCTTGTTTGTACTAAATTTGTATTTTGTTTATTAATGTTGTTTCCTTCTCTTTTTTTGGTATTTTTGAATTCTGAATACGACGCCGACGTGATATTCAAACTACAGAACCACAATTCGAAAAACACACCAAGCTTTTTATGGTCAGATTAAATATAACACCGAAAATTTAGGTATATATGCAACACCAACAAAACACACAGCCTTAAACAAATAGAAAATATATCTCGCTTGAAGAAACATCAAGGAACCGTCAAAAGAACTCAAGGCAAATATTTGGGGCAAGTTAAAGAAATTTGTCAGTTTGTTTTCTTTTTTATTTTGAAATAAATGCAACAACAGGTGTCAAAAATTCGTTTAATGAGAATGTTGACAATTATAAGATTTTGCGATATTTTGATCTCAAGAATGCAATAAGTTATTTAATCTTAATTAAAATATTTGTCTTTTAATTAAAATTCAAAATAATACAAAAATAAATTCAAGTTAAGCTAAATTATTAGAAGCAATACAGATGATTTCAGACCAACGATCGACAATCAAATGGGAAGATGAACTTTAAAACAGTCCCGAAGTCAACGAAAGTTTTGAAAAATCAAACAAAAAAAAATAGACAGAAGAGTGGGGGATACGTCGTCGTTTACTACCCCTACACTTTTTAAACACCATCAAAGCCCATATGGAATATCAAAATTAAGTTTCGAAAGAAAAAACATAATTCCACCGAACAATACATTCCAAAGTTCTAAAAATATCAACCTAAAATCAATAGATACGCGGCGGTGTATCTGTCAGATACTTTTTAAAAAAGACAGAACTTAGGCATTCTCGACGATCGCTGATGCTAAGGTGTGGGAGAAATTCTTTGATTTCCAATACAAAGAATCCAAAGAACCCAACATGCGCACCAAAAACCATTACACCACCTCATCGCGTCTCGGTAGCCTGAAATGGCTTCGATGGAGATTCTCAATTCTAAAGTCAACCATCAGCGCAAGTGGAGAATGTTTTTTTTCTTTTTCAAAAATTTCAATATTTCTAAAAATATATTTTCAAAAAATTATCATCACATAGAAATCTCGCTTCTCGTTTGTATCCGAGTTTACTTATAGACGGATATTTTTATAACCACACCGATGACTTCCTTCGTGTGCTGATTTACGTTCATTTATGGTCAGATAGAAGCAGATTTTGAATGAAATCACGACCCAAGTATTTGTTGGGCGGAATTTCGCAAATCTATCTCGAATCTCACATTAAGCATTTAGAAGAAGCATCAAAATACATCAGAAGTCAAGAAGCAAGATTTTTTAGTGCGATATCCAAAACATAAAAATAGAAAACATTGCCGAATACAAACATGCCTACTATTCAAAAATATGACTAACAAATTGCATGCACTTATGTGTATTTTTAAACCGTCAAAAACGTCTTGTTTGTCTTATTATTATTATTATTTACGTTACCGGCGACGACGGGCGGTGGACGATAGAAGACGGACGACGGTATGATGTGTTTTGGCAGTGCTGGCAAAAGGTGAATGTATCCTTAAAAGGTGTGCCTGAGCCTGTGTGCGCTCTATCTCTATGAGATATTCAAATGCATAATAAACGCACTGCACTGCATTGCATTGTACTGCACTGCACTGCTGTCTCAGATGTAAAAATAAATTGTGGCAATCGCTTAAGAAGTTTGAATTATTCATAATAATTAAATTATGATGCTAGAAAATTATTATTATTATCTTTTCAAAGTAGGATGCACCTTGTGGCTTTTTTTCAGTGAGGTGCATTTCTAAGCACTTGTACATTGCATACATCAGGCTAGAAGACTGAATCTTAGAGCATAAACCATAAGTCGGTGGGAGAATTGCCAAGAAAGTATTCAGCGTGAATATGACTAAAATTGATTGGACATGTTTTTGGCGCAGTTCCGCTGGGCGTGCATTACATTAGACATTATTGCGAATGGGCTACTCTTAATAAACAATTAAACCTAATGGGATAATTTCGTGTTAGCGAATTTATCTTTTTAAAATAGTTGACAGGACAAGACAGCGAACAACAATTGATACCTTTGGGTTTAGAATTAATTTGGAAGTACATAAATGTAATAATTTATGAATATGTCTTATATTTTAGGCTCTGGGTGGTCTTGTTGATGATCAAATATGATTATTTGGGGAGTGTTTAGGGTAAATGTAAATCGAAAAATCACTTAAATTCAATTTTACAAAAATTGTGGGACATAGAAAGATTTTTGATGATTCGAATGTGTTTGAAATTCAAGTTAAATTACAGATTCTTAAGGGCAACATCATAAATAACTGAGAACAGAAAATATGTCTAACGAATTCAATGAACATTTTTTTCCCTCTATAAAGCTTCAAGGTTGCTTAACTATAAATAATATAATATATTACGTTATTTAAAGTGCTTTTCAAAAAACTAGAACACATTTTTTCAATAAAGCGCCACAGATTTCAATCATTAGCAACTTATTTCTTATTGCAAAACGGCACGTGTCATTAGTATAAAAACCCTAAGGTTATACCAGTAATGATTTTTAACGAAATAATACCACTTTAACTAAATTTGTATTGTTAAGATATAAATAATATTTAAGTATTGGTTAAATATATGGAAATAATGGAAAGTAGTACCCGTGACATTATGATAATAGCGTAGACGGTCATGCTAGAGTCCTGGCTTCAATTCCTGTCTTAATGATTTTGATCGCAGGTACTGCCTCCTCCGTTAAGTTGATAAATACTCCTAGAGTAGTCCTTGCCATAAAAAGCGCTTTCTCAAATTAGACGTTCGGAATTGACATACAAATTGTAAGTTCCCTCCAACTCTAAAACGACTCTCACACACAAATTTTTAAAAGCTGTAAGTCACTAGGCATTTGTTCTATACCACTGTTGTGCCAACTAGTTTATTTTTAATTATTTAAATACATTATCAAGGGTGTGTCTTAACGAAACGAGATATATTGATAGAAAATTTTATAAAAATAAATCTAAACAAATTCCACAAAAATTTTAAACAAAAAATTGTACTTTCGAATTGACTATATGTGCCACTTATTTATTTAAAAAAAAAAGAGTTAAGTTATTTTATTGTTTAAAGGGACGATAAAAAACGAATGGTATTCCTACATTTTTTAGCTTAGGCTTTACACTTGGTTAAACTTTATCACCCTACATATTAAACCTTAAATAATTGGAGTCAAATGTTTGGGGAAAAACAATTGCAATCTTTTCGTGATTATTAACTATTACCTTCCTTTTTCTAAGTTGTTGCAAAATGAATTCAGCCTTGGCTCCAAAGAACTTTTTCACTATACTCATATATACTCATACTTTGTGTGGGGTGCTTTCACAGCATTTGAAGTGGGAAAGTAGATGGTTTTATGTATTGTTATTGGAATAAGTCTGTTTTGGAACAACATTTTAAGTCATTGTTTTGGAGAAAGTAAGATTATTGCACTTGATATTTCAAAAGCATTTGATAAAGTTTGGTACCAAGCTGTCTAATCGAAAATGGTGCTTTTGGTATTAATGAATCTCTTATTCGTTGGATTAGAAATTACCTTTCTAACCGTTCAATACAAGTTGTATTAGATGGTTTCAAGTCCGAAATTCATAAAATAAATACTGGTGTCCCACTGTTTCGCCATTAACTTAGAAACTTCTACCTTATGTTGATTGTGCAAAAACTAAGAAAAGTATTATTGCCAACCAAAATCACTCCTCAGGCAAGCTACAAGTCCAACGCCATTTGTATTTTGTATTGTAAAGAAATATAACTTATAACTTTTCCAATTTGACAATTAACCTTTTCACACAAAACATTAAATGCAGATTCGTTTAAATAAATAATTCATAGAGTAATATAGTTCAGCTCCAAGTTAATTGAAAAATCATGATTAGCTGTAATTTTCAAATAAGTGGGCTTGACTTGATAGTTAGGGTGATTTTTCTTGACCATCTTTCCAGTCAACTTTCCAATAAAATTGCCTTAATTAGAAGGCAGTTTTTCGGCAGCTGGCCTATCGAATACTTGAAACTTGAAGTCGAAAATTAAGTTTTTTCGTTGTCGAGATGACTACAGGCTTTTAGGATACCAGTGATGGCCCAACGAAATATTAATGTCCGTCAATTGTAGTTAAAAATTTAATTTTAATAAAAATGCTCATTTTGTATGTAGACTTTTGTCAATAGTTTTTAAGTTTATAGACAATACAAGTTCAATTTCCTAAAAAAAAGTGATGGTTTTACTTGCAATGTCAACAAAATGGACAGTGTAAACGTTCCTACACTTTCGTAGGGCTCTGTATCCTTGAGATTTTATTAATATAAACCAGACTTCTTTAACTATTGCATGATAATAGCTGTCGATACAAGTAAAAAATGTCTATTATACAGCACATATACAGCACAATTGGTGCGCCACGATAAGAAATACAAATAACTTTTTTTGGAATCAGTGCAATAGTTACTCGTTTTTGGTGCAGTTCCGTCTCTTGGAGCATTTTTGGATTAGATTGACACCAAAAACGGAAATTTAGATTGCTTACATTGCCGTTGAGGGCAAAATCATAGAAAATGAAAAATGGACTATTAAATAAGAGAGATAGATATTTTTGAAGAAACTTGTTACCATTTAGTATATTGAATTTTGATTTAAATATAAAAAGAGTATTACTTAAAGAATGGTAAAAACTGAGTTTAATGTATTCCTAAAACGTTAGCTATAGGATATAAGTACATATATCCTAGTATCCTAGACTGAAGTCAGTTGAAATACGTGCTTCATTTTTAAATTCTATAAAAAGATTAAAAAAAGTGAACACATTTTAAACAAAACGATAACTCTTTTTTTTTATTTTGAAAAACGAGATTTGAAATTAATAATTTTGGCCTACAATATTTTTGCGATACAACATCTCCTAAAATTTTGAATACAATCTCCTAAAACTTTGCGATACAACATCTCCTAAAATTTTGAATACAATACTTTGATCTAGGTCTTTTTAAAAAATTATAAAGTAATGCATCTTTCTCCAGTTCAAAATTAATGCTTCAAATGCTTTTAAATATGACCAACAAAAAAACGAATTCCGAACAAATTGATGTATGGAAACTTACTTGCGAGTTGGGAAAGATACTTTTGTTTATCTTTTAAAAATGTCATTATTGTTGAATCGTTCTCTTAAGTCAAACTTATTCTAAAAAATATCGGGGTTTTAATTAGTTATAAATATTAGGTCTTTTATGATATTCTGATTTAAAAGATCATTACCTTAAAGTTTATTTTATTTATTGCTAATTTACCAATTTAAAAGAGTGTTTTCATTCGGGAGGTTACATAGTTCGTAAGGTCATCATACTTGTGACTTGTACGTTGCGTAACATGTATCTCTCTAAAAACCATTTATTTATTTATTTATTCATCAATATGAGATTTTAAAATCTACAATTAGACTACTAAATAAATATTTACATGTGTACAATTTATTAAATAAACTTAAACCAACTTAATACTTTAAATATAATTAATATGAAAAGTATATAAAAATAAAATATAAATAAAAATATATAATTAAATTTTTCATACATAATCAAAATATAAAATCAATTAAAATGAATATACAATAATAGTTTATTTTTCAAAGAAGATCTACTTAATTGAAATTCAAAATCAATACAATTTAAAATTAAGTTTGTTTCTTTGAAAGGGTTATAGGTTCATTTTTCGCGTAATTAACTCTGTGTACATCTTCTCGAAACAAACAACGTATTCGAAGTTTACGCGATGGAGCATACAAATTTATTAAAGACAACAAAAAGGGGCATTTGATATGGTATGATAAAATATTACTTATAAACATCACAGAAAATATTTTAGTCTATTTTGAAGTGATTGAATAGCTAAAAGTTTGCATCTAGTTTTGTATAATGGAGTTTCGATGTTCCACACAAATTTTTGAATAGGGAATCTTGTAATTTTTTTTTTGGACCATTTCAATTCTTTTAGATTGAATGTTATAAAAAAGGTTCCAGATTACACAACAATATTCGAAGAATGGTCTTACATATGAGTTATAAAGCGATTTGAGAATAAAAGGGTCTTTAAAGTCTATGCTATTGCATTTGATAAAACCGAGCATGGAATTTGCTTTGGTTACACTAAATTCAATGTGTTTTACAAAGTTAAGTTTAGGGTCAAAAACAACACCAAGATGTTTCTTCTCACTTACTCTTTCTAGAACTTGATTTTCAATATTGTATTCAAAGATGATTTCAGAAAAGTTGCGGCAAAAAGGAAAACTTACATTCGAATGAGCGTAACTAGATTCAAAATAGTGTGCGAAGGAATCACAAATACTTGATACATTTGAAAATGTTGACCCAAGGTAATTCATACACCTGGGAATACCAATCGATTTTTTTTACTCTTGATGTAGGACCAGAATGACTTACTATTTTTTACTTGCGACATATAGGAACTATATGGCAAGTTTTGCATTCGTGCAAAATTTCGAACTCGAGATTTTAATCAAACATGATATTACGATGGTAGAGAAGCCGAAAAAAGTGGGTCCCGCGATTCCGTCCGGTCGGTTTTGTCTGTCTGTCCACGCTCCTACAGCCTAAACCATTGGGTCAATTGACTTCAAACTTGGAAGTTAAGGTTTTCAGCAGATTCGCGTTAGGCGTTTTTTTCATTTTTTTTTAAGATCAAAACTAACAGTGGCCCCCATACAATTTTTTTGGTCAAAAAACGATAATTCAAATTTTCTCAAAAACAAACCGATAGATTTTTCTTAAATTTTCTCTAAAATTTTATTTTTTAACTTGGCTTCTTTTAATAAGAAAAACATATTTTTGTATTGCTCAGGAATGGTACCGCTCATAGAACCGTTATTTTGTTTTTTAATTTTCTCAGCAACTTATGAATTGATTTCAATAATTTTTTTTCTAAGTAAGCTCTTATATAGCCTTAACAATATGTGATTATTAAAAGTGCAATTTTTAATTGTTTGAATTTTTAAAAAAACATTGAAATTTTTTTTTCAAAACTCAATATCTCAAAAACAGGTCAACATTTTTTTACAAAATTCAAATGTAAGGCGTATATTTTTATTCTCTAAATAACTGCATACCAAAAATATTTTTAGAACAAAATTGAAAAATTTTATAAACAAAAAATTAATTTAAAAAAAACCGCTCTAACGATTTTCAAAAAAATAATTTGGAAAATCAACGGTTTTTTTACTTATAAAATGGCATTTGAATTTTTGAAGACAAACTTATTTTTCAGGTAAAATTTTGAATCTTAAAAAAAATGTTTTTTTTTAATTATTTTTACTGTATTTAAAGTAAATTATTTTGACAAAATTTTAATCACATTCATATCTTTTATCCAAATTAATGCATTTGGTTATTAATGTATTTTTATAACTACAATTACTATTGTAAATACCAACTATGGCCGTGTAGCGCCACTGCATCGGATTAACGAATATGATATGTTTAATCAACAATCTGTTTTAAAGTGTCTATCAAGAATTATAATATACTTTTGTATATTTATATGATTTTAAAATATTATTCTTTTGCTTGCCTCCGCCTAAATAAAAGAATAAATACTTAGTACAAATTAAAGAAACGGGCCACAAAGAGTATTTTCTATTAGAATCACTTTTTCAACGTGTACACATTATACCTACCTACTTATAAAGGTATTACGTACATACAACTTCTACAACTACTGCTTACGTATCACTTCATCACTAAAATCCAAAACGTCCAAGAGCCTGACTGTAAACAACACATGAATTTCTTCTACCTGATCCTATACTTGTTTCTTTTAAACTTTAACGAAAAAAATAAACTGACCTTAATAACTCCATGTTTGCGCTGAAAACTTATAGGAAATGCGAAATGGGATTGGATTGTAGTAAGAACCTTCCAATTACCAATAACATTCCTTCATTATCATCATAAACATGGCTTTATCTATCTAACCTTACTACCTAACTACTCAACCAATAGGAGGCGATCGCCTTATAATTTAAACATTCATGGTCTGCCTCTTTCTTATCTTATTTATTTTCCATCCTGGTTCTTCTTATATGAAATTACAATAAAGCTATCTAAAGGAAAAAAGCTTAGAAGGAACAAGTTCAATCTATATGAATCGCATCGTAGCTTTATACATAATAGAAACCATTTTTCATATACAAAGATCGTACCCAAGTAAAAGCAGACTTATGAATGTAAATAACAACAAATATGGGTAAAAGATCCTAAACAGCTGACGTAAGCATGCAAAAGTTTGTTTCTTCCCTTTATTAGATACAATATTAAGCCATTTTGTTTGTTATATAAAGTGCATTGATATAAATAAAACAAAAACAAATTCATAAACCTTCATATGGGTGCTCTTTATGTGAAAACATATACAAGTGTAGACTTTTTGGGTCGAAAATTAATTATCTCCCTTATTCTGCTGGCTGCTTATGGGAATGGAAATAATATTTTTCTCTCGCTCCCGCTGAATTTCTCCACATTCGATACTAACGCCAACGACTCGGTATCGGACATCGGTATCTTGTCGTCCTAAAAGTTTCGGCTCATGAGAGTACTATGGTTTTCATATACAAAGATCGCGCGGAATTTTTTGAGACAAATCAAATGGCGTTTATATCTTTGAAGACAAACTTATTTTACAGGAATATTTTAAAATCTTATATAAGTACTTTCTTAAACATACTCTTAGCATACAGGAGCAAGTTCGTGCGACCCAGTCGTGCATTTTATTTTAGGTTAGATTCAATTGATAAAATCTGATTTTAAAATAAAAATTTGTTAAGAACATCAAATTCTCGTTCCAATTTAATTTAGGCTCCAGTTATAGCTATTATTGGTTTTCATCATTGAAAAGAAACACAGGAATTTTTTTGACAGGCCCTTTATAGCCATCATTGAAAATTTTTGTCATTGAAAATTTCTGTCAGTGAAATAAATGAAATCATTTTTATTTGTTTGTTTCTTTCTAATGTTCTTAATAAATAGATTGCAACAAATATTAGAAAATAAGAAAAGAGTTTTTAAAAAATTATTAACGTACAAAAAAGAAGGAAATTATTTTTGTTTTTGGCAATATATCATGCATTCAAAAATAAAAAAAAATTACCAAGTACATTCTTTATATCGTGCCCAAAATCTACACGGAGAATATTTTACATTATCTTAGCGTTTAGAAAAATACCTAAATGAAATTTTACGAATATTTTCGCATCGCTAAAGAACAATTTTACAATTTTTATTTTAAATGAAGTGCAAGATGATATTGCACCAAAGAACAATCTTTTTCGAAAAACGATGGACTTAATAAGCTCAAAGGAAAAACATTACCTCACACTACGAAAAAAAAAACAAATTGTACGCATATTTAATTAAAAAATATTTAATTGCTTGATTTACTAACAGATTCCTCGCTACTGCAGCCAGTTTTGCTGATTTGGCACTCCGATTTTTGATGGGAAAAACAACTGTTCGAAATCGCATCATTGAAACAATTTCTGCTATCAATAATCGTCTCAAGAAAATCTATATGCCTATGTCTCAGAATCCGATGGAATGGAAAAATATAGCAGATGGCTTTTTAAAAACCTGGAACTTTTTTATTTACTTAGGAGCAGTTGATGGCAATTATATAAGAATGTTTGCTCCACAGAGCTCAGGAAGCTTCAATTTTAACAACAAAAAGTGTTTTTCGGCAAATCCTCATAGCTTAGTGGACGAAAATTACAGATTTGTAATGATTAGCTTTACAGCTCATAGGTCAAATTCAGATTCAACAGTATTTTCTTCTTGCTATTTTGAAAATCACTGTATAAATAACCCAGTTAAAATGAAGGTACCAGCTGATACTCCATTCCAGGGCACAACTGAGCCACACCCATATGTTAATATGTACTTGTTGGTAATGAACAAAAACAGCTGATTTAAATTTATAGCAATTCAGATTTAATGTATTACAAACAAATTATTTTGTAGATACAAATTACTTTGTTGTTTTCAGACATTCCAGGGCTAGAAGAATAGAAAAGAGCACATTCGGAATCCTTGCCCATACTTGGAGAATTCTCTTAAAACCCCTCGAGGTACAACCATCAGTTGCGAAGCATTTGCTATTGTGCTGTTGCATTTTGCACAATTATTTGTAAGCCAAACCCACAGCCCACGAGCATTGTGACTTGCGACCTGCCATTTGTTGATCATGAAACAAAAATGCAACAACCAGCTTCAAATGCTGTTAACATTAGAAATAAATTTGCCAACTGGATAGTTAATGAAGGAAACGTAGAGTTTTCTAAACACGAACAATTTAATCCTTTGAAAATGTGAAAATAATACAAAATACCTACTAAACATCATTACTTTTCTATTTTATTTTTTTCTTAATATCTTATAGCTAGTGATATAATTAATAGGACTTACTTAAATAATAGGAATTTCATTTTTTTTAGCCTAACTTACTTTTAAAAAATATTTTTTCTCACATAAAACTAGTAACAAAAAATTATTAACTTCATTTTCTATAAATTATTTACATATACAAAAAAATCACTTCCTGAGAAAAACACACAAAAATATCAGAGGACTTTCAGGTATTGCTCATCTTCCAGAAGCTCTTCAGCCAACAAGCGCAACATTTTTCTCTGAAAATTTATTTGTCGTCGTTTTGGTTGAAGTGTTCCACTTTGTTGAGCAATGCTCTAAAAATTTCTCCATCGGTTTCTTCTTTTCGATCGCTGTTGGGACCCACTTAACCGGTTCATTCACGGCAGCATCAGAGTATCGGTTCCTCAATTTATTTCTTTTAGAGGTCGAAGGTTCGGAATTCGAAGGACCTGGCATATTCAATGGTGCTTGAGAGCACAGGGTTTCATCATAACCGCCAACAATGTCTATCATTTCTTTGAGTGCGTTCACTTCAACCTGACTTGGATCTTCGCTGTAGTTCCCATAGTCACTTTAAAACAAAAAAAAAACTTAATATATAAAAACATCATTGAAGTGAATAAAGAAAACATACTCAGCTGGAACCTTTGGAAATGGACCCAATTAATACTGCCCGAGTAATCTGAAATATCCCATGGATCAATAACGCTAATGACTTCAATTAAATTTTAAATTATGCATTGTAACGTGATACCAAAATAATGTTTAAAAAATCAATAAACGTTTTCTTTTAATCAAAGAATCTGAAAAAAAATATTTCTCAATATTACCTTCAGAATAATTTTATGCAACGTTTTTGATAAAAAAAAAAAAAAAAAAAACAATTTGAGAAAATCGTAGCAACGGTTTTTTTTACAAATAATAAAACACTTAAAACAACACTACTAAAAGTTATTAAAAAATTATTTTCGGTTCGAATATTTCTAGAATATATAAATGTATTGACTTCAAACTTTTTCATAATGTTCTTAGAAAAATCAAATCGGTTATTTTTTTGTTAAATAAATACAAACTTTCGAAGAATGCTTCTTAGATTAGTAAACATTGGTTTTTGTTTAAAATTGTTGGAAACAAAAAAAGATATTATAATCAAAGTTAATTAATCATATGGAAAATATTGCTTCTTTTTAGTTTTAAAATTCAAGTCCATTATTCGCATTTGGAGGATTTTTTTCTGAATTTTAAAAGCGACCATAACTGCTTTAAACACATGGGCTAGGAACTTTAGCAGTTAGTTTTGTGTGCTATGGCCTCCGAACTTATCAGATATCTTAAAATGATTTTAGCAAAGGGTTACACTAAAAAGTATACATATTTGTAAGAAAACTGAGATTGATTTCAAATTTCTATCAGGATAATTAACCATGTCAAAAACTATTATAAACTAGTTATTTAATTAATTATTAAAAATGAATCTTAAATATATTTAAGTGGTCACAATTATTCACAATAATAAAAAATTAAATCTTTATAAAGTTATAGTTTCGATTGAATTAGCTTTTCTTTAAATCTTTGCCATAATATTTCAGAAGAACCTTTGTTTGTATTTCAGAATTTTTTATTATATTATTCAAAATTTTCAACTTAATTGAAACTCGTACGTACTTTATTCTTCCAAAAATAGCAATAATTTCGTTAAAGGGTAGATAATACGTCATATTTGTCATTTCATTTAATTTTACACTCTAAAAGTACACCTGCATAATTTGTTTATTTAATCTTCTATATCCAAATAAATGGGATTTAAAAATATGAATATGAAAAACACCTGAAATGACCTTTTGATTTACAATGTTGGACTCAAAAACCAAACCAAATCGATTAGGTACATTTATGTGGAAAAAAAAAACAATCGAAATTTAGTCTTCAAGTGCCTAAAAAAATTTCCATAGAACACTTAATAACCTTTTTAAAGTGTAATAATCCCAAAAACATTCAATAATGATCCATATTGCTCAATTATATAATTCAATACATAATTACGATCCCAAAATAAATCTCTATAAGCTAAGTGCAATCATTTCCAAATCTTACTTAACACACCCACATGAAAAATCAATAAACAATTTGCCCGCCTTTCCTTTTATAAACATAAAACAAACAACACCAACAAATTTCAACCCAAAAAAGTCTTTCCCTGGAACAAAATACAAAAAAAAAAATCAAGATTTTTCAAAAATGACTTCCAATAGATCTTCCCTTGCATTTTATGCAACTCTTTAAGCAACCAACCTCATTATCCTCACCTCATATAGGTATACCACTCTCAAGTCCAAAAAACCAAAGCCAAAAAAATAAATAATTACATTTTTATTTTTTTGATCATTTATATTATTTAATTCGATAAATCTTTGCAGTGGGAAAAATATCTAAATTTAATTTTTTGTATATTTTACATTTGTTTGGTTTATCTTTAATTTTGCATAAGAATTATAGATACACTAAAATAAAAAAAAAAAACGAAACTATAAAAATTTTGTATATTTTTTTCGTTCAATTTTCCACCCGATCCATGTATGGGATGCTGAAAAATTAATTTTCCCCGCCACTTGAATCCAACGGATACAAAATCTGTATCCGTCGCATATTAATTTTTTTATATTTTGTATCTTTGTGTTTGTAGGTATTGGGATATGCGCTAAGATACTTTTCTATATTTTTGTTTTTGTTGTATTCTTTTTCTATTTCAGATACACGATGCGCGCGCATCTATATTTTGAAGATGTTTAGGAAAATATAGACTGAGGAGGAGTTTTTCAAAGCTGGGTATAAATATTAGAACAACCGTGTCCAGTAATCACTCGCAGTTCTACAGCGAAAGTGTTGATTAGTCTCTTAGATTTCTTTTTTGTGAAAACGGTTAGTATATCTTAAAGATTAATTTTCAAAAAAAAATATACATTTTTAAATAAAAGTAAAGTAAAATTGTGCAAAACTGAAAAATTTTAAAACATTTTTTCTGGAAATTGGATACAAAATATAAATATTCAAACTACGCTAAAGGATTATCAGTGGATACATCTTTCGTGAATTAATCGGATTTTGATTTCAAAATTTGGATACAAAACTTACGAATTAACGTGATCAGTGAAAATTATTTTGAAAAAAAAAATCAAATTCGAACAAATTTCTTTGAATTTCACGTTTTTGAAACATTTTTGGATGAAATATTTCCAACTAAGATATTCAAATCGAATAGAAAAATCATTTTGTTATTTTAACGGTAATTTGATCCATCGTAAAAACATCCGGAAGGTGTTCAACAATTCGTATCTAATAGTGAATCAATATTTTGTTTATTTTCATTCTATCGTTTTCTGATAGATATTTTTTTTTAAATTCCTAAAATATCTTGCAATTTTTCACGGTTATTAAAATTTATATCGGTGTAATAAATTCTTGACATTCACTTTTAATAATCTTTGATATTTTCTTCCCAGAAGATTTTTACGTCATTTTATAGTTAATCATTATTCAGTCTTCATTGGCTCGACGTACTTTTTATTCTTGATTTTCACGATCAGAAAAAAAAAATATCATAGTGAAAATCTTCTCACGAGATTTTCATTTTTTTCCCACTAAAACTTTCGACGCAATTTTACGTGTACTTTAAAATACTGAATCTCTGATTGCCGTCGTATTCAATTCCTAACCGATATTTTTTTTCTTCAATTCAAAATTCCAGAAACAACACAACTCCTAACAAAATGTGTGACGATGAAGTAGCTGCATTAGTCGTAGACAACGGTTCCGGTATGTGCAAGGCCGGTTTCGCTGGTGATGACGCACCACGTGCCGTCTTCCCATCCATTGTCGGTCGCCCAAGGCATCAAGGTGTCATGGTCGGTATGGGACAAAAGGACTCCTACGTAGGAGATGAAGCCCAATCCAAGAGAGGTATCTTGACCCTCAAGTACCCAATTGAGCACGGTATCATCACCAACTGGGATGATATGGAAAAGATCTGGCATCACACTTTCTACAATGAATTGCGTGTCGCCCCAGAGGAGCACCCAGTTCTTTTGACTGAAGCCCCATTGAACCCAAAGGCTAACCGTGAGAAGATGACCCAAATCATGTTTGAAACCTTCAATGCCCCAGCCATGTATGTTGCCATCCAAGCTGTTCTCTCCTTGTACGCTTCCGGTCGTACCACCGGTATCGTTTTGGATTCCGGAGATGGTGTCTCCCACACCGTCCCAATCTACGAAGGTTACGCCCTTCCCCATGCCATCCTCCGTTTGGACTTGGCTGGTCGCGATTTGACCGACTACCTCATGAAGATCTTGACTGAACGTGGTTACTCATTCACCACCACCGCTGAGCGTGAAATCGTTCGTGACATCAAGGAAAAATTGTGCTATGTCGCTTTGGACTTCGAACAAGAAATGGCCACCGCTGCCGCTTCCACCTCATTGGAGAAGTCATACGAACTTCCCGACGGTCAAGTCATCACCATCGGTAACGAACGTTTCCGTTGCCCAGAATCCCTCTTCCAACCCTCATTCTTGGGAATGGAATCATGCGGTATCCACGAAACCGTCTACAACTCCATCATGAAGTGCGATGTTGATATCAGGAAGGACTTGTACGCCAACATTGTCATGTCCGGTGGTACCACCATGTACCCTGGTATTGCTGATCGTATGCAAAAGGAAATCACCGCCTTGGCTCCATCAACCATCAAGATCAAGATCATCGCCCCACCAGAGCGTAAATACTCCGTATGGATCGGAGGTTCCATCTTGGCTTCCCTTTCCACTTTCCAACAAATGTGGATCTCCAAGCAAGAATACGACGAATCCGGCCCAGGCATTGTCCACCGCAAGTGCTTCTAAGCATTCAATTGACTATCATTATAATAATATTATATTTTTAATAATTATTATTTTAATTTTTCTATTAAATAATAATATATAAAAGAAAACAAAACAAAAAATGTTACATAAATCAACAACAAAAGTTATATTTTTTATTATTATATAATTTTATAATTTAACAAAAATGAAAAAATAAGAAAAACACAAAAGAGAAATGAAACAACATCAATAATATCTTTGAAGAGCTAAAGAGAATAAAACAATCAACACCTTAAATTTAAAAAAACTAAACAACAACCATCTTTTTATTTGCAATTAACAATTTACAATTTTTGGGAAAGAAAATTACAGTTTTTAAACATATTCGTATATATTTTTACATATTCTTCATTAAAAATCAAATAGCAAAACATAAACACTTTAATTCTTTCCAATACCCATTTCGCCTAAAAGTTCCAAAAACTTTTCATTTCCTCAAAGGTTTCCCAACATAAGAATGTTCATTTCAGATTTCGAAAAAGTGTTTTCGAGTTCAAATCATAGCAAAGGTTATATTTTTAAAAAGTATGTTCTTGTTCCAAATTCTAAAAATTGACACAGGGGGCATTTTGGGGTCTCATATTTTTGTGTATTCAAAACTGGGGCAAGTTTTTTTCATGATTTCGAAATACATGATTCCAAAAATGATACTCTAATAATTTCGAAATAACGAAATACGGTGCGAGGAAAACATTGATTTAAATTTAAAAACACACCGTTTTTGTTTGTTGTAGTTTTAAGAAACTAAAAATAGTTCATTTTTTTGGTATTTTGAAATCTTATGGAACAATATTGAATTTCAGATTCAAATTCGGTGATGATGCCACACTGCTACTGGGTGTGTAGCGTGTTTAGTATGCTCCGAGGGAGGATTCCAAATTTAGTCTTTGTTGTTTTGGTAATTTGTTTTCTTTGTTTGTTTCGTTTTCCAAAATTAGAAGATGTTATTCGAGTATAGAGTAAATAAATGCTCCCTTGGAGAGCTCGGCGCGGCGCCGCGACTTGCCATCGGTATCGCCATCGCCTTAGCCTAACCAGCGGTTCTGATGGTTATGTTATTTTACTGCTGCCGTACATAAGACTTTTCTTTGAAGAAAATTATTTTGCAGAATACAACTTGGACTTGGATGGATTTTCTTTTTCGTATGGCAGATGTAGAATCTATTTTATAAATACCAAGAGCAATAGTTTTAAGTTTCTGAGAAATAGAAAACATTTTTGACTTCTGCTTGGTCGTTTATCTTTTTATATACCTGCGTGAAAAATAGAAGAGCGTTGGTCTGTCCATAAGATAAAAAAGTCCGGGGAGGGCAAATAGATTTGGTTTGATCTTAATGTACACTGGCTAAACAGAAAGATGTTTACTTGGCTTCTATCGTAAGTGTTTACAATAAGAGGTTACATAATATTAAAATTATATCTGATGTTTTGAAAGGGATTTAATGATTTATTTACCAAAGTACTTGATCCTTTTGAAAAAAGAACAAGAAAAATACTTGAAAAATTCTTTTTATCTTATTAATGAGCAGATAATGCTTTATTTGGAAACGTTAAAAAGGAACTATAACTCTCTATAGACAATTTTAAAAGCCCAAAGATGGAACTTGTTTCCGAAAATAGGCGCTATTTTTTAAAATTTTAAGTTTAAAAGTTGTCTTAGTTAATGGTAGTTAATAAATAACATATCAATGAATAATTTATTTTGCTTTTATTTATTTCTTAATATTTATGTATTTTTCTAAAAACTACAATCTTAAAGAAAAACTGAAACAAAAATTCCAAATTACGAGTATGTACAATGAAGAGTGGATTCATTTTAAATTGTAAATGATCATCATCAGAAAGAAACCGAAATTCATTTTTTAATCTAATTGGGGAAAAATAATTGTTGTGTGATAAGATCATGTGGCTTCAGGTACTTTATGTCAGTGTATTTTATTGGTCGACAAGGTTTTCTTACTGGCGATAAAATTGCACTATTTCAATGGGTTTTCAAAACCTTAATTCAAATCAGATTTAAAAAAATGAATGTATTATTTTTGAGATATTACTTTTTGAAATAGGAAAAACACTTATGTAGCGCTTTTTTTAGGCTATCTACATTTATGAAGTAGCTTTTTTCAATAAAAACCACGTTGGTTTTCGAAATCTATAATCCATTTCTTTAATATTAAGTTAAAATATTTATATTATTTTATATAATATTCGGAAAATCTTTCAAACAAAAAAAAACAATTCTTTTTTCTTTTTTAAATATATTTCAACAACTTTTATCAAGTTTTAAAAAATTAAGAAATATTATTATAAAATATGAAATATTATTATAAAATATGAAATATTATTATAAAATATGAAATATTATTATAAAATATGAAATATTATTATACAACAATATGTTTAAAATGGGTATTTTTAAAACTTGACCAAATAGTCAAACTTTGGATTCGATATCATCACTAAAAAATAACCCCAAAACTTGTTTTTCTCAAAACATCATATAGAGTCAACTAAAGACTCATAACTAATGAAAATTTCCGGGAACTTAGTAACATACTAAACTGATTTAATTGTAACTGTTTTTTTCAAAAATAATAATGGCCGGGAAAAACTTTAAAGTACTCAGTTTTTGAGTTTTACTCAGCTATTACAAAATTATTCATGGCATTTTTATCTACGCAAAACATTAAACGTGTTTATTTAAATACTGCATTTTGAAAGTTGACTGGACTCATAACCAAGACAATTTTGAACCGATTGGCATGGAGTTTTAAATGTTTGTAATGTATTTTCCACGATACATAGGATTTTTTTATAGTCTTTCGCTCCGCCTAAGACCTTTATTTATTTGTGTTAGATGTAATGAAAGGTTTTAAATGACTTGAGCCTAAAAACCACTTATAGCTAAAAGCACTGGTCAGCAAAATAAAGCTTTCTCTAAATATATTAACATTTTTTTGTCAGCAGAACGAATTCGTGACTATTTCAATTTATAAGGCTATCAATGTTGTTTAATTTGTCAACAAATTGGAAAATGCTTTGACAAAATTTGAGATACTAAACAACTTAGCGCAAACGGAAAGGGCTTACTAATGATTTTCAAAAAAGCCAACAGATAGGAAAAATTGCCTCTTATTGACAAACCCATTAAAATTGTAAATACTTACAAACTTTTGGGAGTGACAACAGCTAGTAATCTCACAATGGAACCGCATCCAAAGAAGAGATTAACAAAATCAAAAAATGCCATACAAAAAATTGAAATCAGCTAACTGAACATAGTGTTAAATACAAGGTTGTTCAAGCAGTATTAGAATCTGTTATGATCTACGTAGTACAAATTTAGGGATAGTATAGAGAATCTTCTCATAGATACTTCATAAAACGATAAAAATTCATTTTGTTGATAAGCTGATACTTTTGTGTTCAAAAGTGAAACGAATCGTTCCACTGATTTGAGTTCCAATTGTACACAATTTCAATCAGGAAATTTTTTTCAAGACTGAAACTTTAATCATAGCTATAAACGGCCAGTCAAGAAAATTCCAATGTTCGTTTTCAATGATGAAAGCCAATGATAGCTATAACTGGCGACTAAAGGACTAAAAGAAAGGAACAAGCTCTGGTACAGAAAAAAAAAACGAAGAGCTGGCAACACACTGCATATTTTAATTAAATTTAGCTCATGGAAACGAGGTAGGTAGGTAGAAATGGCGATCTCAAAGCAAACTAGCCTGAGATCCAATTAGCGCTGTAGTGCGCCGTTTTGATACTAAAAACTCGTTTGACCTGTGATAGAAAGGAAAAGATTTATAGAGAAGCTTCATAGTGATTATGTTAGAGCCATTTTGTCGCATTGAGAAAAAAGATTAGGTCTCTAATCTTTGTCTCAGATAGCTCATCAAATTCGTGAAAGAATGCTTTTCCAAATCATTTCATTCTAGTGTTTGCCAAAGCAGGACATTTGCAGAGTAAATGGATTATCGTTTAACTTTCTCTTTGTCCACTACAACTACGGCAAAAGGTTTTGTAAGAGATACCCAACTTCTCTGCATGAACTCCTATATGCCAAGGTCCGGTACAAACCGCAACAATCCTGGCTATGTCTTGCCTTGGCCTGCATAGAAGATCGTTTGTACGGGTTTTATTATAGGTGGGCCATATCTTCCTAGATATAATGCAGTTGGGTAAATTGGTCCACCTTCGGTTTGATTCAGTTTGGTAGATAGAAAAGATTTCACCCTTCATAGCACCAAGAGGAATGTTAACCATTTCCCCAAGTGAACTATGAAGGGCCGATCCTTGCCTGGCTAGCTCGTCAGCCCGTTCATTTCCCACGATACTGCTATGGCCCGGAACCCAAATCAGGGTGACACCGAGGTTAATATTCAGGCTCGCAAGCTCATCGCGATATTGCTGGACCAATTTAGATGAGGATGTGGCCGAGTTAATGGCTTTGACAGCTGCCTGACTGTCTGTAAAGATAGCCGCATTTCGGTTTTGGTTTGAGCTTTGTTTAAGTATCTTACATGCCTGCCTTGTTGCCAGCAGTTCAGCCTGAAAAACGCTAGCAAAGTCAGGAAGCCTAAAGGATTTAGCTACATTTAGGGACTCAGAAAAGATCCCAGAACCAACTCCCCACTCCATCTTTAAGCCGTCAGTAAAGATGGTTGTGTCGAAACCTATCGACACGATGTCATCCTCCCAATCTTCTCTGGATGGGAAAATAACCTTAAAACCCTTACTAAGGCTCAAAGTAGGAGTGCAGTAGTCAGTGTCTACTGAGATAATATCTGAGGAATCAATTTCGTTGTGTTGCCGTGACCATAAGGTTTTGACAACCAGCTGTTTGATTCCTTCAACCTAATAGCGCTGCAGGAAACTATCTATTTAATAAAAAGGTCGATTGGTAGAAGATCCAAAATAACGTTTAAGGCGTCCGTTGGGCAACTACGCATGGCCCCTGTGGTGCCCACGCAAGCTGTTCTCCGAACCTTCTTTAGCTTATCAATATTATAGGCTTTGCTAAGCGCAGGCCACCACACAATCGAACCATATGTTAAGATTGCACGTACTACGGCTGTGTACGTCCATAAAATCATCTTCGACTGTAGTCCCCACTTTTTGCCGAAAGTTTTGCTGCAGGCGTAGAAGGCAACACAGGCCTTCTTAACCCGTACTTTAATATTTAGTTTCCAGTTAAGTTTAGGGTCGAGTATAACTCCCAAATATTTTGCACTCGAAGGAAACGAGGTACTAATTGTTAAACTATAGATGAACTACACAGGTTGGATAACGTAGATATGGTTTATTATTATTAATTCATCCTTTATTTCTTGACATAGAGACAAATAATGTTCCAACATGAGCAACCAATTATAATATCCTTTGTATCTTCAAGTGTAAGGAAACTCTTTAAGAAGTAAAGCCTGCGAATTTCTTGTAAGATTGGGTACACAGCTAGAAAATGATACACGTTTTCGGTTTCATTGCGGTTGCACAAATTACATATCGGGCGGAGGTCAGTTCTATGATTTAAACAAAGCATTTTAGTCCTTGCTTTAACGGTAACACTCATTTGATGAAGAGTGAGTTTTTGGTTAAAATAATTTCGAATAAAAAGTGTGTGGTTTAATTCTTTATATAAAGCCTAGTTGTCGATGTTTGCAAATAAAGGGAATCATCTATTTTAGCTATACAGCTGTAGAATAAGTCCTGCCAATTGGTATGGGCTGTGTCTGAAAGCTAGATCATTCCATTCTTTGATAGGCGATATTTGACCTCTAAGTGCATACGTATTTTAATATCTGATTTTGAAGATTTGAGTCAGACATTTTCATAACTTTTATTATATAATCAGCATTTCATTTCAGATTCTTTAAAAATACTTGTAGCATACCGGATTCAGTATGGATTGCATATGTAGGTGTTGAGTTACTTCAAAGTTTTCTAAGTTTTGATAGCCAGCACAGGCATGTTTTAATGGTTGGATCAAACATTCTTAATTTAGCACATAAGAGTTATTGCCGTTTTGGCTGCAGTTTATTTTTCTTTCATATGTGTGCGAAAATCAAGGTTACGAGTTATCAAGATTAGATTTAGATTTAGATTAAACATTTTATTTCTTAAAATCCAAATAAAAACAATAAGATGAAACCTAAGTATTTGAGCTGATTTACTATTTCTATTGGTTCACGTTCCGAAAACTATTTCTCTTGGGATTTTGTTCTTCGAAAAATTATTTAAAAATCATCATCAAATTTTAAATAATTTTTCATTTATTTTAAAGTATCTTGCAACTCTTTCATTGAAATTGGCCCATCAAGTTCCAGGATTTTCACTAAACTTAGAGTATGTTCAAACGTTTGGTGAACCGATAACGGATTCAAAAGAACATTAAAGTGAATAGCAAGTTTTTCAACTGCCAACACTGAAGATGCCACATTTTTAAAGCCACCTAACAACCTCACCTTTGACCAAAATGTTTTTGAGTCCTTACTTGATAAGAGGCCGGATGCTACACCACTGAAATAAAGTTTCCGTTTTTGAACTAAAAGCTGTTTATATTGTTTGTTCGCATCTAAGTTAAGTGTTTTGAAAAACACGGAAATGTTCTTCCTAAAAAGGTTTAGAAGAGCTAAACCCTTTTTGCGAAGTTTCATGCATTCCCAGTCAAAACATTCAGCCACAAATATATGCCACCACCTTGGGTTTCTTTTCTCATACTAGATGCTTGTCGAACAATATCTAAAATATTTTCACTAGCCTGGTCATTACTTAAATTTTCTCGTTCAGGCAGGTAGCTTAACTGAGAATCAAGTCTTCGTCTGTACACTTCCACGCGCTCCTAATTGCTTTATTGGTCCCCATCGTCACCACTGGCAATATGAGAGAAGTTATTGTTGGCATATGACCAGAGTAATTCGCAGTTTGAACCTCGAAGTCACTGATATTACTTAGCCAATTTCCTCTCGCAAAACAATAATCGATTACTGAGCTGCCTTGACCCGATACGAAAGTGAGTTCGCCATTTTTGTCTGCTTTAGTTATTCCATTTAATACCATGAAACCAAAGCCGTCAATAAATTCTAGCAGTAGCCTCCCGCATCTATTAATTACTTCATCCATAGATTTACTTACACCTTCGAACACATGAGAAACATTTTGTACCAGTGAAGCTAGATTCTACAAAATAATAGATATGGCTTCATCATCTGTTCACTGATCTACATACACAGCCAGGTTCCCAAAATCGAAATCGAAATTGAAAATCGAGTAAAATTGTTTTCATTTTAAAATTTAAATGTGTTGTCCGTTCCCTGAACTACAAATAAGAAGCTGGAACTTCTCACGAACCAAGTGCATTACATTAAGAATTTAAGGTTTATTTGCCTTAAGTTAAAATACTATTATTTTTAAACAATTTGCTTTTGTCGAATTTAAATCACAAAAACTTAATCTGGCCAAATTAAAATCACTTCAAAATTGCAAATATCGAATGTAGAACACGAAAATTCATTTCGTTTTGAGTTCCAAACATACTTAAATTCATATCGACAAAAGTGAATTTCATCTGTTCTGAAACCTTTCAACTATTAGCGCTGTTCGAAACACAAGCCATCGGTCTTCCCTCATCAACAAAATAAGAAACAATTTTACTAAACAATGCTTTAAACAAGATCAAATTTGGTTACCCGGGAACATTGGAATAAATAGGAATGAAAAAGCAGGCATGCAACACAGACAACACAATTGATATCCTTCAACAAAATCCGGCTTCCAAAAGCTAGCTGATACTAACTTTTGGCAGAAACGCCTAATAACTTCCTAGCTGCTTTTAGCTCTAGTACCCGTGGCATAATGGTAAGTGCTTTGGACTGTCATGCTAGACGTCTTGCCTATCCCATTTAAAGCTTTTTTTCACGGGTACTGCCTCTTGTGAGGAATTGACAAATTCTCCATTCTTGTCAAGAAAACCCTTTCTCAAATAACCCGTTCGGATTCGGTTAAAAATAAACTGTAGGTACCCTCCAACCCTGACAACAATGCTCGCACACAGGAATGGTTGAGAGTTGTAAGTCACTAAGTGAGCCTTGTTTGGATTACAATTAATTAATTTGTAGAAAAATACTAATTTTACTAAATTTTGAAAAATGATCCGCATTTGCTTTTTTAAAGTTTAAACACAGTGCGAGCTTTAAAAAAATAGAGAAGAATTCTCAAAAGCCTTGAATATAAAATTGTCAGGCGTAACAGAGTTGGGTAGAGCATTCTACATTCTTGATGTGTGGTACAAAAAATGCCTATATATGACTGACAGTACGTCAGATCTTGAGCTCCAGGGTAAAGTCAAAGGCATTCCTGGAAGTACGAGTCGAGTTGGACGACTTAATTGATTGAGGACAGAAAATGGGAAAGGCTAATTGGACAGAGCATTGTTTGTTAAAATATCAGTATGGCAAGGAAAGATGTGAAGTATTGCGACCCGGCCGCGTTCAAACAATGCAAGTGTTTCTGTTTTATCGACTATCATTTGCAAAAGCTCTTGATATTCGGGGTGAGTTAAGCTTTAACGACATTGATTATCATTGATTTTGTTTAACTAAAAGAATAATAAAATTCTAACAAACAAATTACGAACATAGCTTGGATATTGCCATTTGCCGAATCGTAAAGTCACCATAGTTAACTTGAAGAGATGCGATAAAATAGAAGGTTATTACTGACTCCAAAATTATGACCATTATTATAAGCTAAATCATTTCTATTTCTCAAAATAAATATTATTGCATTACTTGACGTAATCTTGGTCATCAAAAAATGTTGCATTTTTAAATTAATAATCTTAATAATTAATAAAGAAAACTAAATAAATTCATTTTTCAAATGTGTATATTTTTTATAATAAGGCATCGTTATGGTAATAGTAGTTAATTGCTTTATCTAAGTACATTATATATATATTTTTTTCAACTAAGAAAATAAAATAAGTCATAATTAAATAAAATATTAATTTAACATTTCATAGTTAGAAATATGTAGATAGGTATAGAATAAAGAATAAACAACTTGAAGTATTAAAAAGTTTACATCATAAATATAATAAAACTTTACAAAAGAAAAGAATACGACTAAAAGTGTACATTGATAGATAAAGATACAAATAATTATTTTATTTTAAACTTAAAGAACATACTTTAAATTATTATTATTTATTTGATTCGTACAAAATGTATGTAAAAAATTTCTAATACTAAAAAGTACGATTTATAATTTATTTACTTATATTATTTTGAAAAAAAAAACGGATTTTATTTATGATATTAACACAATATTTTATTATTTGATTATTTTCTATTTTAATGGCACTACACACAAGACAACGTGAAGTGGTAGTTTTTGAATGATTTTTTAATGTGTTTTCACAGTTTTTTAAATTACTTTTTAATCAGAAACTATTTTCTTTTTTCAGTAGAGAGTTACAACATTAAATAAATTTAATTGTTAAAAAACAATAGTTTAAAGGAACATTTTGAAGTTTACAATTTTTTAAATTTAATTTCTCGGTATCATACTCCAAAAAGTGGTAAACTTAAGTCTTTTTTACATACTTCAAGTATTTTTGGAATTCCTCTCGCTTAAGTAATGTATATCTTAAGCAATTTCGAAGACAGTCAACATCATTATTGTCAATATATTCATTCGCATCATTTTCAACTCAAGATATCTACAAGAATAAATACAATCTTGAAGTCTTAGTCTTAATTTAGATTCTATAGCAATTTTTGCAGACAATTTGAATTTCTTTTCTTTTTCAGGATGAGAGGACAAATTTGCTTTTCCTCAGACTATTTTATTTATTCTTCCATCAACACAGCCATGCAATTACAATGATTTCAATTAAAATTTAAAAATAGATTTTTATGGAGGGCATGGTGTTTTACTTTTGTACAGTCAAAACTCTAGAAACTGATTTTTAACGTTTGATGACATTTTTTCGTGCAAGAGAATAAAACAAAAGTCAAGTTAAATTAGGTGCAATGGGTTCATGGAAAAATGTTCTTACTTAATTTTGTATAAGATTATTTTATGTATCAGTCTTGTTTAAAATTTTGTTATATACAAATCTGAATGTAAGTAATATAAGCAGATACATATATGGTAGCTGCATGGTGACGATAATATGTATAATTCATAATGGAAGCTACAAAATGTGAGGCACTATGTTTACAGTCTTATATAAATACATTTTGAATACAAGAATGAGACACAAGCATTATAAAACAAGTCAATTTTGAATTTAAGTTCATAAAGAAATGAATTTATAACAGGTTGTGATCTTTTTGAAACTATTTTCTTAGCTGACCTAATATTAAACCATTTACAGAGTGAAGAACTGAAGAGATTGGTGGTCACTTTTCAAAGCTTTTTTTGTACAAACATCTATATTCTTAAAAGCAGAAATAATTTATCGTTCTATTGCTGATCCATTAAATGTAGCCTCTATGTAAAATTACACAGTAACACAATTGGGAAAGTGCGATGCTTCCCACAATGAGAGATTTCACTGTTCATCCTTACAATTCTCAAATCTCCATCCATTTGGATGTTTTCTTTCGTTTCCCGTCTATTGCATACATTTTGGATAAGAACATTTATTTTTATAAATGCATGTACAAGATGCAGATATCTGTACTTTTAAAGAATGTTTGGAGTGTGTTAAGAGTTCGAATAGTTTAACCTCGGCGCGTTTTTCTTGTATGTTAGAGGTCTAATTCCGTTTTTGAACTTTTCGGCGCGCAAACTCATCGAATCCTTTCGATAGTTTCGTTTATTTATTTATTCTTCAACTTATTAAAACAGAATGCATTCATTAGATGTTTGGCAACCGTTTTTGAATTCATCATATTATACATATGTATGTATAATGCACAATGCACATGTGCTGTGATTTATTTTTAACATAGGATAAATTGGAGTTTTAAAGACATCGTCAATTAAGAAAAGAGAAGATATAAGATTGGAAATCTAAAATATTGGGTGTGGTTTTCATTCATAAAAAGATTTTGTAGAATTTGAATGTATCAGTTAGAAAGATATCTATCTATCAACCAAAATCAAGCATACAGGAGCTTTAGAAGGTTTCTAAGTTACAACGAAATGATAAATTTAAGTCATGAATTTTAAAAACATTATATATGAAGATGTAAGGCCTTGGTAGTCATTTTAGTATGGCTCCTGCTAACTTAAAATAGGAAATATATATATATATATATCCTCTAGGGTGATTGCTCTCCAAAGGTCATAATATTGATAGCCGAAGACTCTTATTATCCTTGTTTAAGTAAACCTTCACCTTAATAAGCTTAGGTTATATTAAAATTTCTTAAAGTATCACTCTGCCTAAAATGTCTAGGTCGTTTTTAAATGTATTTCACTAGTTATGTGTGAAACAGAATATGAAAATTTTATCACAGGCTTTACAAAGGTTAAGTCCATCACATCTATACTTTGACTAATATATCAGTGTTATCCTAGTTATTTTTTTACATCGTCAGAAACTTAATGTCCTCCTTTTAACTCTCAAATTCTTCGATGGATTAAAACTGATTGTCGGGCTTTATATCAAAATAGTCATAAACTATTAAACTAATAATCGGTTAAGGCCCGTAAAAAGTTGAAAAAGTAAAAGTTGAATGAATGAATCTCATAATGATTCATCGTCTTTTTTGTGGATGAATTAATTTAAATGAAATTTAAGGTACTTATCAAAATTTTAAAATAAAAAATAAATTGGGTGGCACAACAGTCCGTTGAGAACTAGAGCCTAGTGACTTACTACTCTCAACGATTCTTGGATTCGAGTAATGTTGTCAGGAATGGAGGGGACCTACAGTTTATATGCCGAATTCGAACGGCTGATTTGGGAAAGCACTTTTTTATGATAAGAGTTACTCTTGCCTCTGCAAGAGGCAGTACATGTGAAAAGACTTTAGATGCCATAGGCAAGGATCGAACCCAAGGCCTCTGACATGACAGTCCATCGCACTAACCAACATGCCACGGGTACTACTATCAAAATTTTATATTTGATTATGTTGAATTTCCAAAGAACCAATGGAAATACTTGTCTATAGAACTCATGGATGTAAGTAATCTGTTAATAACTTATTACAGTGTTGTCAAACTGCAAGTCAACTCAATAACTATTGTTTCAGTATAATTATATGCTCTTTAAGGTCCAAGATTAGGTATATTTAATAATTAATCAAAAAATCGTTTAAACTACATGTTTGGTACATTTTTTACTATCCTCGGAAGCTAGTATGCTCCCATTCTAATGGTCATACTGTCAAGGTTAAGGACTCTTTAGAAGTCCAAAATATTGGGTTAAATTATATAATGAGTTCATAAAGGTGCCTGTTATAGTTATCGTTGGGAAAGTTCAGACAACTTTATGAGCCCTTAACAGAATTCTTTGGATGCAAAATAAGACCAAGGTAGCTAAATGTAATTTTTCTGTTGTTATTTAATTTAAACTTGGATTTTAACTTGATTATCTTTTACTTGCAGAAAGTAGCAAAAACACTATTATCTACAAAAAAAAACTCTTTATACAGGTTAAAAGTCCATCTTAAGTTGTGTTTTGCTTTGCAAAGAAATGGTCCTTATTTCTTGTTCCTTTTTATTCCAATGTTACAGCTTTTGAATAAAATTTTAAAATAATTTAGGCATTAAATTTATAAATCACAAAACCATATCGCCCAAATTAAAAATGTTGTTAACATTTTGTTGTTGAACGATTTGGGCAATATTACCGAACCCTTGGGCATTAAAACTTTTTTGGGTTTTATGACTTTTCAAATAAAAAGAAGTTTTCGGTCTTATTGTCCAATTAAATAACGCCAATTAAAAAAGTCATATCGTCCAAATCTTTTTCAGAACAATTCAGAAGAAAATGTATCAAACTCCAAAATCAATGTCATATTATCCTACTCTATTTTCAAATCTCATTACATCCAAATTACTAATTGACTTATCGCTTAAGAGATGTCATGCGTTTCAACATTTGGGCATAAACGAAAAAAAGTAAGCTCGCTCTAAAACTTAACAAGTAGATTATTTCACTTTCAGAAAGCAAAATAATGCCAATTTTCAAAGTGCTTGCTCACAGTGCTAGAACTCAGCATTATGGCTTAAAAACAGTGAAGTACGTATGAAGGTATGCTGCCCCCCCCTTTGCTCCACCCCAGGAGGTTTGCAGGGGAGCAGCATGCCGGACCCACATGTCGCATTGTTGTTACGCGTCTCAAAGGCCAACCACCCAAAATGGTTACTAAATACAACAATTGGGCTTTATGACATTTCTTAATTTGGGAGTTATGAGATTAAAAGTTGGCCTGAGTGATATGTCATTTTATTTCGGCTCTTTTTGGGCTTAAGGTCAGTTTATGATCTGAGTTGGGGTACAAGACATAAGAAATGATAGAAAACAAATCGTCGTAATGCCCAAAAAAGTTTTAAAGCCTAACCCCTATGTTATAAAATTCAAACTCAAAATTCTTTTAGGAAAAATTTATTTCGGCGCTACGACATTCGCTTTGGGTTTTTTTTTGACGATTAATTATTTACTTTTTGGGCTTTCTGACAAATTTTGCGTCTTAGGACCTTTCAGCTGAATGAAAAATAAGAAATTTCATGACATTCTTATAAAGTTGCTGAAGTGGATGAGAAATATATTTTAGCAGCTTGCCAATCAGATACTAGAAATTTGCATTACCTTTAAGTCCTTTACGTTGCCCAAACTTGCTAATTAGTTTTAGATACATAACATAAGTGTTAGATACATTTTGAACAAGATTCAGTATCAGAACTATAATATTTCAAGTTGACAGCTTGAAAACATCAAAAATACAGAGTATTTCCAAAGGTTGAAAGATGCAGCAAGTTTTCAATATTCCATTACATTTAAGAAAAACGCTGAAGAGAATGATAACGTTTTATCTTTCTTTAATATTTAAAAATAAAATTATGCATTTATCCGGAACAAGCTACAGTTGTAGAACTCTTTGATTGACTTTGTATACAAATCTTGTGTAACTTTACTTTTATAATGGAGAGTTGAAAAAAATTCCAATCAAACTCTCAACAATTTGATCAGTACGATTTTTAGAGGGAAATAATTGATACATTTTGCAGTGATATGAATAAAAAAAAACATACATTTTCAAATAAGAACATTTAATTTTGTTAAAATTATATTTTTGCGAACTTGACTTTTATCTCTTTCACAAAGAAGTCGCATTTAAGTCTTTTTATTTATAAGTCCAAGAATAATCAGTATACATTTTTTTTTTAAGTTTAAGTACAAAAAGGTTTTCTTTATTCTTTTAACTATATTATATTTTTCCATATAAGGCACTGATTTTGATTATTTAGATTTTTTTTTAAAGTTCAATTTATAAATATACAGTAATAAGTTTCGCTGCAACACATTCGATGTCTTATTTAATGTATCATTTTATAAATTTTCAATTTTTTAATATTACCTAAGTATTTTTTAAAGATATTACTTTAAATACTAAACATAAGCAAACTGATTTATATTCATAAAGAAAATAATAAATGTCAGTTTTTGTTTTCGTTTTATTTATACACATGTAAATATTAACAGCCTAAATAAAATAAATATTGTATGTATATAGTATAATATGTTTTATGTATATATAAGATAAATGGATGTTTTTTTTGTTTGTAGATAAATGTAAATTTTCCCGTTCTTCTTTTATTAAATAGTAATTACTTATGTAGTATTATTATAATTTATTCATTAAAAATATTGCGAATAATATTTTGTTTTAATTTTTTCGAATTTCTTTTTTCATTTGATTGTATCTCATTTTTTTTTCGTGAATTTAGATAAAAATAATACCTTAAGTAGTTGCCGGAATAAATTATTATTAACTTTTATAGTTTTAAGTCATTTTTAATTACAATTGTGTTGTAATGACTGATTTACGTATAATTGTTGGCTCTTTACTTTTAGGAGCCGAAACAATTTCGGAGGACACTAGCCATGGTGAGACCATTTCATTGGGTGGGTTGATATGGTTAATGGAATTCTGAAAATAAAAAAAGGTGTTAATTTGTTAATAAAGTGTCTTAAATAACTGAAACGATTATAATTAAATTAAATATAATTAGTACCATGTTACATAGTCACTTTAATTGTAAATGTTAAAAGTATTATAAGCAACAATAATTAAATATACAACCCACATTGATGAAATATGTAAACAAGTGAGTGATATTAAGAACCATAGAGATTTAAAAAATCAGCAGCAAAAATAAATTATATTTGTATAAACATTGGACACATTTCTTGTTGTTCCACGCAGGCAAAGTAATGGTATGGCGATTAAATCGAAGACAAGGTAATTCTTTACATCACAGATCGAGTTCAATACTTCTTTGTATGTATATTTAAACATTAATTTAAATAAACAAATAATTCCTTTTTGCGACCTTGTTTGTAAGTAAATGTTCCTATGAGGACTTCACAACTTAAAAAAAACACAAACCATTTACCATTGGCTTGAAATACGATAAAAAAATGTATGAATGGAATCCCAATTTGATCATATGGCCACCGTGGGCACACACTAATATATTACTGTCCAATTATGCAGACATAGCGTGAGCACTAGGACCACTAGGAAAGGAAGAAAGGGTTTAAAGGAGATGCAAATTGGTTTTGAATTCCTGAATTGTAATAACTGGGAGAGACAGAGTGTGTAATTCCTAAAAGCGCCAGTATTACGTTTAAACTGGGACTGCTTAAGAGGATGAATGCAGCTGTATTTCTCTAGAATATAAACCATTCAAATAACGTTTAACAATTGTAGGTTAAGTTAGGTTAGGTTAAAGTGGCTGCGGATTTAGAATCCACACACTTAGGCCAAAAGAAAAGGCCCATTGTGATACCACATGAATCTAGAGAATTACTTCTTACTAGTCCACCCATTTTGAGCTTTTTATAAAGCGAAGAAGATATTTGATATCTTTTTTAGCTAGTTCACTGCGATTTCAAAAGAGTAGTCTCCCAGATGAAGATTGCGTCTTGGTGAAAGAGCAGGGCAAGTGCAGAGAAGGTAAGGGGTTGTTTCTTCTTCTCCTCTCCAATACATCTCCTGCAGCAGTCATTTGAAGCTACACCAAGTCGTATTGCGTGTCTGCCTATAAGACAGTGTCTCGTAATTACACCTATTAGGGAGCTAATATGAAGTCTGCTTTGAGATAACAAGTCTTTAAAGCGCTTTAGGTCCAGTGAAGGCCTTATGAATTTTGTGGCTGCGCATGTTGGTAAATTGTGCCACCTAGAATTTGCTATCGCAAAAGCTGAAGCTGTTTTAGTTTCTTCCCCCTTTCAGGTGAAATAGGCATGACGGTTCCATTTTTAGCGAATGGATACCTGGAAGTTTTTCCAAATTGAGGTTTTGGAATAGTGTAGCTTACGTACTTTGGTATAGAACCAAAGAGGTTCAAAATGATGGAATGCCCCATTTTGTTGTTGGTCCATTGAGATGAGGGGTGGAGTCTTATAGCTGTACTCGCTGCCGTTTGTTTGCTAAAGATGTCGAGGGATGTCAGATGGAGGAGAGTGTCTAACGCTGCTGAGGGTGTGGTTCTCAATGCCCCGCTTATGCAGAGACATGTAGTGCGTTGGACTCTGCTGAGTTTGTCGTAGTATGTGACTTTCTCTAGTGCAGTCCACCATACTGCAACCCCGTACATAAGTATTGGTCGGATGACCAATGTGTTTATAGCCCGCAGGTTATGTGAGGTTGAAAACTTCATTTGCTTCCTATGGCTTTCTTGCATAGGAAAAGAGCTACTGTAGCTTTCTTAACTCTTTCCTGAATATTAGGTTTCCAACATAACATGGTACACCTTTTATTGAAGGAGGTACAATTACTGGGATCTTGTATTTTCGTGTAAAAAGGACGAGGTCTGTTTTTTTGAGGATTAAGTCCCCAGTGATAAGTCTATCTAGTGAGCATATTGATTGCGTTTTGGAGGAGGCCTCTCAGTGTGTTAGGAAGTTTTCCTGTGACGGCGATAGCTACATCAACAGCATACGCAACCACTCTGTAGCCTTCCCTCTCAAGGGATATTAGTAGTTCGTTAACCACTATGTTCCACAGGAGAGGGGACAGAACATCACCTTGCGGAGTCCCTCTACCGACAGACCTTTTCGTACAAAGAAAAAAATTGTAAGACAAGAAACTTTACGGCGATGTTCAAGCGACGTAATTGAAATTATGAAATTATTATTACCAATAAATTTAAATGATCTACGTTCAATACATCTAAGAGGACATCTCTATCGACTGCCATATGTATCGACTTCGCATATGTGATGGTTCCACAAGAGGTAGTTGGTGATAAACATACCGAGATGTTCAGATGATCAGTCTCATTGATGCAAGTGCCATACATGGTAATGGCAAAGGAGGGAGGGATATTTCGATTTTATGATACAAGACAGTATTTGGGTTTCCGAAACACTAGATTCCACGCGGTTTTTATTCTCTATTGTACAATATGTGTTTTTTCGTCGTTGCAGTTTCACATCCGAAGAAGACGGATGTGAGCCTGAAAACGAATATAAAAAGCTGCTGAAAGGATCATTAATAAAGAGTGTTGGAGATAGAACAGAGCTTTGCGCCACACCAGCATTTATTTTGTGGTTTTTAGACGTGAACGTATCCAATACTAATCTTACTAAACAATTTAAAAGGAATTTCCAATGAAGGAGAGTTTCATGAAAACCAAGGGCAAGCATTTTTGTATGCTTGCTTTTGAAATATTAAGTGAAATAATCGTACTTTCTCCAAAACGATATGGAGATTTTCTTCACTGTTCGGTGCAATGAACCATAAGATCACCAGTGGTACTGCGAAAGTCGTACTGCTGGTCAATAAGAAGCTTTAGATCTTCAAGATATTTCTTGAGCTGATAATTAATCAGTTTCCATGACATGGGAAAGAACGTACGTAAGTGAAATCGGTTGATAATAAGAGGGTAAGGAAGATTCGCCTTTTTCGAGAAGCTCACGCAGTGGTTTGACCAGCATTAAAGAATACCTTTTCACAAAAATGCGATACCATCCGGGCAAAAGGATTTATGTATGTTGAGATCTCTTAGGACTCTCGCCACAGTACGAGTGCGAAAAAAGATTGGTCTCATAGAACCACCAGCGCACTCAAGGACGGATGAGTTCATAACACTCACAAGCAGCGTTAAATTAGTGGCGAACTGCTTAGCAAAGAGATTAGTTTTCTTAGAAACATATGTTCAACGTTAGTTTTGAGCTCTTTCGAAATCGTCGGCTTGTTGGCATAAGTCAATGACTTCGAATAAATGTTATTGTCATTCTCATCATCGTTTATATGTCCATAAAAGTATTCCTCAAGGAACGCTTTTTTAGACTAACGCTAAAGAAGTGACCTTCTTTTAGTTTATTTGTTAAAAAATTCTCTGATGTACCTATTAATGTCAAATGTTTCTGAAAGCATGTTCGTTTAAAAATAATTGATGAATATTATTTACAGCATGTGTGATATTGGAATATAAGCAATAACTCAACAAAGTGTCAATCAAATTGCTGAAAGAACTGAAGGGTGTATTAATTTATTGGGAAGCTGTTCTTAAAAGTTTGTCATTTTTGAGATTTTGTTATTTTGTATTTTTGTATGAAATATGACAACGAACGGTAATAATTCCCCAAGAGGTAACCCAGCTTTGGTAAATTCTTCTATAGTCACTCCGACTGAATGGCAATCGTGATGCTATCAATAATCAGAAACAAGATTAAAAAATAGTTCAGATTCAACAAAACGGACTATTGCCTACAAAACACGAACGAAGATTGGAGCATGGAATGCTTGTTCCCTGTACGCACCAGGCAGGTACGAGCAGGTAGAGCGTGAGTGATTGAAACCAAATGGAGAGGAAGAGCCGATTATACTGCAGAATCGGCAAAACGAGAATGTTGTACTCTGGCGAAGAGGAGGTAGACAGAGGTCCAAGACTCAACGGTGTGGGCATCATGTTGACTAAAGAAGCTACCAAAAGTCTTATATCCTGGAAACCGATTTCGGAAAAGATTATGACGACGAGGTTTAGCTCATAAATCAGAAAAGTCACCATTATTCAATGATACGCTCCAACAAATGAGGCTTCAGCGGACGAAAAGACCTCTTTTTATACTTATCTGCATTCGGTGTACATCGGTGTTCCAGGGGGCGATATCATTATCATCATTAGGGACTGATAACGTAGGCCTCGAACGAGTTATGGGTAAGCATGGCTTAGGTCAACGTAAAGAAAATGGTAATATGCTTGTCGACTTCTGCAACGCTCGTTAACGTGTGATTATAGGGTGCTTTATTTCGCACAAGACATGTCTAGAGAGCTAGAGATTCCTGGATATCCCAAGACACCTGGGAACAAATAACATATCGAAGAACACTTAAAATTAGAATCAATTGATTCTACAAAACGAGTATAGACCATCTCATAAGACAGTGCAGCGGTGTTTGAGATGCGACAAGAGGGCAAGGGTGGACAAACCTGTGAAAAATGAACATGCTGCAGGAAGAGGGGACGCAAGGGAGCTGTAGAAAATCACTAATGACATTGTCATTTGTGCGTCGACCACATCAACACCTTGCGAATCATACTCCAACAATCATCTGATAACCAATCACCGCTGTACCGAATGTTTGTAGATTTTGAGAAGGCGTCAAGGAGCGGGACAAGGAGATGTCTTGTCACTAATTCTGTTTTTGCTGGCGATTGACGATGTGATGACTGCAACGTTTTATAGCTCTCGATGTCGGAACGGACGTGGATGTTAACATTAGAATAAACAAAGCCCGTAGTGCATTTCTAATCCTGTGTGGAACTCTAGCAAAATATCGCTACGCACACAAAGTTGAAACTCTTCTAATCTAACGTCAAACCAGTGCAGTTATATGCTTCTGAAACATGGAAATGCTCTGCCAACATCTCTAGCAGACTACAAGCTTTCGTTAAACGTTGCCTGCACTCAAATCTAATGAATCGGTGGCCACAAACCATTCCTAACGTTGAGATGTGGAATAGGACCGGACAGCAAAGGAAATGGCGTTGAATAGGCCATACACTGAGGAAACCGGACTACAATATAGCAAAACAATCCGTCCAATGGAATACATCGAGGTCATCGATTTTGAAGGAGGCTAGGTCTCAAGGTATTCAATCGTGGCCACAGCTGAGGTCAGTTGCGGTGAATCGGGATAGGTGAAACGATCTTATATATACAACTTATATATACTTAAAAACAGCCTAGTGTAGATTGCTCTAGAAATTCAATGGTTTAGTGTATTTCAAATACAACAAATGCTGTTAATGCTTGAAGCACTTTTTAACAATGCTCGCTTTTTCTATTCCTTAACTGGACATGTGGCCACAATTTCACTTGAGAAACGAAGTACGATGAGAAGGGATTGGTATATAAGTGTTCTTTGGAGAATCCGGAAAACAAATAGATTTTAAATCGTTCTTCTTCAAAAATAAGAGGTCCCCAAAACGTTGAAAACATTAAACCATATAAAATGAGATCATCGAATACAAGGAAGCAATCCTCTTATTTAGCTGGGAATAACACTTAACACCCAGAACTACTCTTACGTGTCAAGATAGAACATTGAAAGTTACCTAAAATTTAAGTCAAGTCCGATTGGTTTATTTGAAAGGAGTTTTCATAACAAAAGATACTCTTGGAAGAATTTGTCAACTCCTCTTAAGTAGCACTCGCTGTAACAATCTGGGATTTAACTTAAAACTCTCGCATGAGAATTCTTAATATGCATCCACTATCACACCACGGGCAAAAATGCTTCTTCAAAAATTTAAGATCAGAGATGCAAGATTAACTCATTCAAAGTTTTAAAAAAACGTCTATTCTGTTGGATAGTAAAATAGCACCCATTAATGCAAATAACATTGTTTTAGCTTAAAAAAAAAATCAAATCATTTTATTAATTACATACTACAAATTAAAATATATCACTCTACAAATAAACCAAACATTAAAAAGCACCACAACCAAAGGATATATTTTATTTTTTTACTTCAAAACTTACTTTCTTTTCCCGATAGTTATTTTCATTCAGTTCCCTGTTCTCCTTGTTTTCATGATTTCGTTCTTGATTCGAAATTATATTGGACACATTTGTAACCGGCGCAGCCGGTGGTGCGACCACTTCCTTGCGCTCGTCGACAATGCTGCTAATATTATTAATGAATATCTCATTTATAAGTGAGTCCGTCGTCGAGACAAGGGTCGATGGAATTTGAGTTGGAGTTAGCGGTGGAGGTGGACTGCTGGGTGTTGTTGCTGTAACAATTGTCGTTAATGTTGTAGAAGCAAAAGCATTGGTGGGACTACTAGGCGACGACAATGACAACGACGACGGTGGAATCGGTGACGATGTAGTAGTAGTTGTTGTTGTAGGCGATGTCGATGATGATGGTTTTTGTTCGGTTATGCTTAATGTGAGCTTGTCACCGCCCTACGATGATGCAGTCAAGCAATAATACAAAACAAAAATAAAACATACAAAACAAAACGAAAAAAAAGAACACAAAAACAACAACAAAATTGCATCATGTGGACAAATAAAATAAAATTTTTAAAATTTAAATTACATTTAAATGAACAACAACATTATTATTTGAAAGAATAAAAGTAGGTGAGAGAAAATGCGTGAATTAAACAAAATTATTCTAGCATTTAATTATATTATTACACGCTTGGGTAGTAATAATTATTTTAACATAAGTTAAGAACATTATTTGAAAATTAAATTTAACGTTACTTACGACTGATATGTAGGTAGCATTGATAGAATCTGGTCCATCGGAATGATATAAGCTGTTGTTCAAGGATGAGGCTGCAGGAACAAACATCTGATTTGTTAGCTTAGCATTGTTAGCTGCTCCAAGTTCTTCTTCGACTCGGGCTAAGAGAAAAAAAAGTGAAACACATTAGTTGATGATTTCTGAAATTAAAATTGTAGAATAATAAACATATGCCGGAAGGGGCTCAATAGGCTTTTTTGTTGCAGACCAATAAACATCTCGATAATTTATTTATTCATTTTTGCGTATCTCAGATGGGGACGATGAGGGCTTTGTTTTTTTTTTTTAATATTGTCAAAACTTTAAGGATAGGCGCAATCACAAATAAGCTTTGCTACATAACAGCTTATTTATTTAATCTACAAGCTAAAGACACAACAAATGCAGAAAAGAACAAATACATAGGTACGAGTATATGCAAAAAATAAATAATTTACAATTAATGCTTAATTTCTTAAAAATAGATAATACAAATCAATTTGGAATTTGTTTCTAGGCCATGCTATGTCAATGTGACTAATTACTTCGTTGAACTCCCTAATTGACGTTAAAACTGGTTCATTCTTTCCATCCTATGTTTAGATTGAAAAAGAAGGTATCTATCTTTCTCTCAATGGTCTAATCGGGGCATAAATACAAATTAACGATAAAATGTTAGGACACTTTATATGATAACATAAAATATGGCGCACAAATATTATATCATGAATAGTTTTTCGAGATTTGAGAGATTTCAGACCCAGAAGATTAGGTCGAGCTTGAGAATCTCAATAAAAATTCCAGCGCACTTTACAAAACACATATTTTGTGAAACGATTCTGAACTTTTTCAATTCTATCCGAAAATGTTCGTTGGAAAGGATTCCATATGACATTAGCATACTCAAGTAATGATCTAACTAGTGAGTTATATAGGATGAAAGCGTATAGGGATCCGAAAAGTCAGTTGAGTTTCTTTTAATGAAACCAATCATAGAGTTGGATTTAGCGACAATAGCATCCATGTGCGGAACAAATGTAAACTTGGAATCAACCAAATCCTTTACTGTAGCAGTTCTCTGAACAGGGATCATAAGTTTTGAGTTTCCTAGAGAGACGCAGATAGCGAAGCATTTCTTGACATTAAGTTTTAGACAGTTAACCAAACACCAGTTTGGTCTATTTGGAGATTAAAGTAATCATAAATAGAATTCACTTTTAAATATAATTAATTTTTAACATTATTTTTCGAACCAGACTTATAAATTGGAATCAGGAAAGAAGATTTCCATTTATCCAAAAATATTCCGGACGATAAAAATAAGCTGAATATAATTTGCAATGGAAAGCATACAGAACTAGAGCATTTTTTTAAGGCAAGATCAAGAATGCCATCGACACCAGGAATGTGATTGTGTTTAAGATTCTGAAGACCATTTAATACAACAGATAAATGTAAGTATATTGAGCCAAAAACTATTTTAGGGGATATATCAGAAAGAAAATGCAAGTTTCCTTGGGAAATGGAGTAAACTATTTCAAACAATTGAGCAAAAAAATCAAGAGTTTTATTAATGTCACTAGAATTATCACCTCTAAAATTCATCGTAGTGGGAAAGCCAATTGATTTCCTTTTAGAATTAGTAAAACTCCAGAATCGTTTCGGATCACTTTTTAAATTCAGCTCATTTATTAAATTAAGCTTGGATATTATAAACAAATATCAGCTATAACATCAAATCGAACCCAACCATTTTTCCATCGATTTCATCGAGCTGTATAGGGAAATGTCTAGTTTTGGCATCCCCGCCAAACTTGTCCTTTTGTGCAGGAGGAGTATGGAAATTAAGCTGCTCTATAAAGGTTGAAAACAACTTAACAGAACCATAGCTCACACGTCAACACTAGAGGCACTATCTTTTAAAAGTCTGTCTAATTACTAGCATATGTTGATGACATTGACCTAATAAGAAGAATTCAGTGTTTTAGAATTTTGAGGTTTCGCTTGGAATGACCAAATGGTCTTCCTATAAGTTTGTCGAGTTTCAGGAGTTTTCCATCAGGCCTGATGGCAGCCAGCAAGGTAGTTAGCAAGATTGGGCCTTTTATGAGTATTGAGGCAGATGGGAAAAAATGGGTTAAATGGTTAATGAGGGCAAAACAAACTACATGATGTCATCAAGAATGGATTTACAACACCGATGTCTCGGTCAAAACGTCACCATCAATAGACGTAACTTTTAGGTAGTAAAGGACTTCGTCTATCTAGGCTCGGCTATGGACGAAGAAAACAACACCAACGCTGAGATCAAACGAAGAATAACTCTTGCTAACCGCCGTTTCTTTGGGCTAAGACCCTCATTATCCCCGTCCTGTGTTACAATGCAGAAGCTTGGAATATGACAAAAGCGGATAAGAAGCACCTTGGGTCGTTTTGAGAGAAAAGTTCTTCGTGTGATCTAAAGTCCCGTATGCATAGAAAGAGAGTGAAGAAGAAGATGAAAAGACTAGCTGTAAGGGCTGCACAGCGACGTAGACGACTTAGTCAAAAGGGTAAATTTCAAATGACTAAAATGGTTGGGTCTCGTAGAGCGCATGGACACCAATACTCCGGACCGAAAGGTCTTCGAATCTACACCCACAGAACAGCGGAGTAGAGGAAGACTACGGATCAGGTAGAGCGCACAAGTGAAAAGTGACCTCACCCAACTTGGAGCGCGAAACTGGAGACATCTAGCTTAGGACTTAGCTAGATGAAGAAGTTTGTTGGGTGAGGCCCTAGTAAGGCTGGAAGGAAGACTTCTTAGCGCTTCATCGTTAGAGCTTATTATTTCATTGATAATCATGCCTTTACAAAAACTAGCATTCTCAAACTGGCCAAAACCGGGACATTTGGAGAGGAATTAAATCATCGTCTTCTTTTCTTGTTGGTACTACAACTACAGTGGGTGTTATAAGAAATGTCAGCATCCGGGATACATATTGCAGTATTACTGGATTTATTGTGGATGGGTCTACCATACATAAGAGATAGTAAGGAAATTTAATTATATAGATGACGTGTTGCTTGTCTCCATGTTTGCTATGTTATGTATTTGTATGTTTATTTTTAAAATAAAAACGATTATAGGTAGTTTTCTTAAAAATTTTACAATTTATTAAAACTTTTATGTTACAAACAATTTTTTTTTAATATATGTAAATAAAATTAGCGACGCGTTTCAGAACTCATGTTTCATCATCGGGCTACTGTTTACTCAAGTAAAAAAAAATCAAAAAATTGTTTGTAACACAAAAGTTTTAATAAATTGTAAAATTTTTAAGAAAACTACCTATAATCGTTTTTATTTTAAAAATAAATATACAAATACATATATCTTTCTATATATATTCTAGTGATTTATACTCGAAAAAAAATTTCGAAAAATCGAAATGAATTAGCTTTTCATAGTAACAAGAAAAATGCTAATCGTTTCCATAGTGACCCATGAAGGGTCAATTCGACAGCCTCTTCAATTGACTGCAACGCAAATATTAGTGACTGGGTGGTTGATATTCAGACTATAGTTCTTATCGACATTTTTGTGGGTTTTTTAATTGCTGTCAAAATCAGGTAGCCTAAAAAAATTAGAAATATTTAATGAATCGCAAAAAATTCCGAAATCAACTGTTCAGTGTGCACTCCATTTTTAAACCAGCATAGTTATAGTGAAGCCTCTTCTAACATGTCTTCTAATATTTTCTGATTAAAAAAAAATACTTTCAAACCCTTACTGAGGCTCAAAATAAGCAGCACAGTCGTCGGTTTTTGTCGCAAAAATATCAGATAAAATCAGCAACGCACATATGCAGTTGGTTTTTGGTTTGTTTTAATTTGTATTAATTACATAGCGAAAATTAAGAAGAGGGCTTAAAACGAGGTTTTGAAATTTTCAACGAATATATTGGAAGAAGCAGGGCTAACCAATATTGAGGAGAGAATATTTATAATTACCACTAAGCTGTTTGCAAAACTAATTTCATCCAAAAATTCGATAATAGATAACAATGTCAAAAAAGCGTCATCGCACTTTACATTTAACAGTTGACAAGTCTTTAATATCGGAAGCGCTTTAAATTTGATTTGTTTTTGTTATATTTAAATCAATTTAAATCATACTTGTACACTTTACATAATATTTGTATGTATCAAATAAACATTTTTATCATTTTTGTGAATAAAGACATCCCCTGAAGAAGACGGCAATCACCTTCGAAACGTTGGGAAAAATCAGATGAAAACTATTTTCATCTAATCATCAGAAAGCTCAACAAAGCCGATGAGAATCACCACTTTAATTGTTCTCAAATCAAACAATAACATCTACCGCCAACTCTTTCGAGCAATGGATGGAAGTTTATCTTCACTGATGGTTCGAAGTCAACGAAAAAAAAACTCATTTGCTGTGACACATGAAAACAGGTTAATAGCCAGCATTGGTCATCAAAACCCCAAAAAAACAGTGAACTGATATCTGAAATCATATATTAACAAATTACATCGCCAAAGAATGTGTTATTGTGAATTCCTGGACATGTGGGAATTCAAAGTAACGAATGCTGATATTGCAGCTAATTCGACCAAAAACTCTCCTGTATTCATCTTCAATACCCACAGCAAACATATACAAAAAGCAACTAAGATCAAAATAAGACACCAATGGAACTTATACCACCATCCCTACAAGAAAGTTAACCAAGATAAACTCATCCCCGTATACGCGACAAACAATTCCAAATACAAAATCTCTAACTTTGTACGACTAAGACTTGGATACACTGCTCTGTGTTGACCCAAAACCACTTGGTGTAATCCAACAAAGAGGTGATTCATATAAGCCGAAAGCACTCATTTTATAAAAGAGAGCCTAATACTTAACCCTATAAAATGCTCTCGAAATATCAAGCGCAATAACCTTAATTGCTCGAAAACGATGTAAATATTGTTTTTGTCAGGAATCATGAGATCACCAGTGTAACGGCTGCTCCTCTCGCAAACAGCACAGTCTACTGACAGAGTTTTGATTATAATGACAATGGGGCTCTGTGGATAAAAATTCCCAAGAGATTTTTCTTTCCATTCAAATTTCAGAACGTGAATAAAGTCGAAAATATCTCTTGAAATTTATTAGGATCGAAAATATAGTATCGAGAAGACATTGGGTCCTAATGGAAAAACTGTGGAGGTTTTACTCCCAATATTGCACTTCACCTACATCGGGACAGATTGCCAAGAATTCATCAATGTTGCGTCTCCGGAATCCAATTCATCAAATGTGGGAACAGGAACCAATGAGGCTAAGAGAACAGAGTGCATTTTACTAAACACTCTAAACCAGGATCCATTATTGTGGGAATGCTTACAGCAACATGGCTCGTAGACAGCGTAGCGTCTTAGAAGTTATAAAGTAATATTAACTCTATGAATATTTCGATGAAACTAAAAACGTAGACATGTTACTATTATTACTAATGTACACATTAAATTTTAACTTATTCTATCAATATTCGAGAAGTTTTGAACACATAAGTTTAATAATAATTTTACGAAGTACAAAAACAGCATAAACCGGCATTCTTACCTTTCAAAATATTGCACTTAATGTGCCCAGGCGGCAGAGCTCCAGATCCAACATTTGCCATTTTCACTTGGTTGTTTGGTTTTTCGTTGTTATTTGATAATCTCTTTAAAGTTTCCGTATTATGTTCCATATCAGATGTTTTATTAATTGTAACTCTGTTTTGTTTTTATTTATGTAAATAAATAAGAAAGTTGAATTAAAAGTAAACAAATATTTATTTTTATATTACAAAAAAAGCTTCTACACAAAAATAATGAAAAAGCATTTGAAAAAAAAAGAATTATGTGAAAAATATAACAAAACAAATAATTATATGATATTATCTACCTGATACTGTTAGCATCATTAATTGCTTCGGTAGCTAGGATTGATGGGGATGGATCTTTTACAATAGACTTAAGCAATGAATCTAGCTCCTTATCTTTATCCGATAAGCCACTTTTTATGCTGTAAAAGACAGATTTATTTACAAGAAACATAATTAAAAAAAACATTAAAAGAAGTCATAAACTACAAGCAAAAATAAAATGATAAATTTAACTTTCAAATACTAATTACTCATTTTCAATAATAATACTTTGTATAATCTTTTGTTGTCCGAAACAACGAATAAATTATAAATTCAACAAAAAACAAAACAGTTGTTATTTTGTAAAACAACACTAGAAAATAATTAGTAGTGGACAGAACAAGCAGCGACTGTAAAAGACAATTTGAACAATTGCCAAATGTTTATTTAGCGCGACATCTATCGCTATCGGTAAGCTGTTTAACGCAACGCGATCATCATCGGGTCCATTTGTCATGTATTTTGAAATTTTGTTCTCTGCTAATTGCTCTGAAACAGGGAACTCAGAGAAGCGTTTAGATAGATTGTGTTTTGCCTTCTTGACAAGAAAATACAATATGTATTGTAGATTGTGTTTCTTTTTGTTATAATTTTAATAAACTGTACCTTATAAAAACAAGATGGGTATCCAAATTCAAGAAAGTGAATCCTTTAAAAAAAGGAAACAATTATTAAATTATTCTAGAGAACAATAATTGTCTTCTTCATACCACTCATAACAATTTACTGAAATTTATAGGTGGGATTTAAACCACAATGTAGAAGGTAGACGCATGTACGTGATATAGATCGTTATTCAAAGATTACAAATTACGGAAAAAGTGAGTGTCGTTGCTTGAATTAATTGGTTCAGATAATTCATTCGTATTTTTAGTGGGAAGCAGATGGCAGATGGATTATTAACTCGACCACGTAGTTATAATTTTCAGATATAGTTTTGCATTAAAAGCCATGTATAAATTATAAAATCTTACAGTGTGTTTTAAAAAACTGTTGATTTTATCGACGTTCGTAGCATGTTTTTAATTTCATTTCAATACTTGTGTATTTAAGAGGTCACAAATGTTCATAATTAATGCGTGTCAAAACATTACTTCTGATATAATTAAAAATATTTCACACAGTTGTACCGCTTCCCTTGTTGGCAGTGATTTCAATGTTTAACACAATCTAACTTGATTTATTAGAGAGAGAAAATTGAATTGAAGTGAATTTGGAAATGGATCTTTATCTACACTAATATTATAAAGAGGAAAGATATGTATTTTTGTATGTAACGAATGAACTCAAAAAGTACTGGACCGATTTTAATAATTCTTTTTTCTTTAGAACGCTACATTATCGCTGAGTAACTTAGGATATGCAAACGACGCACGTTGCTATAGCAGTTTCAGGAAAGCATCTTAGCACCCTAAAAGAACTCTTACAAAATGTCTTAGACAGACTAATTCTTTAGGCTGATCAGTGTGGACTGGGTGTTAACACAGACAAAACCGATTTGGCTTTATTGTCAACCCTCCCTATATTAAAGGAATCCAATTTAAATTCTCAGACAAGGCTAAATACCTGGGTCTTGTTTTAGATAAAAAACTAAATTGGAAATTCAACGTAGAGAAACGAGTCAAAAAAGCTACTGTAGCTCTCTTTTCTTGCAAAAAAGCTATTGGTAATAAATAGGGCTTACAACCCAGAATCACGCATTGGCTATACACATCGGTATTCAGACCGATTTTTACGTACGGTGTGGCAGTATGGTGAACTGCTTAAGAGAAAGCTTTAAACAGTGACAAATTAAATAAAGTCAAACGTTCAGCTTGCCTATGTATAAGTGCATCGCTTCGTGCGATCCTATCTGTGGCACTGAACAACTTACTCCAACTAACAACTCTTGACATATTTAGCAAACAAGTAGCTGCAAGCTCTGCTATTCGCCTCAAAGCTTCGTCGCAGTGGACTTACACCAACATTGGCCACTCCGTTATTCTTAGGTATTTAGAATCAATTCCAGAGCACACAGACTACACCATCTCCCAACTGCAATTCGACAGAAATTTCAAGATTTCTATACCTCCCAGATCTTTTTGGGAAGATAGGAAATTGCCTGGAAGACGGAAGTGTGTACTCTGAACAACTGAAATTAAGTCTCTCATTCTGCCTCCCTAATCATTGTAGCGTGGCGGAACTATTGGCGATAAAAGAAGTCTTGTCCTGGCTAAAAGGAAACGTGATATCAACATCTGATATCCGTATTTTCTCTGATAGCCAGGCCGCTATCAAATCTCTGGCCTCTGTCTCTACAAACTCTATAACAATCCATAACTGTCGATCATCTCTAATGCAGATGGCATAACAGTTAAATATTCACCTTTGCTGGGTGCCGGGCCATAGAGACATTCCAGCTAACTGTAAGGCAGATGAACTCGCCAGGAACGGTACAGTATAGCCCATCCTACCACGTTTGGCAAGTACTGGCATCGCTACTTGTAAACTGTTGCTAATGCAAGACGCTGTGAGGAGGGCAGGCTCCAGGTGAAACAACATCACCACGTGTCAAGTCACACAAAACATCTGACCAACGCTGGATTTCAAACGTTCAAGTTTCTTGCTCTCTCTCTCTAAGCAGATCGCATATAAGCTCGATAATAAGTGTCATAACCGGACACCGTCTAACAGGAAAGCACGCCACGACACTAGGCGTATTCTCAAATGACTTTTGCAGAAGCTGTATGGACGAGGAAGAGGAAGAAACAGTTCTTCGCAACGCAAGAATTACCTAGGAGAATTCTTCTTTAACGATCATTAAACTGGCCTAAGTGTGTCCGTTTCCATCTTGGACAGCCACTATAACCTAGCCTAACCTAACATAGGATATATTTAGTATTAGATTACTATAGAAATCTATAGAAATTCCTATTAAAATCCACCGAAGGTGTAAAAAAATTAGGCATAAAATGTCTTTGATCGCATACGCTGCCAAGAGTATTCCTGATAAGACAATGAATAATGACAAAAGTTTAGGAGACTTTTGATTAACTTCTCCGAATCGCTCACAAAAATTAGTTGAAGCCATACCGTGCCGTACATACTCGTATGATGTTAACGGGTTGTCAGAATTGGTCAATTCAAACCTAACCAAGTTAGTTAGTATTATTGAAAATGTGGAAAAAACATTGGTTAAATACGTTTTTGGACGCGCCCGGTAACACGGGTAAGACCTTTCTTGCCAATTTAGTACATATTGTCAAAAGTACAATTATGCGGAAGAAAAGCGGCTTCGTCAGGAATTGCTGCAACCCTATTAAATGATGGGGAAAACGGCTCACTCTACGCTTAAATTACATTTGGCTGTTTCTTTAGATCAACAGTCTGTATGCTCAATCCGTAAAAATGGTCCAGCTCTTACAGGACACGTCGTCGCTGATTGTTTGGGGTGAGTGCACCAAATGCCATAGGGCAGTGGACCGCACATTGAAAGATATAAGAAACTCATGCAATATGATGGGTGGCGTAACTTTTAGTTTTCGCTGGAGACTTTGGCCAAACTCTAACTGTAACAAAAGGTACACATGCCGACGTTATTAAAACATGCCTCAAATCATGGCTATCAATTAAAGCTCTCAATTTGCACACGAATATGAGAGCACATTTATGCAATAACCGCGGTGGTAATTTCTCAGAAAATATACTTAAATTAGGAGACGGAAAAATTACTTATCCAATTTCAAACAGCTCCCAAGTACTGTTGGATATTGAATTGGCTTAAACTGTTCACAGTCTTGAAATTCTTATAGACACAGTCTTTCCCAACATCAACAATCTTACAGTAAATTTCCATTGGCTCTGTTCGAAACTTGAAACAGTGCACTACTCACAGGAATTTTTAAATTCCCTCAATCCTGCTGGCTTGCCATCTCATGAACTTAAATTAAAAATAGGTACGCCTGTTATGCTTTTAGGAAATTTAAGCCCTCAAAATATGCGTCATCATGGTAAAAGACTATTGATCAAAGAATTAAGAGATAATGTGATTGTAGCAACTATCATTACGAGTCTCCTGGCCGGTCAACTCGCACATGTTCCGCGGATCCCGATGATACCAACTGATTTGCCCATATCTTTTAAAATTTTACAGTTCCCTTTAAAAATATCCTTTGCCCTAACAATAAATAAATCCAAGTAAGAGGTGGACCGGAAATTCTTTTTTTTAGCATTTTAAGTTTTTGATTGGTGTAACGTCATTTTGTATGTCTTTTATTTGTGTAATGCAGACAACTTGAGTCAAGAACGACTGCAACGTATATGTGGTAGAAATGCAATTGATTTTGCGCAAACAACAGTCCTCCAAACCCCAAATTAAGGGATGTTGGGTCACAGTAATGACTCCTCATTATCAATTTATTTAAGCACGACAGAGAATAAGCACAATACAGTTTATTTCATGACAGAACCCTTTTAGAAATGAAAATACAATTGTTCTCCAACTCTATTAAACGTAGGTACACAAAATTCAAAGATGAGCCGTTTTGAGACTATTTTTGTTTTAAGGAACACAATTTTAAACATATTTTTAAGTTTTCTTAGCAGATACTGTTATATGTATTTGCATTTGTGTTCGAAGTATCGTTTGTATTCGTTAAAAGAAATTTTCTGAAGATATTCAACCCCGAGCAGGCCCCATTTGGCTTCACTTCCAAAAATCTACCAAAATTTAGCTTGAAATAAATTCACTGAGCAATTTATTAGTACACTTAATTTTAAAAGCCCAACAAACTTACATTATGAAACAAAAATATCACCTAAAGCTGTGCACCACTTGGCTAAAATGCTTTTGTAAAATTTAGGTTCACTAAGTTTTGCAGAACCGTGGAACGTCAACAATCCAACAGAGCTTAATATAGCCAACTTTACATAGATTTATAAACCAAACAATTTGCAGGGAATTGTGATGATTTCAGACATGCGTCAAACATAAACTAATGTTATATACTTCGAATCAGAAATTGTGATAACAATTAATATCGGTATACTCCGGCGGGCATATCACTTTGCTCATATGGACTTAGGTAATCTGCTAAGAAAACCTCCTGTAACAATTATATGCCTGCTGGCGTAGACCAAAAGATCGAATCACTGGAACGTGCAACTGGAAGTTTTAATTAGGGGGGACACTTGTTGAAGGTGGATAGGGCCAAACTACCTTATCGGGAAAATGATGATTGGCGTTGGACGTATACCAACTAATAAAAAATATGGGATACTAAGACTTTAAAATATAATGAAGGAAAACAAGACAAAATTACTAAGAGTTTCCATAATAGTAAGGTCTTAAAAATTTCTTTTTACGAGTTGAGAACACACAAAACCTTTTTTTGGGGAAAATATAGCTTTTGGTTCCATATTCTCTTCAATATCATTATTATCGACCTCATAAAACAAGTCTCCTCATTTATCCCAAACGCGAACGGCTTCGGGCGTGCTGGTCTACGCTATCTCTTCCTGACATAAGAAGTCAACAATTGTTTGCAAGACTTTCCTTTCGAACGCGTCTAAGACTTAAAAGTCCTTTTTATTAAGCACTCAGGTCTCGGATCCATATGTTATTACTGGCAGAACCATCTCCCTGTACCACAGCAGCAGCTCAAAAGTTATGGTAAGGTTAGTTCTAGCGTGTGGGTCAACCGGATCCTATATATTTGCTGCACGTTGTGACATCTTTTTTCACTTCACTCGCGTAGTACGGCTAAAGAACTAATCTCTGCACTTGACAGTACGACCAAAGTTGGGCTCGAGGGTATATTGATGAGCATTCCTAGAAGCGCGAGTATTAGAGTTGAACTGTTTAAGGGGAGGAGTTCAACTGGCTATTTCTCTAGAGCATAAACCGTTAAAATAACGATAAAAGAGGGTGAGACAAGAAACATTTCGACAATGTTCAAGCGACGGAAATGATCTTATGATGGTAATATCACTAATCAATCTAAATGCTCTACGTTCAATACTGCCCAAGAGACTTAAATAAGTTGCATTAGAACCAACTCAGATATGAAAGTCATACTCAAGCTTTGGACATTATAAGTCTTGTAGATAACAGCCAGATCAGAGAGCGAGAAAAACTTCTTGCATCGCCTTAGAAAACCCAAACATCTTGCGGCATTTTTGGCGACAATGTGATCGTTCCAAAAAAGCTGGTTGGTGATACACATACCGAGAATATCGAGATGTCCAGTCTCCTCGATGCAAGTGCCATTTATGGATAATGGCAAGGGAAGTATACGTCGCTTTAACGATACAAGACAGCATTGGTTCTTAGAAGCATTAAATTCCATTCGGTTTTTTATTCCCTATTGTACAATGCTGTTTAGGTCGGAATTTAGTGAGCTTATCATATCTTGTTGTTGCAGTTCCACATCCGAAGAAGAGGGATGTAAATATGAAAACGTATATGGAAAGCTAAGAGTACTATCCTCAGCAAAACAATGTATTGGATAAGAAGTTGCAGACAGGAGATCATTAATAAAAATAAGAAAAAGTGTTGGAGATAGAACAGAGCCCTGGGTCACACCTGCATTTATTTTGTGGTTTTCAGACTTGAATCCATCCAATACAACTTGTATTGAACGATTCGAAAGGTAATTACTAATCCAATGAAAAAGGGATTCATGAAAACCGCTATTTTATAAAGTGGTAATTTTGAAAACTATTACTACTAAGTTAGATCACTTGTATAATTAAACAAATCTAAAATTATTTGAAGTATGCATTGCAGAAATTTTTAAAGAATTTTACGGCAAATTTAATCAATTATTAAACAGAGAGCTGAAAAAAAGATCTAAAAGGATTTTAAAAATCTATCGATCTTTTTGTTGTCTGTTTATAAGTCAAAAGGGTCTCTGAAGAAATAGTAGTTTTCCAAAAAAAAAAAAAAACAAAAACTCAATCGCATTATTTGCACAAGATGATTAAGATTTCGCATATTTCCTCAAAAGTCGCAGCAATCAACCAAGTCTCTTCCATCAACAACTATTCCATCTTCCTACAAACATTTTTGAATCTGTTGGACGAAGTGAAGATTGTTTACCATAATCAGATTTTAAAATATTAAATCTGCACATTATGTATAACATAACTTACATGTATCATTTTGACATAAAATAAAACAATATTAATGCTTTAAAAGTTTTCTTTTCTACTTATTGGACTTTCTAGTTTAAAAAAAAAAACTAGTTCTGCAACCCAACACAAACCTAGTCACTCACTCTCTGTCAACAAAAGTGATTAATTGTATTGTTTATTCAAATTATGATAGTAATCTATCTTCTTTTTGATTAAGATCTCATTAGTTAAACAAATAAAAATAAAAGCCAAAATAACACTCTTACACTTCACACATTACCAATGAGCGCGCTCTGAATCAACGAACAACACTACAAAAGCAAAACTACGAAGACAAAAATAAAGATACAAAAAACAAATTAGTAACAAAATGATAAACTAAACTCGTTGCAGGTATCTACGGTCTATGATCTACGTAGGTACCTCTACAACTTACTTGATACAACATACAAACATACCTAAATGATGAACTTATGGAAGCCTTTCCAAACGAACCGTGATGAGATTGTGTCCTAAATGGATTAGTGTCTTCAAAGTTCTTCGTGGTCGGCGATGGGTATGCTGGTGTCTCAGGTTCCATTCTGAACCACCGCGTACACAGGTACGAAGAAGCACAAACAATGAAAAACACAAAGCAACATAAATAAAAAAAAGAGAAAAAGCAACAAAAATGTTTTAAAATCTTTTCCGTATGTGCGTTTGTGCATCTACATTATCTCTACTTACTTTACAGTAAGTCCAGCTTTACCAAATGAACCAATTTTACTGTAGCCAGGTTCTTCGGTGCTAGATGTTGACTTCATCGAGACGTGACCCAGCGACGCGCACGTGTTCATATGGCCGGAGTTAATTGATGCCGCACAAGATGTGTCCGGTAGCTCACAGATTGAGTTGTGAATTACCGTTTGCACAGATGGCGATGGAGTGATGGTAGACATGGATGGAGAATCAATTTGAACAAGGCTATTGTCTGTCATCGGTGGTAGTGGTATAAGGCTTTCGTTGGCTTGATCGATTGAATTTCGTGCAGCGATGGCTGCTACTGCCGCTGCAGCTGATGCTTTTTGCCGTTCGCGCAGCAGGTGCGATTGCCGGCTGGCGAATCTCTGCGATGGGCGCCGTTCGAATTGCACAGTCCGGCGGGCTCGACTCTGGGCTGTAGTCTGGAATTCTGTTCGACCCGAGTACCGAAAGCGTGAACCCATTCGGAAAAAATTCTGTCGGGCAGATGGCCCCTTAACGGGGGCGCGTAGACGGAAAAACGTATGATGTTCCACGGCACATTTCCAGAGGTGCTTGCAAGCCTTTTCATTGTACAGTCGAAAGACAAATGTGTGCTCCTGTTCTCGACCCTCGTCGTCGTCTTCGATCACCACCAGAGTTAGTTTCTTCTTCTTGAAGTCCAGCTTACTGATTTTTGGCCAGAAAAAGAGACCTATTTTCTGATCACGTTCAAAAACTAGTATGCCAGTAGGTGTTAATCCTAAATGGTATTCACAGCCATCTTTTCCCTTTCGAAAAAAATAAGAAAGTTTTATTTGATTTAATGGAGAAAAAGAATAACACAACTTACTAGGACTGTATGCATATCAACTCCGTACATGTCCAGCCATTTGGCTTTGTTTAAGTATGCTGTCTCGGCTTGTGCAGGCGTCAAGCTGCGACATCCCTTATACTCTTCCAGAATCGCAATTTCCAATTCTTCCGTTTGTTCAGGAACGAAACGAAATTCCGATACTGTTGCTGCTGTATGCACTTGTTCATCATAGTCACCCAATTCAGCTATGACAATGAAAAACCAAGAAGTTCATTATTCATAAGACTCATTTATGATGACGACCTTTAATGTAACTTACATTGCAAAGCTAATGCACACAATTCTGTAGCTTTGTCATCGGGACAATCTAAACGACCTTCTAGTAGATCTTGTTTGAGTTGAAGGAAAAACAAATAACGTGTGAGTTCTTCTCGGAGGGTATTTGGCTCAGATGAATAGAACTTAACCTTTAAACGGAATGTATAAGGTGGGCCAACTAGATGTTCAAAGAATTACAAATAAAAATTAGTTTTATGACCTTTTTGATGATGATTTTTAAAGTTTATTAAGTGTAATTACTTTTGACTTGTTTTTTAATGGCTTTTGTTGGATCCAACCAATGTTTGACATGATTAGCATCGGTAAATTGAAGACCAAAGTAGTCCTTTTCTGTGAGATCAAGAGCATAGAAAACTTGTTCGTATAGATAGCTACCCATAGCTTTTTTCTAAAACAAAAAGAAAATGTATTGGTAATTAGTTTTGATAGTAGAAGACTAAATGGGTTAAAGAATTAGATGTACAAAAACGTGTTTAAAATAACACCTTAATAAAAATTATATAAAGAAAAACTACTGAAAATTGTTTTCAATCTCGAATATTGAATTCACTCACTCAAGACTTCAAGATTGTGGGTCAAAACATAGCCCTATTTAAGAAGACATTAAAATTGCGAAACAATTATAAAATCGCTACGTAATTTTGGTTGTAGGATCGGTAGTCATCAAACCTTTAGTTGTCATGTTAGAATTTTGAATCCAACAACCATAGATATTAAAAAAATAAAAAGAAAGCATAACCACCATATAGCTTCGGACTCTGATTCAATTTTAACTATGTGCTAAAAATTTAAAAATACCCGGTTCAAACATTATTTATATTTATAATATTTATTTTTTCAATATACGGTACCAGAAATACATAAGTATAAATACAGCCGTTTTCAAAATGATCAATATGACGTAAAATCCAGTTTTTATAATAGCCAAAGGTTTGATAACTTAATTATCTCGGCATAGAATTTATCATGTTTTGAAGAACTTGTTCGTTGATGAGCTCTGCTACTGGCCATTGATCCCTGAAAATTTTCGATGGCATTAAGGTCAGGTAGAAATAAAAAGTATGTGTTTACATCAACTACCAAATAAAAAATCACCAGGTTACGATCTAATTACTGCTCAGGTTATGAAAGAAATGCCATTGAAAGCCTTCATAAAACTCCAATATATAATAAATGCATGCCTTAAGCACCGGTATGTCCCGCACCATTGGAAAATTGCTGAAGTAATTGTCATACCAAAGCAAGGTAAACCACCTACAGAAGTGACGGCTTACAGACCAATATCGCTTATACCAATTATGGCAAAAGTTTTTGAAAAACTGCTTCTGAAGAGACTTAGCAAAATCATAGAAAAAAGAAGAAGAAAGAATCCCAAACCATCAGTTTGGCTTTAGAAATAAACATTCCACGATAGACCAAGTTCATAGAATATCGGATGTTATAGAAAAAGCAAGTATACAAGTATGTTCAGCTATTTTCTTAGATGTTGCTCAAGCTTTCGACAAGGTTTGGCATGAGGGACTTGAGTACAAACTGCAAAGGGATCTTCCAGGCAGTACTTTGAAATATTAAAATCGTACATCTCAGACCGATTGTTTAGAGTAAGGTACGGTCAAGAATACTCGGAATTGAAGAAAATAGAAGCCGGTGTACCACAAGGAAGTGTCCTAGGTCCTACCCTGTATTTACTATACACAAGGGATATTCCAGTTGGTAATCACACCATAATGACTACTTTTGCAGATGATACCGCAATTTTGGTACCTGACAAATGTGTCTCTAAGACAGCAGTAAAACTACAAAATGCCGTCGACACAGTGAGAGCTTGGACCGAAAAATGGCCTATCAAACTCAATGAAACAAAATCTTCACATATAAACTTTACAAATAAAAAGATAAACAATATTCCAATAATCATTAATAATCAAGCTGTACCTTACGCCAATACGGCTAAATACCTTGGAATGACTTTGGATGCAAAGCTTAAGTGGAAAGAGTACATCAAAAAGAAAAGAGAAGAACTAAACTTGAAATATAGAAAAATGTACTGGTTGCTTGGTAACTACTCTGATTTATCAATCCAAAACAAAATAATGCTGTATAATCAAGTACTAAAGCCTGTTTGGACATATGGAATCCAATTATGGGACTGTACAAAGAAAACAAATACCGTAATCATCCAAAAATTCCAAAACAAAGTCCTTCGTGGAATAGTTAATGCACCTTGGTACATAAGAAATACCGATCTACATCGTGACTTACAAATAGAAATGGTTACAGAAGTTGTTAAAAAATACGCTGTATCGCACAACCAGAGACTGCAAAGTTATACTAATTCTGAAATGGAGTCCGTCTTGAATATAAGAAACTATGTTCGGAGATTAAGAAGAACCAAGCCTCATGAGCTTATGGTCTAAAAAAACATGGGAAAGTATTAAATGTTTAAACTTCCCCCAAAGTGATTGTACAAAATTAAGAAAGAAAAATCGGAAGTCGATCCTTCAAGATTGGTCCTGATGAAGAGGTGATTTTTAGTGGTTAAAAGTCCCACACTACTTGGTGTCGAATACTGCCAAGTGTCTTTTGAAGATTTCCTCCTGTCAAAAAAAATTAAGGTCAGGACTACATTTTAAGTTGCACAAACTAACTTCATCATTTTCTAATTTTTAAGTTTAAGAAACAGAAGCCGTGTTTTTGTATGTATTTTTTCGCAAATCGTGCGCTACTTTTCGTATAATAAAAACGAATCACCTTTTCTTTCAAGAGAAATTAGCTATGTTTAACGTTACCTTCCTAACAAGTGCGGTATAGCTGTCAAATTCTGAGCTGAACATTTTTAAAAATCTATCGAAAAATCTTGATCTGTAGATTTGATGCCCCATGAAATCAAATTTGTGTTTTGACAGATCTAGATCAAGGATAATTATAATTTTAACCGTGGAAACCCATATCAGCTTTTTTGTATATTAATTTGAAAAAAAGAGGTTTAAAGTGATGTTTAAAGAATGTTTTGTTTTTTAGTAAAGTTGGATTTTTGATCCATATTTTTTGAAAAAAAGGGTGAATGTACAAAAACCGTATTAAATGCATTTTTCATAATAATTAATTTTTAATAATTCAGCATTTTTGAATGCCTTAGTAAACACAAATATTTTTAAAACTAAATAATTTAAGACTTGAAGTTGTCAGTTTTTAATATAAAAGCCACATTTTGAAGTTATTTATTTGAGATTGTCTTATTAGTGAAGGCAAATCACGGAGGGAAGTTACTTTGCAGTTACAGATATCGCTGCGTATAACTCGCCATTGAACTTCTTCTTTAAAAAAAGGCAAACAATAAGATATTGAAAGAAAACGCTTTGATCTCTGGATTAAGATTGATGGGTCAATCATTTGTATTTCAACAGGACAATGACCCTAATCACACGTCCAGAATTTGTCGAGATAACCTCAAGGATAGAGAAGACAAATAAATCTTAGAAAACCATGACATGGCCACCGCAATCACTGGATATTTATTCTATAATTATTGTGGGAGCACCTCTTAAATTCCTCTAAAGTTTTACGTATGTATAATTATTTTTTCACTTGAATATTTTTTTTCGATGCTAGAATTTCCTTCGTAAAATAAGAGTGGACTCAAACTTTGGATCTGCGGTGTATGTTGTTAAATGAACCAATTTTCGTAAATTAAAAGGTAGCTTAAGCCACCATCTTTTGATTTCTACAAGTAATAAGGGGTTATTATTTTTTCTGAAGCTATGCTAAGAACAAATACAGCTTCTTTTGTTTCTGGCAAACAAATTGCACTTTTCCGTTGGGGTTTAATGAAATGAATTCAAATCCGACTTCAAAATGGCTTTACCACGTCAGGTTTTTTGAGATATCACTTATAAAATTCGTAAGATCAACAAGACAAAAGCTGTTAGCTTAATTTGTTGACCATTTAAATATAAGGTACCCCAAAATATGGATTGTATAAAATAAAAACATAATTTTTTTTTTTGACTTATTGATAAAGTGTTAATATTGAACATTTATTATATAACTTTATTTTTAGCATACGATTACTTGTTTTTTATTTATTTATTTATACAGACTAACATAGTAATCTTAAATTGCTAAGTTAGTACAAAATTTAGAGAGCACAAGCTGCATAGGCTTTCGGCTCGCTGATAAAGATTTATAATTTAAAGTTAAGTTTTAAAATTAATTTTTGAATAGTTTCTAGGTTTTGTACATCTATATTTTTAAGTAGTTCGTAAATGTTAACATTTTTGTTAGATAAAAGTCGGTTTATGTGGGCTATTAGGTGTGGCATGTCCATTGTTACTGTGCAAGTAGAGCAGATCGGTGGGTTTACTTTTTTAGAAGATGTTAGTGAGTTAAAGATGTGTGGCCTTAACGAAGACGAACGAAATTTGTGATAGTTTCCTTGGGTACAGTAGCTAGGAATATAGGTTTGGTTTTGCTAATATTGATTTTAGAGTAGTGGTGGGTATATGTCGACCATCTTTGCCTCTGGATTGTCTCGATTTTATTTCTGATGGTTCTTATAAGATCCGACTCATCGAATGCATTGAATAAGAAGGAGGGGGATTTGTTGGCAGAATTCGCAGCTTTGTCAGCATATTCGTTACCCATGATGCCGATGTGGGCAGGGACCCACATAATTTTTGCTTTGTTTGCTGTCTTGATAACAATATCCCTAAGAATTGTGATTGATGGGGAGCTGTTATTCAAGTTCATGATAGCATGGATGACCGAGAGGCTGTCTGTACATACGACCCAGTGTCCTTTGGTGTTTCTTGCATATTTTAAAGCTTCGTAGACAGCTAGAGCTTCTGCGGTAAAAACTGATGAGTATTCAGGGAGGAGACTTATCCTGAGTAGTTTGCCATTATGTGACGTTACAGCAAAGCCTGTGTGGTGCTCTGTTTTAGAACCGTCAGAGAATATGAATATCCAATTCCTGCTTATGAGTTCATTTTCTATGGTGTCGAATACTTTTCGGTAAACGATTTTTGGTGTATAGTCTTTAGAGTAATTGGCCAATCACAACTCAAAAGATTCTGGTCTGCACATCCAGGGAGGGTATGATAATGTTCGAATAATGGAGGTTTTAGTGGGCAAGTTAAAGGTTGATATGTGGTTCCATATACATGAAATTGCTGATGGGATTCTTTTTTGGCGTGTGGATCGAAGGGCTGAATTAGCATCTTTGTTTATATCGGATCTGGAGGGGAACAAGAGCTTTGTAGCTGATTTTAAAATCGTTTCCTCATATCTCTCATTAAGTGAAGGCAACCCGGATTCAGCTAATATGTTTTTGATTGGTGTGGTTTGGAATGCGTTGCTTGATCGTCTTGCAGCTTGATGGTATGTAGGTTTTATTATGTTGAGTGTTGATTTAGGACAGCTTCCGTAAATGTTGAGCCCATAGTCTATTTTATTTAAGGGTCGACTCCGTTGCCTAGATGTTGAACCGATTCAATTCCTGGGCAGCAGAGCCGTTGTCTGTGAAGTTAATATTGTGTTTGTATGATTGTCCGTTACTATTTGTAGGTCAGGTATTTTTTTGTTGTTTGTCACATGTGTGGTTGATATCGATTCAGTTGGTGGTGAAGAGGTAAGTGTGGGGTTAGATTGTTTTGCTTTACTGGCAAATGTGTCTTGATTTGTATTTGTATTGAGTTAGCATGTGGAGGAAGATTACATATCTGGCACATGGGGGTACCGTTGCATCGTTTGGTGGTGTGCCCAAGTAACTGGCAGTTCCGGCACCGCATGGGATTAGGAATATATTCAGTGACCCTAGCATTGTACCAGCCGATTTCAACAGTATTGGGAGTTTGAAAAGTGTCATAAGTGAAAAGCATCAAGCCTGTTGGGAGTTGGTTTCCATCTACTTGTTTTGTAAATTTGTAGACATCCGTCACTTTTTGCATTTTCATTTCCGTTAATAAGACAGGGAGCGTAGACTATGCCTTTAGACGAGTTGAGTTCGTTATGCAAGGTGATCGTGACAGGACAAAGGTTAGATAGATTTTTTGTGGAAATGGATCTGTCTGCGACAGTTTGATTTTTAGTAAGGATTAATATTTTACCGTCTCTGAGTTGTGAGATCTGCTCATATTCAGTGACAAACGAAAATTTTTCAATCAATTAAAAAAACAAATGTTTTGCTTAAAGTGCATTAATTTTTTTTTTTGCTAATGCATCTTTTTGGAAGAATGTATATTAATGTCGTCCCTTAGAAAAATCGTTCTAGAGCTGACTTGAATGCCAAAATGTCAGCGCAGATCAAAATACAAAGTTTAGCTTTATCTTTTCTTTTTAAAATTGCTCTTTAAAAATTAATGGTCATTTAGGACAGATATCTTTTGTATTCTTCAGATTTTTTTATGACATTATATTAGAACTTGCCCCTATTTTCCTAAAATGACATTACTTTGGTTTTAAGGGGAGTGTTTCGCGGTATGTATTACTATGTGACATATTTAAATAAAACATAAACTTATTAACTTTAAAATTAATCCCAGATCAAAAAGCCTTTCAAAACATTTGACTGTACTGTGTAATTAAGTGACAATAAAACTCAAAACTAAGAAATGGTTTTAACATTTTAGCCAAAGTTGTACATACAAGTAGTAAATAAAATAATGTATTTAAGTATGTTTTAAAACTGATCAATAGCCTAGTCACTAAGTATAGGATACCGTCATCAATCAGAGAAATCATGGATGGTAGACTTGGAAGCCGTACAGCTAAATTTTGAAATCAAGTATACATAATTGAGCGCATTTTCTTGAAAAATTGAGTAACAGCTGAAAAACTGTCTCTTGTTTGTTTGTTGTTCTTCAATTCATCGGTCTTGTCTTAATGCCTTGTGTCATATCACCCCATGTTCTAAGTTTCTAAGATGCAGTATCTCTCAGTTTGTATAATGTTGTGTAATTTTCTTAATTGTTTCATCTTTTTATTTGTTTAACATACATCTGTTATGTTGATGCACTAGTTAATGAAAAGATCACCATATCTAATAAACATACATATGTACATGCCTTTGAAAGTAGTTACAAATTTGTACTTCCTTTTTTTTCTCGACCCAAAACAAAGAATATTACCTCAGCTTGAAAATGAACTACAAATTAACAAAGTTACTCAATGATTGATATATTATCATACTCCAGCTTGTTAGATGAGATTTTTAAGTCATCAATTAACACCGATTGACTAACTATTTAAACTAACAAATTTGGCATTCGCAAATATAAATAAATCAAGTCAAATAGACAAAAGCTAAATAATGTTGCTAAAATGTTTTGTTTAGTTTTTTCTCAGTTATTTATTGTTGTCGCATTACATTCAAGGACAAATTATTCTCTGTTGTTTTTTTTTTTCAATATCAACTTTCATATCAAAAGTATCTTAAGACCATGGAAAATAAACGTCAGCGAAATTATAGAAGAAACTTCAAGTGCTATATATAGCGGTACCGCACCTCAAAACGATTGTTTTCCATTCGACAGCAATACAGCTGCGCTGCATTATGACTTTTTGGTGTTGGGTTTGAAAATTGAATGTGGTAGTTTGGTGAACGCACAAATGCAGGCGGGCGACCGACGCACGTACTATGATGTTGAAAAAATTCCATCCAATTTTTGTAGGCTCTACAGTTTGATAGGGTGTAAAGTCTTGGGAGAAACGTTCATTTAACATTTTCGGAATGAGGATTTGATACCGATAGCTTCTATGCACCTATCGAGTTTAAAATAACCAAAGTATGAACACTAAAACACACCTTTGCAACTATATCGCTTAAGTGGAGCGAAACTTGAACATAGTTGCTAATATTGCATTCCCAAGTGAATGATGTGTTTCCAAAACAATGCAAAGTTTCAATATAAATTGCAAGCAAAGTAATGTTTCAGTTATAATGTTGGGGGCAGAAAAACAATTGTTCAGCGAATTAATCTTATTCTTTGATTTTTTGAATTTTCCTTTTAGTTGTTAAATGAACAAGCTGTACGGGCTTGGATTTTTTTTGGTTAAGTTATTCAAAATATTTATATTTATCGAGATATGAAATCGTTAGTTTAAAGTGTTGATAAATCTGAGTGATATTTAAGCATAACAGGAGTTAGACAAGGCTACCCACGAAGCATTGATTTTTTTGTACTTTTTATTGGAGAATTGGTTTGTTATCTATCTGGGTGCATAGAACTTGGGGACTGTAAATTAAAGCGATGATGTCAAACTCGCCTGAAACTCTAGGCTCATTGTTCAATAAGCTCCAAGCTCCAGCTGTAAACTGAGGAATCTCGTGATAAATCTGGACAAATCCTCAAATGTTTTCTAATACGAAAGCTAGATAGAATAACAGCAAGGCAGAATTACCGAAAAAAAGAAATGGTTCTACGAACGGAATGCTGTCAAGGGTGTAAAGGAATTCAAATGTGTTGGGGTATTATTCAATCAAAACGCAATATGTAAATGAATAAGCATTTAAAAGAAAAACTAATTTAACCAAAAACTGCATTAATAACAAATATAATTTCCAATATATGAAGTAAATCAGGAATAATTTTGCAATTTAATACTGAAACTCGAAAACTGAAAAACTTAAAGGTTTTACCCGGCATAATCTTTTGGAGCAGCATTTAAAATTAAAAAAAGAGGGTTTTTGAAAAATCTATAATACCCTCAATTAAGAGGTAACAAGTAAATCAATTTTTCTAGGAATAAAACTAACCTTTAACATGTTTGGTTTTTGGTTTTCATGAATAAAATCAAACAGTGAACTAAAGGGTTTTTCAATTGGATGGCGTGGGTTGATTTTCGTGCCCCTTGGCGGCCATTTTGTTTTGGTGACATCTGTCAAATCTTTTGTTTTTTATTCAATTGTTTATACCAAACTATTCTGGCAAGTTACACGATTAAACAACACGTTTAAATAACGAAACTGAACCCGGTTCAGTAAACAATTAACCAAAACCCGTATGTTCATGGAAGGAAAAATCCGCCGGAAACATCACCGCGGTCCATGAAAGTGTACTGCAGAACCCGAGGCAGTCTATTTCTCGCAGCACGCAAGAACTCGGCCTTTCGCAGACTTCAATGTGGCGAATTTTGAGTCGGGACTTGTTCCTACACCCGTACAAGGTCCAACTGAAGTTAATGACCATAGATAAAGCCGTTTGTTCGTTGACTGGGCTTCGAATCGTTTGGAAGAGTACCCCAATTTTGGCCGAAAGTTAATGACCATAGATAAAGCCGTTTGTTCGTTGACTGGGCTTCGAATCGTTTGGAAGAGTACCCCAATGTTGGCCGAAAATCATCTTTAGTGACAAGGCGCATTTTTGGATGAATGGCTGTGTCAACAAGCCGGATATGGGACGACACCAACCCACGCGAGGTTCACCAGGTTATAATGCATCCGCAAAAAGCCGTAGTTGGTCCGTAATTTTTTAAAAACGACGTTAGTGATTCGGTCACCGTCAACAGCGAACGCTACATAACGATAATAACTAATTTTTGATGGCCCAAATTGAACCATATGGACTTAGACGACATGTGCTTCCAGCAGGGCGACACTACGTGCCACACAGCAAACGCCACCATTGACATTTTGCATGAACGATTTGAGAGTAAGGTTATCTCTTGCAGGGGTGATGTGAATTGGCCACCAAGGTCATCCGATTTATTCCCGCTAGACTTTTTCTTGTGAGGTTTCTTGAAGTCGCTAGTCTATGCAAATAAACCACAATCGACCGATGTCCTCAAAGTGCACATAAAACAGGCCATAGCTCAATTTCAACTGGATTTATGCGGAAGAAAATTAGACCACTCGGATCCATGACACCGTAAGGAGCCGAGAATGACGTTTGAATGACGTCATATTCTACATTTCATGGCATCCATGCGCCCTTCAAATAAAAAAATAATTTTGTTAATACCTCACAAACAGCTTGTTTTATTTTATTTCAACATCTACCCGCCCTTATTGAAAAACCTTTTAAGAAATAAATTGGATGGCGCAACAGTCCGTTGAGAACTAGGGCCTAGTGACTTACAACTCTCAACCATTCCCTTGTGCGAGTAATGTTGCCAGGAATGAAGGGGACCTACAATTTATATATGCCGAATCCGAACGGCTAATTTGAGAAAGCACTTTTTCATGACAAGAGTTACTCTTGTAGAATTTGTCAATTCCTCGCAGGAGGCAGTACCCGTGAAAAGTACCACCTTTGAAAAACCCTTTACTTAACTTTTATAAACATATGTTTGGAAGGAGATTTGAAGTTTAACAAATAAACCTTTTACAACAGTATAGAACTTTTACCTTCTGCTTTTATACGAACAATTTAATACATATTCAAAGTTTCTTTAATTTAAGATGTTTTAAAAAAGCTATAACTTCTCTTAAAATGTTGGTATCATTTGAATTTCGATTTCATAAGACGTACAATTAAAATACATTTTAAAACATGTCATATGTTCACAAATTTAAATTTTTCAGTATGATCATAAGTACTTGTACATTTTCTAAACTATCTGATTTTGGACAAGTAGTCAATTAAGTGATAATGAAGGGCTTTACACAAGCTACTGAGGTTATATTTGAGTTTATATTTGGCTTTTCTTCCAAAACTATTAGTTTTTATGAAGCCTGGAACAAACGAACACAAGATCTTGATAATTAATAATAATTTTTAAAAAAAATTATAAGTTTTAGATGTTCGCGGAAAACAAGATATAAAGACAATTTTCACCAAACATTAGAAGGTCACACTACTATTATTTTTAGAGCTTAAAGCTATACAATGTTATCTTTTTTCCTCAACTTTGCTTATGTTTTTATCCATTCTTTGCAATTAACAAAGTTATAGTTTCATCTACTTTTTGACATACACACATCGGCTGGCCCAGATAGTACCATCCTATTTATTCTGAAAAGGTGTTCAATAAAAACAGCAAACCGTTAAGCAAACTTTTCCTACTCTAAAATTCTCTTTTTGAGCATATGAAAAACAGCATTTGTCCAGCCTGTTCCTTAAAAAGGTGAATCTTCCTCCCTCTCTCACTATCGTCCAAATACACTCACGTCCCTTCCTTCGAAGCTCATAGAAACACTGATTAATAAAACTGAAGAATATTGCACTTGCAAGAGTTCGGCACCAAGCTCTTTTTTTCGTAGGATTAGAAACTATCTTTCTATTCGTTAAATACAAGTTGTATACAATGGTTACAAGTCCGAAATTCATGCAACAAATGCTGGTGTTCGACAGGGCTCTGTTTTGTATCCCACTCTCTTTCTTATATTCATAAAAAATCTCTTGTCTGCCACTTCTAATCCATTAAACTATTTTGCTTATGACAGCACCCTCAGCTTTTCATATTAATTTCTAGATTCACATCCTTGTCCTTTGGATGTAGAACTTCAACGGCAACACGGTTAAGAATTGAATTGAATGCTTCAAAAATCCAATGCCTTGTGCAACAAGTGGCACTTGCATCAAGGAAACTAATCAACTTTCAGTACTCTGTATGTGTATCGCAGATCACCTCTTATGAAATGATCACATAATCGAAATTGCCAAAAATGCTGCTAGGTGCCTAGGATTTCTCCAACGATGTAAGAAATTTGTCAACCCTACTTATCTGACTGTATATTACAAAGCTTTTATTCGTCGAAGGCTTGAATATAACTCCCATGTCTGGACTGGTGACCCGAAAACAAGTGCGATAGAACTTTAACCGAAACACTTAGATGTTCTGTCGAATAACCTAGTTGTAATCCCTCATCAAATAGTCCAGCCGTAATATTCGCACTTTCCGCAATGCTTACTAGTTTAAATTTGAGCTTAATTTCGGACGTACTGTCAAGTACAGAGATCTTTTTTTAAACCGCACTTCGAGAATGTGGAATGCTTTTGCCAGCTCTGTTTTTCCACCAACCAATGTGAACCGGTATCTCCTCTTAAATCATTCCCTATTTTCCTAAACCTCGCACTGTGTTAATTATTAAAAGAAAAAGTCTTTGACTGAAATTTTGAATTTTGAATTTTGCTTATGACAGCACCCTCAGCTTTTCATATTAATTTCTAGATTCACATCCTTGTCCTTTGGATGTAGAACTTCAACGGCAACACGGTTAAGAATTGAATTGAATGCTTCAAAAATCCAATGCCTTGTGCAACAAGTGGCACTTGCATCAAGGAAACTAATCAACTTTCAGTACTCTGTATGTGTATCGCAGATCACCTCTTATGAAATGATCACATAATCGAAATTGCCAAAAATGCTGCTAGGTGCCTAGGATTTCTCCAACGATGTAAGAAATTTGTCAACCCTACTTATCTGACTGTATATTACAAAGCTTTTATTCGTCGAAGGCTTGAATATAACTCCCATGTCTGGACTGGTGACCCGAAAACAAGTGCGATAGAACTTTAACCGAAACACTTAGATGTTCTGTCGAATAACCTAGTTGTAATCCCTCATCAAATAGTCCAGCCGTAATATTCGCACTTTCCGCAATGCTTACTAGTTTAAATTTGAGCTTAATTTCGGACGTACTGTCAAGTACAGAGATCTTTTTTTAAACCGCACTTCGAGAATGTGGAATGCTTTTGCCAGCTCTGTTTTTCCACCAACCAATGTGAACCGGTATCTCCTCTTAAATCATTCCCTATTTTCCTAAACCTCGCACTGTGTTAATTATTAAAAGAAAAAGTCTTTGACTGAAATTTTGAATCTCATAAATTTGACAGTAAATTTTCTCACTGCACTGTATTGTATGCATACGTTTATTTACATAATAAATACATTTTAAGCTAAAAGACATATTTATGTAAATACATTTGTAATTGTTATCAAATTATTATATGACTGATGACAAATTGAGCAAATAGCTAACAATTACTATCAGCAAAGCACGTTCCATTGTGGACGTTCTTTTATCTTCTTTTCATACTCCTAGTTATCTATTACGTACCTAAAGCCATTCAAATAAAAATAATTTACATTGAAAAAGTCAATTAAAAATGAACAACATTTTTGACATGTGTTTCAAATCGCAACATTCTAATAGATCGGCTTTTTTTATGTTACATTTAACATACTATTTATCTCAATTTCAATGTTCATGTAAACAGTAACGGACAAAACAATGGGACCACCTTTTTATGTGGTAATTAATTAAAATTTTACAATTCTCCTAAATGCTCACAGAAAAGACATAATCGAGTTGTGATTTTCTTATTTGACTTTTCTAATGAAATCTGAATACACACAAAGTGACCCTATTGTTTTGTTCATCACTGTTAAAATGTATCTAGATACTTTAACTTAGTTTAACAATAATTAATGTTGTAGGCGATATTACAAAAAGTTCATACAAACTACAACAAACACAAATAATCTGACATTGAAATGTACTGACACAAAATGCAACTTGTGTAGATCGTAATGTCTTTTTCTTGTCGGTAACGTTCACCAATGACCACGATTACGATGAACCAAAGGCTACAGCTACGGCGATAGCTACAAAGTAAACAGCTCTAACAACGGTATACTACATTGTTATAATATATGTACCATACGACGACGACGACGTTCGATGAAAGGGTCAGTTCCAGTTTGCCACACGTGAATTGTGTAACAAACAACACACAATAATTACAAATTACAATACGCGCGCCGCGCCAAGCCGCGCTGCTAACGGAGGCGCCTCACATTTCAACGGCATTGCTCTCCGCAGTCTGCTCAACTTGTAATTTATAATTATAAATCGTAAAAATGACTTTTATAGCCGCGAAGAATGAAGGAACGAGTGCATAAAATACATACCTACAGTTAGCGACAAGTGGTTATACACACGCAACAAAAAGTTCAAACATAAACATAATATTTTATTCTGTTATGATTTTTAAACAATTTTTAATCTAAATAAGAAGTAAGATTGGCTTTTTACGTTGTATTATGGTTTTCTTTTAGAAGTTTAAAGCTTGAGACATGGATAACTACTACTAGTCGTCATACTTAGGTATAAAGTGCATTTGACTTTTTCAGAGTTGTTAAGACGATATAAGAGATTTCTCATGCAGTGAATTGCATTCTTTCAACAAAAAATCAATGTTGGAACCTTACTGGCCAAAGAACCCACACCAATTGGATCAATAAAAATTACAATGTTCAATCGACAGAATCCTGCCGGGAAAGTTTGGAACGCATATTGAATACCTTATTAACGGGTTGCAATCATAATGAAAATAATGAATCAGAATTTGTATCATATTCGGAAAATCTAATCGCCACCGATACGTTAACGATGGATAGTATAAAATGGACTATAAGCTCCTTTACACCATTCAAATCACCAATTCCTGACGGCATCTTTTCTATGATTTTGCAAATGGATACAATCTTGCATTATAACAATTTATTACATAATAGCCTAAGATGGGAATATATTTCCAAGTTTATATGACACGAAGTCAGAGTAGCTTTTATATATCTAAAGCTGGTAAACCCAGACACACTAGTGTTGAAGATAACAGACCAATTAGTCTCACATCGTTTATCCTTAAAATATTGGAAAGAATTTTGGAGTTGGATCTACTTGTACTCTAACTTTCACGACTTTTCTGGATTCTGGTCGTGGGCGAAGCCTTTACCAAAATTGAACACAGTGGTGTCAAAGCAGTAGCCTACTCTGATCACGTTAATAGATCTACTGGCCATTAGGATTTTCCTAACCACTATAAGCGTTGCCTTATCCATTATTTGTATATGGACAAAAAACTGTGGCTTGACGATGAATACCCTTAAAACAGACGTATTACTTTTAATTCTAGAGTGGATGTTCACTGCAATCGCCAGACGAATGCGTTAGAGAAAGATACAATTCTAAAAATCCTCACAAGGTTACAGAAAATGACAAGTAGAAGTAGTAGTAGTAGAAATCTTTATTGATTGCATAATATAATATAACAATTGTTTTTAACATAAGATTAATGTGGTTTAGCCTCAGGCCGTTTACCAGATTGACATTTCTTTTTAATTAAACTTAATATTTAATAACTTTTTATATCTATATAAAACTTCCCAGCATAATTTGCCATTCAAAACGCACAGGACTTCGTTTATATCATTGAAGGTTTTCCAAAGTGTCTTACTCGGAATTCTCTTAGAATGGGACATTTTCCAATTAGATGGAATACATCTTCTCTCTCCTTAAGATAACAAAGGTCAATTCAGGCCGATATGGAATGTAATTGAGCTTAATTAATTCTCCTCTTAGTTTTAATATTAAAGTTATCATGCTTAGTGGAAATCGGTTTAGAAAGTATGTGTTTTCATGAAGATTTAAGTTTAACTGGCTGTAAGTCATCCTGTGTTGCGAAGATTGCGCTTCCAATAAACAACTATTATTCATAGAGCGACTTGCTCCTTCCAATAAATTCTGAAAAACAGTTCCTCAAGTCACCCGGGCTAATATCAGATTGAATGCGCACATTTTCCCCAAATCCAGCTCCTAGTTCCTCCCACTTTGTGACAAGATTCCCTTTTGATAAAATGATGTTTTTCGGGATCAGCTTTGGCAGTCGTCCCTTTTCCATCTCCAAGATTTTCATTACATAATCGAAATGTAATTTAAGAACGTCCAAAAATAATGGTGAAACCGATGTCTCTAGATGCAATATGTAATTAGGTGTATTCGAAGGTAATCGAAAAATCCGTTCAAGAAAGTATCTACCTTTCTACATCATCGAATTTGAATTATCCCCATACCTGCGTACCATACAGCAAAATAGAGACTGCAGTTGCTCGGAACAGTTTGATCTTCGCACTATGGTCGACGTTTTTATTATCGATGCAACGACACCAAACTGCTGAAATTGCTCTTTTCGCCACCGATAACTTAAACTGAAATTGTTTTTTCATATTAAGGTTTGGGATGATCAACATACCTAGATATTTGTACTCCCGTACAATTTCAATATTTCGACCTTTGTATTTCCACTTTACATTCCGAGAATATCTGCCGCCACCATTTCTGGAGTTCATCATTTTCGATTTTTTCAAATTAACTGAAAGAATCCAAAGACCGCAATAGCTTTCGAGCCGTTTAATCATTTTCTGCATTCCATCAACAGACTCCGCCAGGAAGACTATGTCGTCGGCAAATAACAGACATGGCATATTTGACCAAGCTCAATTCCTCCTCCAATAGCTACAACGATATCATTTATAAATAATATAAAGAGCAAGGTGCTCAAAACGCAGCCTTGTTTAACACCCATTTCCGTTGCGAAATCTTCTGAAATGAATTCACCATCCCAAACATGAGATTTCCAACTTGTACAACTTATAAAAAAGTGCCCCACGTGCAATTGAATCAAAAGCATTGCGAAAATCTACGAAAAAAAGCATATAGCTTTTTACTCCTTCTTTTGTAACTTTCCGCAATATTAATCAATGAAAATAGTTGATCTGAAGTTGACCGGTCTCTCCTAAAGCCCGCTTGAACCTCATTAAGTATTCCCTTATTATCCACAAATCGCGTCAACCTATTGAATATCAGGGCACTGAATAACTTTACCGAGGTGTTCAAAAATAAAAAATACCCCGGTAGTTTTCTGGATTATTTTCTCCCTTTTTATGCGGTGGGTATACTATTGCTGTTTTGAACTCATTCGGAACGTTTGCTGTTTCAAATATTCTGTTAAATTCCTCGGTTCATGCGGACACAAATTCGATCGTACAGTTCTTGTAGAATTCCATTGATATTTGGTCATCTCCTGGAGCTTTTCCTGCTTTAGCCTTTTCAATCACATTCACCACTTCCAAAGCTGAAAACGGTGCATCAAGAAGTTCGTCCATGAAAAAGGGGCTGTATACTGTGGAAGCGTTGAGAACCGCGGGGTGTTGATAAGCTTTTCAAAATAGTTTCGTAGGTCTACTGCTTTCAATGAGGAACTGATCATATTGGTTCTACCATTTATGGTTTATACAGCTTTCCAAAATCCTGCGGAAGACCTTGCACTGTTTAGGGTATCTAAATTTTGTTGTTCATATTGCCTCTTCTTCAAAAAACAGAGTTGCTTGTAATATTAGTTTGTTGCTGCATACATTTTCTTGAAAACAGAAGAGTTGAATTTTTTTTAGGATTATTAATAATGCGAAGGACTTCTTCCTTGCTTGAGCAATGCAGTTCATCAAGTCGTAAAATTAAATTTAAAGAAAAATGGTTTGATGCACTCTGCATCCTGAGCGTTGAGAACGACTCCTACTGCAAGAATAGGAGCAATATTTTTTTTAACCCTGGACCTAAATATACAAGAAAATGCTGCATGGGATATACACAAGTTCTACAGAAGTACATAGGGAACAATATAACCACAGACTAGATAAAACGTTTTAGTTCTATCTTCCCAAACCATAAAAAGAAAATGATGCTTATAACCGATTATATGTGCATAGGCTGCAATTATGAGAAAGAACAAGAAGATACGGCCCACTTCTTGTGCCACTTTCCAACACTATGCACACTAGAAACAAACTCTTGGGCAGACACTTCTTCAATTATCTTGAAGAACTTAAAGAGATTTGGTGAAACAGAATACCTTTCTCTCTTAAATAATCTTCAGGTATGAGGCTCATTTATTAGAGAGTATACAAAAATGCAGAATTGTCATTTTTTGAATAAGGACAATCCTCATGAGTCTATTGGGATTCCATAGCCATTTTTGTTAAAGATTAAGAGGATAAATGGTTCCAACAGAACAGCAAAACGTTTGTTTGTTTGTTTGTTGAATTATCTAAAGAAATGGAACCGTAAATTCACCACCTCATTCGTGCAATTTGTCATCTTTGGACCTAACTGGTATGATTTTACGTTTTTGGGAGGGGTTAGTCTACCTTATGAGGGTAAAGTAGGGGAACACACGTAATTGCTGCATTAACCTCTCCTCACCAAAGTGAATATGCCGACTGATATCTGAACGGTGATTTTTTAAAAGCTATAGCAAGGTTTTTTAAAAAGAAACACATAAAATCTTTATTTGAATCGATAGTACGGTCCATATAATTTAATGTTTGAAGATTATTCAATGCAAATGTTGACCTTGACTGCGCCTCAAATGGTCCATCCGGTTAGTCCAATTTTGGCATACTCTTTCCACCATTTCGGCCGATATCTCAGGAATAAATTATTCAATGTTGTCCTAATGTTGTCCTCCAATGTGTCAATTGAAGCGGGCTTGTCTGTATAGACAAGGGCTTTAACAAAGCCCCATAAATAGTCTCAAGGCGTTAAATCGCACGATATAGGCGGCCAATTGACCGGTCCCGAACGTGAAATAAAATGTTTACCGAGCTCGCCTCTGAATAAGTCCATTGTTGCGCGTACTGTGTGGCATGTGGCACCTTCTTGTTGAAACCCCATGTCATGCAAGTTAAGCTCTTGCACTTTGGGCAAAAAAAAAGTTGGATATCATCTCACGGTTCGCATCATCTTTGAAGAAGTTCGGTCCAATGATGCCACCAGCCCATAAACCGCACCAAACTGTGACTTTTGGCTGATATTCCCTCCAAAATCGACAATTGTACCTATTTACGTACCCATTGAGACAAAAATGGTAAAAAGTGTCGTTCGGTCGTGCAGTAGGTCGTTCGGCTGCAATTTTTCCACCAGCTGTATTTTGTAAGACATTAATAAATCCTTCCGCAAAATTGTCCACGTTGTTGAGTAAAGATGCCCAATTGCTGCGAACGGCGACGAATCGATAATTGATGGTCATTATTACCACTGGCCGGTACAGCTGCGATATTTTCTTCAGTTCTCAATCTACGTAAATGTGTTGGTGGTTCGATGTCTAACAATGTAAATTTGGTGTGAAATTAAGTCACAATTGCCCGAATGGCGAATAGCCACTTCACTGAGTCAATTAAACTGACCATAAAATAGCTAAAAAATCCCTCTTTATAAAAAAAATTCGGGCTACAGCTCGCAGAAACTACACCCACGCCTTTGCCGGGCTCTGTCATGAGACTCTTACCAACCGCCCCCATTAACCAAACCTTGGGTACTTAAATCGTTTCCAGATTGTTAGCATAAATTGGGGCTCCCAGGCGCCTGCGCCTAATTTTAAACTTCAAGAATATGAATATTTGATACGATAAAGGTTGGTTGTCACATGGTTTTCCAACCCTAAATCAACCAAGTCTAAGTCTTTGATTTGAGTAAAAAGAATTAGCTAGCATGGCTCTGCAACTCATACCGTTTACTCAACTTTATTTTCAAGAAAAACTGGTTCAACGATGCGACCATATCGTAGCCATCTACCGAACTCTCTTTGGTTGCTTCTCATCAATAACGTCCAGTTAATTGTAATTACAAATGCTGCAATTTAATTTTGTAACTTAGTCGCTACTATGAAATTGCAACTTGACGTTTAAATTGATGGCGAATTGATATTTGTAAAATGAATCTAACACTCTCATAAGTAATCTAACTAACTTACTTAAAATCACTTTGGATGATTTATTTCGAACAAACCTTCTTTTCAAAAAACCTACACTTTGGAAATATAAGTTTTAGATATTTCCCCAAGCGGAAAGCACCTCATTTTACCTCGCGGAAGTATGATTATTACCGTCAAAATAAATATTTTCTCATTTATAAATTTTTTCAAATATTAAAAAAAAACTTCTTCTCTTAAAACACCAACTCCAAATAAAGTCACCAAATAACTTTTTTGATAATTTTACTCCTACGTTTTCATCAACAAAAAAAACCAATTGGTCATAAGGCAGCCTTTCTGATCAAAAAAATTAATATCTTGTAACAATACAGACTTTTTTATAAAGTTTTTTTCACTTGAAGAACAATAAATTGTGAAGTGTACCTAACAAAATAAACCACACTGTATAAAAAACGAATTCAAGCAAAGTTAGCAAAAGTCGTCTAACAATTTGCATTTTGCGCATTTTTGTTAGTATTTATTTATATTTCTTTTTTTACTTATGTACACCTTTTTTATTTATTAAGTTTATTTTTTTAAGCTCATTTTAATTATACACTTAGTTGTGAACAAAGCAATTAAAAGAGGTTTTGAGGGGGACTGAGGGTGGGGAATGTGATGTTTTTTATTGTAGGATTGAACTAGTTGCTGTTAGTGTTGCTTTTGGTCAAGTGACCGTGAATTTGATTAAAAATGTGGAACCTTTTTTGTTATGTTTTCTGTTTGCTTTTTTATACCCTCACCTTCTTTCACTTCGGTGGTTTGTGTGAAAACATATTTCAAACAAAAAAAAAAGAATATGAATGAAAATTGTTTTGCTCGTTCGTTTTTTAATTTCAGTTCCACAACAAAAAATATTGAAATTGAGTTCAATGTTCTGGTTGAGTTGTTTTTGGGGGTGATATCGGTTGGTTGGTAATTTAAGTGCAATACCTTTAGTTTGTATCTACTTGCAATTAATATTATTACCAATATCAATGATTAACATGTTTTTCCATAAATAAGTTGGTAGGTTGGTTTAGTACCTAGATACGAGTATATCTGACTTGATACCGTGAACAAGCCCATAAGTAAGTCCAAGTAATGGAATTCCAACCAGTTTGATATGTGAAGCAACATTTTTGCAAATTGACGCATGCCATGTAGGCAAGGTATAAGCCTACTATTTTCTATAACGGACTTTTTTAAACGAGTTTTAATTTAATAGGAAAATAGGAAAATGTTAACATAATGATTAGTCAATCTTAATGTAATTTACTATTTTATTTTATCTGTAGATTGAGCGATTCATAAGATAATTTACTCCGAGCAGTGTTTCTACAACTTTTGACACACAATTAATAAGCAGTGCCAAAGTAGGCAAATCTGTTAAACTTTTTTTTAGTTTTAAGTCTTTGTTGCTTCATTACTCAATCCACACCACCTGCTTTTATTGCTTATGTCATCATGCAGGAAGAAGGTTATTTTTGTTTAGGTTTTTTTCTTTTTTGTAAAAAAATGTTCAACCATCAGAGTTGACGTTGCGAGGTGGTTTTGTTTCACTAGGTACTCGCAATTACTCGTTGAATCATTAAATTGATCTTCATCGCGCTATAACAATGAAAATGAATATCAGATGGGGGCTTCCAATCCAATGACGACGATAACGACAAACGACACGACGTCAGACAACCCACATCTTGTTTGTATGCCATCTAACTTTCTTCATTCCTTTTATGTAACTTAGAGATTTCTATAAGAGTATCGGATATAATTACAATTGTTTTATAATATTATTTTTTATTCATTTATTGTATTTCCTTTCAACAATTAAACAAGTCTGGCGGGAGTAAGTAAGCTATCAATTACACCTTAACCAAATAAAAAACATTTTTAAGCACGAGGTGAATTAATATGCAAGTTAAGATAGATTAGATTTATTGTTTATTTTTCAAATTTAAGTTTACAAAAAAGTATTATTCTTTAATTTTAAGACATGACTATAAAAGCCGTCTGACCGAGTTTAACAAAATGTACATAATAAAGTATTGTAAGAGGTATGTTAAAAATGTTCTTCAATTATAGCTCTTCTATATTTCCATGATTTTTGACAAGAGTTGTGCAATTTTTCCCAGTCAGCTCCAAATAAAATCTGGTTCTTCCACTTCTACTTACTTACTTAAGGTGGCGCTACAGTCCTGTGTGAACTAGGGCCTCACCCAATAAACTTCTCCATCTAGCTCCGTCCCTAGCTAGACATCTCCAGTTTCGTTCTCCAAATTGGGTGAGGTCACTTTCCACTTGTGCGCGCCACCTGATCCGCGGTCTTCCTCTACTGCGCTGTCCTGTGGGTGTGGATTCGAAGACTTTCCGGGCTGGAACATTGGTTTTAATGCACTCTACGTGACCCAGCCATCTTAGTCGTTGGACTTTTACCCTTCTGGCTAAGTCTACGTCGCTCTACAGTCCTACGGGACCGTAGATCACACGAAGAACTTTTCTCTCGAACCGACCCAAGGTGCTTTCATCCGCTTTTGTCATAGTCCATGCTTCTGCACCGTATAGCAGGACGGGGATGATAAGGGTCTTATATAGCAACACTTTAGTCCCTCGAGAGAGGACTTTACCACTCAATTGCTTTCTTAGTCCAAAGAAACAGCGGTTAGCAAGAGTTATTCTGCGTTTTATCTCTGCGCTGGTGTTGTTTTCTGCTTTTATAGCAGATCCTAGGTTACTTCTATCGATGGTGACGTTTTGACCAAGACGTCGGTGTTGTTGGTCCATTCTTGACTACAGCATGTACTTTGCTTTGCCCTCATTAACCATTGAACCCATTCTTGCCGCCTCTGCCTCAATACTCACAAAAGCCCCATTGACATCACGCTGAGTTCTTCCGATTATGTCAATGTCATCAGTATATGCTAGTAATTGGACAGACTTTTGAACGATAGTGAATCTAGTCCTAGTGTTGACCTGTGAGCTCTGCACTATTCTTTTAAGCACGATGTTAAAAAAATTGCATGAATGCGCATCACCTTGTATAAACCTTTTTTGACATCGAAAGGTTCTGTTAAGTTGTTTCCAACCTTTATGGAGCAACGTGAATTCTGCATGGTCATCCTGCACAAACGGACGAGTTTGGCAGGGATGCCAAAACTAGACATGGCTCTATACAGCTCGTTACTGTATATGCTGTCATATGCGGCCTTGAAATCGATGAAAAGATGGTGGGTGTCGATTTGGTGTTCTTGGGTTTTTTTTTTAATGTGAATATTTGATCAACTTTGGACTTTCCTGGTCTAAAACCACACTGATAAGGACCTATCAGGTTGTTGACGATGGGCTTTAGACGTTCACAAATTACGGCGGAGAAGATTTTATAGGCGATGTTAAGTAGAATGATTCCTCTGCAGTTTAGAGGGTCTCTTTTTTTCAGGATCGGGCAAACAATACTGAGATTCCATTCATCGGGCATGCTTTCTTCCGGCTATATCTTACGGATAAGTTGGTGCATGCTCCTAAACAACTTATTTCCAGCTGCTTTAAAGAGTTCGGCACTCAAGCCATCCGCTCCAGCGGTTTTTTCAGATTTCAGCTTAGATATGGCAATTTTTATTTCGTCTAAGTCAGGAGGACTATGTTGAATGGATCATCCTGCCTGACAGCGGAATTCGGTTCGTCGTCGCCGTGAGTTTTGCCTTGGGTCTGGAAACCCGAAGTGCTACCTTGATTACAGCGAGGTAGTGGTCCGAGTCGATGTTAGCTCCTCGGAAAGTTCTGACTTCCATGGTGCTGGAAGCGTGTCTGGCGTCAATCGCAATATGGTCAATCTGGTTGACGGTAGATTGATCTGGAGAACTCCAAGTTCCTTTGTGGATGTTGAGGTGTGGAAAACGCGTACTGGCTACCATGACGTTTCGCCCCGCAGCAAAATCTATGAGCCTGAATCCATTGTCGGAAGTGTTGTCGTGGAGGCTGTTCTTCCCGATTATTCCACCAAAGATGTCTTTAATTCCTAGCTTTGCATTAAAATCGCACAGGACAATTTTAATATAGTAGCCTAGGACACTGCTCATATGTTTTGTCTAAAAGCTCGAAGAACATTTCTTTGGTGTTTTCGTCTTTCACTTCTGTTGGGTCGGCGCGCATATCAGGCTAATGTTGCCGAATTTAGCCTTGATGCGTATGGTCATGAGGTGCTCATTGATGCACCTATAGCTCAAAACTTCTTGCCTAAATCTGGCTCCAATCACGAAGCCGCATCCAAATAAGCGCTGTTGCTTTTCGTTGTAGCAGTCAACATAGTAAATATCGCAGTTTTTAATCCTCTTTTTGCCCGGCCCATCCCTTCGTATTTCCTGGATGGCGGTGATGTCTGCTTTATAGCACTCGTTGTCCTTAATTCGTTTGCGTTGGTTGTCAACAGTAAATCCGTCCGTATCCGAGGCTTGTTGGTGCTTCGCAACTAAAGGTATTTTTTACGTGGCCAGGAAGTCAACCCGACGGCACAAACCCTAACCTGGAGGACCAGATCCTTAGAATAAATCCAAGGACGGGGAGCCGCATAAACTGCTCCTCACAGGCCTGGGCTCCGAATAAGTCGAAGAAGCCCTATAAGGTGTTCACTAAGTAGTTCAACCTTACTGGAACTGTAGACGCCACCGTTGATTCCATCTCGGGAGTTCCTCCGCTGCCGTCTGGATAAGGAGAGGTGCCTTAGTGGCTGGCATATATTTCGCGATGGTTTGTAGTTAGTGCTTTCCGTTCGCATTTTTTCATCCACCGCTTTAATTAAATTATCTAACTTTTCCTTCCATTGATGGATATTATCCATAGTAATCTTTAAAGTCTGACTAGCGTTCATAAAACAATATTCTCTTCTCTATCACGTAACTTTCTCTTCGTTTGGTCAATCTTTCTTCGTCCAGTACCATAGTTTTCATAATAAAGTTGAAATGAAGTCGCAATGTTTCTATGAATAGTGGTGAAATTCCTGTTTTAACAAATAGCATATGGTTTGGTAAGGATTGTTAGGTTAGGTTAGGTTAGGTTTAAGTGGCTGTTGGTTTGGAAGTCCAACACGCTTAGACCAAAGTATGGTCCGTTGTGATACCACCGATTGGATCTGCGAATGAAGCGTATGAGAAAAATAATGTCAGAATTTTTCAGATCGCTGCGCTGGTATCGTTGAAGTAGTAGTCTCCAAGGTGGATTCTACGTCTTTGTGATAAGGCAGGACATGTGCACAGAAGATGAGAGATTGTCTCCTCCTCCTCCTCTTCCTCGTCCATGCAACTCCTACAAAAATCATTTGCAGGGGCTCCAAGTCGAGTAACATGGCTCCCTATCAAGCAGTGCCCAGTCAGGTCACCAATAACGTAGCTAATGTGCAATCTACTCAGAGAGATTACTAGTTTTGTGCGCCTGGCGCTAAGATTAGGCCAAATTAGTTTAGTCGCTAAACTGGTTGTGGTTTTATTCTACCTGAAGTTTGTTTTCTCTATGGTATGGCATGAGTTTACATGTAGCTAAGGGGATACTTATGCTAGCATTGTGAGCCAGCAGATGTAAAGTTGTTCGGCCTTTTTTCAAGTTCGTCAGCTTTGCAATTTCCTGGAATGTCTTTATGGCCCGGCACTTAGAGAAGGTGAATGTTGAACTGTGTAGCAATCTCCGTAAGAGATGATCGACAATTTAGGGCTGTTAGTGAGTTAGTGGAGACAGATTCCAGAAACTTTAACGCGGCTTGGCTATCCGAGAAGATGCGTATATCATTAGTTGATATAACGTTTTCTCTAAGCCATGATAGGACTTCTTTTATAGCCAGGATTTCAGCTTGGAACACGCTACAATGATCGGGTAGACGAAAAGAGAGACTTAAGTTTAGTCTATCTGAGTATACGTTTATTTGCTGAAAATGTCCAGCGGTATTAGATGGAACAGAACATCAAGTGAGGCGGAGGGGTTAGAGCGAAGTGCTCCTTCCATACACAGGCAGGCTGTTCTTTGAACTTTGCTGAGTTTATCGCGATTTGTTACTATATCTAGCGCCGTCCACCATATCGCTACTCCATAAGTAAGGATTGGCCTTATGACCGAGATATATAGGCAGTGTGTAATGCGGGGCTGTAGGCCCCATTTATTACCAATGGCCTTTTTACAGGAGAGCAGGGCTAATCCAAAATGAGACCCAAGTATTTTGCTTGGTCAGAGAATAAATACTCTGTAACCCTCTCTTTCTGGAGTAATAAGTAATTCATTTATTGCTAAGTTCCAAAGGAGAGGGGATAGGACACCACGTGGCGTACCTCTGTTGACACCCTTTTGTGCAGTAAGATCGCCCAGTTTTGAATTGATAATCCTGCTTATCAGCATCTGATTAATCAATTCGGTGATCGACTTATCTACCTTTAGAGATGTCAATACACGTGAAATTGCAGATGTGTCGACATTGTTAAATGCACCTTCTATATCTAAGAAGGCAACTAATGTGTACTCTTTATGATAGAGGGAATATTCGATTGTACGTACTATACTGTGTATAGCCGTTTCAACAGATTTTCCTTTGTTGTAGGCGTGTTGAGCCTTTGAAAGGAGGGACTTATCAATACTTGCCCTTAAGTGGATATCGATCAAACGTTCAAAAGTTTTGAGAAGGAATGATGATAAGCTGATAGGTCTTAGGTCTTTAGGGTTAACGTGGCTGGATTTTCCAGCTTTTGGTGAGGATTGTAGAAGCTTTAAGAAAAATCGGAGCAGTTTTTCTACTATATTGTATGATTTGTATCCCCACACTAGAGCTCCATAAAGCATTATTGATTTGGAAACTGCCTGAAATAATTGGTATTTGATTCTAATCGATAAACATATGTTTATCTTCCAGACAGATTTTCCATGCGACACTTATAGCTGATTTAGATGAAGATAGCTTCTCCTGAAAGTGTTGTTCCATGTTCAAGTTGCAGCAGATATTTATTCCCAAGTATTTATACGACTTTACTGTTTCTAATTCCTGTCCAGCAAAAAACCACTTCTCATTCCTAGCATTCAGCCTCCATTCATCACAGTATTTTTTAGCTGATTAATCTTTCGCTGTAAGCGTTCTGGTTTGTCCGCAAGGAGCACCAAATCATCTGCATACATCAAAACTTTAATAAGGATTCCCCCAATTCATACACCGCCACATAAATAATTGGATATATCGTCTATAAACATTATGAATGCTTGCGGACCTTAATAGAATCCTTGTTTCACAACTGTAACCTTTTTAAAAAAAATTTGACAGTTACCATCCCAATCTTGCCAAATTTTCTTGATAGACCTACATTGTACTATTTATAAAAAAGTGCGCTTCTGTCCACCGTATCAGATGCAGCTTTTAGCTCCACAAAAACGCATAGAGCTTTCTCTTTTCTCTAATAAATGCCTGCGCCGTCGTATTCAGAATGAAGATTTGATCTATGGTCGAGTAGTTCTTACGGAATACTGCCTGGAATTTGCTTAATCATCCTCCATAAATATTTTTAGCACTGAGTTTAAAAATGAAATGCCTCTATAATTATCAGCCTGATTAGGGTCTCCTTTTTTAAGGATTGGAAAGATACGCTCAACTGGAAGCTCATAGGGACGTTTCCAGTTTTAAATATTCAATTTAGTTCTTTAGTAAGAATTTCTAAAAAATCATCATGAGTGATGGGTTTATCCAAAATCCAAATTAGTACTTCTTGTAAGGAATCGAGAGGATTCAGCATATTATTGAAATATGTTTTTAGCTGTGCTGCATTGATACTAAGTCCAATTCTAAATTTTCGTCCATTTATTTGATTAAGCATTTTCCACAGAGTTGCCGAGTCTTTGCATTGCGAAATTTAGGTTGTTGTGATTTTTTGAAACTTTGTTTTCTTGATTTAGCAGTTGTTTTTGTAATACATAAGCTTGTAGTTGAGTTGCAAGTTACTCGATTGAGAACCATGTCTGAAACCTAAAATTTACCATCATTAAACAACTTTAACTTCTCTCCATGCTGAGGGAATATGGACCAGGTAAAGTGCAATTTTGTCAGTAGTTTTTTGTAGCTCGTCTGGTATTGAGGACCTAAGTAAAAGTAAGTTACTTTTATACAAAAACAGCTGTTAAAAAATTGCCAAATTGAATGAACTTTATTGCTTCGATTCTTACAAGTATTTCGTACCAATTTTGGGGAACTGTAGCTTAATACTTTTGTGAAGAAATTAATTGGTACCACTTGGAGTGAAAATAAGTGGTATGTTAACCAGATCCTAACTTGTTGCTTAGGAACGAGTCCGAACAAATACTCGGCCCAAATTGATTTGACAAGGTCCTAGTACTTGTGGGATGATATGAGTTGATAGCAGTTGATACGTTGGGGATTTGTTATGGTTTTTCCCCTACCCGGCATAAATCCGTCCTATTCTTACAACCGATTTGAAAAATTATTGTAAATCTAATACTGGCCCAAACGCTGGGACTTTGTGAAGAAATTGGCCCTAAGATTTCTAAAATTTTCTTTTTCGGTTTAAAGATATTTTTTGCAAAAAACGATTGAAACATCATTTATTTTTGGTATCTCTTATAATGGGTTAGTTTGGGTCTTTTTTGGATTATTATTATTATTAAAGGTATGTGAATCATCCCGTTACACAATTTCTACTTTAAATAAGTTTACTTTCTTTTAATATTTGTTTTATTTATTTAAATGTTAGCAAATCTCCATATGTCCGAAGAACTCAATTGAGAAAGTGGATAAACGTAATACATAAGTTCTAAAAATTTCACTGTCTTAATTACTTTAAAAAAAAAACACACAGACACTTCCTCAATTAGATACTTTAAATTCGATCAACACAACAAACACAAACTCCATCTATACATTTACTTATATTCATAGGTAGGCATATCTCTATCCAAAACAATATTAAAGCTTGTTCTATTCAACTTGCAAACTCAACACAAACAACTTCATGTAAAATTGAACATAAAAATGGTCTTGGTAAAAGCTGTTAAGATATTCATTAAGATAAGTTCCTAGGTCAAAATGAAATCCAAGTAAGCAGCAACGTCGTCGTCGTTGTCTGTGTTGTTGTCGTTATCGTCGTTGCAGTCAGTAAATTTGTTGTTCACCATTCAAATTACATTTTGATTTACTTATTAAAAATAAAACACAAACAACAACTAAAGAAGTCTGCTCATTCAGTAAACACGAATAAAGAATCAAAACATCGTCAAGTTGCAGTTGGTAGGTAGTTGGTAACATAACACAAAACAACTGTTACAATAGCACAAATAGAAGGAGGCGATACCATATGTTGATTTCCCCCATAGCCAAATAAGAATGAACCGACAAAATAATTCTAATAGAATTACTGCATTGTCAACCAAAACCGAACCAAGAAAAATGCCAACCCCTGTCGGTTGTCGTTACAACCCAACGACGACGACGACGCGACGTTTCACGTTCCCTAACAAAATGCAATTCATAAATAAACAATTTAGACATCAACTCGCGCAATATTGCGATTGCATTCTCTTCCTCTGCCTGCCACATCCACTCCACTGAGTGCAGGGAAGTTAATCCATAAGTTTAGCATAATTTGCCTGCTGCCTGCCCTGGAAGGCCTTAGCATGTCGTGTTGTTTATGCATTTTTTTACTCTATCCGTATTCATTGACTCGACAAAGAAGACGACTAGCCAAGACGTTTGTCGTTGTCGTTGTCGAGTTGATTAAAATGAATGAGAATACACAAAACTTTACAACCAAGAAACATTTGAATCGAATTAGGAAATAGGAGTAACGACGAAAGTGAGTTGATGGTTGCTTATTGAAGGCTGTGAGGGGAGAGCTTTAATGACACCGGGTTCACCTTTCAGATCGAAGAAACCACAGAGCAAACTTGAAAGAAACCACCCAATGGCCTCGCACTGAATTTCAACTAACGTGCAAAATGAACACTACTGTCCTCATTCTCACACACCCCATGGACCTTTAATGACAACCATAATGCATTTAGTATAACCACAGCAGCACCCCTGACTCTCTCAACAAAGTTAGAAACAACAAAAATAAAAACTATGCCATCCTAACTTACCGATAGCTCAATAGAGAGGTCTGTGTTGTCCAGCAGAATGACACGGCAATCGATTTTATTTTTATTTGCTGCGATCCGCTGAGACTTGATTTGGGAGCTGCTAGTGGCACTGCCACCTCCGCCGTCTGGAGCCGTGTTCCGGACTTTTCGTCTGCTTAGAAACCGCAACATTATTATTCCTGACCGTCCACGATAATAAAAAAAAAAAACAACTACGACGAAGAACGACGACGAGAACTACGACGAAACCGCTTTGTGAACAAATCAACGATGGATGAACGAGAACGAGCAATGAGGAACGAGAAGCAACTTAGAGACTGCAACCAGATGCACCTAAAGATGCAGATGCACTTGAAATTCTCGCTTTGAGAGATCACTTCACTTAACTACAACTTTAAAAAACCCGACTCTCGAATACTAGATAAATTCTATGTGCCTTTCTTTTACTAACTTCTGGTTATTTATTTTTCCTTTTTATTTTTTTTGTTAATACGGGAGCTCTTATTTGTCGTCGTTAGATGTCGAACTCCCGAGGCAAAGGCACAGGCACAGGCACGAAACAACTTTCTTTTCTCTAAAACTCTTTAAAAAAATAAAATAAAACCAGAACCAGACAGAAACTACTTTGGAAAAACTTTATTTTATCACATTAGATGGTGGTTATTTTAATGAAATTTGTATTTGTAGAGGTGGTGGATGGTTAATTCATTGATTTTTAGTTATTTTATTATTTATTTTATTGGATTTTTATGAGAAAAATTATAAATTGAACGGAATGTATTTTGACACAAACTCATCACGAAAAGTCACAGCGAAAACGTAATGGCGAAGGCGATGGCAAACACCAGCGACAACGACAAGTGGTAGTAGACAAGAGAATTAACCAACGACAGCGCCGAGAAGTGGTTTCGCTCAGTCTAGAACGTAAATAGTGATGCCAAGTTATCCACAAAAATATATGTCAGAAATAAACACGATATATAATCTGATGGGTGGATTTTACTTGAATTTATTAAAAAAAGGTTCTTTTCTTTACGTATTTCTGCTTTTTTTTTAATTTTATATTTAACCCGAGTTAACTTGTCTAAACTTTTGTTAAGCTTTAAATAAATAATATTTATTGCAATTTTAGGAAACATTTATTTATATTCTGAATAATTATCAAGGTTTTATTATTTTATTAATAAACCAAAAATGGTTTATTTTAACATTTCTTATGTTATACCCAATTTTTTAGAAATTTCTTTAAAATTGTTCACATTTTAAGATTTTTTCTGGGAAATGATTGTACTTTTTGAGGAAATTTTCTTTTTTTTGTGTGTTTCGAACAAAAAGCAAGGTTTGCTGGAGAGAGTTGTTCACTATAGGCGGTTGCTTGTCGACTATGTATAGTTTAGTTCGTCAAACAAAATTCAACTCTTACAGACTACTTTAAAAATTTAATATTATAATTAATTAATTTAAATTTAAGTGTATGTTCAATAATAATAATAATAAATAAAAATGGTAGCAATGGATAAATCTTTATTACAAAACAAATTGCGAAAGCAAAGCAGGTATAACATTTTGTTTAAAAACATCTCTTGAAAAACATATTAGAAAAAATATCTATAAAATCAACAACAGAACTCGTTTCAATGCAAAGTGCAAACGGTTCGTTTTTATTATAATTTCTTCTATAAAAAGTCTCTCGCAAATGAAAATTATAGCGGAGAGTCCTTGATGGAAAGTAAAAAAGTAATCGTTCTAACAAAAAAGAACATTTAATACGATTGCTTATTAAATCTCGTACAAACATTATTAAAAAATATTGTCTCCTTACTTCAAGCGTTTGAATGTCCACAAGCAGACATCTAGATGGATAAGATGGTACTTCTATATTTATACTCCAATTTGATTTAAAGAAAGCATGCCTAGTAAAACTTGTTTGTATTTTTTTCAATTCTAAAAGAATGCTTGATATAATAGGGGTTCTAAACTATGATGCAATATTCCAGTATTGGCAACATTCAGGAACAACTTGTTAGATTCACACCATTAAGCCAGTTTTGGATATCCTCTTGTAGATAAAGACAGTCTGTAGAAGATTTTATAAGCCGGAAAATCTTGACATCATCGACATACATAAGATACTTCGAGTGTTTTAAATTTACCGGAATGTCATTTATAAAAAGGATAAATAACAAAGGGTCAATATGACTTCTCTGCGCAACACCTGACGTTCCATCAATACTTTTGGATTTAAACTTTACATATTTATCAAATTGAATCCAATTATTCTAAATAGGACGAAATCCACTTTATGAAATTAGAATTTCAACCAAGTTTTAAAAGGTTAAAAATAAGTATACTATGATTAACTCTATCAAAAGCTTTTGCAAAATCTGTAAAGATAATATCAGTCTGTAAACCATTTTTGAACCCGCAAAGTACAGTTTCGCATAGCATTCAAAAGTTTGTAGCAGTAGATCTTCCAGAAACAACACCGAGCTGCTATTCGGATATTAAATCCTTAACAAAAAAATATAATTTTTTATAGACAAGTATTTCGAAAATTTTTGCGATCACTGGTAATTTGGAGATAGGCATATAATTGGTCACATTTAGCTTCGAGCCAGACTTAAATATTGGTGTTCTATAAGAGATCTTCCAACAGTCCAAAAACTAATCACTTTTTAAAGACTGATAAAAAATCAAGCAGAGCGGTAATTCCAAAGAAACAGTGCAGTTTTTTATTGGCTATGTTATCTGGCCTAGCACTTTTATTTACATCCAGACGAGCTAGAGCTTCAAAAACATCAGAAACAGTTAAGTCAATACTTCCTATATCAATAGCATAAGATAGCGAAAAATCAGAGGGTTCACAAGGAGCAGAAGGCAAATAAACAGATTTAAAATAATCGGCAAATAAATCGCATATAACGTTCATATCTTTAGATACACAATTGGAGTACTTCATACAGTTTGGAATCCCTTAAGACTTTCTTTTAATAATTATAAATTTCCAGAAGTGTTTCGAATCTTTTCTAATTTTTAACTCAGCAGAGAAAATAAAATTATTAAAAAGCGGAGCAGCAGAGTTCCATAAGTTGTGCAAGATGTATAAAATACAGTTTATATCCCATATTAAACACAAGCTGGCTGCATTTTGAAATAAAAACTATAATGGTCTTCAAATGCTTTTATATAATAATGGGTACCATATACTCACACTTACCTCAAATCCCATTGTTTTGTTCCCCATTCTAACGATTAAACAAATTTGACATACGCGTGTACAAAAAAGGGTTTAGAGCGAAAACAAACCATATTGTTCTGATTTGACGCTATTTTCACACCTCAATATTTGCATTCAGTTCTATTAAGACCCCCACCCAGGTTAGGTTAGGTTAAAGTAGTTGCAAATTTAATCCACACACTTAGGCCAAAAGAAAGGCCCATTGTGATACCACATGAATCTAGAGAGTTACTTCCCACTAGTAGAACCGTTTTGAGTTTTTATAAAGCGAAGGAGATATTTGATATCCTTTTTAGCTAGTTCACTGGGATTTTTAAAAGAGTATTCTCCCAGATGAAGTTTGCGTCTTAGCGAAAGAGCAGCGCAAGTGCAGAGAAGGTGAGAGATTGTTTCCTCTTCTTCTTCCGCCATACAGCTCCTGCAGAAGTCATTTGAGGCTACACCAAGTCGTATTGCTTATCTGCCTATAAGACAGTATCCCGTAAGGACACCCATTAGGGAGCTTATATGAAGTCTGCTTTGAGATAACAATTCTTTAGAGCACCTTCGGTCCAGTGAAGGCCATATGACTTTTGTGGCTGCGCAAGTTGTTAAATTGTGCCACCTAAAGTTTGCTATCGCAAATTTTCTGTGATGCCTCTGTGGCCCGGCACCCAACAAAGGTGAATGTTAAATTGCTGTGCCATCTCCTTAATAGATAACGTTTGGATATAACGTTTTCTCTTAGCCAGGAGGAAACCGCTTGGAAGACGCTGCAATTGTTAGGGAGGCGGAATGAGATGCTTAGATTAAGTTTTTATGAGTACACACCACTACCAACTCCCTCATTTGTCTTGGATCCATCTGTATAAAAATAAATACTTTTCTTATCCAGGAGTTTTTTGTATTCCCATTTATCTCTGGATGGAATGGATACCTGGAAGTTTTTTCCAAATAGGGGTTAAGGAATAGTGTAGTCTACGTACTTTGGTATAGAACAAAAGAGGTTCAAAATGATGGAGTGCCCCACATTGTTGTTGGTCCATTGAGATGAGGCGTCAAGTCTTATCGCTGTACTCGCTGCCACTTGTTTACTGAATATGTCGAGGGGTGTCAGATGGAGGAAAGTGTCTAACGGGTGTGGTTCTCAATGCCCCGTTTATGCAGAGACATGCAGTGCGCTGGACTCTGCTAAGTTTGTCGCAGTATGTGGCTTTCTCCAGTGCAGTCCACCGTACTGCAACCCCGTACATAAGTATTGGTCGGCTGACCGATGTGTATAACCAGTAGTTTATGCGAGGTTGAAAACCCCATTTGCTCCCTATGGCTTTCTTGCATAGGAAACGAGCTACTTTAGCTTTTTTAACTCTTTCCTGTATATTGGATTTCCAACTTAATTTTTTGTCCAATATCAGACCAAGATAATTGGCTTCATTGGTAAAAATTAGTGGTATACCTTTTATTGAAGGAGGTACAATTACTGGGATCTTGAATTCCCGTGTGAAAAGGACGAGGTCTGTTTTTTGAGGAGTAATACTAAGTCCACAGTGATCATATTGAGTGCATTTTGGAGGAGGTCTCTCAGTGTATTAGGATGTTCCCCTGTGACGGCGATAGCAACATCATCGGCATACGCAACCACTCTGTAGCCTTCCCTCTCAAGGGATATTAGTAATTCGTTGACCACTATGTTCCACGGGAGAGGGGATAGAACACATCCTTGCGGAGTGCCCCTATCAACAGACCTTTTCGTACAAAAACCCACATCTTAGAGTTGATAATCCTGCTTTCTAGCACCTAACTTTAAAAAAAAAAATATTAACGTACTGAAAAATGTGGAAAAAATATCATTTAAATAAGCGTCTCAAGAAAATACGAAACATGCGATTCGTTTAAAGTAATTTCAAACACAACTAAGCTTTTCAACTTTATTAACGCTTGCACTCTCTTCAATCATTTTTACAATTTTACCGATTACTTGCGTGGTCGTTTGATTTTGACATCCATAACTATCACTTGATAACAATAAATGAATCTATCAAAAATATAATAATTCTCTATTTACAATACTTCCAAATTTACCCCAATAAAATCAAAATAGATTTATATGTGTACTGTACAGTTTTCTTAGAGAATTACTCTTTTTAAATTTTAGGAATTAATTACGAAATATTTAATTTCGTTTTCGTTAGCGAATTATACAAAATTATTCTTACTTTTATCAACATTTTATACATTCTACATCAAGACTTTTTGTTATTTTTTCTTACCACCATCAAAACCAATATTTTCAGTTGTATTGACATTTGACTCTTGACACTAGTTGATTCTCCGTAGAGAAATTTGACAGGTTCAGGCAACACAAGATACTTCATTTGCAGTCAAATTCACTATTTGAAAGTAAATTTTGGCCAAGTCAACTGTTAGTTTGTTAGTTTCTTTGTGTCGTGAATTTCAAATTCAAAACTTCACTTCACAAATAACTACTTTAATTTCATAGCACTAAAACTTCCAAAAACATTATCGTCTACAAAACAATCCTCGAGCAAGCTACAACTCAAGAAACAAAACTTATTTCTTTTCCAAAATGACAAGGAAGCCTTCTACAGAAAACATAAATGAAGTTGTGCAGAAAATAAATAAATGATAGAGTAATCAAGTTTAGCTTTCAGTTGAAAAAACACGATCAACTGTCATTTTAATATAAGTGGGACTTGATTTGATAGCAAGAGAGATTTTTTTGACTAACTTTCTAGTCAAATTTCCATTTGAAGTTACCTTCCTTAATTGGAAGGTAATATTTTTGGCAACTGGCCAAACTTGCTAGAAACTTGCCTTACTTATCCCTTATGGCTTCTGCAACTACAACTGCAAATGCATTTAGCCATTTAATATTTCCCAATTCTGAGTACTTGCTTCGTAAAATATGTAAAAATATATTTTGACAGATAACTTAGCTGCAATCGAAAGCATAGTTTTCTAATTGAAGCTAACTTGTATCTTATTTCTATTGAAATCATTCTTTGTTTGGAAAAGAAAAACGAATGTCAAGATTTAAGCACGCACGGCGTAAAATTATTACAACTCAATAACGCCTCTATTACTAAAAGTCTTATTTATAAAGAAATACATGAGTATTAAAGGTCGAATAATTCAAATGTTGTTCACTTCACATAAGTATTAAAGCCGTCTAAGCATTTAAATGTCATCGTGACATTTTAGGATAGAGTATGGGAAAATTTTTCATAGTTTTGAGAAAATATGAGTGATTTTATTGAATTTGTGAATAATTTAAATACTTAAAAGTGCTTAACTACGAGAATAAAAGAAGGAAAAGGCAGTTTAAAACCCGTTTTAATCAATTGACAATGGGAATGAAGATGTTCATTTGAAGTATTTAATAATAAATTGACTTCATATTTGGCTTATATCCTTAAAACTAAAACTAATACTATAAATGCATTGTTCACTTTAAATCTAATTCCGATAAAATTACTGACAGTCCACTAATGCACTTACTGTCTGCATCTTATTCCAGTCAGCGACGTTCATATGATGGTATTAACATTTAAAGTTTTTGACATTTCATGACTTTTCTTAACTATTAATGAACCGTCAAATTGAATTGCTTAAAGAAGTTGCATGATAATGTTTTATGTGAAAGAGTGGACTTTGAAAAATTATTTTTTTAAGTGTTTCCTTGATCTAACATTGCTTATATTGTTATTGCATTTCTATGAAATAAAAAAACCTTGTGTGAAAACTCGTTTCTTTAAACAATTTCACCTGCGTACTCCTCCTTAAACTATAAATTATGTTTTTCTACCTATCCTCTCATAATCACCCTGTACTAATTATTATTTCAATTTTATCGTACCACACAAATGTCAAATCGGACAACTGCAGCGAAAAATCGCATTTTTATTTTTGCAAAGATCTCGCTCACATTCGCTTTCGCATCGCAGCAGTCTCGAAAGTCGAAACAAGAAACAACACAAAAGCAGAACAATTTTTATTTGTTATCATTTATTTTGTTTGTAAAGAAAAGACCAAAAATCAGAGAGTTCCCGAAACAAAAATACGAATCACGACACGACGAACAAGAACCATCAAATCAAATCGCGAAGAGAAAAAGGGCGACAAAAAGTTAATCATTTCATTGCATTGAGTGCAATTGAAGTTCATCCGAACAATTTCAATCTCCAACAAAAAGAAAACCCTCCTCTAATCCGTCAATCATCGTCCGTCGTTGTCACAAAAGCCGCAGCCACAATCCAAAAAAGAAAATAATTTAATGAGATAAATCAAAGGTAAAAGCAAAAGGAGCCACACAAAAATCAAGACCAGAGCCAGCGGCAGCGCCAGAGCTAGAGCTAGAGCCTGAACCAGACCAACAAAAAATGAATCTAATCGACACAAACCCTTACGGCAATGGCCTCCTGTATGCCGGATTTAATCAAGATCAAGGTTGGTTTTCGATTTGCGTTGTAGTTTATCAGTATTTCTGTCGTTTTCGGTCTTTTTATTTAACTCGAGATTGTTTTTATTATCTCTTTACTTTGGAATACAGGGTGCTTTGCCTGTGCCACGGATACAGGTTTTCGCGTCTATAACTGCGACCCGCTTAAGGAAAAGGAGCGCCAGTACTTCTCGGAGGGTGGACTGAGCCATGTGGAGATGCTGTTTCGTTGTAACTATCTTGCCCTGGTTGGAGGGGGCATCCGTCCATTGTATCCCCCCAACAAAGTGATCGTCTGGGATGACTTGAAGAAAGCGCCAGCCATTTCACTTGACTTCAATCAGCCCGTGAAGGCGGTCCGCTTGCGTCGTGACAGAATTGTCGTGGTCCTCGAGGGCGTTATCAAAGTGTACACATTCACACAGCAGCCACAGCAGTTGCATGTTTTCGAGACGAGCACCAATCCGCTGGGATTGTGCGTCCTCTGTCCACATAGTAATAAAAGTCTACTTGCGTTTCCCGGGAGGAGAACTGGACATGTTCAGGTGGGTCTTATGAAATTCATGGAAGTAAATTGGTTTAATTCTTTTATTTCTTTTTTAAAGATTGTTGACTTGGCCAACACAGAACGAGCTCCTCTGGAAGTTGTTGCTCATGAGGCATCGATCAGTTGCATTGCATTGAATTTACAGGGCACTCGCTTGGCTACCGCCAGCGAGAAGGGCACTCTCATTCGCATTTTCGACACTGACAATGGCAAAAAAGTCGCAGAACTTCGACGAGGAAGTAATCAGGTAAGAGTTGGCGTTGAATGATTTTGATTTTATGATTTGTTTCACATGTTATCTATCGAGTTTCAAGACACAGAGTTTTCCAACACAGTATATCATATCAGAGCAAAATTCCGATATTGCTATTTTGTCTTTTTTATTATTTTTTTTGTTAGTATTGTCACTTTTCACGACCTCCGTGAAATGTTAGTTGTAATAACAAGTTTCGAGGCTCTTGATAAAGATTTTTTCCTTTTTGAAACTAATGTAAATATAGCAGAACAATCTAAAAAAACAACAACTTTGTATTGCAGTATTCGCATGTGACAAAAATTAAGATATTACAACAACATTTTTAGGAAAGAAAAATTCCTGCCTTAGACATTTTCCTTGGTAAAATTCCACTCATAAAATACTAAGGATGTGTTTTTATGAGAGTATTATCTTACGATCATTAAAAAAACCTTCCTTAAAGCGTGAAGTGGTTCATTTTTCTGTCTACCTGTGATCAAGGAGTATTTTGACGTTACAACCCATGGGCTTTCCTAGAAAATTATAATACCCAGAGTATGGAAAGCCCAAAAACAAATCCACATTTATGTGATGTTTTAATGGTTTTGCTGAAATATATGTTTATTGTCCAAGAAAATTAATCCCCCAGTTTGAAAATGTTAATGTGCTGCGAAAGGATCCGTTCGATAACCCAGGTTTGAAAAGTGGTTCATAATTTTTTTTCTGAATTATTTAAAATAAGTTTGAATTGCGTTAGCGTCAACGAGTTAGTTCCCAATACTTCTTTCTATTATTTTGATGGTAGTCCAAACTTCCATTGATAATGGAACGGTTTATGTTGTCTTTTGAGGCATTAATTATCCGTCCTTATGAAAACACCTACAAGAAAACTCTTAAATTAAAAGTTAAATCTGACCTTCGAAGATTAGTTTACATGTTTGTTGGGTACTTTTTTTAGTTTTCTTTTTTCACGTGACAATATTTTAATACACATTAAACTGGTTGACAAGGTTTGTTATCGACTGTAAAACTATTTTTTTCAGAAGAGTTTTGATGGCCTTAGTTTTTGTTCGACTTCAAATTCACGTCAGTCTTTAGAAATATCATCTTTAAAAAATAATACTTATGGCCAAAATAATAGATACCCTCTCTAGTTTTTGATAATATTGTGTATAGTACTTAAAGTAGGCAAATATTAAAAAATAATAGTGTTATATATTGATAGTAAGTATGTTCTTAATCTATTTTATATAAACAAATTTAAAAACTAAAAGAGGTGTGCAAAATTTCGTAGTCCATTTACTTTAGGCTTCCCAACAAGTTGGTCATAATAATAGCAACACTTGATTAATTTAACACAAACCAACACACTTTAATAACCAATTAATTTTTTTTATTTATTAGCAATGAATATTTAATATTTCGTTGAAAACCCTTTATTTTTCAACACTGCATCCATTCGATTTGGCATAGAGTCTACCAAATTCTTGTACTTTCTTGTGGAATCGAATACCACACATTTTGGGCTTACTTACTTAGGGTGGCGCTACAGTTCTGTGTGAACTAGGGCCTCACCCAACAAACTTCTCCATCTAGCTCGGTCCCTAGCTAGATGTCTCCAGTTTCGCGCTCCAAGTTGGGTGAGGTCACCTTCCACTTGTGCGCGCCACCTGATCAGCGGTCTTCCTCTACTGCGCTGTCCTGTGGGTGTGGATTCGAAGATTTTCCGGGCCGGAGCATTGGTTTCCATGCGCTCTACGTTACCCAGCCATCTCAGTCGTTGGACTTTTACCCTTTTGGCTAAGTTTACGTCTTCTCCTCCACTCCCCTTCAATGCGTACGGGACCGTAGATCACACGAAGAACTTTTCTCTCGAAACGACCCGAGGTGCTTTCACCCGTTTTTGTCATAGTCCATCCTTCTGCACCGTTAAGCAGGACGAGGATGATAAGGGTCTTATATAGCAACACTTTGGTCCCTCGAGGGAGGATTTGACCACTCAATTGCTTTCTTAGTCCAAAGAAACAGCGGTTAGCAAGAGTTATTCTGCGTTTGATCTCAGCGCTGGTGTTGTTTTCTGTGTTTACAGCGGAGCCTAGGTAGACGAAGTCCTTGACTAACTCAAAGTTACGTCTGTCGATGGTGACGCTTTGACCAAGACGTCGGTGTTGTATGTCCTTTCTTGACGACAACATGTACTTTGTTTTGCCCTCATTAACCGTTAAACCCATTTTTGCCGCCTCTGCCTCAATACTCATAAAAGCCCTATTGACATCACGCTGAATTCTTCCAATTATGTCAATGTCATCAGCATATGCCAGTAATTGGACAGACTTTTGAAAGATAGTGCCTCTAGTGTTGACGTGTGAGCTCTGCACTATTCTCTTAGGTACGGTGTTAAATTACATGACAGCGCATCACCTAGTCTTAAACCTTTTTTGACATCGAAAGGTTCTGTTAACTTGTTTCCAACCTTTATGGAGCAGCATGAACTTCTTGGACAATTCTCCATATATCCGCTTTGGTGGTAGGTTTATGCTTACTAACCTCAATCTTCAGTTCATTCCAGTGGTTCTCAATAGAATCTAGATACGTTGATTGAGAAGGCCACTCCAAAAAATCAAATCAAATGGGGTGGCGCAACAGTCCGTTGTGAACCAGGGCCTAGTGACTTACAACTCTCAACCATTCCTGTGTGCGAGTACTGTTGTCAGGAATGGAAGGGACCTACAATTTAATTTGAGAAAGCACTTTTTCATGACAAAAATTACTCTTGAAGGATTTGTCAATTCGTCGCAAGAGGAAAATTATTATTTTTTTTTTTTAATTAAGGTGGCACACGCAGGGATTGAACCCAAGACCACTCCATTATGTCCAATTTGTTTTCCTGACACCAGAGCTTTGTTGATTTTGCCGTATGCTTAGGGTCGTTGTCTTGCTTGATACTCCATTTAAGTGGCATATTTTCGTCAGCAAACGGAAGCATAATATTTTGCAGCATGTCCACATACGACTCCTTTGTCATTATGTCATCTATAACGAATATTGGACGAACGCCCCACCAAGAAATACAACCCCATAACATTATACTGCCATGCTTCACGGTTGGTTTTGTGTACCGCGGATTGTAGGCCTCGCACTTTGGGCGACGAACAAACTGTTTTCCATCCATTCTGATACATTTATTTTCGTTTCGTCGCTCCAAAGCACATTTCTGTTTTACCTTTCCTCACCAACGTAGCTTTGTCTCTTGCAGTCATTTTAGACGGACGCCCTCTGGTTTCTTCATCATTTTTGGAGTTTATAGCAAATAGTTAGTCCACAACTGAAATCTTTTGCTAATATCTTGTTTTTGTTTTTATTTATTCATCATGCTTTTTTTTTTATTCATTTTTATTAATTCATTCTTAAACCTATCTTAAAGCTAGACAAAAATTCATAAAACTAGCCTAATTATCCATAACTTACAACTAACTTAATGGTCCCATACGGACACTCTAAGTTAAAGTATGATACTAACTAAGTTAAACTATGATACTAACTACTAATGCCTTTCGGCCCTAAGATCTATTTTACTTCAATTTAAATTGTATTTATTAGAAAATTATGAGAAAAAACTAATATCAAGGTCATTTTTTATTTTTACTAAAAAACTACTTAAAATAAGGTCCTTAATATAAAACTTAAAACTAACTTAAACTACCTATTCTACCTATAAACTACTTAAAACTAGAACAACCACAGCAGCAAATCTAACATTTTTTGTTTTTATATTTTATTGTCTTTTTTTTAATTTTTATTTTTTTATATTCCATGTTTTTTTTTTTTATTATTTCAATTTTTTGGGAGTCGCATATCCACGGTTCTTCGTCTGACGTGGTATATTAACGGAACTGCCAATCTATCCTGTATCAGATCATTTATATGTCTGTCGAAACATAAATACTGATCTAACCAGATACCGAGGTACTTCACTACACTTTTGCTCGCCAATGGCTGCCCGTGAAGATCAACGATGACCATATTGCACCAATTCTTACACGTATCCCTCGTGGCCCTAGCCAACGGAGTCCGGAACAGAATTGTCTCTGACTTCTGGACATTTATTTTCAGTTTCCAGTCGTCGCAATATCGCTGAATCTTGTCGAAATCACGCTGCAAGAGAATTCTAATAACCTCAACCTTTCGGGCCGTTCTGTACGCAATTAGATCGTCGGCGTACGCAATTGCCTTTGTAAGACTATCTATCAGATCGCTGGTGTAAATGCTGAATAGAATCGGCGAAGTCACCGCTCCCTGTTGAAGACCATTTTTAATTGAGAATGTTGTGGTAGAAGTTACATTGCCACTTTTGACAACAAACTTTCTACCGTTAAGCATATCATAAAGTATATACAACAATGGCTTGCTTATGCCAAGCCTGCTCAGTTTTAGGTAAAGACCCTCTAACCATACGGTGTCAAAGGCCTTTTCCAAATCAACCAGAACAGCACCTGTGCATTGTTGTTTTGATTTATTCCATTGGATATCAGAAACGAGTTTAGACGCAGCATGAATTGTGTCATGACCCGCCTTGAACCCGAAGTGTTTATCCGGAATTATTTTGTTGTCCGCAGCCCACTTAGTCAGAGCCCTATTAATGATTTTTTCGAAAACTTTGCTGATGCTCGGAAGAAGACTTATCGACCGAAGATTTGATGATTTGGAGATGAGCTGAAGCTCAAACTTCGTCACTAACAAGGGACTTGGTCCCGTTTGCTCGGCGATTATGGCATTTGCCAAGGAATCGTCATTGAACCGCATGAAACCGCGGTTCTCAGATCGCCATTGTGTCATATCATTTCGAAGGTAAAAGTGATTAAGTAGGGCTGTGTTTTCTAGATCGTGGTTGGGGCGAATGCTAACATTCACCTTGTACACTTGCTGGAAAGCAGCTCCCACCGCCTCCACTTTTTCCTTCGGATTTTCAATTGTGTAAAAGTCATCGTCAAAGATGGCTTCCTCTGGATCTATTTGCGCTGTCCTGAGTACGTTTCTGTTCTCTTCAGTTCTTTGGAGTTTAAGACACGGAAGGTCATTATCGTTTTTTTTCCTGAATATCTTGTTGATTTTGGGGAACATACTGGGGTCACTCGAAATAACTGACCGGATCTTGCGGTCCCAGTACTTGTTAATTGATAGCCTGTAGTTCTCCTTAATCAACAGATTGGCATTTTTTATTGACGACTTCAGTGTCCTAACCTCTAAGTCGTGTGGGTCTGTAAGTCGTCTGTACAAGTTTTTGAGTCTTGTCAGTGAGCCCGTCCCGTTCTTTGTACAGGCCAGCGCATCTTACTGTAATTGTAACAATGCGTTGCAACGTATTACTCCAACTCCACGCGTTCGTTCGGAATATGCATTACAGCAGCCAGTGATCACTGTCGTACTCGACTGTCTGTAAGCAGTTTCGCGGGTGATTACCCACTTTGTCTGAAACTGTCAGTCTGGTGTCGTACAGCAAAAGGTCCAGAAAGGAGCTGCTTCTTGGATACGATGGCCTTTCAGTAGCCAGCAGGTCGACGCCATATTCAACGCTGTAAAGATTCATCAAATTAAAAAGATGATTACCTCTGGGATTACTATGTTGGTTTCCCCAATCTTCATGTTTTGCGTTCAAATCACCGGCCAAGATGAAATAGTTTTCTTCCAAGCTCAGTTTAAGTTCCCTAAAAACAATCTCGAGTTCTGATGCAAAGTAAGTGACCTGCGGAGCTCCAGCCGCATAAGCCGCAATCATATACATCCGCTTCCCTTGAGAGAGAAAGATGCATACAACGCAAACTTCTAGCGTCTTGAGCTTTCGCAATTCATTGTTGTATATGACTTTATAATTAATGCCTTTTCGTATAAAGAGAGCTACACCGCCCCCTTGAGTGGAGTCGGGCCGGTCTCTTCTTACAATATTGTAATTTTTATGAGTCAATTTGTGTTTGTGGTTTAGCTTAGTTTCGCTAGCCATAAACACATCGGGACTGTAGTCTTTCAACAGTTGGAACATATTGGCTCTTAGTTCAATCCTAATCAGTGAATTTACATTCACAGCTAGTACTTTAAGGCGCGTCTCCGGCAGCGCGCCCATTATGGTCTAAATTGCGCCAGGCAACAAAGAGTAGAGATGATCTACCCTTTTGCCTTGCTCCTTTATCTGACTTTGCAGTCCTGTTAGTTGATCTTGAATGCTCAACAACAAGGCTACAATGTCAGGCTGCACCTCTGGTGCCTTAGGCACAGGGACCTTTGGGGCAACCGTTGGTGGAGCCTGTCTCGTGTTCCCATTCCCTGACATCATTTGGGCGTAGGAAAATTTGGGATCTACGAATTTTATTGTTAAAGCCTGTCGAACTGTTCGACTTCTTTCGGCAACCCCTATAATTAGCCGGGTGCCCTCGGTTTCCGCAAAGGACACACTTGAGCAGGGTCAAATTCTCAACCCGCTCATTCCCCAGCTTGCACTCTCCTTCTTTGTGGGTTTCTCCGCACCTGACACAACGCAACTGCATATTGCAGTTGGCATTGGCATGGCCAAACCTCTGGCAGTTAGTATATTGTAAAATGCCGTCGTGCCTTTTTAATGTATCCCAGCGTGCAGCTTGATGGTCGAGAGATTTAATTTTCTTCACACTCTCAAAACTCGATAATGTTACCAAGAACATTGGCAGCCTATAACCCTCTCGCCTGGACTTCACCGTATTGAAAAGCTTGACCCCGATAAAATCGAGATCGTCCGTGGCTTTTTGACGGAGCTCATCTAAGACCTTCAGAAGGACCGTCTTGAATTGTTCTCTCTTAGGCGTGTAGCGGAAGAACTCAGCGGTAGCTTGTTTGAGCACGCCTTTAAGTAAATTGTATTCGGCCAGTGAGAAGCACTGTACCGAATACAGCTTTTCTTTTTCATTTAGAATATTAATTAAAAATTTGCCCTTAGTGGCCGACTTACATACCTGTTTCAAGTCTTGCAGGTCAACCCGGTAGGTCCTAATTGGTGGCACCTTCTCCTTCTTGGGCTGTGGTTGTTTCTGGTGTTGCTGTTGTTGTTGCTGCTTCTGCTGCTGTTGTTTCTGCTGCTGCTGTTTCTGCTGCTGTTGTTGCTGCTGCATTGCTTTAGTTGAGGTCGATAGGCCCTCAACATTTGCCGCTCCTGTATTTTTGGTACCGGGCTTGGTTTGTGGTTGGTTTTGCTGCTGTGGTTGTTGTTGCTGCAGTTGTTTTTGCTGCAGTTGTTTTTGTTGCCGTTGAGCTGCCTCTTGTTGTCGGCGCGCCTCTTGTTTTAATTTAAGCTGGCTGAGGAGGGTCTCCATTTCCTCCTTGAGCTTTCTGAGGTTTTCTTCGAATTGGCTTATGGTTGCTTGTTTGGCTCGCAGGGCCTTTAAAAGTGTTGTCTCCTCTTGGAGGTCCGCCTCTCCCTCCAAAGCCTTCGTTGTCGGCGGGACTGGCTCTGGCTCCGATATGCTTAAATCCATATTCGGAGACCTGAAGAGCCCCTCTCCACCTTCGGAAACATACTCTGTTTTCTCAGACTCGGCGTAGACTGAGAACTCACTCTCGGTGGTAATTCCTCCTTTACCACTCTCCATTTCTTTCCGCATATCCCTCCGCTTAGCGGAGTTGGCCCTCTCCACTTCATTTGGGCTATGCTTCTTGATCTTCCTTTTTTTATTGGTTGTTGCCTTTATCCATTGGTCAGATGCCTGACCTGATGTTGTTGCGGTTGCTTGCGGTACCGCTGCTGGCACCACCGCAACATCGCCCGATGTGTTGGCAGAGGTATCTTTCGATACCCCTGCTTTCCTCTCCTTCTCCATCAGCTTTTCTTCCCAATCAATGAAGTCCACAATTTCTCGATTGTGGAAAAAAGCAAGAATATTTTTCGTGCACTCCGCACGGGATTCGAACCCACGACCTCTGGATCCGTCTTCGGATGCCACTTTTCTTTTTCAAATTCATTTTTATTTATTCAATCTTAAACCTATCTTAAAGCTTGACAAAAATTCATAAAACTAGCCTAATTATCCATAACTTACAACTAACTTAATGGTCCCATACGGACACTAAGTTAAACTATAACAATTAATACTAATGCCTTTCGGCCCTAAGATCTATTTTACTTCAATTTAAATTTTATTTATTTTTGTATTTATCAGAAAATTTGAAAAAAAAAACAATTTTTACTTAAAACTACTTACAATAAGGTTCTTAAAATAAAACTTAAAGCTAACTTAAACTACCTATTCTACCTATAAACTACTTAAAACTAGAACAACCACATCAGCAAATCTAACTATCTAACATTTTTTGTTTTTAAAATGTTGTTGTCTTTTTTGTGTATCTTTCTTTTAATTTTTTTTTTATATTCCATGTGCCACCATGCCTTATCTACTTAAAACTAAACCATAAAACTATAAAACAAGTTTGTAAGCCGTCCAAGGCTTAAAACCCCATCCCGATCAGGTGCCGATTGAAGCCACCAAAACTGGTTCTCCTGCTTCACCCTATCAGTTCGGTCCCGTTCGGACACAGCCCTGCTGAACCGATGAGCTCTGCTCCGCCTTGTGTCTTGACGTCCCGATTAGGGGAACTGCCAATCTATCCTGTATCAGACCGCATCTGTCTCAAAAGAGGAATCCCTCTGGTGGAATGACGCCGCTCAAGCGTGAATTTTCAAAATACTCGTCGTTCAGATAGAACGCCCCGAAAATTAAATTTTTGGTCGAAGACATAGCTCTTGCAATGTGACCTCTAACGAGTTTTATTACGAAATCGTCAATTCTGTTGATTCGTGCCCCGTAGTATAGGACCTCGTTGGAATAGTAATGCACGTAAGACGATTCGGCGCCATAAACACTGCAGCTCCAACACCCGAAACTTCTTCATCTGGGAAGGGGCAACGTTGAACCAAACAACCATAAACGATCATTGCCCTTATGAGGGCAATGTATCAAATTACCTTCACTCTGGGGTCAAGCCGACTGCTAAAAAACAGTCGTTTCGTCAGAGCGAAGGCTCCTATGGCCCTGGTGAGAGCAGCATTTATATGTCTATCGAAATATAAATACTGATCTAACCAGATAGTCCAACGCACAATCACGCTACCGGTACTACAAATTATGAATTACAAAATTATATAAATTAAAGTTATCCAACATTGTTATTATTTTTATCGCATAAAGTTTTCCGTTCCATTGAGCCTTTTTTTAATTTACACAGGCTAAATGATTTATCATTCCCCTTGATATATCGTGAGATATACAGAAGAGAATTTAAGAAAAGATACCGCACATTGGTCTTAAAGTTCTGAACTTGCAAATGGCACAGAAACAAGCACATTCTTGAAGTGCTGTTGAAGAAGCAATCTCTTTACCTTACACTAAAAGAAATTAGGTAGCGCAACTTCAAGCGGGTGGTACTACTTATCTTAATATTATTTCAAAAGTTAAGATCAAGTGTAAAATGATGAGAATTCCTTTACGTTCGAGTGTTACGAAAGATTATTGAAAGAAGGGGGAATTGTATTTTCTTTCTTCAATTAAAGTTTTTATATAAAATCACAGATACAAAAAGAAACGAAGGAAAACTTAACGCAGGTGTACAAGCGATGTAAAAGTTTCGGTGGTATTTCTATAGAGTTTAATTTTAAGTAAATGAAAAAAAAAAAAAAAACTGTATACATTTTTTGACATTAAACCCGAACTTGTATTTATATTTTATACTTATCAGGCAACGATTTATTGCATCAACTTTAATCACCAATCTACAATGCTTGTGGTATCTTCGGATCACGGAACTATACATGTCTTTAATTTGGAAGATCCGAAGCCAAAAGAATCTTCAATTCCTATCATACCAAAATATTTCTCTAGCCAATGGAGTTTCGTCAAATTCTCCATTCCCCAAGGACCGCCCTGTGTCTGTGCATTTGGATCCGACCCAAATTCCGTAATTGGTAAGTTTTCTATCTCAAAGAAGACTAAAATTGTGATTAATTATTTTATTTTCTTCCCCCAACAGCGATATGTGCTGATGGACATTATTATAAGTTTGTTTTTAATAACAAAGGTGATTGCAGTCGTGATGTTTGCACGCAGTTTTTGGAACTTACCGATGAGCATTCTTAATTCAAAGAAAGAGGAGAAAGCTGAAGAGAAGAATGTTAAGAAGAAGTAGAAATCTAAAACGTGATTTGTTTTATTAAAAAAAAATATTAAATATTTTACTATATTATTTACTTAGTAACATTTATATTGATCTTACTCAAAATATATTATTTTTATGGTACTAAACAAAGGTCTGACATTAACTAACAAAATCGATTTTTCTCGTTCCAAGATTGAAGACTATTTACGATCAAGTTTATCTTTTTTTGATATAACTCTTGCCTGATAAGAGATTCACATTAACGTTATCCCAAAACCAGTAAACATTTAAATCGATTTAATCAGACTTTTGTCTTAGTATCACAGATTTAAGACACTCTAAAGAAACAAACAAACAAATATAAATAGAACAAAATCCCTTAAACAACACACATCCATGCTTTAGGTATTTTACTTTAAGCTTTTAAAAAAATACCTATGTACCCCTCTGCAGTGTGTAGTATCAATATTCACAACAACAATTTATTGTTTGTTTATAATTTTATAGAAGTTATCATTTCGTAAACGTTGGCGTTTAGATATCAAAAATATATAAAAACAAAATTGGTTACTTGATTCGCCTCTGATAATAAATTATCAGTATATGAAATTTATATTTTATTTTAATTAAAAATTTTTCACATTTAAATTTATATTTATATACACAAAGAAATATATATTTAATTATAAAGAAACAAAATATTACAAGTAATATTATAAATTTAAGGAAAGATGTCATAATGTATAATTACAAGAACAAAACAAACAAAAAAAGTAAAAAATATTATACAAGCGGTTATGAAGCAATAAAGAGTTATTACAAATTATACCAAAAGAATTTTGGTTCTTCGAAATTTGTTTGAGTTGTTTTTTGTTTCATCCTAGGAGTTGAAAAATAATTTTTAAAGAAGCTCTACATTGGAGCCTTAAAAGGTGAAAATAAAGAACCATCATGAAACAAAGACTCTCGTTTTGATGGAGCTTTAATCCACCTTAATTCAAGCTTTAAATTTTATCTAACGTTAAAACTAAGTAACTCTTAGCTATGGATGAGGCTGATGAAAGGTACAGTTTTGAAGAAGATGTCTTAAGTAATTAGTGCTTACTTTAAAATGAATAAGGTTATCATTTAAATTGACATTCCGTAGAGGGTGATTAATGGATTCATTTGAGCTATCAAAGCTGCGGTGGTGAGTATTTATCAAATTACTGGGGTTATAGTTAAGGTAAATGGAATTATAAAGATAAGAAAAGTTAATAGATCCAGAAAGTAGTTTATGGATAAACAAGATCTAGGACATCTGTCTACGTTCTTCCAAAGTCCTTAGATTAATTAATTTAAGGCGTTTTTTATATGGTGAAAGCATCATGCTAAAGAAGCGTCTTGAACGCTTTCAATTGAATTGAATGTGTTCTCCTTGGTAAGGTGATCATACTTAAGAGGCGTATTCAAATAGGGGAAGGACAAAGGTGATGTAGAGAGATCGGGTAACGAAGGAGTTGAATAATTATTTTGACCAACGTTTTGCAAAGACGAGTGTTGAGCACGGAAATGTATGTCTCTGCCCAAGTTCGCAAATAACCTCAAGGAAGGAAATAGGTTGGTTATGGAGACATCATTGACGGAGTGAAGTTTTTACTCGTTTTCGTGAAAAAGTAATTAACTAAGAAACCTCAAGGTTTAGTTGAATAAGGTAAAAATCATGCGTCGACATAAAGGATTTTAACAATTTTGTGCCATCGGCATAGAAATCAACTTCATTACAGTTTTGGTAAAAGACAAATAGAATTGGACATAAGTGGGTACCTTGTGGTACGCCAGAGTTAGCAAGAAAAGTGTTGTAAAAAATGGATCGGAAAAGAGAGGAGGCTAATTCGAAGTTGGCCTTAAGCTAAGAATATTTAGAGTTATTTTAAATTGGAATTCCTTTAAATTCTTTATATTGTGCGCATACTCAAGTGGTAAAACTTTAAAATGATAAAACACAGTGCGACCAGTTAATAAAGTGGGCATGAATTAAGATAGAGTAAATCATTTTACATTCATATTGTAAAGTTAAGAAATAATCTCTGTACGTCCGATACTGAGATGAAGGAAACACTTTGGAGGATTCCAAGAATTACGGGTATTACAATTGAATTGTTTGAGGGGAGGAGTGCATCTGACAATTTTAAAAGAAACTTTTCTATGTTTCCACTAAGGCACATCTCCTTATCTAGACGGGTTTTACTCGCTTTCGTGAAAAAGTCTGACATTTGCTTATATTTAGTTATCACCAGGCTGAGAAACCCCAAAGCCTAGTTGAATAAGGTAAAAATCATGCATCGACGTAATGGATTTGAAAATTGTTTTGCGATCAACGTAGAAATCAATTCCATATCATTAATCGTAAGGAATAAATACAAGAGGAGATAAGTGGTTACCTTGTGGTATGCTAGACGCTAGAGCATTTAGAAATATACTTAGATATACTTCTCTATGTGCCACAATTAGCTAGAAAAGAGTTGTACAAAAATGGTTCGGAAAAGAGAGAGAGAGAGAGCGAATCCAAATTTAAAAGATATCAAGAATATGGTGTTAAGCCAAGAATTGTTATAGACTCGTATATGGTTGGCCAAGATATTGTCCAAGAACTAATCAAAATGAAAAAATAAAGTTAGACAACTTTTTCAGAAGACGACCTAAAGAAAATTCATGGTTTGATTCGAGCTGTAAAGAGTTTATTAGGATTAATGAAGTTAGTTTCCGGATTTATAATGCCAACCCTACTGAGGAAAACCGGAATGTTCAAAAAAGCTAGAAAAACTCGTAACGGCCACATTCGACAAACCAAAGTTTTACATGACCAGAAATTAAGGCAAAAAATACGACAATGTCCTAAAGGTAGTAAAAATTTCTGGTAGTTTGTAAAAAACGTACGAAACACCGGAGAGTGTCAAGAGTCCTTCTGTTCTTGAGAGCGTAAACTATTCTATGTTATTCTATGAATCCTCCTCTTCCTCTAACTATCGTCTAATAGCACTCACGTCCCTTCTTTCCAAGGTCATGGAAATGCTGATCAATTTTCAGCTTAAGAAATATCTTAAAAAACGGAAGCTTCTTAATGACCGGCAGTATGGCTATCGTTGCAATAGATCCACTGGTAATTTCATGGTTTATCTCACCGAACAGTGGAATAAATCTTAACATCGCTTTGAAGAAAGTAAGATTAATTCACTATTTGAAAGGCATTTGATAGAGTTTGGCATCAAGCTCTCTTATCGAATATATTGATGAATTTCTTCTTTGCTGGGTTAGAAATTACCTTTAGGACCTTATAATTATTGAAGTAGTATTGGACGGGTTCAAATCTGGTAGCCACAACATAAACGCTGGTGTGCTCCATGGCTCCGTTTTGTCTCCAACTCGTTCCTTATATTCTTTTGAAACTTCTAACCCACTACATTGTTTCGCTTATCTTCATCTTTGTTCTTCGGATGTGGACTACCAACGGCAGCGTATGATAAGTTCATTAAATTCTGATCATGACAGAATTGTTCAATGGGGATTCAAAAAACGTGTAGAATTTAATGCTCCGAAAACGCAATGCTGTCTACTGTCACAGAAGCGTAACCCTCCTCCAATGCCACTATCCATGAGGGGTTCTTGAATCGAGGAGTATGTGCATCACAAACTACTTGTTGTGGAGTGATCAAATATTTGACATCGCCAAAAATGCTGCTAAGTGTATCATTTTTGATAGATCTTTTAGATGCCAGTCATTTTTAAGTGGTATACGCTGGTGCGCATAAGATTATATCATCTATGGATGATGGGAGTTGAAATAAGGAAACATTTCTAGTATTTGATTGGCCAGCTGCCAAAAAATTCTCTTTCAATTAAGGATACTCAAGTCAAGTCGCTTTATGTCAGAATGAAAGAAAATAATAATAATACAGTCTTATTTAAAAACGCTGTATAGAGCCTACATATAGATTATGTAATCTCTATAATGCCTCTAAACGCAAAAATGCTATTTATAAAACTTATGCAAGGTTGCATAGTCCCATAATAAGCTAAACGCGTTTTGAGGTTGAATAGAGCCTGCATAAGGAAATTATTGTTGTTATTATTTCGTAAATGTCATTTTGATTTCTCTCCATTATTTAAATTCAAAAGAAAACAATAATGCCTTTCCAATTTAGCTCATTTATTAACGATTTTAATAATTTAAATCGCGTTTTACCAACTCCGAGAAGTCGGAAAGTTTATAAAAAAAGGTTCAACCCAATGAGCCTAAGAAATGAAGAATTTAAAAAAATATATAGATTTTCAAAAAGGAATATAATAAAAATAATTGAAATTATCCGTTCGGATCTCAGCAGCGATAATAGAGGAGGCCACATACCCATAGATATCCAAGTAATGGCTGCAATAAGATATTGGGGACGGAACGAGGTAAGTTTGTACTAAATGTTCACACCAATTCGAAATCCTAACCTTTTATGATTTGTTTATAGATTCAAGACGATGGAGCAGACACCCATGGATTTAGCCAACCTACGCTTTGCCAAATTTGCAAGCGAGTGGCAAGAGCATTAGCTACCAAAAGACCTTTGTTAATTAAAATGCCAACTTCTTTTTCGGACCAGATATGAACTATAAACAAGTTCTCTCAAATACGGGAGTTTCCAAAGGTGGTTGGGGCCATTGACTGTACTCATATAAGGATCCCAAAAGTAGGTGGCCCATCAGGGCAGTACTATATTAACAGAAAAGGGTACTACTCGCTGAATACGCAAGTAGTGTGCGACGCATCCCTTAAAATTAATGACATTGTTTGCCGCTGGAGAGGGAGCACTCATGACTCACGAATTTTTAGGGAAAGCAGAATCAAACAACGATTTGATGATGGGGAGTTCAATGGTCATTTGCTTGGGGATGGTACTAATATCCTCTTTACCCCCGTTTTGAATCCTCGAACGGATTCTGAAATAAGATACAATATAGCTCATATAGCTACTCGTAACACGGTCTATAATTTATTTATTTTGTGTACACTTCTAATTCCGTTTAATGTTTTGTGAAAAGAGAATTTGAAAATCCTGAGGAGTGTCTTGTATACAATTATGTTTTTTGTAGTTTTTTGCAAGACTGACTAAAGGTTTGCATCCTACGAACTAACCATTAGACCACGGGTACTACAGAGTTTTCCGATAAGAGTTCTTAATTTGAATAGCCCACTTTTTGGTCAGTTGTCAGTTTTTGACACTTGAGAAGTACAACTATAACATTATTAACAATGGCTGCGTTCAATCTGAGACAGATAGGGTATCCGGATACCTTTTTGTTAAAGTTTTACGTGTAAAATAACAGCTATTCAAAAACAGCTGATATGTCAAAAAAGGAATCCAAAGGTATCCAAGAATGTCTGGCTTATTTAGGTATCTGACAGAACAGCTGATTCAACAAATGCTTAAATTTAAAGAAACTTAAAAATTGATTTCAGATTTTTGTATTTGTTGGTAAACAAAAAGATACAAAAAGTTAGTTGAAGATGTATTTTAGGACGTTCTGTACATAATAGACGATAAAGAAGCTATTTGCCTCCGAATTTTAGAGGGTAATTATTAACTATATCTAGGTATTGTCACTTCATAATAGTCGTCATTTCTGTTGTATACGTGTGTAAATCGTTTAAAACCGGAGATTTCGCATGTAAATTATTAAACGTATAGAATTCCAACTAAGCTAAGAGGAAATTAAACATAGATTACAGATTAGGGTTATCTCGTATATATTAAATTATTACGTACCTATCAATTCATCATCGTCTGAAAAATCAGTTGAATTATCTATTAAATGTTTTATCTTACAATAATTTTGACTTCGAAGCTTAAAGTTGTTTTTTTTTGACAGCTATCTCATTACAACTCTCCAACTCGTTCAACAAAGTATCTAAAAATCAATTATTCAGGATACCCTATTGATGCTTATTACTTACTTACTTAAGTTGGCGCTATAGCCCGGGCGGACCTGGGCCTCAACGAACATTTTTCTCCAGCTGTCTCCAGTTTCGCACACCAAATTGGTTGAGGTCCTCTCCCATCTGGGTGTGCCACCTGAGTCGCAGTCTTCCTCTACTGCGCCGTCCCTCGGGATTGGATTCGAAGACCTTCCGAGGTGTTGATTATGCTTATTATGAACATAGAAAATTCAAATAGTTTGATGCGTAACTTAGCAATTTCATTTCATCTATTTCTCTAAATTACTTATGGTTCAACCGGGATCGAATAAAATACATAACTGACCTTTACCCATCTAGAACTTCATATAAGAAATAAGACGTTTCAACATAATTTGTATTGTCAGGCTACATGTCTGCTTTTAGTTATTAGAAATGTCACACAAAAAAAACCTCTGAAAGTGCCACCGTGCGTAGTCTATATCATTTTAATAGATGGATATAACCAAATCAGTGGCCTAAAGTCTCTTCGTGTGAAATAGATACTACTATTAATCTTGTGTTTCCAGCCTTACAGAATTCTATTCCAATTTTCATCTTGGCTGTCAACCATCGCTTTCTGTCAAACATAACTTTTCTAGCTGACGTGTTGACGCCGAAATAATTCTCAAATAAATTTTGAATACGTTGGAAAAGTGTGTTAAAAACAAAAACTAAAAAAACAATATGTTCGACATTCAAACACACATGGTGCGATAGTTTAAAAATGGAATAAACCGCTAAAGTTTTCATTAAAATATTCAAATTTTTCCCCACAGGACTTTGATGGTCAGCACAAAGCTGAAAAGTACTCTCGCTTCATCATAACACTCTTCGGCATCGTTGGCTTGATTTGGGGTGCTATCATTCAACAATTTTCACAGACTGTGTACATCTTGGGCGCAGGATTCTTGCTCGCTGCACTTGTAAGTTCTTAAACCAATTGCAAAAAAAGAAATTACAATAAAACTTGTTTGAATTTAGCTCACCGTTCCACCATGGCCCATCTATAGACGTCGTCCATTGAACTGGCAAAAACCACGTCCAGAAGTCACAACCAACGGCGAAGAATCAAAGAAAAAGAAGAAATAGTTTTAAGATTTGTAGGCATTCCGAAAAAAATAAAAAAAATCTTCCTCTGAGAAACGAAAATAACGAAAACTTTTTATTATTCTTTATGATTTCCTATATCGGTCTCTTGTAGGATTTCAGCTCATTGTGGTCATAGTACTTGTGGATTAAGTCGTACATGTTCGAGAAGAAATACAACAAGTTATCGTAGTGCCCGTTGTAGGGCCCCGTGGGGCTCATATCCTCCACATCATGATCAATCACACTCGTGATCTGGAAGCAATCGTCACAGATCTCCAGATTCTCAAATCCTCTATAGTTTTTGTTCAAACCCCAGGCATTCATGTGGACTTCAAGCATAAACTGATGGGCTGCTTCAATTGTGGCGAGGTACCACCGTGGGCTGCCTTTTTGATGACGCCAAAACTGCGAGCAACGATTTTGCAACACCACCGGCTTCAAACTACACACCCGTTTGTCCTTGTAAATGCTTCGACTTTGATTCCAGGTGCTGTCGATGAGAACTGCTCTCTTCACTGGGAGATTGTCGAAAGTATACTGATGATCTTCCTCCTTGCTGCCGCTTTCGGCATCTGTTAGAACCTCGGGCACCCTCTTCCTCAGAAGAGTGCCCATATTCCACCCGTAGGGAAGTCCAAAGTTGTCGTCGGTCTTTAACCTTACATTCTTGTCGAACAGCTGACCAACCGTCACACTTTCGGCTCCAGGGAATATAAGTACAACACCTTCCTCCTTCGAGTAATCAGGTATATCGGGGTATGTGAAGATCCGGCAGCTATCCGAGGCCAGAACCGCAGCGTGGATAGCAGTGCTCTTGCCATCTATTTCTTTCTTATGTTTTATGATATCTATTTTAACAGGAAGCGTGACTTTGGGCAGGACTGTGCCAAGTTCTCCCACGGGGACGTAACAGGTGTAGCAGAAGAATTTGCGGGAACGATAGCATTGGGGACAGGGATAGCGGCCGTCGATGGTGTCTAGGATTGAATTGTCGTCGATTTTCATGCCAACGAATGGATGCTTTCTGGGCGCCAGCACCATTTCGAGGGCATGACTCATGCGCTGGTTTGGATGCACGGTGACTTTGTTTTATTTAAAATTGTTAAAGAAAAATGTAACAAATTTACTGTGGAATAATACAAATGTTGATATTCCAACTTTTGGTTAACAGTAGTTCAGTTTGATATATTCGCCTGACAGTTGGATGATATGACATTTAGCAAAACATTGGGCGTGTTCAACGGGAATCTTATGTCATTTTCTAGTTTGAAGTAGGGCACTATGGGGTAAGTGCGATCACTACAATGTTGACTGCTGTATTGCTAGAATTTTCCATAATGCAGAAATTAATAACTTCTGCGTTTTGGTCTTTTCTCTCTATCTGACAGCAGCATTTTTATATATAGCATCTTTTTTTGCGTATGGCGTAACAAGTTAGGCACTATCTTTTAAAAGTCTATCCAATTACTCGTATATGATGATGACATTGACATAACCCAAACAATTTAGCGTGATGTCAACTTGGCTTTTGCGAGTTTTGAGGCAGATGGTGCAAAAATGGGTTCAGTGGTTAATAAGGTCAAAACAAAGTGCATGCTACCATTAAGAAAGGACTTACAACACCCACGTCACCATCGATAGACGTAACTCTTGCTAACCGCTGTTTCTTTGGGCTAAGAAAGCAATTGAGTAGTGAAGTCCTCTGTCGAAAGACCAAAGTGTCGCTATATAACACCCTTATCATCCCCGTCCTGCTAAACAGTGCAGAAGCATTGACTATGACAAAAGCGGATGAAAGCACCTTGGGTCGTTTTGAGAGAAAAGTTCTTCGTAAGATCTATGGTCCGTATGCTTAGAAGGTGAGTGGAGTATATGATGGAATCCCGAGCTGTAGGGGCTGTACAGTGACGTAGACTTAGCCAAAGGGATAAAAGTCCAACGGCTTAGCTGGCTGGGTCATGTGGAGCGCAAGAAAACTAATCATCTGTTAAGAACACTTTTATACAACAACAAAATCTATGGATTAAATCAATTAAGATAACTTACAAAAAGGAAGTATGGAATATTATACTATTATATAGGTCAAGATCGCTTAGGGTAAGTGATTTTTTCGATATATTAAATGAATGGGTTCCAAGAAATATAGACAGCAGTAGAGAACACACAATAATAGCTGGAGATTTTAATATTGACTTTAGTAATATTAATAATTATGAAATCAGTTATGTTAATAATTTTCTTTACAATATTGGACTTAAACAGTTAATAAATGAACCAACGCGAATAACACCTACTTCAAGTACTTTGATTGATTATGTTCTTAGTGATTTTACCCTTAATGCTGATGCTAGAGTTAACAGAGATTGTAAAATTTCAGATCATGAATCTATACATTTAAAAATTTTTACAAAACAATCCATTAAATTTGAACCTAAACAAATTAAGTATATTAAGTATGAAAAAAACTGTTTTATTAATGAATATACTAAATATATAACTGAAAATGAGTGTTCTAGCGAAGATCTAAATGTTTGCGCGAACTTATTTGAAGGTGCAATAAAACAAAGTCTGTCGGTTTTAACCAGAAGTTATACTTTGAATGAAAAATGTGCAGAGTGGTTTAATAATGAATTAATTAACCTAAAACATAATAAAGTTATTTTATATAACAAAGCTTTGTATACAAATTTACCAAATGATTGGAACAATTATAAAATTGCTAGAAATTATTATAAAACTCAGTGTAAAAAAACAAAAAATGAGTATATAGAAGCGAAAATAAGTGAAAAAGCAGGTGATCAGAAAGGTCTCTGGAAATCTTTGAAGAGGTATATTCTTAAAGAAGAAAAAAGTGTCGTTAATGACCTAGAGATAAATGGTGTTCAAATAAAAACTGATATTGATAAAGCCAACTCGTTGAACCAATATTTTATTGATAGTATAGTAAACATTAGCGAAAGTATTCCCAAACTAACTTATTCGGATGAAATCCCAATCTATGAAGACATATTCCAGTTTAATCAAATCAATTTAAATGATCTTATAGAAGCAGTGAAACAAATGAATAAGAAAAATGATTGCTCAGGTTTGAACTGCAAGATTGTATTAGATTGCAGTGATGTGATTCTTCCATCACTGCTTAAAATAATAAATTTGTCTTTATACCATGGAGAGTTCCCAGAGAGTTGGAAGAATGCTGATATCATTCCTGTTGAAAAAGTCAAAAATGCTAAAACAGCTGAAGAATGGAGACCAATAAATATGCTACCGACCTACGAAAAGGTATTGGAACACATAGTTTGCGTCCAACTTACAAATTTTATTGAAAATAATAAACTTTTATGTGAAGAGCAATCAGGATTTAGGCGTGGTCATTCGTGTGAAACCTCCATATGCTGGATCATTAATGAGTGGAAAAAGGAAAAGGAAAAAGGTAACACTGTTCTGGCTGTTTTCTTGGACCTCAAACGTGCGTTTGAAACCATTGATAGGGAGATACTTTTGAGAAAATTATACAAATATGGTATTCGTGGAAATGAGATGAAGTGGTTTAAAAGTTATTTAACTGACAGAACTCAAAATGTTAAGATTGATGATATTACCTCCAGTACCCAAAAAGTGTCTATTGGTGTACCCCAGGGAGCGGAACTTGGAGTTTTATTATTTTTGTTGTATATTAATGATTTTGGAAGATGTTTAACACGTTCAAAAGTATGTTTATTTGCCGACGATACTCTTATTTATATCTGTGGTCGCAACTTAGAGTTCTGTGAGGAGAATATGCAGCTTGATATGAATGGTGCGAACAATTGGTTGTGCAAGAACAAATTAAAAATAAATATCAACAAAACCAAGTGCATGTGTATAAATAGCTTAGAATCAAATGTAACCCTTTCCTTAAATGGCGAAACAATTGAAAGAGTAAGCACAGTCAAATATTTAGGAGTGTTCATTGACAGTAAACTTAAATTTGATTTTCATTTAAATAAACTTTGTAACAAAATTTCAAAAAAAATAGGTTTCTTGACCAGAATAAGAAAAAATATTTCTCAAAATTGTGCTTTGACAGTTTACAATACTATTGTATTTCCTCATTTCAATTACTGTTCATCGATAATATATATGAGTAGTGTTGGAAATCAAAATAAACTTCAAATTTTGCAAAATAAAGCAATGAGAGTAATTTTAAAATGTGATAGAATGACGCCAATTAATCAAATGTTGCTATCTCTGAAATGGCTAAATGTTGATCAACGTCTTAAATTCAATACGCTTATCATGATTTTTAAAATCAAACATAATATATATCCAGTATATTTACAGAGAAATGTGGAGTACATAACCAACAGTAGATACTTGTTGAGAAATCTTGGTGACTTCCGACTTCCGCTGTACAGAAGAGCTCAGACCCAAAACAACTTACTATATAAAGGTCTTCAACTTTTCAATATGCTTCCTAGTAATGTGAAAATAATATCTATATTGAATGTATTTAAATCAAAAATTACCTATCTTCTTTATAATAACTTAATTTAAAGACTGAATTGTAAATTAGAATTAAGAGTTTTTTTTTTTAAACTAATAAATAAATTACAATTACAATTACAATTAATGCTTCGGCGTAGAAAGTCTTCGAATCCACTCTCACAGTGAGCTAAACGGAGAAGTTTCTGCGGTGAGACCCTGGTTCACGCAGGACTGTAGGTCCACCTTAAGTAAGTAAGTATTGATTTCATTTCAATAAGTCGGAAGTAGTTGAGCGTATGAACAAAATTATTGAGGTAACTATTTTAGCAAATTTAACAAAAATACTATGCGGCCACAAGATTATAAGAGACTCTTTAAATAGTGTTAAGAACACCAAAAGGAAGGTATTTAAAAACTACTGCAACGGTAGTTTGTACTTCTTTGCAGTAAGCTTAATTTTGTTTAACATTCGGACATAATATCTAAAAATCCAGATAATTTTTCAAAAAATGGATTTAGAAATAAGTTGTTTGAATTAAAACAAAAATAAGTAAAATTGAAATATAAAAATGGCAAATCGTTGTTCGTTTATTGCGATCGATAAATTGCTTAAAATATAATCGTTTAGATCGTAAACTTATTTTTATTAAAAACATGGTGTATATGTTAAAATGTATGTTTTTGTTAAATGTATATGTTTTTTTTTACATGCTTTACATTATGGGTGGAATAAAATTTCATAAGGTACTTAAAGTTTAAATTCCTTTTGACTTCTATGCATCTTCACTACATACGAGCTAATTTGTTTCTTCTTGATTGTACAATATTTATAATCGATATGCTCAACCATGCAAAAACTGCTAACCATGTGCCGATAAGTGAAAAATAGAGACAAGTCGCCGTGTGAATTTGTCCATATCTACGACGTTCATATCTGTCACTTGTGACAAGGAAATCCATAAAGTCAAAAACTGCTGCACATGAAAGACGGCCTTTTATCACTCCGACAATTCGTCCTACTCCTTGAATTTCTTTTAAAAGTGTAGCTCGATATTGTTCACAGGTTGTATTAAAGCCATCTGTGTAAATAGAGGCATGCACCAGGGTGTATAGGAACATGACACATGATATGACAGCTGCAGGTGTCCAATAGTAGGGTGATATACCGTTGTTTGTCATTTCCGATTCAGTTGTTACGACAATCATGTCTCCCGATCTGGAAAAGAAAAGCAAAGGGCTCTGAATTAAAACAAATAATTATGTGATGATAACATAAATTAAATGCATCCAAATCTTAAAAAATGTTAAAGCACTCTGTCCAGTTTATGAGAAAACTTCATGTTCATTTTCCAACTCCTCGAAAATGTACTGGTGGCTAATTGACCGAATGATCTGGATTGAGAACAATCGATTTGACAGTTAGTGTCATTTTGCGCAAAATATTGTGGATTACATTTCATTGAAGAATATTTTGTACATATTTCAATATCTTTCTTAATTCGAATACAATGTTTTCTTATTTCATCGAGTGATCATAACAATAATAAAAAGAACATAATATCAAGAAATTTTATTTGTGACTATAAGTAACCTCACGAAACCTAACGTCAAAGTTATAGAACTTTTAAATTAAAATAAAACTGCTAAAACACCGATATTAAGGCAAAATCTAAGTGAATAATATAAATATTTAACTAATCTAGAAAAATATACTCACAGCTTTTTCAAAAACCCATTTTCTAGCTTAAGCCTTAATTTTTTGTAATAAAAATAGCTTGATCTAAAATATAGTAGAAAACACTCCAAAAACATCAAGATTTTTTTCATAATAGTTCAAAAGGTTTGAGCAGTTCTTATTTTGAAGTTATATTAAGTTGTAGGGCGATTATGTCCAAGACAATCGAAAATATATAAAACACCGTCTGATCAATATTCGATATTTCTCGGTTTTTAAAAGAATATAGTCTGTTACTTTTTATTTCCAAGAGAGGTTACTTTTTTATTACTTAGGGCTTCAAGGACCTTTGAGCAAAGGGTGAACATATTTTTCAAATATCTGAATCACTAGGATATCAGTTAAGACACGGTTCTTATTCTTTTTTTAGTTGTCATTGTATAAATATAACTTTGCGTACGTATTAACAAGTGCGGTAGAGCTGTCAAATTCTTAGCTAAACATTTTTAAAAACTTTATAAGTATTGGTGCAAGAAAGTATTGCCAACAATTCCAGATCTGCAGATTTGTTCTTAAATCAAAAATAAATCAATTTATTTTGCCCTATGGAATGCAAACACAGGGTAAATTTGTGTTTGACAGATCTACATAGATCAAAAATAAATTAATTGAATTTACCCATGGAAAACCCTAATAGTTTTCGTTCACTAATGCCGAAATATTGATCAACTGCATTTCTTGTTGTTCCAGGGCTCATGGGTATAATACAATTATGTGGTTAAGCTAAAGCTGGTTAAGCTGATAAGCTGATACATATGAATAAAGGTCCCACCGGTTATAGGAATTTCCAATCAGCAAAATCAACAGTAAAATGTTTGTTTTACGTTTTTCAACACATCAAAGCCAATTCCTTGACGAAGTTCTAAGGCGCCAGGTATAGCCATCATTGAAATCGATCAGGACAAATTTGTGAATCGATATTTGAAGGTGTTTCCCTTTGATTAGAAATGAAAGCTCTATATTGATCGATCGGAAATCACACAAAGAATTTTTTTTTCAGAAAAAACTGTGATTGCATTTGTTTTTCTCTAAAAATGGATTTTTCTATTTTCCGGACGGAAATTCAGCTGATAATTTTCTGTTCAAAAGTGAAACTAATCGTTCCACTGATTTGTGTTGCAATTTCACACAATTCCAATGACAGATTTCTGTCAGTAAAAATTCTTCGGTGGATTTCAATCAGAAAATTGTTTTCAATGACAGACATGTTTAATGATAGCTATAAACGACCTGTCAACAAAATTTCAATGCTTGTTTTCAATGATGAAAACCAATGATAGCTATAACTGGCACCTAAAATAAAACAAATTGATCTAAAAATTTTCGGTTTATATATGGAAGAGCACGAAAAGTCGATAGTTAAATGGGTTTAAGTACTTATGTAAATTTCGCACATTATAAAACTGTCAGCGTCCACTAAATGTTTTATTATGTAGCTCCTATTTATGACTGAGAAATTGGCCATTAGAGTCTTACTTTTAGAAAAATATAAATTTAAAAATATGAATTCTAATGTCAAAGATGAGGAGCTTCGGGTTAGTTAATATCTTCAATTTAATGACGTACATAAATGTTGTAGTTTACAAAAACATGTATCAGTAAAGCATTTCAAGTTCCTACTGTTTTTATTTTTAGGGACAGCTATTATCCTAATCCTCATAAGCTAGATTTGTCCAGGATATGTTGTGTTTTTTTTTATTCACACAAAAAAGCTTACATTTCACCAAACTTGCTTTAGATTTTAGTTAAACCTATGAATATCTAGCTTTAGCTTCTTCAAAAAAAGTTAAAAGCAAGGTTCTTTATGTTGTTTTTGAGAAATGTCAAGACCTAAACTCCCATATCTATTGCTCTACCGTATTTCATCATGCTACAACCATTGGAAGAGCTCCAATTGATTACGATTCTAGAGAAGTAGGTGGATATAAGGCCCTGTTGTATGAAAAGTCACCTCAAAACCAGATGAAGTTGAAGTTTGTAGTGAGTTATACAATAGGTCCTCGAATATATAGAGTTTTTTTGGCGCGGTTAGATTTTGACGATCCGAGGCAGCCATTTTGAGTGAGTGTTCGTTAACGCAAACGTTGAGGCACCCATTATACGGTAGACGTAGTGACCCCAACAGTTGACTTTTCAACGTTTGGTGGCCAAATTTTAGACAACCGGTTAAGTAAACTATCAACCAACACCCGTAAATTCAAAGAACGCCAGACCGGCCGAGAACATCAGGGCGTTCAGCGAAAGTGTACAGCAGAACCCGAGGAAGTCTATTCCTTGCCGTGCACAAAAACTCGGCCTTTCACAGACTTCAACTTGGCGAATTTTGCGACGGAACTTGGGCCTACACCCATACAAGATCCAACTGACCCAGGAGCTTAATGTTAATGACCATAGACAACGCCGTTTGTTAGCTGACTTGGCTTCGAAACGTTTGAAAGAGGACCAACATTTTGGCTGAAAAATCATCGTGACGAGGAGCCTTTTTAGATGAATGGTTCGTACTTTTTTGAAAACGACGTAAGTGAGGCTGTCACCGTCAACAGCGAGCGGTACAAAAGGATGATAACTAATTTCTTTTGGCCCAAATTGGAACATATGGATCAAGACGACATGTGGTTCCAGCAGGACACCGCTAAGGCCACACAGCAAACGACACGACATCTACACACAAAATCTACCCGCCCTTAATTCAAAAAACCTTTATTACCATTATTACGGATAGGTTATCGAAATTTGTACGAGTCTCGAATGGATCTTATGTGATTTTGTTCTCAAATGTTGGTACGATTGATATTGCATTTGTGGCTAGATGGCTGTGTTCGTTGAGTAGTTGTGCATTTGGAATCATGTGTTTTCCATTGGGGAACAAATCAATCTGTCACTGTTGATATTATTTAGTCTTGTTAGTGAAAATGGACTTACTGAGCTTATTTTGCAAGAGAAAACAATAGAAAAGATAATTAAGTTTTGCTATATTTCCACCAAAGGTTTAATTTAAAGCTCGCTTAAACACCACATGTTAATGTAGTAGTCTACGAACAAACCACCTTCTTGAAGTTTTTATTTTATGTCAAATTAATTGTTAACACTTTGAAATCGACTATCATATTAAAAAGACGGGTTTTAGATTTTTTTGATAAATTATTCTGGAAAATATTCAATTGTATCAACTTTCAAATATAAAAACTGGACTACAGTGGATCGTTGCAAAACCATCACACAATTTACTGTTAAGAGATATTTTGTGTTTAATCATAGCCTTAAAAAACTTGTCTTGGTTGTTCTTGTGACAATATGGTTTTGAAAAATATTATTTTATTTAAACATCAGATATCAAAAATCTTAGTACAAATTCAAAATCAAAACCAACAAGGGAACAAATTTTTCCTTAATAAAGCATTGTTCGTTTTTATGGCAGAAAAACGAACTAAATTTTGCCGTCCAGAGTTATTTAAATATTTAAACATTTCGAGATCAAAAAATCTCAACATCTTGAATGAGCATCTGTCGATTAATCCATTTTATATGAAATGACTGAAACAGATATAATTTATGATATAGAGCCAATGAACAAACAATATAAAATGATTCATAATGATTTATGAATGAATTATTTAATTTTTTCTTTTATTTTTTTACGAAAACAAACAAAACAACATACCTCTGTCTGAGTGTCGTAACCCCCTGCTTCCTCTTCCCAGTGCCCATGCAAACTCGATAAACATGATAGATTCCCAATATAACAGCGAAAAACAGAGGCAAGATCAGTCCGTATGTTGCAAAGTGGCAATATGCAATGTGCCCGCCCTCGAATTCGTTATAAGTACTGCGTCCATTCAAAAAACATCCACAATTAGTTTCGGCACAAGCGTTGAGAACGTGTCGCCAATGTATCCATGCAACTCCCGAAGTAATGCAACACAGAAGCGACATAAAAATGATAACTGGGTAGAAGAACGCTAGCAACTTTTCAGCACTATACGTATCCATGATTCATATATGCGACTTCAAGATACTAACTAGATTAGATAACGATAATTCACCGATTTCGAAATTAAATTCACAACTTCAGAACTTTAGGAAATCTTTGTTTTGAATAAAAAACAATTAAAAGTACAAATTAAATTTGTTATTTTCACATAATTCTAAAACTCAATTAAGATTCGATTCACTCTTATATTGCTCAACCGACGCCCAATCTTTCAAAACCTGTAATGCTGTCTCGAAGCTGTGGGAAAACAACAACAAAGCACCAAACACACTATACCGAAGAGTTTATTATACTAAACGAGACAGACGAATTGAAATTGGAGAAACAACTATATCGTTGAATCCGAATACAAAGTTTCACTTTTTCCAGCCCTCACTTTTGTATCTTTTGGATGAATTTTTACCTGTCGAAAGTAAAAATAAAGAGGTTCAAGAATGAAGATACAAAACAACCTGTGAAAAAGTTGGCTTGTTTTCAGTTAGTAGGTATTTTCTTTGAGTATTATCTTCTGTTATGAAAACCGTGTTATAAATAAGAAACAAAACTATATTGAGAGTTAGTCAAGTGTTGCCAGTATGAATAATGAATGTTTTCACTTAAATGTTGTATTAATTGTTAGAATTTTCTAGTTATTTTAAACTTAAAAAGAGGCTAGGATGCGACCCAAACTGATAACTTCCCATCCTGTCTGTCGATTTGTAGTGCTATTTGTATTGGTTGGGTTAAAAAAGTTGTTAGTTGAATTATTCTTAAAAAATTTAAATTAACAACAATATTTTTCATATAAAGAAATAGTTTAGTTTGAAAATCTAGTTTTGTTATATAGATTTTTTGTCGAAAACAAATGTTTGCCAATTTAAGTAGCATTTCTTAAATTTTTACAAATTGAATGAATGAAAATAATTTCACCAAATTCAAGTACTATTTTTCATAGATTTAATTTTTTATGAAAACACGGACTGTTAGATTTTTATAAAAAACTAGTGAATATCGAAAACAATATTTTTTGTGAATTGAAAAAGTTTAAAGACAATATTTTTTAATTTCTAAAAGTTATTTTAGTCAAAAGTAAATTTTTACCAAGTCTTAGTATTGTTTTTTTAGTTTTTGTATTTTTTGTAAAAAATACTGTCAATTCGATTTTTCTCGAAATTTAACCGAATGTTGAAAACAATATTTCTTATAACATAAAGTAAGTTTGAATCCATAAAAAAGTTTTTGAGAAGATATTTAAGTCAAAATTCAATTTTTAACAACTTTGAGTAATGTTTTTCATAGGTTTTTATTTTTTATAAAAGAATGTCAATTTGATTTTTCTCGAAATTTTACCAGATGTTAAAAATATAATTTTTGTTGCACAAAATTGTTTTGAGATGAAATCATTTTTATTCGTAAAATTTTCTAGGTGAAAATTTGTTTTTATAAATAAAAAATACTGGAATTCATCATTTAGTTAGTCAGTAATATTAATGTTTTGTAAAATCGAAATTATAATGATTTATTTGTATATTTATGTATCTATGCACTTATTCTTTTATTTATTTGCTTATTTATTTATTTATTCATTAATTTATTTAAATTAGTATCAATTATAATAATTAGTTAACTTTTTTTGTTTGACCATTTTTTCTAAATATTATTCTTGTATTATTCAATTAAAAAATAACTATATACCAACTTGGCAGTCCCTTTAGATTGTAAGTTTATTATAATTCGATATATTATTATAAAATATATCGAAGGAAGATTTTTTATCATCGTTTTCCTGCAAAAGTTTTTTTTTGCTTAATTTAAATGTATTTACTAACTTTCATATCATTTTTCAGTTGTAAGATATATTTCAAATATGAAATCTCTGTGCAAGCTGCGTACTACGCAAATTTTTGTAAAGCCTTAATCTATGAAAAAAATAAAGTATCTATCTATCTATGTATAAATATAAAATTGAATAATAATAAATAAAGAAATATAAACAATATATCTGGATATTGATGGCTTAATTAAGGAATTTTTAAAAGATTTTGAAATATACTTTTTTAAACACCCAAACAAAAATTTAAAACGATGTATTGAGATTAAGATAAATTAACACTGGTTGACAAAATTACTTTTTTTTTCTTAATTTTTCTTATCAGATTTTTAAAATTTGCCCCTTTCAAAAAGTTAAAATCAACCCAACACAGGATTATTAAAGTATATCTTATATTGTATGATGATTTTTCAAAGTACAAATCTTTTTCTTCTAGATATACAATTTAAATCATTTAAGTATTTCACTTAGTTTCTAGAAATTCTGGATTAAATACTTTATTGTTTTTGAAAAATACGCTTTGAAGGTAATTTTTAGTGCTAATTTCGAATGCAAACTTTGATTTTAACTATTTGCTCTAGTTTTAAAAAACCGTTTTTAATGGAAGAGACCTACAGTTTTAAGCCTAACGGCTAATTTGAAAAGCACTTTTCATGAGAAGAATTACTCTTGGAAGAATTGACAAATCCTCGCAAGAGGCCGCACCGGTTAAAAGAAACTTTATCTTTTTTTATTGTTTTTTTTTTTTGTGCCACCATGCCTATTCTACTTAAAACTTAACCCTAAAACAATGTATGAAACAAGTATGTAAGCCGGCCAAGGCTTAAAACCACACTACCAATTGCTGATTGAAGTCACCAAACTGGTAGCGTATCCACGGTTCGTCGTCTAACGTGGTAGATTAGCGGGGCTCCCAATCTATTATCTATCAGACCGCATCCACATATCTAAAAAGAGGAATGCCTCTAGTGGAATGAAGCTGCTCAAGCGTGCACTCTCAAAATACTCGTCGTTCGGATAGAACGCCCCGAAAATTAAATTGTTGGTCGAAGACATAGCTTTTGCAATGTGACCTCGAACGAGTTTTATCACGAAATTGTCAATTCTGTTGATTCGAGCCCCGTTGTATAGGACCTCGTTGGAATATAAATGCACGTAAGAAGATTCGGCTGTTCGATATAAGCTGGTACATTGTCGTAAACACTGCCGCTCGAACACCCGAAACTTCTCCATCTGGGAATTGGAATCGTTGAACCACACAGGACAACTATAAACGATCATCCGACGTATGAGGGCCATGTTGCAAATTACCTTCAATCTGGTTAAGCCCACTGCTGTAAAACAGCTGTTTCGTCATAGCGAAGGACCCTCTTGCCCTGGTCAGAGCAGCATTTATATATCTGACGAAATATAAATATTGATCTAACCAGATACCGAGGTACTTCACTACACTTTTGTTCGTTAATCGCTGCCCGTGAAGATCAACGATGTTCATCTTGCACGTATCCCTCGTGGCCCTAGCCAACAGAGTCCGGAGCAGAATTTTCTCAGACTTCTATGTATACATTTATTTTCGCAATATCACTGAATCTTGTCGAAATCACGCTGCAAGTACTTCTAATAACCTCAACTTTTCGGGCCGTTCTGTACGCAATTAGATCGTCGGCGTACGCATTGTCTTTGTAAGACTTTCTATCGGATCACTGATGTAAATGCTGAAGAGAATCGGCGATTTTACCGCTCCCTGTTGAAGACCATTTAGTGAAGAATGTTGTGGTAGTAGTTACATTGCCACTTTTGACAACAAACTTTTTACCATTAAGCATATCATAAAGTATATACAACAATGGCTTGCTTATGCCAAGCCTGCTCAGTTTTAGGTAAGGACCTTCTAACCATCCGGTGACAAAGTCCTTTTCGAAATCAACCAGAACAGCGCCTGTGCATTGTTGTTTTGACTTATTCCATTGGATATCAGAAACGAGTTTAGACGCAGCATGAATTGTGTCATGACCCGCCTTGAACCCGAACTGTTTATCCGGAATTATTTTGTTGTCCGCAGCCCACTTAGTCAGAGCCCTATTAATGATTTTTTCGGAAACTTTGCTGATGTTTGGAAGAAGACTTATCGACCGAAGATTTGACGGGTTGGAGTTGTCCTTTCCCTTTTTCGGGAGAGGATGAACCACACTGGTCTTCCTATGCACTGGATAATATGCATTATTGAAAAGTGTTGTGTAAATGTGTATTGCTTCCATCAGTAAATGTCTTAGTACAACGTTGGATATACCATCGACACTTACTGACTTCTTTTTTTTATCGAATTGAAGATGAGCTTATAATATTGACGAAAAACAGAGCTGCTTATTTCTCATTGATCTTTAGAGTTCAGCATTCCATAAACAACACAACGCCGTACTTTGCGTTTCATACCATATCTCCAAAATTATTCAATATTAGTTTGGGTATGACTAACAAAACCGCATCTTGATACGAAATTTTAAATAGAAAATAAGGAGATTTTAGTTTTTTTTATTAAATTTAGATAAACTTTTTAAAATACAAATAAATGAAATTTTTGTTATTTTAGTACATCGGTGGTTAAACTTCTGAACTGCGTAAGTCGAAAAGTTATTATAAATGCAAACAAATCAGAACAATAAAAATCATATTTTTGTATTTTCAGTTGAAAAATAATGTACTGAAAATTTTTCAACAATAACAAAAATCAAAAACCTTAAATTTTAAGGGCCGATGCTAACCTGGAACCACACTTGAACGTCAAGTTTTTATCTGCATTTCATTTAAAATTTTTCAATTTCAGGCTATATCAATATAACGTGTTAAACTTATTCAGGCTTATTTTTAAAATAAGAAAATGTCTTTGATACAAATAAAGTATAAAGACTTGCTACTTGCATTTGACAAGATGAAATCGACTTGAGAACTAAAGCCTTTTGACCTTTTTCAGCGTCGTCAATAGTGGCAATATTGGATGATATATACTCGAAGAAAAGAGACTGGAATGCGACCCACACTGATAACTTCCCATCCCGTCTGTCGATTTGTCTTGCTTAAAAGTTTGTCTATATGTACTCGTATCAATTTTTACCAAATTTGCGTACCATTTTTTGTAGATTATATTTTTTATGAAGAATCGGACTGTTGGATTTTTATATAAAAATTACTGAATATCAGAAACAATATTTTCTGTGAAATAAAATAAGTTTGAAGCCAATATTTTTAATTTTTGAAAAGCTATTTGAGCCGAAAGTAAATTTTTACCAAGTTTTAGTATTGTTTTTTTTAGAGTTTTATTTTTTGTAAAAAAAACTGTCAATTTGATTTTTTTAAAAATTTTACCAAATGTTGAAAACAATATTCCTTATAAGATAAAATTAGTTTGAAGCCAATATTTAAAATTTTTAAATAGATATTTGAGTCGAAAATACATTTTTACCAACTTTTATTAATTATTTTTTAGGTTTTTATTTTTTGTAAAAAAAACTGTTAATTCGATTTTTCTCAAAATTTGTCCTAATTTTGAAAACAATATCTCTTATAAGACAAAAATAGTGAGAAGCTATTATCTCAAAATTTTTAAAATATCTCAATATTTTTACCAAGTTTTAGTATTGTTTTTTTTAGATTTTTATTTTTTATAAAAATAACTGTCAATTCGATTTTTCTCAAAATTTTATCAGATGTCAAAAACATTATTCTTCGTTGCACAAAATTGTTTTAGAGATGAAATCCTATTTCAGTCGTAAAATTTTGGAGGTGAACATTTTTTTTTTTTCAGTTTTATTGATTTATAAAAAAAACCGTTATATTGATTTTTTTCAAAAAATATACCTGTTTGGTATCACGTTACAATATATTATATAAAATTTAATTCAAGTCTCTAGCGTTTTTGGTTCGTAAGATATTTAGGGTTAACCAAAATTTTCACCTTTTTTCAAACTGCTATGGTAAAAAAACCACCAACGCAATTTTCTTGAGAGCTCTTTCCTGCATCTTTCTGCCTTATTATCTGTATAACAAAATTTATTTGAAGTCGATATCTCTTCTGGTTCTTGAGCTATGGAGGACGAAAAAACGTCGCGAACGTACGGACGTACAAACGTACGTACACACGCACGCACAGACATCTTTCTAAAAATCTTTTATTTAGACTCTAGGGACCTTGAAACGTCGAGAAATGTCAAAATTTTCAATTTGACAAATCGGACCCATTACAATAACTTCCTATGGGAAGTTAATAACAACAAATTCTTAAATAACTTGTGTTTTATTTAAAATCAACATCGGCCCTTTAAATACATATAACCACCCTTTTTGTAATTAAAAAAAAATACTTTTGTACGTAAAGGGTGATTTTTTTGAGGTAAGGATTTTCATGCATTAGTATTTGACAGATCACGCGGGATTTCAGACATGGTGTCAAAGAGAAAGATGCTCAGTATGCTTTGACATTTCATCATGAATAGACTTCCTAACGAGCAACGCTTGCAAATCATTGAATTTTATTACCAAAATCAGTGTTCGGTTCAAAATGTGTTTCACCCTTTACGTCCGATTTATGGTCTACATAATCGACCAAGTGAGCAAACAATTACTGCGATTGTGACCAAGTTTCGCACTCAGTTTACTTTATTGGACATTAAACCAACCACACAAATGCGTACAGTGCGTACAGAAGAGAATATTGCGTCTGTTTCTGAGAGTGTTGCTGAAGACCGTGAAATGTCGATTCGTCGCCGTTCGCAGCAATTGGGTTTGTGTTATTCGACCACATGGAAGATTTTACGCAAAGATCTTGGTGTAAAACCGTATAAAATACAGCTCGTGCAAGAACTGAAGCCGAACGATCTGCCACAACGTCGAATTTTCAGTGAATGGGCCCTAGAAAAGTTGGCAGAAAATCCGCTTTTTTATCGACAAATTTTGTTCAGCGATGAGGCTCATTTCTGGTTGAATGGTAACGTAAATAAGCAAAATTGCCGCATTTGGAGTGAAGAGCAACCAGAAGCCGTTCAAGAACTGCCCATGCATCCCGAAAAATGCACTGTTTGGTGTGGTTTGTACGCTGGTGGAATCATTGGACCGTATTTTTTCAAAGATGCTGTTGGACGCAACGTTACGGTGAACGGCGATCGCTATCGTTCAATGCTAACAAACTTTTTGTTGCCAAAAATGGAAGAACTGAACTTGGTTGACATGTGGTTTCAACAAGATGGCGCTACATGCCACACAGCTCGCGATTCTATGGCCATTTTGAGGGAAAATTTCGGAGAACAATTCATCTCAAGGAATGGACCGGTAAGTTGGCCACCAAGATCATGCGATTTGACGCCTTTAGACTATTTTTTGTGGGGCTACGTCAAGTCTAAAGTTTACACAAATAAGCCAGCAACTATTCCAGCTTTGGAAGACAAGATTTCCGAAGAAATTCGAGCTATTCCGGCCGAAATGCTCGAAAAAGTTACCCAAATTTGGACTTTCCGAATGGACTACCTAAGACGCAGCCGCGGTCAACATTTAAATGAAATTATCTTCAAAAAGTAAATGTCATGGACCAATCTAACGTTTCAAATAAAGAATCGATAAGATTTTGCAAATTTTATGCGTTTTTTTTTTTTAAAGTTCTCAAGCTCTTAAAAAATCACCGTTTACTTAAGTGGTTTAAAATAATTGAGTAGATTTATGTTTAGTAACGAAGGCTGTTTTGGTCAATCCGTCTCAAATGCAAATAAAAAACTTTATTTCATCTTTTTCCCAACGTTTCGTCGCTACTCACGACTTCTTCGCTACTCACGACTTCTTCACGATTTTTTATTACGATATGTTGTTTATTTGTTGTTGTGTTTTACATTGTTTTGTTTTAAAATGAAAGAAAACAAATTTTTAAACTATTTAATAAATTAACATTAAACACAAGAGACTAATAAATTAAAAAGACAAACATTAATTATCACAGTGTATTTCATTACTTATTTTATTGCTAATATAATAAAATTTGGATAGTTATAAAAATAATTGAATTTATTCTAAACTAGATAAACAGCAAGTCTCCGAATTTGAATTTATAATTATTTAAACTTTTATTTGATTTTATTGAAAATTTATAAGAAATGAAACAATCACTGTTGGCAATACTGATGTAAGTCACACCTCAACATAATAACCATTCGTTTTCATTTTTGTATCTTTTTATCTTGCATTCAATTTACTTTCTTGGCTTCTCTTGTGAAGAGAGTCAGTAATTATTATTTTTTTAAATGACGAATGCAAACAAATATTGTATCCCCTTCTCAATAGTATCTATGGATATTTAGTTGTGTCTGTTAAAAAATACACAATTGAAGGGGCTACACATTTGAAGGGGCCATTTGAATAATTATTGACGAACTTCTAGATGTATATGTTCACATGATGTATCACAAGTTCAAAAGATCACTACGATCTATCTCAAGATCATTGTGGACGATGTCATCTGGATAACCAAGTGCACTCATCTTTTATATACAAAATGTTAGATATAAAACTTTATAAACAAAATTGCTTATGTCAATTTGATTTGTCAAATATAATTGCATGCAAGAAAATGTATACAAACATTGTTTCTGATGATGTTTTTTCTTTGTTGTATGTATCCGTCAGATACAGGAAAACAATTTTTCATGTCTCCGTCATTGAAGGTAAGTACGTTACATGATTTTATTTAAAATTTTACCAGAAAGTTAAAAATAGCAAAAATAGTACGAGTTGAAAATTAAATTTGCATCTGAATTTTGTATCTCATATAGAAACTCAGAATATACAACATCAACGGGATGCAAAAAGATACAAAAGTACATCAAACCTTGGCCCTTCACGAGCTGTCATGCAAAATGATTTTCTATTTTCCCTTTTTGTATAGTTATAGTTAAAAACAATGAAAATGAAAATGTAATTAAATTGAGAATTAGAAATCAAAAAGGATACAAATAGCAAAATATAATTGTATGTACATATTGTAAGTGCGAGACCAAAATAAAGAAAAATTATGAACATTTTCTTTTTTGAATTGGGCCAGTCGAGAAATACAATAGATAATTCTTTATGGCAATTAAATTGTATAAAGTGTTAATTGAATTCAGTCAAACTAAGCATCGCGAACAGAAAACACCAATTTAAAATTTAAGCATTTAGAAAATAATAAAACAAATATTTCTTGTTTATAGTTATAAATATATAATTTTATAATAAAATTTACTAGCTGTTACTTTTTTTTTTGGAAAATTTAAGTTATAAAGATTGAAGTTAATTCAAAAGTTAATGATTTTATTTAAACATAATATTTTAGTTAGTTAAAAAAGTGAATGGTCATATTATAGTTCAAATCGCTTTTTAAATGTGTTATGTGTTTTAACTAAATTAGCATTTAAAAGTACCTGATTACATACAACAAAGGATTATATAAAAATAAAACCTCAGGATGGAGTCTACCAAAGGAGTGAAATATGTTAGCGATCTAGTAAGTTTAAATTCCTTCGGATTTTTAAAATATTTCTATACGGTTACGTGAAAACGATTATACATTTTTTAAAGATTTTTGTTAATACATTTATTAAGAAAAAGGCTTTATTATACGATATATTTGATTTGTTCAAATGGTTGTTTTTAGTATCATCATTTTTTATAATAATCTAGGATGGAATACACTCTGATAGCTTTTCGTGAATTACTTTAAAATACTAACGTCTTATTATAAAGGCCAAGTCAAAAAATTGCTCGCCAATTTTTGGCATTGCTTTTTTTGATAGATAGATAGATAGTTTATTGATTTTGTTTAAATTTTACAATGGTTTGTTACCGCACATTTTACAATATAGTGATTTGATACAATGTATCTTTCAGCTAAAATAGTATGCATATAACTTTTATAAATTATCAATAAGGTTTATATAATTTTGACCGGAGGAAAAAACAATAAAAACCTCCATTTAATGTAAGAATATAATAAAATCATAAAGCTAATGACTAGTAAGGGTATGAAGTCTATCAGGTTAACAGATGAGCCAATAAATGAATAAATGATTATTTGTTAACAATAAGTATGAATAAATATTTAATAAATTACATAAAAATGTAAATAATTGAATAAATAGAATAAAATAAAATAAATAAATAAGTAAGTAACTAAATAAATAATAATAAAATAAATAAGCAAAACAAAAATTAACAAATGAATAAATAAATAAATAAATACATACATACATAAATAAATAAATAATCAAATAAACAAAGAAACAATAAATAAAAAATAAGTAAAATAAAAATTAATACATATATATCACAGCTAAAAAAAATTAAAAAAAATAATTATTCTATCTTCGATCAATTCGACATTCTCCTTTACGTGGAGATCTAAGGTGGAATGAGTGGATGAGTTTTAGCTGCGCTTTTCCATACTGGACAACCGTACAAAAGAATTGCCTGAAATATAACCTTACAAATTATCGTTTTATTCTCGACTGAAAGTAAAGACTTCCTATTAATAAAAGGGAACAGCAGTTTGGTTGCTATCTTGACTTTTTTTTAGTGATTGTGAAATATGGTGATTGAATGTTAATTTAGAATCAAGGAAGATACCGAGATATTTCACTTGATTGTCCCAAGAAACCGCTCTACCTAAAATTTGCAAATTATTGCTTGGGAGATAACAAGCTTTTCTTTTTCTTGTGAAAAAGATGGCTTGTAATTTATCAGCATTAAGTTTGATTTTCCATCGATTGTAATATTGGTATATTCGTCTCAATGTTGAGACCAAACGTTCGCAAAGAAAGTATTGCAGTGTCGTCAGCAAAAATTGCTGCTTCACAGGATGGTAATTTGGGAAAGTAAGAGGTATACAGGTTATACAAGGTCCGTCCAAGGACAGATCCTTGAGGGACACCAAAATCAAAATGTATTCTTTCCGAGACACTACTGTTTACATGTACCATAAAACATCTATTTGAAAGGAAACTTTGAACAATTTTACACAGATAAGGTGGAAAATTGAGGGAAATCATTTTATAAATAATACCATTGAGCCAAACTGAGTCGAACGCTTTTTCGATGTCTAACAATATCATTCTTATACGAAGCACTTGATGAGATGTACTGTGGTATCTCCTGAAACCAAATTGTTCATTTGGATATAAGTTGTTATCAGTTATTGTTTTAGCAATTTTGTTTTTAATTATTTTCTCATATATTTTGCTGATATTGCTGAGTAAACTGATTGGTCTATAACTTTCAGTCCTAATAGAGTTTTTGCCGGCTTTGAGAATTGGTATTACCTTACCTAATTTCCAAGTAGTAGGAAAGTATTGCATTTTCAAGCAAGCATTTATGACGAATGTAAGGAAGAATATTCCGATTTTAGGCAACATTTTTAAATATAGATTTTTAACTTAATCGAGCCCACTAGATTTCCTTGTTTTAAGTGTGTGAACAACTACAGCTTCTTCTTCTTGAGTTGCTAACATATTTTGTGGTGTGTCAAAAATCATCTGGTTTAAGTTTTGAATAGTTGTATCTACCATAAGATCTGTTAAAACATCGCCTAGGTGTTGTGCTACAGAATGGTTTTGGGAGAAACTAAGAGCAAGAGCATGCATTAGCTTTTTCCAAATCCGTATAATGGATTCTTGAATCGTTTTTCAGAAAAGGAACCTGTCGATGTTTGTTTTTTACAATTTTTACTTTATTCCAGAAGGGTTTTGCATTTTTCTCTATGGAAGGTAGTTTATTATTCCAAACAAGATTTCTTTTGTTTAGTAATTCATAAGAGATTTGGCGATTCAAATATGTAACGTTATCAGGAAAAATAGGTTGGCGATATCTTTGCCAGTTTCTTCTTTGAATGTTCCTATTTTTTATAAGTTCCAATATATGCGGCGAGAGACTTTGGTGAAATGGATTTTTAATAACTTTTGGAACACATCGATTAACACAGGCAATAATGTCTTAAAGTAAAGTTATGCACAATGTTATCAACTTCACACTTTCTAGACCAGTAGGAATATTACGAAGTTTACTTTTTAAAATTGACCTAAAACGTGTCCAGTTTGCATTTTTGAAATCTAGGTAATGTAGTTCTTGTTTTATTCCCGACCAAAGAAGTTCACATAATACAGGATAATGATCAGAGCTGAGCTCATTTAAGGTAATAGGTGAGGTTAATTGACTATTGGGGACATAAGTAGAGCTGGGAGGAAGCAACACAATTACTGGTAAAGTATTGGACAGATCATATAAAATATTTCCAAAGGAGTTTGCCTTAATGCAACCCCATTCTGTGTCATTGCTTTTTTTAAGTTATAAATTTGATTTTCGAAAATTGTCGATTTTCAAATCTGTTAACAATAATCTTTAGTATCAATCTATGAAATTAAGAAATGATAAATGAAAGAATTCAATACCTTCATTTATTCACAGAATAACGAGAAACAAACTAATTTTTATTAATTTTGCGTACTTTTGTCGTAGATTTTAATTTTTATAAAAAAATTGATTGTTTGATTTTTATAAAAAAATGCACGGAATGTGGAAAACATTATTTTTTATAAGATAAATCTACTTTGAAACCAATATCCTAAATTTTTAAAAAGTTATTTGAGTCGAAAATCAATATCTTTAAATTTTGAAAAGATATTTAAGTCGAAATGATTTTGTTCTGTGCAAAATTTTCCTAGAAAAATCCAATCTGTATTTGTTAATTTTAAAAAATAAAAACTTTCAAAAAATGGTACAAAAATTGGTAAAAATTTAAGAAAAAATCTCGTTAACAAAAATAGAATAGAAAAAATAGAAATCAAACTAATTCATCATATGAATAAGTAAGTAAGTAATTCATTTATTTATAAATATTTAAATACAGTTTGAATAAACATAACGAATTTTATAAAGCTTTGGCATAGCCGTCAGTTCAATTGGAAAATTATATAAAGCGATTTCAGTTTATATTTTAAAATTTAAATGAATTGATTTAAATAAATTCAGTCATTAAAAGATTTTTGTACTTATAAATTGAATTTAAAAAACAGTACAATAATTTCCAATATACACCACTTAATAATTCTATTGTTTCTTGCATTGTAAAACTGTTTTTCTTTAAAAATTTTAGTCTTTGGTGTCTTAACACTGGGCAAATGTTTATTAAATGAAAGCAGTCTTCTTTTGCTTTCATGTTGCATAGAGTACAGCATTGCTGGAAATTTCCGTTGTATGGACTGCCATTTAAGGTTAAGAGCTCACATCTCTATTTGAATATTAACGATATTTCTTTATAGCTGAATGAATTTTCAAAATAACTATTGCTTAAAAGGTTATGATTTAGTTGTGAGTAAATTATTCTGCTCTCAGATTGCTCAGCCTCTGCTACTAATTTTTCTCGAACGAAGTCTTCGTGTTTTCAAATTATCTTGGTAAAGCTGCTCCTTTAGTTGAGCCAAGTTATTCAAATAAAATTCTCCATAGATATCGCCAATATTTTGCCATTTTGCAACCCACCAGTTCTTATTCCGCGTTTCATAAAGGAGCATTTTCCTTGTCAAACGAGCATTTGGATGTGAAGCAACTTTATAGATGTAGTCGGCCTGCATCTTAAGGGTGTTGGTAAACTGTTTTTGCAATCTCCGTTTTTAAATAAATGGCGTCTATTTGGCAGATTTTTATGATTTTTTTTTGGAGCTTTTCTATTGCTTTGAATTCATCTGTTCCCCAAACTTGTGCCGCGTAACAAAGAGATGTTTTAACAACACATTCAAATATTTTGTATTTAGCTGACAGCAATACATTTTGGTTTGAGAAAATATTCCTTCATGTCATATTCAGCAAGCTTTGTGAAGACTTCGCCTTTTTAATGAGATGATTTTTGAAATCCATCGTTTTGTTCAATTTCACGCCCATATAATCGTAATCATTAGTGATTTCAAGACGATGGCCATTGAAGAATCAGCTTTCTCTAACCAAACTGTGAGAAGATCTTGTAAATACAATGATTTTTGATTTTTCAATATTTATTGCAAGTCCCCATGTGTTGCAGTATGTCGACAACCGATTCATCATAAGCTGCAAATTTTCTGGTGACTCTGAAAGAATCATTATCTGCATAGATTATGATGACATTGATCGTAGTGTCAGCTATCCGAATCCCATCAGGAAGAAATTTGCCAATATCGTTAATGAACAACGCAAACAGCAAAGCATTCAAAGGGCATCCTTGTTTAACACCTGCGTTAGTATCAAACCATTGTGAGAACGTAGATCCATCCCAAACCGCTGCTTCTGTACCAGTATACATTTTTCTTAATACATTTAAAAGTTTTGAGGAGATTCCGAGTTGAGAGAGTGTAAAAAAAGTGCATTTCTGTTCACAAGGTCGAAAGCTGCCTTAGAATCACCAAACAAAGCGTAAATCTTCTTATTTCTGGATTGGAATGCTTTGACAATTGACGTTAAAACAAATATCTGATCCACAGTACAATAGTCTTTCCTGAAACCCGCTTGAAAGTTACTTAAAATGCTGTTATTATCAACCCACTTTTCTATTCTGTTGACTAAAACACCGCAAAATATTTTAGCCATAACATTCATAAATGATAATAGATTTTTTGAACGAGGGGGGAATAAAGCCGATTGAAAGAATGTTGTTGAAAAGCTGCTTTAGCATAAAAATGAAAGCTGGTTTTGCATTTTTAAAGTATTCATACGAAATTCCGTCTTCTTCTGGTGCTTTTCAATCTTTTGCTCTTTGAAGTACGATTTTTATTTCATTAAAGTCTATTTCACAGTCCAAAGTTTCCTCAATAACCAGTGGTTCTGCATAAGCAAAGGACAAATCAGATTAAATTGAGACCAGGTTTATGAAGTGGTATGCAAGATGATCTGCAGACATATTTGTACCAATTACAAAGATCCATTTATTTCTTTGGTAAATTCCAAAAATCTTTTGATTGCATATATCATCTTTAAACAGTCGGTTGATTGTTGAGATAAGAGTATTGCTTAGAGATTGCGTGGTGTGTATTTGCATACTACTTATTCTGGCATTGAAATCCACGATTAAAATAACAATTTTATTGGCCATGTGATTCATAATGTTGTTTAATTTTTCAAAATCCTCTTTCCATTTGTTGCAATTAATGTAAACCGGACAATATGCATAATATTGTTGGTAATTTCAATGTTTTAGAACAAATCAACTAATAATTTTTTTAACAAAACATGAAAAAAAACGAATAAGAGACGGTTTTCAACTCAAATATTAGGAGAACAAAGGGTTAAAAACGCCTACAGTACAAAATACAAATTGGATGGTAATTTATTTATTCAACGCTCAAAAACTCTCCACTGACATCACGCTCTTCCAATTATGTCAATTTCATCTGCGTATCCGAGTAATTGCATGGACCTTTGGAAGATTGTGCCTCTAGTGTTGACGGTTGAGTTTTGCACAATTCTTTCCAGAACGATGTTGAAGAAGTCGCATGACAAATGCATCGGTAAGATCTTTTCCCACCTTGATAGAGCAGCGTGCATTCTCCATCGTCATTCTGCACAAACGGATAAGTTTGACAGGACTAGACATTGCTCGGTAGAGCTCTCCCTTATAGATGCTGTCATACGCGGCTTTAAAACCGATAAAGAGATGGTGGGTATCGATTTGAAGCTCCTGGGTTTTTTCCAAGATCTACCGTAGTGTGAATATTTGGTCGATAGTGGACTTTCCTGGTCTGAAGCCACACTGATAAGGACCAATCAGGTTGTTGACGAATGGCTTCAGACGTTCACATAATACGGCAAATAGGATCTTATACGCAATGTTAAGGAGACTGATGTCTCTGTAGTTGGCGCAGTTTAGAGGGTCTCCTTTCTTATGTATCGGGCACACTATGCTGAGATTCCACTCATCGAGCATGCTTTCTTCCGACCATATTTTGCAGATGAGTTGGTGCATGCTCCGTACCAAGTCATCGCCTGCGGCTTTGAATAGTTCGGCAGCGATACCGTCAGTTATAGCAGCTTTGTTTGACTTAAGTTTAGATATAGCTATCTTCACTTCGTCAAGGTCGGGTAGGCGGAATTGTTGATCTGCATCGCCGAGGTTGAGTGGTTCTATCTTCCTTACAGTGGAATTCGGTTCGTCATCGCCGTTATATTATTTGGAAAAGTGATCTTTCCATATTCTCAGCATCTACTGCGGTTCTACTTCGATGTTCCCCTGATCGTCTTGACAGGCTTCGGTTTGGAAGGTTTTTTTTTTACCTTTTTGGTAAAATTTACGAACCTCATTCCTGTTGTGACATCCCTCTATCTCCTCCATCGTGCGCTTCTCATGCTCTCTTTTTTTCCATCTAAGAAGTCGGTGTTCCTCTCTCCTCTTCTGATCGTAGAGCTCGCTAGCAGTTCTAGTCCTTTTGTGCAGCGCCATTTTGTATGCCTCTTGTTTCGCTGCGTGCGCTTGCCGGCATTCGTCGTCAAACCAGGGGTTTCGCTGTGGTGGCCGTGTGAAACCTAGCACTTCAGAGGCGGCATCTCTGATGGCTGCAAGGCAATGTTGCCACTGGTTTTCAATGCTTAATGCAGGCAGCATAGGACTCCTTAGGAGGTTATTAGAGACTCGATCGGAAAAGGACATGGCAGTCTCTTGTGATTGTAGCCGTCTAACGTCGAATCTTCTCACAGTACTTCCTTGTTTTGGCTTTGATCGGGATATCCGTAGCCGTACCTTGGCTACAACGATATCTTGGATACTGGAGAAGTGTCGTGCGTCGATCGCAATGTGGTCAATCTGGTTGACGGTTGATTGATCAGGAGATTTCCATGTCCGATTGTGGATATTAAGATGCGTGAACTGCGTACTAGCTACCCGAACGTCTCGCCCCGCAGCGAAATCGACCAGCCTGAATCCGTTGTCGGAGGTAGTGTCGTGCAGCATTCAAATCTCCTAATACAATTTTAATGTCATAGTCAGGGCACTGTTCATATGTCTTGTCCAATAGCTCGAAGAATATGTCTTTGGTGTCTTCATCTTTCTCCTATGTTGGCGAATTTAGCCTTGATGCGGATTGTTGTGATGCGCTCGCTCACACTGTTGAAACTCAAGACTTTTTGCCAGATCCTAGTTCCAACAACAAATCCACACCCAAATAGACGCTGTCTTTGTTCTCGGTAGCAGTCGCCGTAGTAGATATCGCAGTCTTTAAGTTTGCGTTTGCCCGGTCGATCCCAACCCACTTCTTGGATGGCGGTAATATCTGCATTGCAGCAGTTTAGGACTTCTGCTAATTGTTCGGCTGCACGTGGTCTGTAAAGAAGGGACCGTACATATCTTAAGTTCGTTATCCTTATTTCGTTTGCGTGGGTTGCCAACAGTGAATCCGTCCGTATCCGAGGCTTGTAGGTGCTTCGAAACTAAAGGTATTTTTTACGTGGCCAGGAAGTCACCCCGACGGCACAACCCCCCACATGGAGGGCCAGATCCTTAGTATAACTCCAAGGAAGGGAGCCGGATAAACCACTCCTTACAGGCCTGGTCTTCGAATATGTCGAAGAAGCCCTATAAGATGTTCACTAAGTAGTTCAACCTTACTGGAAGTGTAGACGCCACCGTTATCCGTCTGGATAAGGAGAGGTGCCTTATAACTTATTGGAAACACCTCTCCCCCCCTCTCTCGTTTGGTGACCCAACAACTTTCCACTGGCGTTGGAACAAAATCTCCAGTTGAGGTACTAGGCACCCGATGTTCACCGCGGGGAGGTGAGAGTAGGAGTTGATAGACAGAGTTGGGGTTTGAGAAAAACCTGTGGACGCTTGTGTCCTCTTGAATGCACATGTCTACCATTTGAACAACACCGAATTTTGTCTGCTATTGAAAAACACGACTTGGAGAATATGTGGTTTCAACAAGACGGTGCCACCTGGCCATGTCATTTCTCGTCTTGGCGATATTGTGGGGCTATGCGAAAAAACGTGTTTTAAGCAGACAAAAAAGTACACACTTTTTAATTTCATGTTTGGTAAAAATCTCTAGCTCCAATTTTTTAAGGAATGCAATACTAGTAAAATGCAAAAAGTAAACGGGACATACCGATGAAAGTCATAAAGAATTATAACAGTTTTTGTTTTGTAATGATTTTTTACCTTATTAACTTCCCATAGGAAGTTTTTGTAATGGGTCCGATTTGTCAAATTGAAAATTTGTCTCAAGACAATTGCGTGGGTGGTTTTTTTACCATAGCAGTTTGAAAAAAAGTGAACATTTTGGTTAACCCTAAATATCTTGCGAACCAAAAACGCTAGAGACTTTTTTATATTTTATATAATAAACTGTAATGTGATACAAAATAATTTTGTGCAACGAAGAATAATGTTTTTGATATCTGATAAAATTTTGAGAAAAATCGAATTGACAGTTTTTTTAATAAAAAATAAAAATCAAAAAAAATATTACTCAAAATTGGTAAAAATTGAATATCGATTCAAATATCTTTTCAAAAACTTAAAATTTGGGCTTCAATCTTATTTTATCTTATAAGAAATATTGTTTTTAACATGCAGTAAAATTTTGAGAAAAATCGAATTGTCAGTTTTTTTTACAAAAAATAAAAACCTAAAAGAAAAGTAATAAAAGTTGGTAAAAATTGATTTTCGACTCAAATATCTTTTCAAAAATTTGAAACATTGGCTTCAAATTTATTTTATTTCACAGAAAATATTGCTTCCGATATTCAGTCCAACAGTCCGTTTTTTCATAAAAAATAAAATCTATAAAAAATAGTACGCAAATTTGTTAAAAATTGATATAGACAAACTTTTAAGCAAAACAAATCGAAAGACGAGATGGGAAGTTATCAGTGTGGGTCGCATCCCAGCCTCTTTTTTCATTTTATAAATTATTTTATTTTGAAATTTTTAATCTTCGAAATCTCTTTTGTGAAGCCCTTGGCATACCAAAAAGAGGAAGTTTACTTTGGCCTTGAAGATATAATAATGTTATGAATGAATTTATTTTTAAAATGCAAAAGCACTCTCTTATTTCCGTTCAGTTTGCTTAAAATTGAGCACTTTTAGCACTTTCTTCACCCTGGCTATTCATTAATTACCATAAAATTAATGTTTTCCAGTTTTGCTCTTTTTTATTCATATATTGAAAATTCCCATCATATCAAAGAACCAAAACCAATTAAAATTCTTTTCGGATATAGACTACAAGAGGAAGCCGAAGCACTTTTCATTTCATATAGATTCATCTTTGATCAATGCAAATTAACTTCAAAAATGTTCTCATAATAAAATAAAACTAAAAACTAAAAACAAAAATTAGAAAAACAAATATTCTAGACATGATGTGGAGCACCCGGCCGGCCGTATCTTACGTTCGCCTCCATTCTCTATCGCGTCGTGTGGCTTGCTCTGTCGGCCGCACCGGCCGCTGGGTAAAAATTTAATTTAGGTTCGAAAAGAAAACATGAGTCTGCTATTGCACAATGAAATAATAATAAATCATTGTAGATACATTATTTTGATGGCAAATGTGGTTCTGTTCATCTTGTCGTGTTTGTTTAGCGTCAACGCGGGATTTAAAAATTAAAACAATGCATTTATTTGAAAACTGTATTTATATAAACATTTGAAGAGTGTTTATGGCAAAAGTCCATATGAAAAATATGCATCTTTTGCATTGTTTTTGGGTGTGTCAACGGTGTTCTATGGTGTAGCTCAAATTTTTTAATGTACATATTAACTAATCTTAACATATTTCAATTTAAATAACACTCAATAACGTTTTAAATGTTATAATAGGAATAAAGTTTCACGGTTTTCGAACATGTGCAAATACACAATGGCTGCTTTCAATTTCGTATTTCCTAGGGTATCCTGTATAGGTGAATTTTTAAATGCCTTATTAAACGAGTTCGTCAACAACCTGATAGGTCCTTATCAGAATGGCTCCACAGCAGTTTTGGCATCCCTGTCGAATTTATTCGTTTGTGCAGAATGACGATGGAGAATGCACGCTGCTCTATCAAGGTCGGAAAAAATCTCACCGATGCATTTGATGTCAAAATAGGTTTTAGACAAGGTGATGCACTGTCATGCGTCTTATTCCATATCGTTCTGGAAAGAATTGTGCAAAACTCAACCGTCAACACTAGAAGCACAATCTTCCAAAGGTCCATGCAATTACTCGGATACACAGATGATATTGACATAATTGGAAGATCAAAGTGTGATGTCAGTGCAGCGTTTTTGAGCATTGCGACGGAAGCGAAAAAGATGGGTCAATGAGGGCAAGACCAAGAATATGCTGTCATCAAGAAAGGACACTGAACAACGACGTTTTGCACAAAACGTCACCATTGACAGCTATAACATTGAGGTAGTTAAGGACTTTGTCTACATAGGCACCGTTATTAACACAGTCAACGACACCAGCGCTGAAATCAAACGAAGAATAACTGTTGCAAATCGCTGTTTCTTTTGACTTCGAAGGCAATTAAGTAATAAAGTCATCTCTTGAGCATCTAAAACAACCATCTATAAGACACTCATCATCCGGTTCTCATTCATGGCGCTGAGGCCTTTATCTTGTCAAAGAAAAATGAGAACGTGTTAGGTTGCTTCGAGAGAAAATTTTTTTGGGTGATTTTTGGTCTCGTATGCATAGATGGAGAATGGAGGAGAAGATATATCGACGTAGCGCCACCTTAAGTAAGTAAGTATGCTTTTAAACGAGTAATACTGTAATTGAGATAGCTGGAAAAAATAAAAACAACTTTAAACTTTTAACAAAAGCAGACAAGCATTTTGATTTCATGGTCAAAAATTATTTTCAAATAAAGTTTATAATGAATAATTTCATTAATTTACTGAATTTAAAAAAAAAAACAAACATATTTGAAATCAATTGTTAAGTTTCTTCCATTTTGTTAGATATCAACATACATATATATATAGTCCGGTCAATTTAGACATTTGACCCACGACAAATTCAGGGGAAGCTGAAAATTCTTGAAATTGTTTAAATTATAATTATAAACATTGTCTTAAAAGTCCCAACCGATCCCATGTAAGGAAAAAATTTTAGCGGGGTAATAAGGTCCAAAAAATGAGTTTTTCGCGATTTTCTTGAAAACGGTAAGTTTTATCGAAAAATTACCCCAGACATAATTTGTAGATCAGGGAATTTCCTATAAAAAAGATATCAATAATTTTTTCCCTAAAAGCCACCGCTTCTGAGATATAACGATGCAAAAAATTGCAAGCGTCATAAACGCACACGTTTCCACGCCACCTCTGAGGTAGTGTACTTAGCGCGTTTTTTTTAACGTGGTTTCCCCAATAGGCCTATTCCACGGGTCTGTTGTGATTAGATTTAGAAATTAATAGTTTATTCGTCGGATTCGGAATCGTCAATCACTTCTTCTTCTTCCTCTTCTTCTTCTTCTTCTTCTTCTTCTTCTTCTTCTTCTTCTTCTTCTTCTTCTTCATCCTGACTATAGGTGAATTGTGTTAAAAGTGAAGCATCACAAAACAGCCCAACTTTTTTGCAACCACATTTAGCATTGCATCCTTTTTTACAGTTACAAAAGATAGTGTTGAGCAATTTTTCCGGCGCGGGTTGAAGCAAAGTCTGAATTGGTTCTAATATATTATCGACCAACTTCCAACCCCAATCTGTTGGGTTTAGTTGATAACCAAGCCACACTTGAACTTGGTAGTATACCCGAAGAAGATGTTGATGAGCAGAGACTGAGGTTGGAGGAAGACAAGCTAATTGTACTTGTTTCTTATTTCGAGTATTTTTGACAAAAGATGCATATCGAAACTTGTCTAAGCAGGTAGTTTTTTTAGGAGCTCCGTACATACGAAGAAGAAAGTGAATTCCGTTGGTAATAACTTCTTCTGGACTTGAATTACATTTTTTAAAAACTTCAGCAGTTGCAAGTAAGTCTTGCTTTTCAAACATTTTGAATACAGTTGTTTTACCCCTCCTGTAAAATGCAGATGTCGTATCACAGCCATTTATGGCGTGTAAAAATAGTATGTGATTTCGACACTTTGCAAAAGTCGACAAACTTTTTGATGAATAAAACTCTGATTGATTTTGAGATTTTCCTGGTTTTAAGAAGAAAATAGTTTTTTCAGCTGGACTTCGAGCAGTGAGTAACACGAGTAAATCTACATCTTCACCCACAACAATCGTTATATTTGTCATGTTAACTTGTTCTATTGCTGTTTCGATAATCAGTACATCGGCGTCGCTATGAGCTTGTTTAACCAGTATATTCTCAGCAGTAAACTTTTCTTTTAACATTGAAATAAATCGAGACTTGTTGTGAGTATTTGCCAAAAATTTCTGTTGACTAATAGGAACTGTCATAAATTCATCAAATAAAATGTCGGAAGATGAAGATGTTGCCAAAGTTCGACGACGCTGCTCTGCTGCTTTAATATTTGTCGTGCAATCATTATAGCCATCAAATACGACAGTAGCTCTGGGACAAAAATGTCGACGTACATACTGAACGTACTTATCAAAAATAACACTGAATGTTTCTTCAGTATCCCAAACAACACGGTGCAGTAAATATCCACCATCAATAATGTACGTCGCATTATCGTTGTTAATATCAATGTTTACTTTTTCGAAACAACCGTAAATGGCAGACTTCTGTGTTTTACACTTGTACTTACATTATAGCTACAGAAAGTATATGGGTGAGGTACTTAGGCATATTATGACGCTCGCAATTTTTTGCATCGTTATATCTCAGAAGCGGTGGCTTTTAGGGAAAAAATTATTGATACCTTTTTTATAGGAAATTCCCTGATCTACAAATTATGTCTGGGGTAATTTTTCGATAAAACTTACCGTTTTCAAGAAAATCGCGAAAAACTCATTTTTTGGACCTTATTACCCCGCTAAAATTTTTTCCTTACATGGGATCGGTTGGGACAATGTTTATAATTATAATTTAAACAATTTTAAGAATTTTCAGCTTCCCCTGAATTTGTCGTGGGTTTACTGATTTTTTGGTCTAATTTGACCGGACTAATATACATATATAAGAAATACTTAGATACCTTTGGATTACTTTTTTGACATCCCACCTGTTTCGGATCAGCTTTTCCTTATCAAGTAAAACACTAAGAAAGATGTACCCGGTTTTCCATAGGCACATTCAGATTTCACTCAAAAATGTTTTTTTTTTTCGTGGCGAACAAATTGTTTTTAAAACATTGAATTAGCTTAACATATTTTTTTTAAATCGCATTAGTGTTCGTGCAAAGAGAGGTAAGTTTTCCGAAAAATCCAAATAAATCAAAAACAAAAAATGTGGGAAAAATATTACTGTGTGATGGAAGGATTCACTCGACCACTAAGCAGATACGATATTCCATGGTTGTTGGGTAAAATTCTTAGAGGTCTCTATAAAGACTTTTAAAACAAAAATTCTGCAATTGATAATTACTTTATTTTAAATTTAAACGAGAAATGTCGATGTTTGTAGTGTATTGTTTGACAATTGAGAATGACAATCTGTGAATGTCAATTTCTGTTCAATAAGGTCTGGTTATGTATCATGAATCGTTGAAAGTGGAAATTTGATAAGATGTTTAATTTGTGAGAAATTTTTTTGTTTCTTGGGCTTTGATGATCAATCAGTTGGATGCGATTAATAATAAAATAAAACTAATCCATTTTGGTTTTACCCTACGTTTCGCCAGGGATTAATTAAAAAAAAAAAACATGATTAAAAGTTGCACAAAAAGTGCGAAGAGTTTAACTATGGACAACACTAGTATCACCGTATTTAACAACTAAGGTATGGCCACACTATACAAAGCACTCCAGAACCATGATTCTAAATTTTCAAATTTACTAAAAAAAAATAATAAGAAAGAATTATTATTAAAATTGCCGTAAATAAAACGAATTTAATCATCAAGCCCGAATCATCATTAATTGACCCTTTGTGAGGTTTACAAGTTGACAGCACCATCGGTCCTCATTTATTTCGAAATGAGAAAGAAGCTGCAATTTTGGTGAAGGGTGGGCATGATCATACTTCACATATTTTTTAAAATCTAACAATTAATCAGCTAAACATCGACGAAAAAAAGACGTCTCTCTATTACTTTCTATAAGGCTCTGTTAAGTCATTAGTTTACTGCGATAAACCATCATTTCAATGGACCAAAATCCATATCCGTTCCAATTTTAGATAAAAGTAAGAAAATAAAATTGAGAATACGCCTAGTCTCGTGGCGTGCTTTCCTATTAGACAGTGTCCGATTATGACACCTATTATCGAGCTTATATGCGATCTGCTTAGGGAGAACAGGAACCTTGAACGGATTAAATCCAGTGTTGTCCAGATGTTTTTTATGACTTGACACGTGGTGATGTTGTTCCACCTGGTGCCTGTCCTCCTCGCAGCGTCTTGCATTAGCAACATTTTACAAGTAGCGATTGGTATGCCAGTACTTGCCAAACGTGGTAGGATGGGTTGTACTGTACCGTTCCTGGTAAGTTCATCTGCCTTACAGTTACCTGGAATGTCTTTATGGCCCGGCACCCAGCAAAGATGAATATTAAACTGTTGTGCCATCTCCATTAGAGATGATCGACAATTATGGACTGTTATAGAGTTTGTAGAGACAGAGTCCAGAGATTTGATAGCGGTCTGGCTATCAGAGAAAATACGCATATCAGATGTTGATATCACATTTTCTTTGAGCCAAGAAAAGACTTCTTTTATCGCCAAAAGTTCCGCCTGGAACACGCTACAATGATTGGGAAGGTGGAATGAGAGACTTAATTTCAGTTGTTCAGAGTACATACCTCCACCAACCCCTTCTTTTGTTTTTGACCCATCTGTGTAAAAATGGATTGACTCATCCTCCAAGAATGTCCTATCCTCCCAAAAAGATCTGGTAAGTATAGAAATCTGGAAGTTTCTGTCGAATGCTTCCTATCACTCTGAAACACTCCGCATTTAGACTAGTTAGGATTTCATTCACCACTAGGTTCCAGAGGAGAGGGGATAGAACACCACCTTGCGGTGTCCCTCTACTAACGGTTCGTCTACTAGAAGAGTTGCCCAGTTTTGAGTTAATTATTCTGCTAGTAAGCATTAAATAAATTAACTCCCGAAGCGAACTCTCTACATTTAGAGATGTCAGTGCAGAAGTGATTGCAGATGTGTCCACGTTATTAAAGGCACCTTCGATGTCAAGGAAAGCAACCATAGTGAACTCTTTATGATGGAGGGAATATTCGATGGGGCGTACTAAAGTGTGTAACGCTGTTTCCACCGATTTACCTTTACAGTAGGCATGTTGAGACGAAGACAGAAGTCTTGTATCGATACATACCCTTAAATGGATATCAATCAATCTTTCCAAGGTCTTAAGAAGGAATGATGATAGACTTATAGGTCGTAGATCTTTAGGATTGACTTGGGAGCATTTTCCTGCTTTAGGTATAAAAACAACTTTAACTTCTCTCCATGCCGAGGGAACATGGACCAGGTAAGGACAGGTGGTAAAAATTGCCTCAAGGATTGGTGCAATTATATCAGAAGCTTTTTGTAATGCGCTGGGTAAAGCATGATTGATTCAAAAACTTTAAATTACGTGCTATTTGTTGGAGAAACACGTCTTCCAAGTTGAGTTTATTGCAGTTTTTGCCTTTGCAAGTTTATCTTTCAAGTGCTTTTCCATTTTTAAATTGCAGGTTAAGATCACTCCAAGGTACTTGCATTCGTTGACAACTTCAAGTCTTTTGTTATTGTAGTGCTACTTCCAAATTCGTGAGACATTCCCTTGCAGTACAGTTTGTACATCAACTGTCTTCTATCGACTGTGTCGAATGCAGCCTTGAAATCCACAAACAACGCGTATAATTTCTTTCCCTGCGCTGCAAAAGATTCAGCTACATTGCGAAGTACAAAAATGTTCTAGATCCCGCTTGGTACTCTTTAAACATATTGTTGTGGTTGATCAAAGATGTAAGGCGCCGTTGTAAGATAGAATTTTGTACGATACGTTTAAAAAGGATATTCCCCTATAGTTTGTTTGGATCGGATTTGGAACCCTTTTTATAGATTGGGAATATCAAAGCTTTCTTGAAATCTCGAGGCATATTACCCTTCTCAAGGATGTCTTTGCTTAAGTTTGTTACCGTTTGTATGAGCTCTACAGAGCCGAACTTATAGAATTCACCCGGAATGCGATCCAACCCTGGTGCTTTGCCATTTTGCAGATCTTTGATCACCGCATTCGTTTCTGTCGCTGTTAGTTGTGCATCCAGTATGTCGTCTTCAAAACATGGAGAAGCAAATTGAATGGAGTTTATACAGTTTTGTGGATTTAATAGCGTTTTAAAATGAGAGCACAATGAAGATGCATTTCAGTTTTTGCTTACGGTGAGTCAGAACAATTTATAAACACTAAACATACACTTTTATGCAAACAAAAAAACACTATTGGCACCCGGGTGAAAAAACGAAAGCGAATTAGCTCAAAACGCATAGATCTACCGTCTTTAAGATTAAGTCATCTTTTGGACTTCTCCACTCAGTTAAAACTAATAGTTTTCACACTAATCAAGTTAATTTAACAAAAAAGAAAATTAAATATAAGCGTTATACTTGTACTTAGTAAAAAAGCACATTATCGTATAAAAGGCTCTGAAATTTTAAACTAGACACACCTATCAAATGGCTCAATAATTATGTAGACTGTCTTGATTTTCTTTAAGAACTTCAAAAAAAATTGCAAAATATAATATATCAATATAATATATGTATGGTACACCTTAGGATATGTACATTCCAAGAATTCTGAAAGCAATCATTTATTACGCATCGACTTATTGAGATAGTTTGGAAAAAATTAAATTTAATGTTTGTTTTAAATCTCTCGTCAAACGTCGCCGACAAGATGTCGCGTCGCGTCTTCAAGACATATTTTTAAAAGCTGAATAATACAACTTAAATGTAAATATTTAAATGTTTCCTGACAGCTGGTTCTCAATTTTCTTAAACAAAATATTTTCTAACTTAAATTGATGACTTTAGTGGGAAAAATGTCGTGCGGATCGTGCGTGAACCTCATCGCACTCGGAACATTCTCTCGTTTATTAAAACAATTTATTTTCCTTTTTACTTTCGAAGCGTTCGCCAAAATTTTCACGATCGACTTCGATCAGCTTAATGCTGTGGCGTCTATATATCCATGGTCGCCGCCGCCGGTAGCCAATACCGCCACCGCCACCGCCGCCGTCAACAGAAATGCTATGCACTTTAGGATCTTTTAATAGCACCAGAAACTGAGTCCATTTTTGCAGAAGATCGTTCTTCTTTGCTTTCTTTTTGCTGCAGAAGTTACAAAAATGTATGTAGAATTTCATAAGATCATTCTAAGGGCAACTTAACTCACAGCAAGATTCAAGACTCAGCAACTTACGTACATATGTACATTCATAGAAACTGATGCTCATGAGTTCGACATGCTTTTTGATTTGTCTTCTATATGAATGTAGGTACAAATGTATCTATGTATCTTTTTTTGGGGAAATAAGTTTAAACTGAAAATTTTGCATTCTTCAGTCTTTCGGGAATTTCGGTACTAACAAGATCGTTGGCTGAAATTCGAATTCGATGGGTTTTGAAAATACATAGTTAATACTATCTGTCAACAAGTTGCTTGCAGTTACTTAGTTGGTGTTGTTGAAAATAAGAAATCAAATTCTGTTGCCAACAAAATAAAAGAATTGATAGTTGTGCAAAATAACTTTGATTGTTATGAAATTCGGAAAATCGGTTTCTCACTTGATGATATTAGTGTCTCCATTTAAGTGCTAGTGTTGTGTTCTTGTGCAGAGTTTAAAGGAAACCTTTGTTTCCGAAAAAGTCTCAGTGAAAAGATTTGATATTCTTCCTTTTCCCCATAAAAGCAAGAATTTTTAAATATTAAATACAACAAATTTAATAATTTTTTAGAAAAAAAAATTCCCGAAATAGAAATTTAATTAGTGCGTTTAAGCTCATTACAGTACTTGTACAAAACGAACAACGTACATCATACACCCCCTGAAAAAGAGTAAAAATAAAATTGTATAAAGTGAATGTCTTCAGTAAATATATGCCTAATATAATTATGTATTTTTATTTGCGTTGAGATTGAGATCCTACATATTGTCGTGAGCAGCAGAGTTTCTTTGATTTCCAAGTTAAAAGTACACCATTTTTTTTTTTCAAAACATGAGCAGAAACATGAATTTATTTTGAGGTTTCAGACTTCTTGGAAAATATTTATGTAGCAATGGTGGACAAAATTTAAAGAAAGAACATAAGGAAATTAAAATAAAATAAGAACACGGAAACGACATGTTTAGAATCTAAGTGGTGTTTTCTTTTAATTTGTTTTTGTTGTAAAAAGCCTTTGGTCTTTCCGAAGACAGTAATATTTTTTTTAAGAATGGAAAATGTCTATAATTCTACTTTTAAACTAGTAAATAAAACATATACAAAATGTACACATAATCAACCGTATTACTGCCAAAATTTGTCTAGGTAATGATTCGTCGGTGGTGACAAATTTTGCGCCACCCTATAAAAACGGGGGTTTCTTCTGTTAGTGCAGAAATAAAAAAATCTGTAAAATTTTAAAAGATAATGATATTAATTTTATATGAGTTTTGAAAGACTAAACCCCAATACCTTAGATTATTTTGAAATGATGTTTTTGACCCAGAATATGTATACATACGGATATAACATGTATATGAAATAAAATGTTGGACTTATAGTGCAGTGCCTGGGGGTTTTCACCTCGGATTAGAGTTTTAGACATTGTTTTTTAAACTATAAATTGCTATGTTTACCTAAAATTTTGTTGTGCACTCCATTTTGTCATTGTTTAAACAAGTTATTATAAAAAATTAATGTTGACCATATATTTTCACTTTCAACAGTAATGTTTTTTATTTATATGTTATTATAAATATATACATATACTAGCGGACCCGACAGACGTTGTGCTGTCTACACGTCTTTAATTTGAACATTTCAAACTTTTTTTAATAAGCTAAAACATTCTGGACCATTTTGATGAAAATATTATTCAAATGTTATGACAATATCTAACATGTAAATTTATTACAATTAGACTAATCGATAGCGTGTGAGTATGTGTAATGAAATCTTCAACTTGTTTAAATTAAAGGTAAAAAAGCTTAAAATTGATGGCGTCAACATCTAAATTTTTTGCAGCTAAAATAGCTCGCTCTCGCAGCCATTCATGATTAGTATAATTATGTCTTATGGAAAGATACTTGTTATTAACTCATTATTGGTAGCCACCATGTTGCAAAAATTCTCTGGAAGTCGAATATATTGTGTATCTTCATACAATTGAATTTTACCGTTGCCAATGTCTAACAATTGTTCAGAGAATCCTGACGCTAATGGATCATTTTGAAGTCGAACGCGCATATTAATAGTAAGGCATAATTTAGTGACACTTGGCCATATATTAGATTCTTTCAAACATGCGTTTATTTCGTCTGCATATGTCGCGCGTGGAATGACTGGTAATGTTTGTCTGAAATCACCAGTAGAGCACCACCGAAAAGCCGAGCATTATTTTTGATATCTTTCAGGGACCTGTCGAGAACTTCAAGCGAATACTTGTGGGCCATTGTACATTCATCCCAGATAATACTTTTACATTTTTTCAAAACTTCAGCCATGCTGAATGCTTCTTTATGTTACACATCGCTTCGGGATTTGTATGAACGTTCAAAGGTAATTTAAGTGCTGAATGCGCAGTCCGTCCACCATCAAGTAACGTTGCTGCAATGCCTGATGAAGCAATGGCCAATGCAATATGATTTTGAGATCGAATCCGCGCAAGTATCAGTGCGATAAGAAATGTTTTACCAGTGCCACCTGGAGCGTCTAAAAAAAAGAATCCACCTTGTTGTGCTGCAATTGAAACGTTAATTTGATCATACACATTTCGTTGTTCAGCAGTAAGCAATTGTTCATTTTCCGCAACAAAAGTAGCCAAAGAAGTCTTATCGAACTGGTGTTCACGTTGAACATCGCTGTTGATTATGTCTACTGCTGGGCGATTCGGCGCTGGCATTCCAAAATGGATGAGCGGCATGTTTGAAATAAGAATACAAATATCCTCAATCATTATTAATGACTCGTTGTATATTTCGGCGGAGAATTCAATATTAAGATTTTGATTAGTAGTTCTAGTCCGATGCAAAATTAGTCCACAGAGCAGATGCATCAGACGGAAAACTCGTTGTAACTCACGACACGCATCGAAGAAAGAGTCGTATGAAGTACCTTTGACTTTTCGCAAATATTGGAAGGACGTCGGCCCAGGGACGTTAGCCAGTAATAAACGCAAAAAAAAACATTCGCGTTGCTTAGGATGAACTTTATATAATCGACCTAAAGTTTTTGTCATAAATATATCAGCGAATCCTGGTACTGGAATGTCTCGTTTACGCGGTTCCTAATTCTTTGATTGTTTATTCCATGTAAAAGTCTGTCGGATCCAATGTAAAACATTCCAAAATCAACAACTACTAATAAATTAAAAAAAATAATTAAATTGTGAATTTAAAACATTCTCACATCCCCTTGAACACACACAAAAAATTTCATCGAAATCGGTCCAGTCGTTTAAGAGAAGTTCAGTGACATACACACTCACAGAAGAATTATATATATTAAAATATGAACATTTTTCTAAGATACCTTTGTATAAAAATAGGAGTAGGAATCTCAAAAAGGTAGAAAAGCGTGGAGGGGAGAGCGGAGCGACAGCTGCTATGTACAGTGGAATTTCTTGATATCTCTCCAATTAATTTCAACTACTATATTTTTTAGATTTTATTTTTTTATAAAAAACGGACTGTTGGAATTTTATGAAAAAAAACTTCTGAATATCGAAAACAATACTTTTTGTGAAATAAAAAGTTTGAACACAATATTTGTAATTTTTTAAAAGTTATTTGAGTCGAAAGTAAATTTTTACCAAGTTTTAGTATTCTTTTTTTGTTTGGTTTTTATTTTTTATAAAAAAAACTGTCAATTAGATTTTTCTCAAAATTGTACTGCATGTTGAAAACAATATTGTTTAAAATATAAAAATAGTTTTAAGCCAATATCTTAAAACTTTTGCAAAGATATTTGAGGCAAATGTAAATTTTTACCAATTTTTATTAATTTTTCGTTCAGGTTTTTATTTTTTCCTAAAAAAACTGTCAATTATATTTTTTTCACAATTTTATCAGATGTCAAAAACATTATTTTTTGTTGCACAAAATTGTTTTGGAGATGAAATCATATTTAGTCGCTAAATTTTCGAGGTAAAAAATATTTGTTTTCAGATTTTTTGATTTATAAAAAATACTTTAATTGGATTTTTTCCAAAAATAAACTTGTTTGTCTTTACTGTTATTGGTTCATGAGATATTTAATGTTAACCAGCATTTTCACTTTTTTTTAAACTGCTATGGTAGAAAAAACCACCCACGCAATTTTCTTGAGAGTCCTTCCTGCATCTTTCTGCCTTATTATCTGTATAAGAAAATTTATTTGACCTTTGGACAACGAAAAAAAAATTCGCGAACGTACTGACGTACGGGCATGTGGACATACGGACACATCTTTCTAAAAATCTTATATTTCGACTTCAGGGACCTTGAAACGTCGAGAAATGTCAAAAATGTTCCTATGGGAAGTTAAAAAATTACTGTTTAAAGTGAAAATATATGGTCAACATTAATTTTTTATAATAATTTGTTTAAACAATGAAAAAATGGAGTGCACACAAATATTTTGGGTAAACATTGCAATTTATAGTTTAAAAAACAATATCCCACATCGATCATATTAATCTATTCACTATAACTCTAATCCGAGGTTTTACGTTTTTGAATGCTCCAGACACTCCACTATAAGCCTAATACTTAAAAATTATTTAAGATATTTTTTGAGGTATTTGAGAAAAATATAACAAATCTGATAGAAAAATTCACAACTTTTAGCCGATAGCAAATGTAAAAACTATTTTTGGTATCGAATGAGAGGTTATAAAAATATATTTCAGACATTACTAAATTAGTTTGAACCCAAAAACCTTAGCTTAGACTCCTTAGAAAATGGCGTTATTTTAAAATTGCAGATATTTAAGACACAATCATTGACGACTTAAACTTCTAGCGAGACAACAATTGCATTTTAGGATTTTGATTTGGTGTTACAGCCGTTTTTCTTTTTTGTTTAAAATTAACGTCTTGAGTCTAGGACAACTGTTAAATATCGTCATTGCTTATTTGTGAAACAGGGAACTCCAAGTTGATTCCGCAAACATCAAACGACTAGCCTTGTGATTTAGTAATTGAATAGGCCAGCCGTATTGGAAATTGTAAACTTCGAAGTCAAATGGTAAATCCGTTGGAATCATCTGTATACGCGGAATCAAGACAAACCCTTCTTTGTATTTTTCCTTTATGATTGTTGCCTCAATGTCGTTATTCACCCCTTTTTTCAAAGCCAGTCTTGTTCTATTGAATAGTCGAAATTGGTTAATGTTACGCAGCATGTTAGCAACTGATCCTTCTTTTAACTACGAATTGTATGGTGGCATTCCAGTCAATTTCAAAACTTCGTAAGATTATTGACATCCTGTTTCATAACGGTGTCTATTGATTTGAAGGAAACCGTCTGTCCCGGAACCACATTCTGAATGGTCGCGTTGAGATTCTCGACATTTATATTTTTCGCTGCCAATTTTGATCGTTCACCCTGCCAATTATGAATTGTTGCGATATATATCTGGGACAACAAACCACGCTGAATTAACTCCTCTTTTAATTCTGTGATGGGACAGAAATCTGAGGTAATGTGAAGAATTCGGTCGAGGCGTCCACTGCGATTTATTATTTTCAGTGTCTAACAACTTTTTGGCAAATGTATTGCTGTTTCATGAACATGGTAGTAAACGACCTACTAACATCATTGGAAGCAGAGAGTTTCAAGGTGATTGCCTATGCTGACGACGAACGTTGCAATATCCGTATGTGGGAAGCACCCCCAAGTTTTCTCAGAACTCCTACAAAATGCCTTAAATAGGCTAACAAAATGGGCTAAGCAATGTGGACTGGACGTCAATCCACATAAAACAGAATTAATACTCTTTTCGAGAAGATATAAAATTCCTCAGATTAGCCCACCCAAGATTGGAGGAATACCATTAAGCTTTTCCGACCAAGCTAAATATTTAGGCCTCATTTTAGACAAAAAACTAAATTGGAAGGCAAATATTGATGAAAGATTAAAAAAGGCTACTGTAGCGCTTTTTACTTGTAAAAAGGTCATATGATCAAAATGGGGCTTCTCCCCAAAAATAACCAACTGGCTATACACTTCGGTAATCAGACCGATACTCATTTATGGAGCTGTCGTATGGTGAACCGCACTGGACAAGATGGTAAATCTAAATAAGCTCATCAAAGTCCAGCGGTCAGCAGGTATGTGCATCACAGGAACACTTCGCACAACACCAACCGCAGCACTGGAAGTGCTTTTAAACCTAACACCTCTTGATATCTTCTCCAAAATGGTGGCAGCCAACTCATGTGTAAGGCTTAGAGCCACCTTTCAATGGACCAGTAACAATACTGGACATACTACTATTCTAGACAGTTTCAGGTCTATCCCAGATCACTTAGACTATACCATCCCAAAAATAGTATTCGGTAAAAGCTTTCATTTGTTGATCCCTTCAAGACCCTCCTGGGAAGAAGAGAGACCCCTGGAAGACGTTGCGTTACACTTCTATACAGACGGTTCAAAGACCGATCACGGAGTTAGAAATACTATCTTTTCGGAACAACTGAATCTCAGTCTATCCTATAGACTTCCCAATCAATGTAGATAAAGCCAACGCTAGAGCTACAATTCCGAGATCTGATCCTCACCAAAACATTCATATCAATGCCATTAATCTTCAAATTCAAGCGACACAGCCAGGTATAGTCACTACATATAAATCAATTGACAGTGTTATGAATCAAGATCAGGCAATGAATTATCCAATTGAATTGTTAAATTCATTGGAACCTTCAGGTATACCACCGCATTGGTTGAGTCTGAAAATTGGTTCTTTGATTATATTATTGAAAAAATTAATTCACCAAAACTCTGTAATGGCACCAGAATGGCAGTGAAAAAGTTATTGCCAAATTTGATTGGAGATACAATCTCAACTGGTAAATCAAAAGGAGAAGTGTGTTTGATACCGAGTATCCCTATGATTCCAACTGATATGCCATTTGAATTCAAAAGATTACAATATCCTGTGCGTTTATCATTTGCGATGTTCATAAATAATACCAAAGGGCAAACACTTAACGTTTGTGGTGTCAATTTGGAGAAAACATTTTTTTTACATGGCCAACTTTATGTTGCCTGTTCCACATTCGGTACCCCCAACTGTTTATTTATTCATGCTCAAAATGGAAAAACTCAAAATATTCTTTATCTAACTATTTTAGGCCAACCCATATAGACCCACCATAGTAAGAATACCCAATTCTTTTTTATTTTTTAGTTTTTACTCTTTTCTGAAAAATATAATATAAACAATGTATTATTTCGGTTATTTGGACTTTTAAATAGCTAGCAATTTAAAATATTTTTTTGTTTGAATAAATAAATAAACTTAATGATCATTTTTTGTATTAATATGCCCTATACGTTGCGGTTTTCCGATTACTCTCCCAATCCAAAAAAGAAGAAAAGAAATGCAAAGCTAATTTTATTACTAGATTAGAGTTAATAGTGAATTCTATTTAAATTTTCTTCTCCTATTTTGTCAATCTGAATGTGAAAATTCTAAGAAATCTTAAAAACATAAACTGGCCCAATTTTTCAAGTTCTAACTTGAAGTCAACTATAGGTCATATGTATTTAACTTAATTACAATTAATTTAAAGTTAGTGAAGAGATGATGATGTTCATGTGTTGTTACTTTTAGTATGAAAATTATAGTAAATTATTAAGTTAATTACTTTAAAATAGTAGCTAGGAAATCAAAGCTTTTTTTCAAAATTTTAAATAACATAACGTTCAAAATATTTAAATTATAAGGGGCATTTGCTTCATAAAAAGTTTTTAAATACAAAAATGTCTTACAGTTTCAATGTAAATAAATTGTGCATATATTTAGGATGAATGAATAAAAACTAAACAAAACATTTTAAAGCTTTATTAAGAAAAAAATTAATAATAAGAATTCTTGGAAATTATAAAAACATCTAAGAAATGGATAACTGGAATGTCCTTGCTGTGCAGACAACATCTTCAGCAATTACCAGAGATGCATTGGGAAATGTTTCGAGAGAAAATTTGGTGAGTTTTTAATCAGAAAAAAATTCACTTTTGGGTAAAAATCATGATATTTTTGAATATTAAAGTTAGTGAAAAATTCTCTGAAAAGCTTTTCAAAATTCTAAATATAATTTTTATTGTTTGGTGAAACAAAAAGAATAAGAACTTTGCATAATAAAAAAAGTTTTCACTTTTCAGAAATGAATTGACTCTTTGCAAATTAAGGTTTAGTGAAACGTTATTTGCAAATTAAAACTAAAAAGTTACAATGTGAAAAGTGTTTGGTAAAAAAGTGCCCTGATTTTTTGTTATTAAATTTGATTATGGAATGAATTTCAGATCATATGGGCTTAAATGTGCAATGACAATACATTTTTAATGATTGTAAATGTGTAATGTGGATAAGAGACCCGATTATAACCGATTATTATGGACGGTTTTTTTAAATGTCAAAATGAGTTTTAGTTTTTTAAAAGAGGAAAAATGGAGGTATGTGTCAAATATTAAAAGTATTGGTCGAGATTTAGGTTAGGGTGATGGCGCTGCTGCTTTTAACCGCCATCATTTTTCGGAGATTTGATCACGTTTCTGGAAAATTTGTCGATGTTTTTCTACCCTCGATGCAACAACAAAAACCCTGCGGTTTTGTCCTACCAGTTAAGATTTTGTAAAAATGTATAATTGTTGTCTGGAAATCTTAACATATTGGATCCTTGAAGTATTTCATTTTTGAATTATTTATGAAATGTTATTATAGCAGTAAGAAATAATTTTGTTTGTAGTCAAGTTGAATTAAAATATAAACTTAAGCTTATAGCATAAGTTATATTCGACCAAAAAGTTCATTGGAGTTATATAATTTGCTATAAAACACTCAATTCACCATAATGCCTTAGTGTAGGGTGTACATTTTTAACTTATATAGAAGATACAATTGAGGTAGCAGAATTTTTTTATTTTGATTATAAACGTGCACACTTTGTTGCTATCAATAAGTTTTTGTTGTCAATTGCTTGGGATACTGCCTTGATTAATTTAAGCCTTGATAATGCGTTTGAAAAATTCGCAATGTATCTACATAAAACTTTTGATATGTATGTTCCTAAAAAAATAGCTAAACCCAATTCAAACCCACCGTGGTTTAACAGAAGATTATCTAATCTGAAAAATAGAAAAAACTAAGCATATAAAGCTTACAAAACAACAATAGATAACACTGGTCAACACTGGTTTTGTCACACGAAATTTGATAGCTAATTTTGTTTTGTCAATCTAGTCTCATTATTAAATCACAATTGTCAAGTGTCAATTAGCCTTAGTTTTGTTGTGATACGGTATAACTCAAAACTTGTACTACGCAGCAAATTAACAGAAGCGCTTCCAAGTAACCCATTTTAAAATTATTTGTGGTTGCATTTTAACACCTTTTTGTTTTAGCATTTTTTTGTTATTAACCATGTGAACATGTCGAGGAAGTGTAACAATGATCCTATCTATTTATGTTATGTTTGCGGAGAACTGACTTTCAAAAAACAAAGACAAAACTTTACGAATATTGTGTTGGAGTGATATCACCAATGTTTTGGTTTTTCTGTCACCCATCAAGACAAATCCTGGGCTCCTTATGTCTGTTGCTGTGAAAAATTCAATCGACTGCAAGAAAGGCGCACGACCTATGCCGTTTGCATTACCCATGATATGGACTGAACAGCGAGATCACGTTTCGGATTGCTACTTTTGTCTCACTGACATAAAAGGTATAAAATACAAGAAAAATAAGAGGCTGGGATGCGACCCACACTGATAACTTCCCATCCCGTCTGTCGATTTGTCTTGCTTAAAAGTTTGTCTATATGTACTCGTATCAATTTTTACCAAATTTGCGTATTATTTTTTGTAGATTTTATTTTGTATAAAAAAAACGGATTGTTGGATTTTTATTTACAAATTACTGAATATCAAAAACAATATTTTCTGTAAAATAAAATAAGTTTGAAGCCAATATTTTAAATATTTGAAAAGCTATTTGAGTCGAAAGTAAATTTTTACCAAGTTTTAGTACTGTTTTTTTTTTAGAGTTTTATTTTTTGTAAAAACACTATCAATTCGATTTTTTTCAAAGTTTTATCGAATGTTGAAAACAATATTTCGTATAAGATCAAATTAGTTTGAAACCAATATCTACATTTTTTGAAAAGATATTTGAGTCAAAAATCAATTTTTACCAACTTTTGTTAATTTTAAAAAAAAGTGTCAATTGGATTTTTTTCAAAATTTTTACTGAATGTTGACAACAATATTTTTTTAAATATGAAAGAAAATTAAAGCCAATATCTCAAAGTTTTGAAAAGATATTTGAGCCAAAAATCAATTTTTACCAACTTTTATACATTTTTTTTTAGGTTTTTATTTTTTGTAAAAAAAACTGTCAATTCGATTTTTGTCAACATTTTTCAGAATGTTGAAAGCAATATTTCTTATAAGATAAAATAAGATTGAAGCCTAAATTTCAAGTTTTTGAAAAGATATTTGAATCGATATTCAATTTTTACCAACTTTTTTTTAGATTTTTATTTTTTATAAAAAAACTGTCAATTCGATTTTTCTCTCTCAAAATTTTATCAGATGTGAAAAACATTATTGTTTTGGAGATGAAATCATATTTTAGTCGTAAAATTTTGGAGGTGCCAATTTTATTTGTCCGTTTTATTGATTTATAAAAAAAAACGTTATATTGATTTTTTTCAAAAAATATACCTGTTTGGTATCACGTTACAATATATTGTATAAAATTTAATTCAAGTCTCTGGCAATTTTGATTCGTAAGATATTTAGGGTTAACCAAAATTTTCACATTTTTTTCAAACTGCTATGGTAAAAAAAACCACCCACGCAATTTTCTTGAGAGCCGTTTCTGCATCTTTTTGCCTTATTATCTGTATAACAAAATTTATTTGAAGTAGATATCTCTACTGGTTCTTGAGCTATGGACGACGAAAAAAACGTCGCCAACGTACGGACGTACGTACACACGCACGCACAGACATCTTTCTAAAAATCTTTTATTTCGACTCTAGGGACCTTGAAACGTCGAGAAATGTCAAAACTTTCAATTTGACAAATCGGACCTATTACAATAACTTCCTATGGGAAGTTAACAAGATATTAAGATCATTTTGTAAAAGTAAGGAATCAGATAGAGTTGAGATAATCTTAACATTTTTCTTATTATCCGCAAACATTAGGATGTCTGAGTTTTTTAATTTCAGACAGACATCGTTAACAGATAAGACGAAGAGAAGGGGACCTACCTTGTGGGACTCCAGAAATTGCATGTATAGGACTGGAGACTGAGTTACGGAAAAGGACTCTATAAGTTCTATTCGCAAGATAGGAGCTTATCCAGTTTATAAATATAGATGGAAAGTCTAGTGCTCTTAGTTTGAGATAAATTATCTTATGGGATATTTTATCAAAGGCTTTTGCGCAATCAGTATATACAACGCCAACTTCATTGCCATTCTCGAGGGCTGACAAAACTTTGGATATAAATCCAAAAAATTGCAATGGGAATAAACGGAATCATGAACTAGGCTTTCAAAAAGTTTCAAGATGCATCAAAATTTCGTCCATGATTATTAATTTCAGTTTTATTGCCTTGTTTATGAATGGGAAATATAAATGGATCTTTCCATATATGAGGGAACACACCTTGTGAAAGAGAGAGTTCAAAGAGTGCAGTTAGAGGCTTTGGCAGACAACTGATGGGACGCCACCAGAACCAGGGCTAAAGTTTTCTTTGAGGCTTACGATTTTGGGAAGTACCATTTCTTCAGTTATTGTGAAAGATGAAAGAAAGGTTTGAGCGCAACCATCTAAGTAACTAAGATAGTGAGGATCATTATCATGGAAATGTTTAGTACAAGATTTGCTAAAGTATTTAACAAATAGATTTGTTATAGTTGTTGGATCTGAGGTGATTATCTTGCAGAAACTCATTGAAGGTGGAAACCCATACGATTTTCTTTTGACAATTATAAACTTGAAAAATGCCCTTGCATCAGAAAGAGGGTTATTTTCTATTTGGTTAAGGTATTGGTTATAAAGGCATTCCCTTAATTCAGAGAGAGAATTATAGGCGAGAAGAAAGTTATTGTGGTCGGCATCAGGTTTGGACTACAAAACGATAGGTTTTATTTTTTGTAAAAATAGAGTCAATTTGATTTTTGTCAAAATTTTACCTGATGTTAAAAACGTTATTCTTGGTTGCACAAAATTATTTTGGAGATAAAATCATTTTACATTCGTAAAATGTTCGAGGTGACAATTTTTTTAAATTTGTTTTTATTTATAAAAAACCATTTATTTGATTTTTTTCAAAAATATACTTGTTTGGTATAACGTTTGGTCACGTTACAATAATATAAAATTTAATTAAAGTCTCTATCGTCATTGGTTCGTGAGATATTTGAGGTTAACCAATATTTTCATTTTTTAAACTGCTCTGGTAAAAAAACATCCATTTTATTATCTTTGATGCCCGAAATATAATATAGAACACATTTTAGGTTCCTTTCACTTAAATCTTTTCGAACAAATACTTAAAACATATAAGTTTAAAATATTTATCATTACTTTCGTGATTTGTTTCAAATGAAGCATAATATTCACATTTAGAATCATACAAATTAACACTATTTTAATTAAAAGTTTGAAAATTTTTGTTTCGCTGAATGTTTTCAAAAACATTTAAAGGTGCAAACAGTTTTTATTTGTTTTCACTCAATGATCAGCGACGATACAGGCAATATTCAGATTGTATTCAAAGTAAAGCACTTTTTTAATTGAACTTCAAGCTAAAAATAAAATTTCCCATTCAGTTTTTGTTGGGTTATTTTGGAAAATTCTCTCAAAAGTAAATTCAGTCATTTAACAAATTTTACATAAGAACAATCGGAAGTAATAGAAAAAAAGTCCTCATAAATACACCTTTGAAAATAATATTTTGAATATTATTTAAACGTAGATAAATCACGGTTGCAATTGCAGATTTTTAATTTGATTTCATAAACAATATCAAAATTGATAAAACCGTGATCATACATATTTTGAAGTGAATTAACTGAGAAGAAAATAAATCACTCAAAATGGATATATCTACAGATATTTGGGGACAATTAGCGGTAGAAGCATCTCAAGTGTATCTATCTGATGGAACATATCGAAGTCCATTTGCTAACACGGTAATAGAATTTTTAAAAAAGTTAACAAATAATTGAAAATAACTTAAAGTTAATATGTGATTTGTTCAGAAAGAGAGATTTTTAAGTGGAACACTTGTTTGAAATATATTTCAAATGAAATGCACATATGTAGTTTTTTTTTGTCCGCAGGAATGAGAGTGGCGCACAAAAGATGTACTCGAAACTGTCGAAAATGTTCTATTTTTAAATCGTAATGTTTGGGGATCATTTTGTTTGTGTTTTTTTCTGAGTTTATTAAAATTGTATACACTCAAAAATTCTGAATAATGTCGCACCGAAAGTAATATCGAATCAATAACAATTCCAGTGATTTAAGGAATGTAGGACATGTGGCTAATAAAAGATCTTATACATAGTATCCATCTATTCAGTTTTTAAAAAAGACCACCAAACATTGATTTACGCTTGTTATGTATATTATTGGTGATTTAACTTAAAATGGCCACTGCGTATAGGTACGTGTTTTTTAACCGAAGTATAAACAAATATGCATCAAAATGGAAAGTAGAAAAACGTTTAAGTTGAATTAAATAAAAGAACTGTGAAGTGTTAGTATACGCACTGGTGGCCAAAAGTACCTTATGGTCCTAAGCTGTATATTTATTTTAATTCAGTGATCTTGAAATATTCCCACAGAAGCAGGGACATGCAAATCATAGCTTTAATAGTAAGAGCAAACATTCTCCTTAATTGTGCAACACAACTTCGTATAAGTGGCTAAATCGGCTTGATTTCACAATAACGTCTTCTGTTACTCCATTTTTCAAAGACTTTATTGCTGATTTTCAGATTTAGCTCATCAATTCATTGGATGATCTTTTGAGTTGTTGACATACCATTGGTCTTTTCAGTCCAAGACGGCTGATAAAGCTGTTCGGCAAAATTGAGACTTTTCCATGGCTTGAACATCCGAGTCATACAACTACGCAAGAGGTGTGTTCTGAGATCTTCAACAAGCTAACTCGAATATCGGACGTGCAAAATTCTAAGCACACTATTATAGTGTTCTATCACCTCTAGGCACATTTCATCATTGTGTTTAATCTGTATCAAAACTATCCAGTTTAAAAAAAGAGAAAGCCAAATAAAACGGACTCACTAATTATTTCAGGATCTTTAACTGGTCACTATATGCTTCATCGATACTCACATTGACACCAGCGCTGATCCTATGACATGTTTGAGTCTTCTTAATTAAAAGCATCAGACCTAAGGAAAGCGCATAGTTTAGCATTGGCTAAAGAAGTATATTTCCTCTGCATTAAAGCCAATCCTACTGAGTATACCCGGAAACAGCTCAAGAAATCCGGGAAGTTTTGAAAAGCCCATATTCGACGGACAAAATTTATACGTGACCAAAAATGACGGGAAAAGATACTGCAACATCCCAAAAGCGGTACAAATTGTTAATCATTTGTAAAAAACATTAGGAATTCTTCCTCGGTTCCTACACTCGTTTATGTTAGTGATACTTTGTTTGTTAACTCTTTACAGAAAGCTAATCTCTTTAGTTGGCAGTTCGTCTATTATTCAACTCTGCCAGTGAGTGTTATGACTCCGCATGTATACTTGAGAGCGTTAGTAAAACTATACATTTTTCCGCACTCGTACTGTGGCGAGAATCCTAAGAGATTGCAATAAATGGTCCGGATGGTATTCCTGCTATCGTTCTGAAGACGTGTTCGTTTGCTGGCAAAACCACTGCCTAAGCTTTTCGTTTGTCTTATTGTCTATGTCCCTTTCCGAGTGGATGGAAAGGAGCATTTGTCCGTCCTCTTCCTAAAAAAGGTGAATGCTCCTCACCCTCTTACTATTGTCCAATTAAATTTAAGTCCCTGCTTTCTAAGGTCATAGGAACGATGATCAATTTTCAGCTTAAGAAATATCTTGAAGAACGAAGTGCTCTTAATAACCGGCAGTATAGCTTTCACAGCAGTAGGTCTACTTGCGGCCTTATGGTTCATCCCTATGGTTACACTTGATATCCAAAAGCGTTTAATAGGGTTTGGCATCAGGCTCTGCTTTCGGTTTTTATAAATCCCCCTTTATTGGGTTAGTAATTGCCTTGCGGATCGTTGAATACAAGTAGTATTAGATGGGGTCAAGTCTGAATACTACAAAATAAATGCAGGTGTGCCCCAGGGTTCTCTTCTATTTTCAATTCTATTATTAATGGCCCCCTGTCTGCAAAATTGTAATCCAATACATTTTTTTCGCTGACGATAGTACTCATAGCTTTCCATTGTCATTCCCAGACTCCCAACTCTCTTCTTCAAATGTGGCACTGCAACGACAAGAATTGATAAGCTTATTAAATTTTTAACTAAACGCATTGTAAAATGGGAAGCAAAAAACCATGTTTAATCTAATGCTTCAAAAACCCAACGTTGCCTTGTATCGTTAAAGCGAGATATACCCCCTTGCCACTATCCATGGATGGCACTTGCACAAGAGATTGCACACGAGACTGAACATCTCTACATTCCCGGTATGTGTATCACCAGCCACCAAAAATGTCACAAGAAGTTTAGGTTTTCTAAGGCGATGCAAAAAGTTTTTCTCCTCCTCTTATTTCGCTTTTTTCTAAAAGACTATAATACTTCCAAATAATACAAACATCGCCGCAAAGTTTCTGGTCTCACCCATTTTTACATTTATTTGAACGGTTTCTGGTCTAGATAAATAGCCAGCTGCATTACTCCCCTTAAAAAGTCAACCGTAATTTTGTAATGCGCTTCTAGGAATCCTCATGAGTTCTTACTTCAATTTGGGTCGTACTTTCAAATACAGAGATTTGTTCTTTAGCCGTACCACTCGAATATGCCTTTCCAAACTCTGTTTTTCCCAGTAATTGCAAAATATTTAGGAATTCAAAACCAATGTGCACCCACAACTCCTTTTAAACCCTGTGCCAATGCTCACACGGTGCCTCTGATAATAAGGGCAATGCTACAAAGTACACATGTTTATCTTCTAGATACTGTGTAAATATATGTAAATAGCACTATACAAATGTTGGCAAAACTTTTATTTAATGTTTTCGGGGTTTTGACAATACGTTTTGAAGAAAACTTGTGGTGTTGATTTCATATCCGAACTTCGATTGTAACTTTAAGACCACAAGTCACATTTGTTCTTTCAAGTTGACCTCTTGTTACTCCAGATGCTTGTTGATTACTTTTTTAATGTAAGTGAATCGCTTTTTCAATTCCAGAAACTCAATTTTTTTCACTTTTCCAAAAACATCTGTAAACATTTTTAACATTGAAAATATAATACAAACGGCATGGCATTCGAAAAGGTCACAAAAATGATAGTAAGAAAGTGGTTTCCATTTAGTAACATAAGCTAAAAATTGATAAAAATGAAACTCTCGTGCTATTTACACATATGTATTCCAAAAAGTCTCCGATTCTGAGATCAAGTATTTACTATAACAGTATATTAAAAACAAATATTTTGAAAATCACAATCACAATTTTTTTTAAATTTGGTATAAAGATGAAAGTGGAAACTAACTATTATCATTGTTACCACTTTGGTAGACCTATCATCATTTATTCTCAAAACTCTGGAACGATTGATTGATATCCATGTGCGTAATAGCACTGATAAGACATAATCGATGCCACTGCAAAGGGAAATTGGTAAAAACAGCCTTGTACACTCTGGTAAGAACTATCAAATACTCCCTAGAGCAAAAGGAATATACTATGGTTGCCTTTCTGGATATTGAGAGCTTTCAAAAACGTTGACACATCCGCTATGACTTCTGCTAATGATTAATCTAATGCTAAAAAGCAGGATCATCAATTCTAAGATGGGGGATTTTTGTACGAAAAGGTGTGTCGGTAAAGGCACTCTACAAGGTGGTGTTCTGTCCCTCTCCTGTTGAACATAGTGGTAAACGAACTACTAATATCCCTTGATAGGTAAGGCTACAGAGTGGTTGTGTATGCCGATGATGTTGCTATCGCCGTCGCAGGAGAACATCCTAATACACTGAGAAAAGAAAGTTTTCAACCTCGCATAACCTACTGGCTAAACATATCGGTCTTCCGACCAATACTTGACTGCACTGGAGAAAGTCACAAACTACGACAAACTTAGCAGAGTCCAACGCACTGCATGTCTGCATAAGCGGGGCATTGAGAACCACACCCTCAGCAGCGTTAGACACTCTCCTCTATCTGACACCCCTCGACATCTTCAGCAAACAAATGGCAGCGAGTACAGCTATAATACTCAACGCCTCATCTCAGTGGAGGAACAATAATGTGGGCGCTCCATCATTTTGAATCTCTTTGGTTCTATACCAAAGTACATACTAAACTATTCCAAAACCCCAATTTGGAAAAAACTTCCCGGTATCCATTCCACCCAGAGATGAATGGGAAAACAGAAAACCGCTGGATGACAAAAGCAAGCAAGCGGAAATTTTTGCGATCAAAGAGGTTCTCTTCTGGCTAAGAGAAAACGTGATATCAACTTCTGATATCCGCATCTTCTCTGACAGTCAGGCTGCTATTAAATATCTTGACGGTGTCTCAACCAAATCTCAAACGGCCCTCGATTGTCGATCGTCTCTTATGGAAACGGTGGAGCAATTTAACCATCACCTTTGTTGGGTGCCGGGCCACAAAGACATCACAGGAAATTGTAAAGCCGATGAACTCGCTAAAAATGGAACCGTCATACTTATTTCACTTGAAAGGGAGAAGATAGGTATACCGATAGCTACATGTTAACTTCTGATAAAAGAATTGCGATAGCAAACTCTAGGTGGCACAATTTACCAAAGCGCTCTAAAGACTTGTTATCTCAACGCAGACTTCATATTAGCTCCCTAATAGTTGTCCTTACGGGACACTGTCTTATAGGGAGATACGCAATATAACTTGGTGTAGCCTCAAATGACTTCTGCAGGAGCTGTTTGGATGGGAAAAAAGAGAAAACAATCTCTCACCTTCTATGCACTTGCCCTGCTCTTTCACTAAGACGCAGACTTCATCTGGGAGACTACCTTTTTAATAATCCCAGTGAACTAGCTTATAAGGATATCAAATATCTTCTTCGCTTTATAAAATGCTCAAAATTGTTCGACTAGTAAAAAGTAATTCTCTAGATTCGTGTGGTGTTAGAATGGGCCTTTTCTTTTTGCCTAAGTGTGTGGGTTCTGTATCCGCAGCCACTTTAACCTAGCCTAACCTAACACTTTGGTTTTTACATTTATTCCTAGTACTTTTTTTCAAAAAACACTAAGGTTAGGCTGCTATACGAAGACTTTTTGGACTATGCGTACATGTTACGCAAGTTCTGGGTTTTGAAATAGAAGAATTTTTGACTGAGTTGCTATCGGTTTGCTTCCTTGCAAATGAGTTATGTGTAATATAAATGTCAAAATCGGTAATATTGAAATTCGGGTGTTACTTCTTTGCTACACTTACATTTTTTAGTTGTTAGTATAACTATACATTTGTTACTCATATTTTGTCTTGTTTTCAGAGAATGTTACTTTTTAGGTTACAGCCCTATAACAAAATTCAAATCATTGCACTGGTAGTTACTGCAATACTGCCAAGTACATGAATTAGTATTTTGCAAATCCCTTTTAACAGGTTTGAGTGTAATCAAAAAATACTTTAAAACATTTTTGGCAGAACTACCATCATTAAGAGTAGTGTAGTTTTTCAAGTATCGTGTAGACCATATATGACAAAACCGTTTTATCACAAATGGTTTAGCGTTTCTATAAAATTTATGCAAGAAAGGAGTAATCTAACAAGTAACAACTTGCAAAGATTTTTAGGGTTTGCAAACTTGATACTACTTCATGAATTTAAAAATATTCATTTCAAATTCTTTATATCTTTCTTTTTTTAACTTTAATAACAATCGTTTTATTCGTTTGTTTATTTTTTAGACTATTGAAAAACTTCCCGATAAAGTTCTTTTGCACATCTTCTCGTACTTATCGCATCGTGAGATCTGTCGTTTGGCCAGAATTTGCCGTCGTTGGAGGCAAGTCGCCTATGATACCAGACTATGGAAGAATGTCTCGTTGCGACCCGAAGTTTCCGGTCTTCATGTTGGATCGTTGGAATCATTGTTGGCACTGATTTCGGTTCGTTTTGGACCCACCTTGCGTTACATTGAACTTCCAATTGAATTAATCACACACACCGTGCTTCATGAACTCTCGGCAAAGTGTCCAAATCTCACCCATATGCTTTTGGATTTTTCAACAGGTATCTTTTTAATCTGATACCTATGAATTATAATTCTAAATATTTTGGTTTTCTTTTCCTAGCTATGCAACTTCACGATTTCAGTGAAATGCAGGCTTTCCCCACAAAGCTACGTTACATGTGCATTTGTTTGTCCGAAGTCATCTTTATGGAAGGTTTCATGAGAAAAATCTACAACTTCATCAATGGTCTGGAGGTGTTGCATTTGATTGGCACCTATGAGAAGTGCGAAGAAGAAGAGGAGGAAATTTATGAAGTCATCAATGTGCACAAACTGAAGTCGGCTACTCCAAATCTTCGAGTAATCAATCTTTATGGCATCAATTTCATCGATGACTCGCATATTGATGCATTCAGTTCGAATTGTATCCAACTTGAATGTTTGGCTGTGAATTTCTGCAACAAAGTCACAGGATCAACTTTGAAGGCTTTAATTCAGCGATCAAAGCAGTTGACATGTCTCTTGATGAATGGAACAAGTCTTAAGTCTGAGTACGTAATGCAGACCGATTGGGAAAAGTGTGCCCTCCAAGAATTGGACATTACTGCAACAGATTTGTCTGCTGAATGTCTGATCGATATGCTGACGAGGATTCCAGCTCTGAAGTTTTTGTGTGCTGGACAGATTAATGGTTTCACTGACTCCGTGCTGAAGGCTTGGATGGAATCTGGAATGTCAAGGTACGTTTTTGATAGTTAATTTTTAATTTCTTAAAACAAATGTTTTCTGTTTTTGTCACAAGATCACTTATCTCTTTGGATATTGATGCATCTGACAACTTATCAGACGAAGCTTTGCAGAAATTCCTCTCACGACATGGAAGTCAATTAATTGCATGCTGTTTGTCAGGAATGCCACATATTACAGATCAATTGTGGATGAGCATTCTTCCGTTGTTAACGAATGCAAAGTAAGTGAATAAAGTCTTGAGCTTTATTGGATTGCTGTTATAAATTTAATGTGTTTTTCTTTAAGGATTCTAGTTATGGGAACTTCTGAAAAACTTGGAGTCAATATTCATGTTGATCAGCTTATGGATAATATTGCATCAAATTGTGGAAGCTTGGAGCGTTTAGAATTGCGATGGGATCCTGATAACTTACGTTTCTCTGATAAGAGTCAAAAAGCTATTGATTTGTTGCGTGTTAAATGCTTGAAATTGAGATGCATGGTTTTGAGGTAAGTGGACATTTTGGAAATTAAATGTTTGAGTCTTATCTCTTTATACAAATTCTGTAAAAAAATAATAAGTTATGAGTGCCTTAGATTTTAAACCTTGCGCTTTGTTTCAACAGACGAAATGAAAACACTCTTCTATGAAGTTGGAAAGAAAAACTTTTACAATACTCTTCATGCATTCTTATAACTTTTTAAGCCAGCTTAGAATTGATTTATGCGTTGACACTTTTTGCTTAACGATAACATGATCTTATCAAATAGGGAATTCAAACGTTTTCCTGCCTTAGTAATTATTATAATTGGTACAGTTTCGACTTAAAGTCGTCAATAGCCTTGTTGTTCTATAGGGATTTGATTGCAGATGTGTTCACGGCTATCTGGAACGCTGTATTGAAGATACGATTGGGCCAGACAATCTGTAAGATGTTTCGAACATATCTATATAAGAATGTTTGCAGCTTTCTTTTGACAGTGGCTTTTCAAGTACTGCACCCATTAAGCAGCAATGATTGTGACGGAAAATTTGTGGCTTGGTCTTTAAGTTTTGCTTTGCTGTTCAGTTCCGTGTAGAGAAGTACCACTAGGATATTAGATATCTTTTATCATCTCTACCGGTTGTTCAGAAACATTTCCTTGGATTTCTGAAGAAGTTTCTAGACTAATATTTTAAGTTTTCGTCAATTGGTCTTCAGCATCACGATTTTTGCTCCCTTTCAACCCTTGTTCTCGTTTAATTATTTAAGATCTAAGGACCATGATCCTATGAGAGAGTAAGCATAAGTTGCGACGTTTGAGTTGTCCAGATGCAATCCAAATTGGATATCTAGTGCGAATCCTCCATTATTCCTTTGAATTATTCCTTTTTTTAACTCTTTATGAAAGCTCTTCGTTTCTCAAGTCTTTTAATACGAGGGTGCTTTAGCTCGCTCGATATTAGTGGGGCTACTCGTAAGAGTTCTGTAGGAAACCCAGCATGTACAACCGCTTGCTGTTTTCTTAAGTGCTTTCATGAGGGTAATGAATTCTTCTTAACGTAGGACGGTGTATTGGTTGCATATTACGAAGATTTGTACTTAGGTGCCTAAAACCGCAGAAAAGTGTTCTCTCCCCCTTTCGATTTAGTTCTCACACAAACTAGCAGAGATCAGTTTGTGTGTGTTTTACCAGGTTTCGTTTACAGCACTAGTAATCTCCTTTTGTTAATTCTGTGGACGGTCCTACTATTACACTTTTTCTTCTGCTTCTGTAGCTGATGCGTTTAAAAGCCAAAAACTACTTTTTAGTTACGTTTATCACGCCACACACGTCTCTTCAGAAAGACAAGCGCGACTAAGCACTAGTTATCTCCGCGCTGGACCTGTTCGTAGTCTTATCTTAAGGTAGCAAACATAAGATGTTTGTGTGGACGATTACAATGTCTGCAACTCTTCTGGTACGGATCTTCAACTGATTGCGTCTAATTCGCTGATCGCGAAAATGCGCTGAACCTAATCCATCTCCTATTACATTAAATTAAAACAGGTGTGGGAATGAGTAGGCTTTTTCAATAAACTAGGCAAGTATGTATGTACGTACAAGTTCCTCAGCAAGAAGGGAAGCAACGGTAACCTTAACGGAGATAAAGTTATATTGCATTATAGGAAAAAAGATCGAATCAAGCCATCTTCCAGAGCCAATTACGAACATATTCGTAGATTGTTTTAGGACTGCCTTCGAGGATTTGGCTTTGAATAAACTTCTATTTATGGGAACTATCACCAAAACGATTTGCAGTATGTTTTACTCTCAATAAAAACAACCTTATCTTAGTAACAGTTCCAATCAGTAATCCCTGCAAATCAAATAGACCACTCAGTATTCCAGGTCCGGAAACCAGTGCGATCTGAATTTTTATAACCCATACAACATCATTTACTATAAAGACGGACAATGGACATATCTTAGAAATTACCAACAGAAACAAGGACATTATCTTCTTAAAAAACGTACTTAAATTCATATGGATTTTTGAGACTACATACTTGGAGTTTTAAAAATCTTGAATGTCTGTCTCGAATATTCAGTTTAATTACAGATTTTCAAAAAATCTTCATAAGTTATTAGAATTAGCCTGCTTTACTTACTTAAGGTGGCGCTACAGTCCGGGTGGACCTGGGCCTCAACCAACAAGCCTCAACCTTAGCTAGCTGTCTCCAGTTTCGCACGTTAAGATGGTTAAGGTCCTCACCCACCTGAGTCGCGGTCTTCCTCTACTGCGCCGCCGTCCCTCGGGGTTTGATTCGAAGGCCTTCGGGGATTAAGCGTTGATGTCTATTCACTCTACATGACCTACCCATCTAAGCCTAGGGACTTTAATTCTGTTAACTAGGTTAGTGTTGCTGTACAGCCCTTCTCCTCAATTCTCTATCTTTGCATACGGGACCAAAAATCACCCGAAGAAGATGAGATTTTACAACAGAAAAATTGAACCCTTTTGTTTGTAGGATACTTAACTTTACTTTAGTTGGCGCTACAGTGCATTGTGCTCCTGAGCCTCAAGTAATAACTTTCGCCAGCTTACTCGATCTCTAGCTTCCTGCCTCCAGTTTCGAATACCAAGTTGACGTGCGTCGGCCTCAACTTGATCACTCCACCGGAGATGAGGCCTGCCCCTGCTTCTTGTTCCCTCAGGCTTGGCGTTGAGTACCTTAAGGGCTGGAGCTTCGATGATCATTCGCTCGACATGCCCTAGCCATCTGAAGCGTTGAACAAGCAGTTTTTTGACCAGTGGCAAGTCGCTGTACAGCTCGTATGACTCCTGATTAAATTTTTTCCGCCATATGTTACTTTGCCTGTCGACACAAACCGGACCATATATCGTTCGCAGAACCTTCCTCTCGAAGATACCAAAGTAAGATACTGCTTACTTAGCCCAAAGTAATAGCGACCAGAAAGGGTAATTCATTTGCAGAATTAACAGCTACTAGATAAACAAATTCGTTTACCCCCTCAAAGTTGTATCTGTCAATTGTCACATTTTTACCAAATCTATGGTGTGAATCGACTCTTTTTGACGACAGTTAATACTTCGTTTTGTTTTCGTTAATTTCAAGACCCATTTTCTTTGCCTCAGACTCGATATTAGAGAAGGCACCCGTAACTGCTCATTTGGTTCTTCCCATAATGTCGATGTCATCTGCATATCCAAGATATTGTGTGGATTTTTGAAAGATGGTGCCACTTGTATTGACATTGGTGTTGCGCACCACTCTTTCAAAAACAATATTGCAGCAGCTGCATGACAGCGCATCGCCTTGTCGAAGCCCTCTGGTGGTTTAGAAGGTTTCGGTCGAGTCTCTTCCAATTTTGACGCAGCGACGAGCATTTTCCAGCGTCATCCTGATAAATCGTATCATTTTGGTAGAGATACCAACATAGCACTGCATAGTTCGTTCCTGTCTACACTGTCATAAGCTGCTTTAAAATCGATGAAAAGATGGTGTGTTTGGCTGTTATGTTCTTGGGTCTTTTCCAGGATTTGGCGTAAAGTGAAAATTTGGTCGATGGTAGATTTTCCAGTAACACTGGTAAGGGCCACTTAGATCGTCAGCAAATGGCTTCAGGAATCCACATAATACGCTATACAAGATCTTGTATGCGATGTTTAAAAGGCTAATGTCTCTGCAGTTGGCTCAGAGAAGGCGGTCACCTTTTTTATGGATTGGGCAAATAGTGCTCAAGTTCTACTCGTCGGGCATGCTTTTTTACGACCAAATTTTAGTAACTAGCTGATGCATACTCCCTAGCAGATCTGCTCCTGTGTACTTTAAAAGCTCCGCCTGCAGACCGTCATCATCGGCCGCTTTGTTCGACTTCAGCCTGTTGATGGCTAGTTTGATCTCACTCTGGTCGAGTGGGTGAAACTCTAGATCGTCAACTAAATGGATTTGACATGGCTACTAGCTGGCGGAATCGTTGACTTCATCACCATTAAGCAGCTGGTTGAAATGATCTCTCCACATTCTTAGAACTGACTTTGCAGGCTCAAGGGCGGCTAGTGAATCCCGTTGTTTTCTTTTTGACTCTTCTACAATCGCTCCGCACCTGTTTCTTGTTAAAGCATCAATGGACCTCCTCTACTTCATGCCGATCTTCTTCTTTCTTCTGAGCCAGCGGTTCTCATCCCTTCTCTTGTCGACGTAGAGCTGGCATGAAGATTGTGTCCTCCTTTGCTGCCACAATCTGTATGCCTTCGATTTGGCTTTGTTTGCCTGAGCACATTCGAAATCAAACCAGGGGTTTCTTGGTGGCGGCAGTGAGAAACCTAGTACCTAGGATAGGTCGGTGAAATTTAAAGGAAAATAAGTTCTTCAAGTTAAAAATTGGATCTTTAATAGCTTCCTTTCCAATTTTGAACACATTAGCAAAAACATTTTTACTAAATTAATACATTTCGACTTTCAAGTTTTTGGCATAAGTTTGTAAGTTAGCCAATGACGAAGGATTACAAGTTTAACTCACAGTAATTATGTTTTCCTAGCTCCTGTTATATTCATAAAATCAAACAAACACCTGTTGTTTTTTCTACTTAAATTAAAAATAGTGTAATTTTCCAGTATCCTAAGCATTCCCTGAAACAATTTGTTGCAGAAGAACTGTTGAAAAAGTGTGTGAAAACTTTTACAACTAAATTGCCAGACTAGGTCAACAAAAAACCCTTACCCTTGATCTTTTTAGACATGTTTCTCTCTATTTTGGCTGAGTTCCATTTTCACAACATTGTATTTTTTTTTCTCTTTTAACAGTGATGGACGCTACTACGAAACAGTGAAGGCTAATTTTGAACGTGCCGATCGTGTCACGGTCGTCCGTACAACAACCTGTTGCCGGGTATCCCCCTACCATTTGTTGCAAAATTACAATGAATTAATCTTCAATTGAGTAACATAACAATGCTGCCTACGAGAGAGCGGAGAAAAACAAAGACAACATTTTTCTCCTTTCTTCTATTTTTGTTGATTCTAGTCAAATTATTATTTTTCGTGTTGTTCTTCTAAATATTGTTATGTTTTGTATTATTTATGTTTCTATCCTCTAAGATTATAACAACAACAAAAAAAGAAATAAAAATACACATTAGCATAAATTAAAATTGTATTATTAAATAATATATTTTATTCATCCTTTAAAATTGTGTTTTGTTTTTATTTTTATTTTCTTAATTATTTTGTTTCGCTAGCGATTTCATCATGATTCAGACTTGACAAAAATAAATCATCACTTTTATGTTTTTGTTTTGTTTCTCTTTTCTCTCTTTTATCATTTCATTTCAATTTTATATGTTGGCTAAGATTATTATTAAATATATTATAAAATACATAGTACAATAATAATCACCCTTAAATTTATTTTATTTTTATTTTTACTTGTAATTTTCACTAAAAAATAATATCTCTATATAAAAACAAAAAAAGAAATAATTATAATAATATTTAAAATTTAAAAGAAGAAACAATTAATTGCTTTGGTAGCAATTATTGACGACGAATATAATATATGAACTGAATAAGTAAAAGTATTTAAAAGAAAACAAAAGTTAAAATATTTTTTGACTGTTAAAAAGTTGTTTGATCTTTAAAATCGGTGCAGAGATGTGTGGACGTGTGGACAACTCGAGGCGGCGAGATTTTCCGAATGATGATCGAGTTGTGATAGCAGATTTATATACAATGTACACCTACATCTGATTGCTCGCGCGACAACACGAACCGGAGTGGAGCTTAGCGGAGGCAGCTTCTAATATGAATGAGGCGGTAACGGTATTGGGTAGTCGTTGTTTTTCTTTCCTTACTTTTCTTTTTTTTTTGTTAATTGTTGTTCTTAGCGTTAGCAGTGTTGACCATTTGACTTGACTTTGTTTGTTTTATGGTGTTGTTGGTAGTGTTAATTGTTTGGGGGTAAGTACCTACTCCTGAAGCTCTGCAGGCGATGTTGGTGGCGGTGGCGGTGGCGGTGGCGTTGTTGATAGTCGTCGAAAATTGTGAACTATAGAACTGCTGCTATCATCTTCTGTGTTATTGCTAGATGACGCAGTCCCCGCTACTGATGAGGCTGCAGCTGCTGTTGGAAGAGATGTCCCAATTGATGCAACGGCTGCCATCCGGTTTGGCACTGACTCACGAGGCTCTAGATGTCCGGTAGCCATTCGAAGTAAGTCTTGAGCGTTATTCTTAAAAATTTAAACCATTTTTAGCAACACATTTTAAAGGGGGTACTAGAAATTTTGTTCTACATGATTTGGTCGCTCTTCCTGTTGGTTGTTAGCTGGAATTGGGTTATTCTCGCCAGGTCTGTCAATGTACATCATAATTTCGTGGCATAGTGGACACCGATCTTGCACGTAAAGCCATTTTCGGAGACACACGCCGTGGAAGAAGTGTCTGCATCTGGTTATTTTTGCTGATTCCATTTGCTGCAATATTTTTAAATAATAATTAATTGGATTTTGAAATTCAGTAAATTCAGTGAAACTTACCTGATGACAAATTGCACAAACATCATTTAAGTTCTTCAATTGTTCTTCTGTGGCTTCGGGCAGAGCAGAAATCTTATCGACAGCGGACCTTCGTTTCATAAAAATTGACCAGCCGGCACGAGCCTCACACCAGATATTGAAATAGGCATGGATGCACATCATGATGGCTCTGATGGCGCCCCCTGTAGCATTTTGTGCTATCAAGTTATATCATACGGTACACCAAATCAACCAAATAAAAATACATGCACACAGTTTGTTTTGTTCTTGTTTTTGTTTTTTAAATAAATAAAATTACGTTTTTGTTTTGTTGATAATAAAGTTGCGATGGAAGCGAAAGGCGATAATGAATTTGGATGCATGACCGATTTTGATTTTATGGATAAATAAACTGCAACGAACGATGTTTTATGGCCTTGAATTTGTTATACAAATTCCAATTAAAAAACAAATGGTTAATGTTATGAAAATGAGGAATGAACAAGTTGTTGAAATTTGTAATCGGTTACATGAAGCAATAATAAACATGAAAACTAGACCATCAATCCAAAACGGCTTAAGACTTTGCTTAGGCCAGCAACACGAAAGGCACATGAAATAGGAATAGTAGATGAGTGCGTGCCTACATAAAATTAGTGTCTGCATGAAAATAATTGACATGGACTGATTTCTGAAGGCGCTATAACAGTAAAAGTTGAAAGCTTAAAATGTTTAAAAGGTCAGGTTTAATTTTGATGGTTCTACCGGACGACGACAAACGAAATATGAAATTATTGCAACGACTTTGACTAAAGACGATTCTAGTTGGTGATATCTTCCTGCTTAAGACTTTTTTTCAAACAAAATGTTGGATGAAGATTTTAGAGCTTTGAATTATAAGCGGTCCAGTTTCGAACTTAACGTTGCCGTTGAGTTTTCATATCCGACTTTTAGGCGGAGGGCGAACGTTAGAGGAATTCCGTCGCTTTCAGAAAGGAAGTCAGGTCTTTAATTTTCTTTTCGGAAAGTTCATCAAGATCTTAAAGGAATACTTTTCCGGAGCTTGACATTCTTTGGCAGGCCAGGAGGTACCCAACTTATCCCTTAATATGTACCTATCGCTAAATATTGCAGGTCACTATGTTCCGAAGAGGAGTCTGAAGCGTGTTTCTGTTTCAGCCATAAGTCTTATGGTTCAATCACAAAGACGCTTTATCTTGAAGCGTGTTTCTGTTTCAGTCATAAGACTTATGGTTGAATCACAAACACGCTTCAGCTTCGGTTCGTCTGCGTTACGGTGGGCCTGCTTCGAGGTTGCTTTGAATGACATTTCTATTATTTCATCCCTCCAAAGAGCAAATTTTTTGTTTGTTGACATTTTTTTTACAGCTGTTGAGCTTTCAGACAAAGCAAATGTTCAGATAATTGAACTAGAGCTTCCGTTTGGAGTCACATTACGTTCTTTTACTTACGATTGTCAAACGAAACGTGAGGTCGAAGCCTCATTGTGATAGCATGCATTTAATTCCTATGGCTGAACTCATAAACGTCAGGTGAAGCCGAAGCTGAAGTGTGATTGCGATTCAGCCTTTATTCGTTTACAAGGTCCTTTTGACTCAAGAATTGAAGATAACGTTCATTGTTTCTGATGAGGCGCATTTTCATCTTGGTCGCTTCATTATCGGACAAAAATTGCAGCATTTACACTACTTTATTGTCGAGAAGCCAATCCATATACAGAGAATGACTGTGGACTGTTTTTGAAAATGAAGATGAGGGCAATGTTTCGGTTTTTCACTGCAATTGAAGAAATGAGGCTGGACGATCTCTGGTTGACGCAGGTTGGTGGCCAAGCTCCGAGTTTCAAGTCGTATCATCATAACGATGCCACCAAGATCTTGTGGGATACGATTCAAGTACTCACGCCAATATTATCCATTAAACCATCTTAAAGGTCCTAAAAAACACTTGCTACAGCGAAGCCGTTTTTAATTTCAAATTAATTCAATTTGAACCATGGAAAGATATACAATCTTCCCATGGTTATGAAAATGGACATTCAAATCAAAATGCATATCGTGCACTTCGTGCTTTTTTCAGTCAATTTAATCGTCCAAATGTGCGTACAATCCGAAAAATCTTGCAAACATTTGAGCTAACCGGGTGTGTAGAAGATGTGAAAACACCAGTGTATGCTCGTACAGCTCGTACTGTAGAAAATATTACTGCCGTTCGCGAAAGTTAATCTAAAGAGCCGTCCACCTCAACTCGTCGTCGTGCCCAACAATTGCACCTCTCACGCTCGTCCGCATCTTTGATGAACATTATGCATGAAGACTTGCATTAAAACACTTACAAGGTGCAATTGACTCAAGAATCGAAGCCTCTTGACCATTTCAAGCTTCGTCAATGGTCCAAATTGTGGCAAGAAACGTCAACATATTTTATATGACCCAAATTGTATGATATGGATAATCGGAAACGCATTGCCAAGTACAAAAAATCCGAATGAGGATTTGTCATTCCGTAAGTACTAGATTTCTTATCCGCATTAGAAATAGAGAGTACAAAATATTCGTTTTCGAAAATATTTGCTTTCGAAAAGCATTAGAGTAGGGCCCCAGACGGCGCAACTTGCGTCACTGCTAAAGAAACAATGGCGCTTATGCGAGATAATTCAACTGTTATCTCACGATCTGGCGATGTCAATTGGACGCAAAGATCATGTGATTTGCGCCATTGGACTTCTTTCTTTGGGGTTATTTGAAACAAAATGTGTACGTCGGTAAGCAAGCAACAATTGAAGAGCTCAAGGATCAGATAATTCGGCACATTGACAGCATAGAACCTCAATTATGCCACAGTCATAGACAATTTGAAATCAGATGGAGGTATGCAGACGAGGTCGCGGTAGCCTTTTGCCCGATATTTTGTTTCATGTACTTGTATTTGGCTCACTTTTTATACCATTATGTAACTATTGCTCAAAGGTCTTACGTGTATTCGGATGATAATTAGATGGCGAAAAAAGTATGCAATAATCTTCTGAATAGAAGTGGTACCCAATTCAATTTGACAAAGCTTTTATTACGTTTTCTAAAAAATGCTAAACATTTGTATCATATTATTATATGGCCGTTATAAGTCTTCCTGGTTTATTTGAATTTGTTGTAGATTTCCTCAGTAGATTTGCCTTTATAAAAACTAAATCCATAATATTTTCCTAACAAGACTACTTTTACTATTTATTTGAGAGATAAGTGACGAGGGATTAAGTCTGTGCAGAAGCCATTAAAACTGTCCCAATTGGGTTTCTCATAATGTAAAAGTATTCCCTTTGGAGATTTTTCTTTAACTAAGATTTTTTTGACATGAAAAACTCGAAGACATGATGATTCGTCCAAAACTTGAATATAACTCGCATATTTGGACAGGTGCCCCTAAAAAAGTTCAAGTATTTTGGACAGGATCCAAAAAAGAGCTTTGAAAATGATAGGCGATAGAACTATAACCGAAAAATTTACATCGCTAGAATTTAGTTATTTTATCGATATTTTTACAAATGATGTTCTGTGAAATTAGCGAGTGACATTCCAACCCTTAAACGATGCAGCCGTAATACTCGCACTTCCAGGAATGCTCATCATTTTACCCTTGAGCTTGTTTTTGGGCGTACTGTCAAGTATAGAGATTCTTTTTTTAACCGCACATCGAGAATGTGGCATGTTTTACCCAGCTCTGTTTTTCCCTATCATTTTCATATTCAAAACTTTAAGACCAATGTGCATCGGTATCTCCTCTTTAATCCTTCCCTATTTTAAGGGTATTAATAACCCCTTGAGTGCCCGTTTATTATAAAACAAACAAAAATCATATTGATATTTTGAGATATCATTAAACAATAAACAAAAAGATACAAAGAAATGTAAGATAAGTAATTTATAGATTCAGACACACGAAAGCGTAAATAATTAAACGAAAGAACAAAAACAAACTTCAAAATTTGCGTCTACACTAAATTTCACTACTATTTTCTTTGAACATAAAAATGTGATGTGTTTTCTATTACGAAATAAAACTAAGTGTTCTAAATAAATTAGCTTACCAGATTCGAAGAAAAGAATCCATGCACCATTGAAGAAGAGCAAAATCCCAAAGCAAAATTCCACCGAATTACCAAAAGCACGAACATAGTACACGTAGTCATCCAATTTCTCCCAGAACGAATCCCGTCGTGCATCGTATAAGAAAAGTGCATATGTTGCTAAGCTCACAAGGACCTTTGAAAACCCAAAAAAAATCAAATATATAGTCATATAAACAATGAACAAAACAATCTTACTTTAACAATAACTTCAACTGAAAAGGCAGTTACGGCTAACATCCAGGTAGAAGGTGAATGTCTTGACCATAGGACCAAAAGTAAACTAATCGGTGCCACCAACAAGAACATACAAACCACAAGAGCACGTGTATGACGCTTCCGTGATGGACTTCTGGCTGCACTGAGGGACATCAAAATCGGGGAGACAATATTATGCAGGAAATGCAACAATGCCGTTACCAAAAGGCACAAGTTTCTGCACAGTCTTATGAATCGTTTGTCAGGCGACAACGACGTCAGACCGGTCTGCAATGCTAGAATATAAAAGAGCACTGCCGATACCGTACCCAATGATTTTTCCTCATCTGTATCGCCAGACATTAAGAACCATTGAAACATTTTTCCTATATAATGGCAGACTATGGAAATCACGCTGGTCATTCCAAGGACAGCTGTCAGAGTCTCACAACCGTCCGCAAGCAGTTTGTGCACTGTTCCAATAACATTTAAACTCACGTCTTTAGCGAATATCAGTGAGATAAGTTCTTGACCAATTCTGTAATATAACAAATGTTATGTTTAAAATAAACCCTTTAATTTTAAAAAATGTGTACCTTATTGACCAGAAGACTCGTAAAACACACGGCACATTAAGCCGTTGCCATTCGTTTTCAATTAACGCCGATAGACCAAAGTTTGAGACAAAATTCATTGCATATTCGTAGCCATTCAAAATGGTCTTGCCCGCTTCCATTGCACTTGTATAGAGTGTGATTTTGGTGAGGATGAATGGTATAACACCAGCAAAAGCTGGTGTCAGCTTGAGGAATGAAGGAGGTAGGGGCAACATTGCCAGTAAAATGGGACTCACAAAAATGAGAGGCATTTTTTTCTGCAGAAATTCATAACGTGGCCCAAGATGAATGTATGCAAATAACATTCCCATAAACCATTGAGCGACGAGATGAGGCAACAGAGAGAGCACAACACCTCCTGGATCTAACAGACGTGATGTGTTGAATGACAGAATGTCGACTAGTAGACATGGCCCACTTTCCATGAGGGCCAATGCCGATACATTACTCCAGTACGAAAGAAACGTCAGACCCACCGATATGACGAACAGATAGACCATTACCAAATGCCTTGTCCATAGCATAAATATACAAGCTGCGCATAGAAAACCTGGAAAAAAAGGAAAAATTATTAGACACAATTGAAAAGTCGTAGACAATATTGTGGGCGGGTTTAAAATCAAATTCTGGAAGCACGTTCACCATTTGGAAAATGCTGTCAAAGGCAGAATAGTCAATAAAGAGCTCATTGAACGCTGCCATTCAAAATCTTAACCCTAAGAACACCTTCAGAATGAGTGAATTACTCATTTTAGACAAAAGAACATTTATGAATATGAGGACGAGCTTAGTTGACAAAACGGAGCCCTACAAGCATACCAGCGTTTATTTTGTGCATATCATATTTGAAAAAGTTTAATGTTAAGGGTGTTTTCTAATAAGAGATTAAAATAAAATCTCTTATTGGAAAATCTTGTATTTGCAGTATTCTGAAAGGTAGTTTCTAATCCAAGGTAGATAAGATTTATCAAAAACAAACCAAATGCAAGCATTTTCGACAAGGGAGAATGTTAGCACTTTTAAAATGTAGATGAAATCGATACAGGGACACATTTTCCATTTTATTTTGTTCATCAATTGCATTTGCTAGACTCATTAATAAATTTAGTTCGAAGTAAGTGCACTGTGACCTATAGATTAAGTGTGCCGGTTCTCGATTTAAATAAGGGCTTTAGTTTATCTCTTTTAGCAACTTAAGTATTTGAGGTACTGCAGAAAGAAAGAAAGTTGATTTCTCTTACTCCCAAGTGTGTAATATTTTGGTGCATGATTACTTCACATATCCCCAAAACATTTTTGATAATGGTAATGGGTGTTAAATAATCTACAACTGGCCATTTTTCAGTACAAGGGTCTTTAGTAGTCTGTTCCTAGTGAGTAGGCTTGTTACTATTCTTAGGTTATTCCTATTTAAACTTATGTCGTCTTCTCATTCGTAATTTTGTTTTTTATCACGTCATTTCTTATTCCACAGAAGAGTTTAGGTGCTTAGTTGTTTTGGGTCATCTGTTTTTGCTTAAGAGTTAGCCTCTTACTTCTTTCTAAATACCGACATGGTCAGGTACCTAATGTGTTTTTACAATGTGTCAATACAATCCCAAATATTTCTCAAGTTAAGTGAGTTGAAAGTGAGGAATTTAAGTGCAGCTTGACTATCAGATATAAAGGCTATGTTTTGGTTGCGATAATTTCTTTCGATATAACATTTAACGGAATTTGCTATGGCATGTACTTCAGGCTAAAAAACACTCGTTTTTGATTCTAGGTGCAAGGATTTCTGCACTAGTCGCCTCAAACGTTATAAACCTGTCATTTGTTTTGATATTTTAGTTGTTACTTCGCTTACACACTTCTTTAGCTTTCTTTTAAAGTTTTTCTCTAGCCTTCGAGTTTAAAATGGGATGTATTTTTAATGAAAATCTAGATTATTTTGATGAATTTCAAGGACTTAATCAGTGAAGACATCGACGTTGGTAATGATCGAGGTTTAAATTTTTTTGTTCACAGGACTTTAAAAATCTTGAAACCACAGACCGAGCTTAAATAATGGGTGTTTTTTTTAAACGTGTGGTTTTCAGTCTAGCGATACATGTTGAAAGCTATCACTTGATTTATGCTTAGTTTGGTTTGCTATTTCTATTTTGACTTACTCTTCAAATTGTAGCAATTTATTACCTCAACTACCAAATAAAAAATTAAAAAAATCACCAGGTTACGATCTAATTACTGGTCAGGTTATGAAAGAAATGCCATTGAAAGCCTTCATAAAACTCCAATATATAATAAAAGCATGCCTTAAGCAGCGGTATGTCCCGCACCATTGGAAAATTGCTGAAGTAATTGTCATACCAAAGCAAGGTAAACCACCACAGAAGTGACGGCTTACAGACCAATATCGCTCATACCAATTATGGCAAAAGTTTTTGAAAAACTGCTTCTGAAGAGACTTAGCAAAATCATAGAAGAAAGAAGGTTAATCCCAAACCATCAGTTTGGCTTTAGAAATAAACATTCCACGATACACCAAGTTCATAGAATATCGGATGTAATAGAAAAAGCATTAGAAGAAAAACAAGTATGTTCGGCTATTTTCTTAGATGTTGCTCAAGCTTTTGACAAGGTTTGGCATGAGGGACTTGAGTACAAACTGCAAAGGGATCTTCCCAGGCAGTACTTTGAAATATTAAAATCGTACATTTCAGACCGATTGTTTAGAGTAAGGTACGATCAAGAATACTCTAGTGTCCTAGGTCCTACCCTGTATTTACTATACACAAGGGATATTCCAGATCGTAATCACACCATAAGTGGAAAGAACACATCAAAAAGAAAAGAGAAGAACTAAACTTGAAATATAGAAAAATGTACTGGTTGCTTGGCAACAACTCTGATTTATCTATCGAAAACAAAATAATGCTGTATAATCAAGTACTAAAGCCTGTTTGGACCTATGGAATCCAATTATGGGGCTGTACAAAGAAAACAAATACCGAAATCATCCAAAAATTCCAAAACAAAGTCCTTCGTGGAATAGTTAATGCACCTTGGTACATAAGAAATACCGATCTACATCGTGACTTACAAATAAAAATGGTTACAGAAGTTGTTAAAAAATACGCTGTATCGCACAACCAGAGACTGCAAAGTCGTACTAATTCTGAAATGGAGTCCGTCTTGAATATAAGAAACCATGTTCGGAGATTAAAAAGAACCAAGCCTCATAAGCTTATGGCCTAAAAAAATATGGGAAAGTATTAAAAGATTAAACTTCCCCCAAAGTGGTTGAACAAAATTAAGAAATAAAAATCGGAAGTCGATCCTTCAAGACCAATCTTGATGAAGAGTTGGTTTTAGTGGTTAAGAGTCCCACAATACTTGGTGTCGAATACTGCCAAGTGTCTTTTGAAGATTTCCTCCTTTAAAAAAAATGTATTGCCGTAATAATGGTTCGAATGAGATAATCGCTCAACAGAGCACCACTTTTACTCTAGTGAACAATTCGATCCCCAGAGACGCCACACCGTGCGCACTGAAGACGCTATGACCACCGATGAAGCCCATTTTTGATTGAATGGGTTAATGTTAAGCCGCCGCGCGTTTATTTTGGTTATCATTTGTCCATACTTATTAAAATATGGAACCGGCCCTATTGTTACACTTAATGGGGAATACCATGAAGAGCCATTATTAATGACTTTTTCGTAACAGAATTGGAGAATGTTGATGTGGTTGAAACAAGACTGCGATACATTCCATACAGCCAATGAAACATTTTCATTCTTGGTGAACACACCAAGTGAAAGTGTAATCACTTGGCGCTATGTTCGTGCTATATTGTGGATGCGATACAAACTCCAATCCGAGCTACCGTAGCTTCGGACGAGTCATCAACGAGGTGTGTGGTCTGGCGTTGGCCTGGTGAAATACTACATCCTTCCTGTTGGCAAATTCTGGACGCTCCAAGCGGTCGAGTGGTTCGCGGAAGATGGTAGAATTAATTGTGTGGCCATATAGGAACAGCTCATATTCGATAATTCCCTTCCAACCCCGTCAAACACACAGTAAAACCATCCTGACCGTCAATCCCTCCTTGGCCACTGTTTGGGACGATTCACCGGCTTTCGACCACGAGAACAACCGTTTTCGCTTGATATTTGTATGTGATCTTTTGTTTGTTGCCAGTTACTATTCACTTTAAAAATGGGTCGAGTTCGTTCTGTTTCAGCAGCATATCGCAGGCGTTGATTCGGTGCAAAAGGTTTTTTTTTGCGTCAAATCATCTGCATATGGTTTCAAACGCTTGATGTCACGAGATGCCTCATGCCGGCCATCGTCGTCACCTGTCTTCCGCCGGCAGGCTTATCTATGGTGTCGTTTTTACTGGCTCTGAATCGTCGAAATCATTTGATGTGATAGAGTTCCATCCCCCAAAATACAATTAATCTCACCGAACGTTTCTCTAGCGGATTTGTGTTTAACAAAGGAAAGCTTTGGAATTGCTCGAATTTCGCCCTTAGTAAACTCCATGTTTACACGTCCATCACAACTAATCATGCATAATGTCGTTATGTTGGTTATGTCAAGACATTTCAAATAATGTAGAGTATTGCCAGATACTAGTTCTGTAGCGCTTTCTACATAGCCGCGATATTGAAAAGACAAAAAGGCGGAAAGGAGATATTTTCCAACCTTTAACTAATAGTGCTAGACGTGTAGCTTGCCTGAGAGTTTTTGTACAATGAAAAATGTTCCTTAAATATTTAGGTATTTTATGAAAGACTTCTTAAGTACCTGTACAATACTGTCATTGACCTCAGAAACGTTAGTTGACTGGATATTAACAGAAGACAGACAAACCATTTAAGCCAAATAGCACAGTCAGCAGATTATCATTCAATTATTCAAAAATTGTGTGAATCCGTAAACGAGGACTCAGTTTAATATTGAATAAATTTCATAAACCGACAAATAATTTATTTGATGCATTGAAATGATTCAAAAGTACCCCTTATCTTTAATATTTCAGGATTGACAACAGATTTTCAAACTACTTCCATTCTGGTCTTTTCTCCTTTAAACCTTCCGCTCCAAGTGATGGACTTTGTTACTTCCATTTTAAGGAGAGCTCAATGCCGTAAAATACAACACAGTCATTCGATTAAAATGAAACATCATTAATATTTCAAACAACACTTACTTACAAAAACGCAGACAAAAAATATAAAAATATATTGAAAGCAAAACTGTATTGAATAATTAATCAAAAGTAATGAAGTCATCAAAATTAGTTCGTTCGATATACATATGTACATAAATGTATAGGTAAACAAAAACAAACGCAATAATCTTATACATAATGTATAAACACATGACCGTATTATGCAACAATATAATATGTTTTGTATTTATTTATAATATGTTCATGAATCTTCAGTTATAATAAAATATAAATAAATTTGCATAAATTTACGGTAAAAACTTAAGGTTGTTAATAAAGTATTGACCCCGAAACTTAATTTTAAAGAGAGAAATAAAATAATTTATTTCGGAATTTTAAACATTGAGACTACATTAATTTAGAAACGACGACTAAAATGGGAAGTTAGTCTTTTCATTAAAAACAAGTTTTATTTTTGCTACTTCGAAGTGGCATTTTCGAGAATTGCAGCTTTTATAAGTAAATAATTCACTCGAAAACAAAACACACAAACAATAATGCAATTTAATGTACTAAAAACTTAGTAGTTTTTTTTTTCTACCGGGTAGGAGAGCTATTAAGCAAAGAAATGCATAAGTTGAGTTGGAAAGAATTATATATAAATTCAATTTACTCAGAAGCCAATATATTATTGTAATGGGTCATTATTATTTTCGTTTCTGGATATTTAACCCATTTTTGTCACTTAAAATAACAATTGAATTTAGTTCTAAAAATAAGGGATTTCCCAATCAGGACATGAAAAGTTTTTTATTCAAATAAAAGTTTACACATTTGGAATGCATCGCAATGTATGGCAGTGATCTATCGTTTAACTTAATTTTTGATGACTTAGCCGTACATTTTAACAGTTAAGTTCAGTATTATTTATGGGATTTGGTTTGGGTTTGTTAGAATTAATAAAAACTGGTACTCTTTCTGGTACGTCGCATTCGAAAAAGTCGTATGTATCACCTTTGGTGATGAAACAACCAGGTGTGGTATCGGCTAAGGTGATTTTTGATTGTCACCTTTGTGATCATAAAAAGTGATCAAACTAATTTTTGCGTCTGCGTAAGGTGATCACCAAATTTTGTTTAGAATTTGGTGTCACTTTAAAAGAAATTCATTGACGTTTGTTACAATTTCAGTTGTATTATAAAAAACCGATCGGAAGCTATCCGATTTTTATATATACATATTTTCTATTGAAATACATATGCTCATTTTCCGAAGGGCGGAGAATCATAATATGACTCCCATCAATGCAGCCGATTACTAGGAAACAAATAATAAAATAAAAAACAAGTAATAAAATTAGTTTAATTTTCCTAAGAAACAAAATCCTACTTCCAGGAATTTGATATTTTTCGTAGAAAAACATTTTTGTTGCTTCTGAAGCCGATTTATTAAATTTGATTGTAAGTAGGCACTATTTCCTCTCTATTTGTTTTAAGGTCAAAGATATAACCTCACAAACAGTACTTTGGCCCATTGGAGCTGACCAGTCAGCGCCAACTTGACTTTGGTAGCCACCACCTCTAAGAAAATTTAAAGTCACGACTAATCAAAGAATAGGGGGAATGTGTGTTGACCGCATTCCAGCTGACAAATCCAGAAGCGGTAGGATATGTAAAAATGTTTCCTTATTCAATCGAAAGTTTTTTAAGAATCTATTTAATTCAGAATATTAATTATAAATAAAAAAACAAGTTATAAGAAATTGGTATTTATATGTGAACAAATATATAGCACATATGCGTATTTACTTTGGACTTGAAAGATCAAGAAAGTTTATTTTATTGCGGAGGTTAATCCTCAAGAGCCCGACATTTCTATTATGATTAATATTTTCATTTTCAGCATTTTCAGAAGGTAAAATCAAAGGCACAAAGGCATTTATATTGTCTTGAAATTTCAGCAACTAAAAATAAAAATCAATTTCCAATAAAAGTGACAACTAAAGAGCTGTCACCAGAAAAAGTCACCAAATCGTGATTGTCACCGGTGACTATCACCTTACACAGACTGAATTTGTTGATTGTGACTGTCACCTATCACAAATCACCGTACCCGATTCCACCCCAGTTGTATTTCGAGGGCATTAGGACCTTAAATTTTCTTCCGGACAATTGATGACATTCGCAGATATTGAAACACAATTCTCGTTTGAAAAAGGAGCGAATCCATGTAGCATCAGCATATCCGGGGAACTTATTCAGCAGGAATCATGTGTTGTTAGCAGATTCAAGCCCGTTGAGTCTTAAATTCCAATCGGATAACTTCCAGGAATGACCACATTTGTTTATAACTTCGTCTTCTACAATGGTATTTGCTGAGATGGTTTGTTGCAGAGGGCTAGCACTTAGGTTCTCCGCATGGACTTCATTACGAATGGATACGTTCCCGATTTCGCACGATGGTAAGCCAGGTTGGTGGAGGTGTGTACTCTGAACGACTGAAATTAAGTCTCTCATTCCGCCTTCCCAATCATTGGAGGAACTTTTGGCGATAAAAGAAGTCTATAACAGTCCATAACTGTCGATCATCTCTAATAGAGATGGCGCAACAGTTTAATATTCATATCCGGGCCATAGAGACATTACAGGTAACTGTAAGGCCGATGAACTCGCCAGGAACGGTACAGTACAGCCCATGCTTCCACGTTTGGCAAGTACTGGCATACCGATCGCTAATTGTAAACTGCTGCTAATACAAGACGCTGTGAGGAGGGCAGGCACCAGGTGGAACAACATCACCACGTGTCAAGTCACAAAAAACATCTGGCTAAGTCTGGATTCAAGGTGCTTGCTCTCTCTATGCAGATCGCATATAAGCTCGCTACGAGACTAGGCGTATTCTCAAATGACTTTTGCAGAAGCTGTATGAACGAGGAAGAGGATGAAACGGTTCTTCATCTTCTCTGCACATGCCCTGCTTTAGATCGAAAACGCAACAATTATCTAGGAGAATTCTTCTTTAACGATCTAAATCATATCGGTATAATCAACCTCTCACGTTTCGTAAGGGACTCAAGCTGGTTCCATTGAGCTTAGGAGGAAGCCTCAAGATTCATGTGGTATCACAATAGGCCATTAAACTGGCCTAAGTGAGTCCGTTTCCATCTTGGACAGCCACTATAACCTAACCCAACCTAAACCGGGTTGTTTGATGACGTTGTAGAGAACCGTAATGGTACGCAATTGGAGGTAGCAAAAGAGATCAAATATCTAGGCTTGAAATTGAATCCAACATTAAATTTCAAAATTCATTTATCGGAGAAAGCCCAAAGCTCAGACAGTTTAATAAATTTAAAATGGAAAAATATCTTCTTTAACAAACAAATTAATTTATCTACAAAATACAAAATATTTAATTCAGTAGTGAAATCTCTACTCTCTTGTAGTTGCTCAGGTTTGGGGAAAAATTGTATAGGAATTTTATAAAGAAGCTTTTCAACTTTCCTCTCAATACGCCTAGTTATGCGATATATTTAGAAACAGGACTGCCAAAACTTCTAACAAGCACCCTGAAGACTACATCATCAAAGTCTGCAGCAACCATTAGAGCACAAGACTTTCGAAAAAACTTCTTTTATATAAGCTGAGAAACAAGGAGTGGTAGTTTGCAAGATGGCGTGAGATTGGATGATGATTTCAGCAAGGTGAACCATTTGAAAGAACAAATCTACAGCATAATAGAGAAAAATGATAAGAGAAGCTAAAGACTCATTCAGTAAAATAATCTACAGTCAGCTCAGCTATAATCTTGGTCCAGAAATTATTTTAAGGATTCACTGAGTTATGAAGAGATATCCCTAATCAGCAAGATGTTCTCAACTTAAATGGAAGTCTTTATAATGGAAGTTTTAACCAATTCTGTACGCTGTGCAACTTGAAATCAAAAGAAGATTGTCTATGTAAATTTCATTCGTATCTGTCCAATATTCAAAACTCAAAGACGATATTTTTTCGAGAAAAATACTCTTACCCTACAAGAGACTATAAACATCCTTAACGAGCATGATTGGAAAATATATTACATACACAAATTTAAATATTCTTAACTTTTGTTGTCAACCTGGCTGACGGCACAGCCATAGCATCTAAGTTCAAAAAATTGTATACAATTTTGTAAATTAATGTATATAAATGAATTGCTTACTTACGTTGTATTTTTGTTCGAGATAACTCACATCGGAAGCAATTGATAAAAGTGCGGTTAAAACCCGAGAAAGCATAATGTTTTCAATTTCATTAAATTGTTAAACTTTGGTAGGTAAGATCACTCAATTTATTGAAAAAGTGGGAGAGCCAGGATGACGAACTTTGAAAACTTTAATCAATTTCAATTTTCAGTAGGTTTAACTGATCAGGCAAGTTTTCAGATCGTCAAATTCTGAAAGGAGAGAATTCAGCAACCGATGACATCACAGTATTGTTTTTCCATTGAACGATCAAATTTCTTTTAGTAGAGCAGCGCTTCGAAAGATAACTATCTCTTTTTGTAAAAAGTATTCACGATTTGCCTGACGGATGGGCATAATATTTAGAATGCAATCGCCAATACTTTTAATACAATTTTTTGGAATTCCTTTGAGAATTAATCAAAAAATCCGGCAAATTTCAACTAACACCCTAAGTAACGCAAGATGCCTTATGAATTAACCAACACCCCTCAAAAGACATTCTTCTCGTTGTTCTCGACAGCAATCGCAGCAAACAAGGAACGTACTTTTATCATGGTCAAGCCCGATGCGGTCCAGCGTGGACTTGTCGGCAAGATCAACAAGCGTTTCGAACAGAAGGGTTTCAAGTTGGTCGACATGAAATTCATGTGGGCTTCCAAGAACTTGTTTGAGAAGCACTACTCTGACTTGCCTGCTCGTCCATTCTTCCCCGGTTTGGTCAATTACATGAGCTCCGGCCCAGTAGTTCCAATGGTGTGGGAAGGCTTGAACGTCGTCAAAACCGGTCGCCTGCTGACTCTCTTCGAGGTACTATCCGTGGTGATTTCTGCATCCAAGTCGGACGTAATATCCTCCACGGTTCAGATGCTGTTCAATCGGCTAACAAGGAAATTATTCTATGGTTCAATGAGAAAGAATTGGTCTCATGGACTCCAGCTACCGAGAACTGGGTCTACGAATAAGAAGCTGCTCTACCTACCGGTTAGCAGAATTCGTCATACTCTGTTTCTTTTTAGTATTACACAAATATCTAAATCGTCAAGCATTTCCAACTTTTTAAGGTCCAATTTTGTGCAGTCTGGTAACATCAGATGCCTTTACGTTCCAAGTATTCTAGCCACTTAAGGAGCTATATAGCCAGTAAAATTGGTCGTTAAAATTTCGGTGTTCAAGTGAAAGCGTATATATAATAACAATAAGATAATAGGAAAAAACGTGATTAAATACAAACGCAAGAACTTCCAAAAATGAGACAGGCGTTACTTGGAAAGTAAAACCAAGAACGATTTAAAGACTTCATAAGCATGAGGTTAAAAAACCTCAGTTCATTGGCCACAGTAAACTGAATAATCACCTACCTCAACATCAGGAAATTGAAACCTCTTATTGAAACATCCTGTATAAATAAAATTATTTGCTTAAGTTTAGCTTTGTCGGATTCTTTCGAAATAACGAAGTTTTTTAATAGAATTTTTGTGGAATAAAAAGAATTCAGGGCAGTTAAGGTGCACCTACAAAAAGTAATAGTGAAGGTTAATTAAAACAAACAAACAAATAGTTTTCCTATATTTATAAGAATGGGGCTTTTCTGGAGGCCAACAAAATGGGTCTAGGGTCGAACAGGGCTGCCAGCAAAAAAGCACACTTTATATTAAAGTTTTAAACAGAAGGTTATTTTGTCTCCGCAATAAGTACAGGCAACGATACTAGAGAAAGTAGAAACCATTCCTAACTGTAATGTATCTATTTATAAATTCATACTAAAATGTTTGAAATGAAGAATCAATGTTTTTGTTTTGTCTATTTGGTATTTAGATACCTATCTTTAACTTGTTAGATGGTCATATTATTTGTTAGAATATATTTCACACTAACGACCAACTTTTAGAAGCGGAAATTGTTAAATGCCTTAACGATTTTAAATTATTTTGGATGGTAGTAAGTGTAGGGACGCAAAGGTATTGATCCCTGAATCTCTTAAATTTTGTGCTGATATTGGTGGTTGTTTTTAGAATCCAAAACATACTGATTGCTAAATTAAGTTTAAAATATATTTTTGAAAGAGACATGTTATGTATACTGAGGAGAATGTACGCCCTGGTTGGATCTTTCAACATAAGAAAGCATGCACAAATATGGGCTAATGTTTTAGACAAGAAAATCAATTGAACAAAACAAAAATGTAAGTCATATATGTTTTGCTGGAGGGTGATGCTATACAGCTAATAAAACTCGTTGTTGAAATTCTACACTTCTTCCATACACAAAGGACCAACAATCAAGACCCTGTCTGTCTGTCTATCTCTCTCTCTCTCTGGCAAGCAAATTTTCATCCGAATCTTTCAACCTTTGAATCTAAAACACAACTAAGGTAATTAAGGTCCCATATAGTATTTAATTGGTTCTGTACGTAAGTGAAGAAACAACGATTGCCAAGAGAGTCCTGTAACGAGTTTATTCTCTGTTGAGGTCATTGCTGGCACACAAAATATCCCTCGCTAGCTCAGGAGTGGATCCTTTGACCTCCTCGTTATCAAAAAAAAATATGCCAGGCTTTGCATCTAGCTGTCAATGATGCGCGAGATAATCTTTACCCACCCTACCTGGTTGTTTCCTCGCTAAACAACCCCTTTAAAAAACAACGTTCCTCTTCCTCCGCCCTTCTACCTCGATTTCCTCATCGCCTCATCTTCCCCTTTCTAATGAAAAATCTAGAGATTCATATTTTCGTATCTAACGTATGACAAATTTTATTACCAATTTCATTTAAAAAAAAAAATATCTCACATTTAACTTAACTTTTTTAAAATAATTAAAATTTGAAAGTAAAAATATTTAAGTAAAATTTGAAAGCTTAGGTAAAAAAAATGTAGGGTATATTTATAGACCAGCACTATTATATTTTACGGAAGTAATGGGCAATATTTATATTTAAAATTGTCTCAATGCGACTAGTTACCAAAAATATCACTCACCCCAAAATATCGATGTAGTGGCCACTCCCTCGATGAATCGTGGTTCGATGTGGCGATCTTTAGTACGCCTTATTTTTTGTATTTTTATTTGAAATAATATATAAATATTACCACTTTTTCCAAAAGAAATATAATTCGCACTAAGGTAAATCTACACTTATATATATATATGTATATGAATATATATATATATATGTATAAGGTAGGTATGTATATACACCACTTTCTTATTTTATCAAAATTACTTTTTTCAATTTGAATGTTAAACAGAAAAAAATGTTAAATTATCACTGTACAAAAAAATTTAAATTGAACAATAAAAAGATTCAAGTTGTTTAAATTTTTGAATTTAAAAGAGTAAAAAAAAGCACTTTTATAATTGTATATATATGTATTATGACTGTTAGGTTTTCCTTTGTTTTTTGGTTGATTGGCGAGACGATTAAGGTTTTTTTACTGGGATTTCCCGCACGTTAATTTCCTGTTTCCTTTAAAAACACAGATTTGAGGCCGTCAAAAGAAAATTTTTTTAACGGCCTAAATGCACAAAAAAATATGCTTTTTATTATCTATTTTCACTTGAATTTTATTTAATTGGAGCTTACCTTACTAACCAATTCGTAGACGTATGTATATATATATATGTATATACATATAAAAAATAAAATTTGATCTTTCACTATCTTTATTTTAAGGTTGATATTATAGGTACGTACATCCTATCTCGATGTGACCAAAATCAGCGCTGGCGGATATGTCTTAATAAAAAAACTATAAAAAAAACTGATTTATAACATATTTGCCTTATTGAAAACCTACTTACGAATTGAGATTATTCTCGAACTAGGTTCCTTGAGCGGTCGGTTGGCGGTACCTTCTTCAAATTCTTCTGGTCTTCCTTATCCAAGGGTAGATAATTTTGAAAAGAAGGTACTTGCCGACGGCATTTACTCAAGAACCCTAGCTCTACCCATCTCACTAACACTACCTAACCAGGATTTTCCAGCCTTTGTCTCGTTTCACACCCACTAGATTACGCATTATTACATTAATGTTATAACGCAATTATTAATCTTTTTATGTGGGTGTGAACATTGGTGGGTGTGTTTTACGCACTTGTTGCAAACGTCTTTTGGATGCGAGTCGGATTCATATATGTCATGACACCGATCGCATCCTAATTGTGTCACGCAACAGAGGTGAGTTTCCCCACCTTCGCAACATTCCCTCTAAACATTCTCACATTATGGGAACTTGCTGACAATCACTCAATTGTGATTCGTATGTCAGCCATAATTTTTTCTGACCAGAAGGAGAATTTTTGTCACTAAGCTTACCCCTGTAGAGGGTGAGCGAGGTAGCATTACTGTACTTTTTCGAAATATAAACAACTGCAGTAGCAGTTGAGTCGTCGTCGTCGGTCTTGTCCTAGTTGGTGGTGTTTTTTTTTTGTTTGTTTGTTTACTTTGATTTTGAATTTCTTTTATTTGGATGTAATAAAATTAATAATTTTTAGTTGTCAAAACACCGCCCATTCGGTTACAGTCCCCAGATGCTAAATATCACGATCAAGGTAACCAATTGGTAGGACTATATATCGGCATAATACATTTTTATCAATTCAGTTTAAAATAAGACTATTATATCGACAGTATGGTCTGTGGTGCCGTATTGTTGAAATCGCATAACTTAATTATCTAGGCCACCAAAGCTTTTAAGTCAGATAGTCAAGCTGGACTCAAAACCCTCACTTTCTCGAATAAATTAAAAATAGTGTCGGTACTGTTTTGACACACTGAACAACTTAAACAAAATAAATTAAGTGGCGCAACAGTCAATGAAGAACCAGGGCCTAGTGACTTACAACTCTCAACCATTCCTGTGTGCGAGTAATGTTGTCAGAGATAGAAGGGACCTACCGTTTTAGGCCGAAACCGATCGGCTAATATGAGAAAGCACTTTTTCATGACAAGAATTATTACTCTTAGAGGATTTGTCAATTCTTCGCAAGATGCAATCCCCGTTAAAAAAGCAGGGATTGAACCCAAGAACCCTTGCTTGACAGTCCAACGCACTAACCATCAGGCTACGGGTACTACACTGAACAACTTAGCAAGAACATTATTGTCACTTCATTGAGTGCCAGGCCATGTCGATGTTCAGGTTAATGCATATGCAAACTCTTTAAAGATAACAGGTAACACAACTCTACTGATAGGACCTGAACTTTGCTGAGGAATAGAATAAAGCGTTATTATATACAAAAACAAGAACGACGAGGAGTCTCAAACTCTTAATACCTACAATTAACTCCCAAAAATTATACAGGCAAAAACATAATTAAAAGCAACAACGTTTGAAAGACTGCAATAGCCTAAAAGGAGGAATAACCTAAGCATAGTGACAATCCTACTCACTGCTCATTGTAGAATAAATATAAACCTACCTAAACATCCATAGCCGTACAGACATTGCCATGAAAGTGAAACCTCTTATTGGAAAACCCTGTATAAATAAAGCTATTTGCCACAGTTTTTTGGACTATGAAGACTTCAGGGCTGTAAGGAGGACCTACAAAAAGTAATAGTGAAGGTTGATTAAAACAAACCAATAAAGAAATAGTTTTCCTATATTAATACAACAAAAAAATATTTGAATAAAATAAAGATTCATGTTACTGGGGCTTTCATGGTGGGCAAAAAAAGGGGTTAGGGTCAATAAGGGCAAGATAAAGTATACGCCGCTGCCAAGCAGCATACCTTGAATTAAATTTTTAAACAGAAGGTTTAGAAGAAGAAGACCATTCCCAACTGTAGAGCCACATCCACCTTAAGTACCTATTTATAAACACATATTAAAATGTTTGAAATGATGACCCAGTATTTTTATTTTCTTTATTTGATATGAAATGGAAAAGATATCTACCTTTAAATTGATAAAAGGTCATATTTGTAAGGGGATATTATTTCACACTAACGACTAACTATAACAAGCGGAAATTGTAAAATCCTTAAACGATTTTAAATTAGATTGAAAGATTCTAAGTGAACGGAGTAAAACGCAAAACGAATTGGTGCGAGTATCCATTGAATCATTACAAATGGCTGCAGAAATCTACAATGAGACATTCAACATGATTGAAAATGTGTGCTTAAACTAGGTGGCGCAACAGTTTGTAGAGAACCAGGGTCTAGTGACTAACAACTCTCAACCATTCCTGTGTGCGAGTAACTGCAGGGATGGAGATTTGTGCTTATTGATGGCAAATCAAGTACTGTAGTGTTTGGGAATGACAGCTCTATGCTTTGAGCCACAACATTACGACGTTGAAGCATTTGCTGAAACAGTTCGTACAAATGTTCCACAATTAAATCAACAACAAAGAATTGCTGTGAACAGTAGATTATCTCTATCTTAATTTTATTGCTTTTGGCGAGAATAAGATCGCGGAATGATGTAGCTTTAGAGTTGGTTTCATCTAGAAAACCTGCTCTGATGAACTGCACCTTCTTCCTTTAAATAACCATTAGACATGCAAATAAACGAAACACCAATATACAACATCCCAAAAATAGAGCAATGGCCAAAATTCTACAGGTATGCAAATTGATTGTTCGGGGTGAATGCACATTGGCACATAAAAAGTTATTGGAAGTACTGGACAGAACAGTAAAGGATCTTTGTGACAGCCAAAATATTTGTGTCACGCTCTTCCAGTTATTCTCGGATCAATTGTTGCTAATGAACTAAACGCATGCCCGAAATCATTTCGTTTGTGGCGGTACGTAAAGCTAAGTTCTTCCGATTATGTCAATGTCATCAGCATATGCTAGTAATTGGACAGACTTTTGAAAGATAGTGCCTCTAGTGTTGACGTGTGAGCTCTGCACTATGCTTTCAAGCACGATGTTAAAAGAGTCACATGACAGCGCTTCACCTTGTCTAAAACCTTTTTTAACATAAAAAGGTTCTATTGTCTATAGGGAACAACCCTAGTGAAGTATATTTTTGTTTTGACACCACCGTCAACGATTAATAAAAAGATTAATAATTTACAAGAAAATGTAAAAGGAAATAAATAATGATAAGCATTGCACTGCGAATGGTCTTGGAGGAAGAAAAAAGGATAGAAGAACGAGCCATTCGAAGGCACTTAAGGGATCATTCTAATCCTTTGGAGTTGCGTGAACCATTGTGAGAATGAAGAGTATACTTTTCAACAGCATTATAGGCTCAACAAACCAACTTTAAAGTTTCTGCTAGATGTCCTTACAAATACCTTGCCTCTACCGAAACAAAAACTAGCTATACAACCCATTGTTAAGCTTGCCTCTTGTTTGCAATTTTTTGCCGAAGGTGACTATCAAAAAGGAGTGGGTAAGGACTATAAAATTTGGTTATCGCAAAGCACTTTTAGTCTGGTACTATCAGAAGTTCTCGACATATTTGAAGAGACGCTTTGCCCTCAGTGGATTACTTCCCCAATTCCAGATGAAGAGCATGAAATTACTCAAACAATTTATGGAAAACACAACCTACCAGGTGTTTTTGGATGTATTGATGGGACCCATGCAAATATCGTTTGACCGGCAGTCAATAAACATCTGTTTTACAACAGGAAGGGTTCATTCAGTTTAAATCTTTTGCTCGTAAGTCATAATTTTTTCTTTCTTGTCTCATCATTTCAATTTGTAACTCTTCCAACTTAATCTGTTCACCTCTAAAAAATAAGTGGAAATTTTAGCGCCAAATGGCATTTCATTCCGCCCGAATTGAGTGTTCCCAATAAGAGAAATCTTTCGAAAAAGGTTTATTTTTCTAGTGGAATCTTGGTCACGTGAAACTCACAATAGGGTTGAATAACAAAATAAAGTTAATTTTTGTGTTTAATGAAAAAACATGATCAACTGTCATTTTGACAAAAGTAGACTCGACTTGATAGTTAGACAGATTTTTCTTAAGTAACTTTTCAGTCAACTTTTCATTAAAGTTGCCTTAATTGGAAGGTAATTTTTTTGGCAGCTGGTCCAATCAGATACTAGGAACTTCAATAACTTTCTAGTCCCTTATGTTGCCTGAACCTGCCCACTGTAATGGTAGAGGTTTTGGGTTTAATTGGCGTAAAAATTTAGGTTGTTAAGAATAGTTGTAAGCCCTAGTTCTTAACGAACTGTTGCGCAACCTAATTTATTATTGTTTATGTTCGTTGAGACTCAGAATCAAAATATTACTCAGCTTTCAAGTGTTAATTATTTAAAATGTTTTCTTTTTAGATTATCTTTAAAGATATTTCCATATCGTTGTTTTTAAGTTCTGAGGGTAGCTAAAAGTATTCCACCCCAAAGCCAAATTAACTTGATTCTTTACCCTATATTTCAAATACGTTACATATTGCTCCACTTTTCTTAATTAAAAAAAATTGCACATAATTATTTTACCAAAATAAAAATAATGTTTAATTCCGCCTCATTAAAAGTGTTCCCTCTAAACATTCTTTAACTCAATAAACTCCCTTCTACTCAAAAGAATACAAAAACAAAACAAAGCTAGATGCGTTGTTCTTTTCGTTTTAATTAAAATTATTATTCTTGAAATTAAAATTAAACACAATGACTAATCAAAAAAATAGTACTTTGTATGTACATATGAAGGTTTCTATAAAATTGCAAGCGATAAGCAAATAAAAATGATAAGAATACAATTTACAATTATTATTATTATTGCCAGCAGCGACTACGACATCATCTAAAACCAAACTCGTCGTCGTCGTCGCAAATATTCAAGTGTTTACTTCTTTATGCATATTTGTTAGTTGGCGCAAACGCGCACTTAAACTCAAACAATACGGAAAGCGAAATCAAGGCAATTCAAAGCCGAAATTGAGTCGTTAAAGAAAATCAAAAACTTTAAAATTATTTGCACGTCGTCGCTGGTCTTTGTAGTTGATTTTTTCATCATTTTGAAGTCGATTTCTCTAGCCAATCAATTAGTCAAAAGAATGGTCTAGAGGTAATCAAAAACACAACAAAAACAAAAACAACAACAACAAGAAAAACAAATTGAACGTCTGCGAATAGAATTATTATAAGTGAATGGAAATAATACCTCAAGGTCGTGGAATTCAAACAAAATTGACTTGGTGTTAATGGGAGGCTTTTTGATCATGTAAAGAGGTACTTTACTTCTTTTTGATTCACGTCAAACCTGAAATACATTTATGGTTGACTTAACAGATTATGCAAGGTTTTCAAAAAAGAATTTTTACTGTAGTCTGTAGTCTAGCCACAACTATGGGGTATACAACTTCTTGCAGAATCAATCTTAAGAGGAATAAAATATACAACAAAACAAGTTAAGATAGTTTGAACACAATTTCGGTTGAGTTACTATTTTTAAATTTAGATAGTCTAGCCTCTCAGAAGCTTAACAAAAACTTGTTTTTCTTATTTTATGATTTGATGCAATTAAGTCGTTGACCCATTAGAAACTTTATTTTAGCTTAGCTCTTGATGAAATATTTAACATTTAGCATATATTAAGTAATTTTGTAACCTTTGGGTAGAGAGAAAGACTTGATTGAGAGGTAGAACGAGAGTTTGAAAGCTACTTTATGGTCATATCTCAACCAAGAAAAAACTAAAATGTAGTACAACTATCGTCACTGATGGCTGAGGTAAGGTTCTTTGTTTCAGGGATTGTTTCTGAGTATTTTAATATCATTTAATCTCTTTGGCGTAGTAGACTAGTCACCTAACTCGCATGAGGAAAGAGAAACTAGACCAGAAAGTCCTTTATAGTTAATGTATTGGTAAAGGAAACCGTTACAGATCACGCTTAGATTAAAAAAATAGTGTGAACTAAGATGACTAAAGTGTTTTTATAAGCAAATCGTCGAAAAGCAGTCTGGAAAGGGTCTAACACTCGTTGATGAAGGCCAACACCGGACTCTAGTTGTAGGACAGATGATTATTTAATGTTTTCATGGACAAGGAATAAAAGACGGTGTTGATATTTTGCCAAGTAAATGGTTAAAATGAAAGAAAAAAAATATGTCATTTTATATTTTGTTTAAATGAGTGGCAGTAAGAAAAAAAATAGAATCTTCAAAATAAGTCGTCTTAATAGACTCCAATGACCAAAATTGGAATATAGCAGTTCTAAGATATTTAGGTTCAGTTGAAATGGGATCACGGGACATACAATCTTAAGTTTTCTCTTGTTTTTTGTTTTGGGATAAGGAAATTCAAATTTGGATTGAAAAATCCAAGTTCAAAATATTTTGATTTCTTAATACAATTGATGGTTTTTTGCAGAACCAGAAAGGAAAAAAGTAATCTCCTTTAAAAAAAATGAGACTAACATTTTTTTGGAGTTCTTTAGCGACAAGCGATGTTTAAGTGGTAGACATATGCATTCAAGAGGACACAAGCGTCCACAGGTTTTTCCTCGTCTATCAACTCCTACTCTCACATCCCCGTGGTGAGCATCGGGTGCCTAGTACCTCAACTGGAGATTGGGTTCTAACCCCAGTGGAAAGTTGTTGGGGCAACAAACGAGAGAGCTCCAGACGGCAGCGGAGGAATTCCCTTGATGGAATTAACGGTGGCGTCTACAGTTCCAGTAAGGTTGAACTACTTAGTGAACACCTTATAGAACTTCTTCTTCATATTCGGAGCCCAGGCCTGTGAGGAGCGGCTTATCTGGGTCCCCGTCCTAGGAGTTATACTAAGGATCTGGCCCTCCAGGTTGATGGCTGTGCCGTCGGGGTGACTTCATAGTTGCGAAGCACCAACAAGCCTCGGATACAGACAGATTTACTGTTGACAACCTACGCAAACGAATTAAGTACAACGAACTTCGGATATGCACGTGGAATTTTAGGTCCCTTAACAGACCACGTGCGGCCGAAGAATTAGCGGAGGGCCTAGACTGCTATAAAGCAGACATCGACGCCATCAAGGAAATACGATGGGATCTTTATTATTGTGACTGCTACTAAGAAAACCAACAGCGCTTATTTGGATGCGGCTTCGTCATAGGAGCCAGACTTAGGCAAGAAATCTTGAGCTGTAAGTGCATCAATGAGCGCCTCATGACCATACGCATCAAGACTAAATTCGACAACATTAGCCTGATATGCGCGCACGCCCCAACAGAAGAGAAAGATGACAACACCAAAGATATGTTCTTCGAGCTCTTAGATAAAACATATGAGCGATATTAAAATAGTCCTGGTCGATTTTAATGCCAAACTAGGAAGGGAAGACATCTTTGGTGGTATAATCGGGTAAAACAGCCTGCACGACAACACTTCTGACAACGGATTCAGGCTCATAGATTTTGCTGCGGGGCGAAACGTCATGGTAGCCAGTACGCGTTTTCCACACCTCAACATACACAAAGGAATTTGGACTTCTCTAGATCAATCCACCGTCAACCAGATTGACCATATTGCGATCGACGCCAGACACGCTTCCAGCATCATGGATGTCCGAAATTTCCGAAGATCTAACATCGACTCGGACCACTACCTCGTTGTAGCCAAGGTAGCACTTCTGGTTTCCAGACCCAAGACAAAACAGGGAGATGCTGGGAGAAGGTACAACGACAAACGGCTACAATCGCAAGAGATCGCCAAATCCTTTTCCGACCGAGTTACAAGTAACCTCTCTCGAAGTTCTCTGCCGCCAACACAATGTATCGAAAACCAGTGGCAACATTGCCAAGATGCAATCAGAGAAGCCGCCTCGGATGTGCTGGGTTTCAAACCACCACCAACAAGGAACCCCTAGTTTTATGAGGAATGTCGGCAGGCAAATGTAGCCAAACAACAGGCACGCAAAGCGGCGCTGCATAAAACGACGAGAGCTGCATATGAGCTCTATAAGCAGAAGAGGCGAGAGGAACGCCGACTTCTCAGAAGGAAAAAGAGAGGACAAGAGAAGCGTGCGGTAGAAGATGTTAGAGGTTTAAAAGCAGGAATGAAGTTCGAAAGTTTTATGAACAGGTGAAACGCAATTCAAAGGTACATTAACCTAGAACCGGAGGCTGCAAAGACCAAAGTGGAAACATCAACCGCAGTCCATGCTGAGGATATGGAAGGACTACTTCTGCAAACTATATAACGGCGACGACGAACTGAATTCCGCTGTCAGGCAGGATGATCCCGTCCTCCCTACTTTGACGAAGTAAAGATTGCCAAATTTAAGCTGAAGTCGCTTGAGCGGGTGGCTTGAATGCCGAGCTCTTTAAAGCAGCTGGAGATAAGTTGATTATTAGCATGCATCCACTTATCTGTAATATATGGTCGGAAGAAAACATGCCCGATGTATTGTTTGCCCGATCCTGAAAACGTAGACCCTCTAAACTGCACCAACTATATAGGAATCAGTCTACTTAACATCGCCTATAAAATCTTCTCTGCCGTAATATGTGAACGTCTAAAGCTCATCGTCAACAACCTGATAGGTCCTTATCAGTGTGGTTTTAGACCAGTCTACAGTCGATCAAATATTTCAATTAAGGCAAATCAAGGCCGCATATGACAGCATCTACAGGGACGAACTGTATAGAGCCATGTCTAGTTTTGGCATCCCTGCCAAACTCGTCCGTTTGTGCAGGATGACCATGGAGAATGAACGCTGCTCCATAAAGGTTGGAAACAATTTAACAGAACCTTTCGATGTCAAAAAAGGTTTTAGACAAGGTGACGTGCTGTCATGCGATGCAGAGTTCACACGTCAAATCTACAGGCACTATTTTTCAAAAGTCTGTCCAATTACCAGCATATGCTGATGACATTGACATAATCGTAAGATCTCAGCGTGATGTCAATGGGGCTTTTTTGAGTATTGAGGCAGAGGCGGCAAAAATGAGTTTAACGGTTCATGAAGGCAAAACAAAGTACATGCTGTCGTCAAGAAAGGGTATACAACACTGACGTTTTGGTCAAAACGTCACCATCGACAGACGTAACTTTGAGGTAGTCAAGGACTTAGTCTACCTAGGCTCCTCTGTAAACTTGCTAACCGCTGTTTCTTTGGACTAAGAAACAATTGAGTGGTAAAGTCCTCTTTCGAGGGACCAAAGTGTTGCTCTATAAGACCCTTATCATGCCCGTCCTGCTATACGGTGCAGAAGCATGGACTATGACAAAAGTGGATGAAAGCACCTTGGATCGGTTCGAGAGAAAAGTTTTTCGTGTGATCTACGGTCCCGTATGGATCGAAGGTGAGTGGAAGAGAAGACGGAACGACGAAACCACACCCACAGGACAGCGAAGTAGAGGAAGACCGCGGATCAGGTGGAGCGCACAAGTGAAAGGAGACCTCAACCAAATTGGAGCGCGAAACAGGAGATATCTAGCTAGGGACCGAGCTAGATGGAGAAGTTTGTTGGGTGAGGCCCTAGTTCACACAGGACTATAGCCCCACTTTAAGTAAGTTCTGCGAAAAATCTGCCAATATAAGAAGATCTTCCAATCGTGTACACTTAGCTTAAAGTTTGGCAAGACGCGCAGAGCCGGGCACGTCAGCTAATAATATTTAAAATGTCAATAATAAATTGCAATTTAGAAAATTTAAACAACGTATTGCAAAAATCAAAAAACTTTCGAATACGTAAAAAAACTATAAATGTAATAATGAGGTATTAAGTTAATGACTTTTAATGAACTTAAGAACCCACAGACATCTTCGACACTTAAGTCCTCATTTGAAAGGACTTAAATGCCAAATATGGATTTAAGTTTACCCAACTTTCTGAAATCAAAATGAATCTCGCTCAAATACTCAATGCTATACGCATCGGTAATCAGACCGATTTTAATGTACGGTGTGGCAGTATGGTGGACTGCTTTAAAGAAAGCTATAAACCAGGATAAATTAAATAAAGTCCAACGTTCAGCTTGCCTGTGTATAAGCGGATCTCTTCGCACGACTCCATCTGCTGTACTGGACACCTTACTCTACCTTACACCTCTTGGCAGTTTTAGCAAACAAATAGCTGCAAGCTCTGCTAGTCGCCTCAAAGCTTCGTCGCAGTGGACTAACAATAACATTGGCCACTTCGTAATTCTTAGGTATTTAGAATCAATTCCAAAGCACACAGACTACACCATCTTCCAACTGCAATTTGACAGAAATTTCCAGATTTCCATACCTCCCAGATCTTTTTGGGAGAATAGGACATTCCTGGAAGGTGAGTCAATCCATTTCTTTACAGATGAGTCTAAAACAAAAGAAGGGGTTGGTTGGGGGGTGTACTCTGAACGACTGAAATTAAGTCTCTCATTCCGTCTTCCCAATCATTGTAGTGTGTTACAGGTGGATTTTTGGTTAAAAAGAAGTCTTGTCCTGGCTTAAAGAAAACGTGATATCAACATCTGATATTCGTATTTTCTCAGATAGTCAGGCCGCTATCAAATCAATGGACTCTTTCTCTAAAAACTCTATAACAGTCAATAACTGTCGATCATCTCTAATGGAGATGGCACAATAGTTTAATATTCACCCTTGCTGAGTGCCTTACTATAGAGACATTCCAGGTAACTCTAAAGCAGATGAACTCACCAGAAACGGTACAGTGCAGCCCATCCTACCACGTACTGGCATGCCATACCAATCACTACTTGTAAATTGTTGCTAATGCAGGAAGCTGTGAGGAGGGCATCAGGTGGAACAACATCATCACGTGTCAAGCCACAAAGAACATCTGGCCAACACTGGATTTAAAACGTTCAAGGTGCTTGCTATCTCTCTAAGCAGATCGAATATAAGCTCGATAATAAGTGTCATAACCGGACACTGTCTAGCAGGAAAGCATGCCACGAGACTAGGCGTATATTCAAATGGCTTTTGCAGAAGCTATATGGATGAGGAAGAGGAAGAAACAGTTCTTCATCTTCTTTGCACATGCCCTGCTCTGGCACGAAACGCAAAAATTACCTAGGAGAATTCTTCTTTAATGATCTAAATCACGTTTTGTAAGAGACTCAAACTGGTTCCATTGAGCTTAGGAGGTAGCCTAGAGATTCATGTGGTATCACAACGGGCCATTAAACTGGCCTAGGTGTGTCCGTTTCCATCTTGGACAGCCACTATAACCTAACCTAACCTAACCAAATACTCAATAATGTAATAATCAGAAGTGGCAATGTCTGTCACTTAATATGCTTCATTGTTCTCCAACGTCTGTGATGTTATTTACCCTTCCGAGAATAGTAGCTTGATTGAGGGTTTTCCTAAACTTCATTCTGCAAATTTGCTTTATCAAAGTTGAATCATTTCTATTCTTAAATTTCAACTATTTATCTTAAGCCCACAAAAAACACTTATATCTAAAATTTAAATAAACACATGTTTTCCATTGCTTGAACTATAACTGTCGATAATGATTTTTTTTGAGGAAAGATATAAGATAAGAGAATAGAGCTTTATGTTGCATTTTATTTCATTTCCAATTCTTTGGAAACAAACAAACAAAAACACAAATTAATAAAATTCAAGCATAAATTATTACTTGACTTCAAGTCAATTAACTGGTTCCAATTTTAAATAAAATTCAAAATTATCTTGACCATGAAGAATTACCCTATTGAACAAAATGGGTGGGGTGAGGTGTTGTTTGTTGCTGTAAATTGAGTTTGTAGAAATGACAAAAAATAATTAAATTATAATAGATATAAGTTGCATGTTTATAAAGCTACTAGGTACTTTAGTCAGGAAGTAAGATATGATCTTAACCGTAAAAGGGTATAATTCCAGAATAACTATAATCTAAAGAAGATTACGGGCTATAAGAAACCGATTGGCAAAAATATAACCAGATAAGATATTTCCATCCGAAACTTATAGGTTATTCGATTCCACTTCAACATCTAACTAATTATAAATAAAGCACCGCAACATTAGTTAGCGACTGGCGCTTCAACAACCTTTGGTCTCAAAAAACTTAATCGACCGAGCCAGGTGAACGAACAAAAATGTTCATTCAAATTTAGTATAGTTGCTGTTTGCTGATTCTGCTGTGTTGGTAGAGCTCAAGCTCAGCGCGTTAGAGGTATGCGTGATCATGAACTCTGCTGTTGACATTGAGATACCACACGATACGACCGCGGCGACCGACGACTACGACGAGGTGTGATTGTGCAAATAAATAAAGAGAAAATCAAAGAAAGAAAATAACAATATCTCCCTTGGCTTGGCGGATCCAAGGTTCATACAAAACTTACCCACTAGACAAATGATGAATTTCACCGCTGTTATCGATAGAATTTCATTCAAGTTGCTCTCAATAGCTGCCTCGAATCCTTCTTCGGCTCCAACTCCACCGTTTCCATCACCAACGCCAACCGCCTCGGTAGCGTTTTTTATTAGTAATCCTATTGCTGCCGATGCTAGGCCAGGTACGTTGGTTAAATTGCTAGAGGTGCTTAAATTGGCTCCTGCTGCTGATGAGGTTGATTCTGCAGTGGCAACAGAGGCTGTGCTGATGTTTCTTTCAACCCCACTGCCACCATCCAGTACTACCACATCGTCGGGGAGGGATCCGGTTTTCTCGAACGGAGGGTACAATCGTGTGGGCAGCCCCATTCCTATCTTGAGAATTTCGTCAATTACAAGAATGGGTGGAACACGCATCATAACGTCCACCAGACCGAGAACCTTCGCACGGAACGACATTTTGTATGGTGTGTTTTTGTGTGACGATGACGGGTGACGACTCACGAACGAGAACGACCTCACGCTTACGCTAACGCTTTTGTCTGCTTTTGCTTCTGCTTAGTCTTCAGCTTTCAGCTACGTCCGCAGACGACGACTACGACCGTCGTAGTTTTTATTTCTGGCCGTCCTCCGTCCCAATGGACAAGAATTTTGTATTTTTCTCCTCTCACAATATAATTAACAAACAATAATTTTTCGGGGAAAATGTATAGATTTTTCCGATTTCGATTTATTCAAAGCGAATTAACCGAGGGCGGAATGGATGGATGCAATCGAAACTGTTTTTCTTTATTTTCTTCACTTTTTTTTGTATAAACGATTTTCTTTTTCAGTTCAGAGTAAAATTTGTAAAATATTTGACAATTCGCGGAGTCATATTTTTGCGTTTTTCTATGCACCACTGCCACTGGTCGGGTCTGGGTCTGGTCTCGGTCTCGGGTCGTTCGTCTTCGTCGTTCTCGGTTCTCATTCACTTCTCTGTCTCAGTCTATGTTCGTGGTCGATGTTTTATTTTTCTTTGTTGCCTAATTCGTAGGTATGAGGGCGTTTAGTTCGAATGAGAGTGAATTAAAAATATATTTTTGTTCTTGTTGGTTTTGTGTTGTGTTGTTGGAGAACTGTCAATTTCGGTTTTGACGTGTAATTTAGAAAGAGATAGTTATATTTGCTGGGATTGTTGTCGGTATGGTAGTTCGTATTAGCTGCAGTTATACTAGCTGCCAATAGGTGGCTACGAAGTTATTGTTAACAGAAGAGGCCAACATTTGTTTGATAAATTCAAACTTTTGCTAATTATAATTTCTTATGTTCTTTGAACATTCAAAATATTTAGAAGCCCTATCACTTTAAAAAAAAACTATGATGTTTTGATTTCAAAAAGATTCGATGAAGGAGATATAGCAAATAAAGAGAAAAATAAATAGAATTTTTAAGTAAGTAATTGTGGTTGTTTTAAAGCAAATTCAGTTTTAAATTTGATGGGATTTATGATTCTATTTTTTTTATTTTTTTTAAATTAAAAATAACAAAAGTAGCTTTGAATTTTCAGTTTGTTTTTATTAATAATGTTTTATTTTATTGAATGTTCTGACTAACGTTATTATGGTGTTTAACCGTCGATATGCCAAATTGCCATTTTAAGAACTTGAAAAGTACAAAGAACTTGCAGTACATATTTCAAGATTAAAGTGTTTTTTTTTTCAGATATTTGTGACTTTTAAACCAATTTTTGGTAGGATTTATTTATTCTTGTATAAAAACTATCATTTGTTATTTTTAACTTCCCATAGGGAGTTATTGTAATGGGTCCGATTTGTCAAATTGAAAATTTTGACATTTCTCGAAGTTTCAAGGTCAATAGAGTCGAAATAAAATATTTTTAGAAAGATGTCTGTGCGTGCGTGTGTACGTACGTCTGTACGTCCGTACGTCCGTACGTTCGCGACGTTTTTTTCGTCGTCCATAGCTCAAGAACCAGAAGAGATATCGACTTCAAATATATTTTGTTATACAAATAATAAGGCAGAAAGATGCAGAAAGGGCTCTCAAGAAAATTGCGTGGGCGGTTTTTTTACCATAGCAGTTTGAAAAAAGGTGGAAATTTTGGTTAACCTTAAATATCTTACGAACCAAAATTGCTAGAGACTTGAATTAAATTTTATATAATATATTGTAACGTGATACCAAACAGGTATGTTTTTGAAAAAAATCAATATAACGGTTTTTTTTTATAGATCAATAAAACTGAAAAAAAAATTTGTCACCTCCAAAATTTTACGACTGAAATATGATTTCATCTCTAAAACAATTTTGTGCAACGAAGAATAATGTTTTTGACATCTGATAATATTTTGAGAAAAATCTAATTGACAGTTTAAAAAAAAAAAAAATAAAAACCTAAACAAATATTTATAAAAGTTGGTAAAAATTGATTTTCGACTCAAATATATTTTCAAAACTTTAAGATATTGGCTTTAATTTACTTTTATCTTTCAAAACATCTTGTTGTCAACATCCAGTTAAAGTTTGAAAAAAATCGATTTGACAGTTTTTGTACAAAAAATTAAAAACCGAAAAAAAAATTAACAAAAGTTCGTAAAAAATGATTTTCGGCTCAAATATCTTTTAAAAACTTTGAGATAATAGGTTCTTACTAATTTTTTCTTATAAGAAATATTGTTTTCAACATTAGGACAAATTTTGAGAAAAATCGAACTGACAGTTTTTTTACAAAAAATAAAACTCAAAAAAAACAATACCTACTAAAACTTGGTAAAAATTTACTTTCGGCTCAAATAGCTTTTCAAAAATTAAAAATATTGGCTTCAAACTTATTTAATTTCAGAGGAAATATTATTTTCAATATTCAGTAATTTTTATATAAAAATCCAACAGTACATTTTTTTCATACAAAATAAAATCTACAAAAAATAGTGCGCAAATTTGGTAAAAATATATATAGACACACTTTTAAGCAAGACAAATCGACAGACGGGATGGGAAGTTATCAGTGTGGGTCGCATCCCAGCCTCTTTTCTTTTAAATAAATGACGTTTCAAAAAGTAGTCATCCGTGCGCTGCCTGCATTTGTATTTTTATGAAAGCAGTACGGGAACCAGTGGTGGATCCATGGGGGGTAGTCGTAGTGTCATTGTTTTTAAAGGACGACTGACTTGGCGCTATGTGCCATCGAGATCTTGTGATTTTACTACTTCAGACTTTTTCTTGTATGGTTTTCTGAGTCACATGTCCTACAATGCCTTCGGTCTTCGGTTAAATTCAGGCCCATATTTAAGAGGAAGGGTCAAAATCACCATCATTACAAGGATTCGTTTTCCTACCTATAAAAAATAAAACTTAAAAGAAAATTTAACAAAAGTTGGTAAAAATTGACTTTCGACTCAAATATCTTTTCAAAAGTTTGAGATTATGGCTTTAAAATAATTTTATATTACAAGCAATATTGTTTCCAACATTAAAAAAAAAAATTTGAAAAAAAAAACGAATTTACAGTTTGTTTTACGAAAAATAAAAGCCTAACAAAAAACAATACTAAAACTTGGTAAAAATTTACTTTCGACTCAAATAGCTTTTCAAAAATTAAAAATATTGTCATCAAATTTTTTTTTATTTCACAGGAAATATTATTTTTTCCAACAGCCCGTTTTTTTTTTATAAAAAAAAAACAAAATCTACAAGAAATAGTGTAGTACCCGTGGCATGATGGTTAGTGCGATGGAATGTTGACATTGTAGCCTTGTCGTTGAGCATTCAAGGTCAACTAACAGGGCGGCAAAGTCAGATACAGGAGCAAGGCAAAAGGGTAGATCATCTCTTCTCTTTGTTACCTGGCCTGGCGCAATTTAGACTATAATGGGCGGGCTGCCAGAAACGCACCTAACAGACCTAGCTGTGATTAGGATTTAACGAAGAGCCAATATGTTCCAAGTGTTGACAGACTTCAGCCCCGATGTGTTTATGGCTAGCGAAACTAAGCTAAACCACAAACACAAATTGACTCATAAAAATTACAATATCGTAAGAAGAGACCGGCCCGACTCCACTCAAGGGGGCGGTGTCGCTCTCTTTATACGAAAAGGCATTAATTATAAAGTCATATCCAACAATGAATTGCGAAAGCTCAAGACACTAGAGGTTTGCGTTGTATGCATCTCTCTCATTCAAGAGAAGCGGATATATGTATATGTTGCGGCTTATGCGGCTGGAGCTCCGCAGATCACTTACTTTGCATCAGAACTCGAGATTCTTTTAAGGGATCTGAAACTGAGCTGGGAAGAAAACTATTTCATCTTGGCCGGTGATTTGAACGCAAAACATGAAGATTTTGGAAATCAACATAGTAATCCCAGAGGTAATCATCTTTTTAATTTGATGAATCTTTACAGCGTTGAATATGGCGTCGACCTGCTGGCTACTGAAAGGCCATCGTATCCAAGAAGCGGCTCCTTTCTGGACCTTTTGCTGTACGACACCAGACTGACAGTTACAGACAAAGTGGGTAATCACCCGCGAAACTGCTTATAGACAGTCGAGTACGACAGTGATCACTGTATACTGGCTGCTGTAATGCAGATTCCGAACGAATGCGTGGAGTTGGAGGAATACGTTGCAACGCATTCTTATAATTACAGTAAGATGCGTTGGTCTCGTTTTACCAACGCCCTAGCGAGAGAACTTCGTTCGAGTGACATAGCCCCACCCAACAACAGAAACTTGACAAATACAGAAATTGATCAACATTTACAACAGATGGACGAAACAATAAAACGAACGATGAAACGGACAATACCAAAGTACAAAGAACGGGACCAAATGGACGCTTACAGAAACGCGACAATTGACGCACTACGTAGGCACAAGAGTGGCTTACTTACAAGACTCAAAAACTTGTACAGACGACTTACAGACCCACACGACTTGGAGCTTAGGACACTGAAGTCGTCAATAAAAAATGTCAATTTGTTGATTAAGGAAAACTACAGGCTATCAATTAACAAGTACTGGGACCGCAAGATCCGGTCAGTTAATTCCAGTGACCCTGCTATGTTCCCCAAAATCAATAAGATATACAGGAAAAAAACGATAATGACCTTCCGTGTCTTAAACTCCAAAGAACTGAAGAGAACAGGGACGTACTCATGACAGTGCAAATAGATCCAGAGGAAGCCATCTTCAACGATGACTTTTATATAATTGAAGATCCGAAGGAAAAAGTAGAGGCGGTGGGAGCTGCTTTCCAGCAAGTTTACAAGGTGAATGTTAGCATTTGCCTCAACCACGACCTGGAAATCAGAGCCCTACGCAATCACTTTTACTCGTACCTCCGTAATGATATCACACATTGGCGATCTGAGAACCGCGGTTTCATGCGGTTCAATGACGATTTCTTGGCAAATGCCATAATCGCCGAGCAAACGGGACCAAGTCCATTGTTAGTGACGAAGGTTGAGCTTCAGCTCATCTTCAATTCAATAAAAAACAAAAAGTCAGCAGGCGTCGATGGTATATCCAACGTTGTACTAAGACATTTACCGATGGAGGCAATTGACATTTACACCACACTCTTCAGTAATGCACTGAATAATACATATTATCCAGTGCATTGAAAAACCGCTGTGGTTCATCCTCTCCCGAAAAAGGAAAAGGACAACTCCAACCCGTCAAATCTTCGGTCGATAAGTCTTCTTCCGAGCATCAGCAAAGTTTTCGAAAAGATCATTAATAGGGCTCTGACTAAGTGGGCTGCGGACAACAAAATAATTCCGGATAAACAGTTCAGGTTCAAGGTTCAAGCTGGGTCTAAACTCGTTTCTGATATCCAATGGAATAAATCAAAACAACAATGCACAGGTGCTGTTCTGGTTGATTTGGAAAAGGCCTTCGACATCGTATGGTTAGACCCTCTAGACCTAAAACTGAGCAGGCTTGGCATGAGCAAGCCATTGTTGTATATACTTTATGATATGCTTAACGATAGAAAGTTTGTTGTCAAAAGTGGCAAGGTAACTTCTACCACAACATTCTCAATTAGAAATGGTCTTCAACAGGGAGCGGTGAACTCGCCGATTCTCTTCAGCATTTACACCAGAGATCTGATAGGTAGTCTAACAAAGGCAATTGCGTACGCCGACGATCTAATTGCGTACAGAACGGCCCGAAAGGTTGAGGTTATTAGAATACTCTTGCAGCGTGATTTCGACAAGATTTAGCGATATATCGATGGCTGGAAACTGAAAATAAATGTCCAAAAGTCGGAGACAATTCTGTTCCGGACTCTGTTGGCTAGGGCCACAAGGGATATGTACATAAAATGGCGCAAGATGGCCATCGTTGATCTTAACGTGCAGCCATTAACGAGCAAAAGTGTAGTGAAGTACCTCGGTATCTGGTTAGATCAGTATTTATATTTCTACAGACAGTCTTGGGTTCGACTCCTGCCTATGCCACCTAAATCGTTTTTTAACGGGTATTGCCTCTTGCGAGGAATTGACAAATTCTCCAAGAGTAATTCTTGTCATGAAAAGTGCTTTCTCAAATTTGCCGTTCGGATTCAACTTGAAACTGTAGGTCCCTTCCATCCCTGACAACAGTACTCGTACACAGGAATGGTTGAGAGTTGTCAGTCACTAGGCCCTAGTTCTCAAACGGACTGTTGCGCCACCCATTTTTTTATTTTACAAGAAATAGTACGCAAATTTGGTAAAAATTTATGTTCGGTTCTTGATATCTCTCAAAGTAATTTCATTTATCCAATTTGTAAAAATTTGAGAAATGCTACTTACATTAGTAAACATTTTTTTTCGACTAAAAATCTATTTAACAAAACTAGATTTTCAAACTAAACTATTTCCTTATATGAAATATATGATATGTTTATGGTAATTTTTAATTTTTTAAGAATAAATCGACTAACAACACTGATAACTTCCCATCCCGTCTGTCGATTTGTCTTGCTTAAAAGTTTGTCTTTATATACTAGTATCAATTTTACCAAATTTGCGTACTATTTTTTATAGATTTTATTTTTTATGAAAAACGGACTGTTGGATTTTTATATAAAAATCACTGAATATCGAAAACAATATTTTCTGTAAAATAAAATAAGTTTGAAGCCAATATTTTTAAGTTTTGAAAAGCTATTTGAGTCGAAAGTAAATTTTTACCAAGTTTTAGTATTGTTTTTTTTAGAGTTTTATTTTTTGTAAAAAAACCGTCAATTCGATTTTCTTCAAAATTCTATCGAATGTTGAAAACAATATTTCTTATAAAATAAAATTAAATTGAAGCCAATATTTTATAGTTTTGAAAAGATATTTGAGTCGAAAATCAATTTAATTTTTTGTACAAAAACCATCAATTCGATTTTTTTCAAAATTTTACTAAATGTTAACAACAATATTTTTTGAAAGATAAAAGTAGTTAAAAGCCAATATCTAAAATTTTGGAAAAAGATATTTGAGTCAAAAATCAATTTTTACGAACTTTTATAAATTTTTTTTTAAGGTTTTTATTTTTTGTAAAAAAACTGTCAATTTGATTTTTCTCAACATCTTTCAGAATGCTTAAAACAATATTTCTTATAAGATAAAATAAGTTTGAAGTCTAACTTTCAAGTTTTTGAAAAGATATTTGAATCCATATTCAATTTTTACCAACTTTTGTTAATTTTTGTTCGGTTTTAAATTTTTTATAAAAAAACTGTCAATTCGATTTTGTTCAAAATTTTACTGAATGTTGACAACAATATTTTTTGAAAGATAAAAGTAAATTTAAGCCAATATCTCAAAGTTTTGAAAAGATATTTGAGTCGAAAATCAATTTTTACCAACTTTTATTAATTTTTTTTTGGTTTTTATTTTTTGTAAAAAACTGTCAATTCGATTTTCTTCAAAATGTTACTGAATGTTGAAAACAATATTTCTTATAAGATAAAATAAGTTTGAAGCCTAAATTTTAAGGTTTTGAAAAGATATTTAAATCGATATTCAATTTTTACGAACTTTGAGTAATGTTTTTTTTAGATTTTTATACCTGTTTGGTATCACGTCTCAATATATTATAAAAAATTTAATTCAAGTCTCTAGCGTTTTTGGTTCGTAAGATATTTAGGGTTAACCAAAATTTTCACCTTTTTTTCAAACTGCTATGGTAAAAAAACCACCCACGCAATTTTCTTGAGAGCCCTTTCTGCATTTTTCTGCCTTATTATCTGTATAACAAAATTTATTTGAAGTCGATATCTCTTCTGGTTCTTGAGCTATGGACGACGAAAAAACGTCGCGAACGTACGGACGTACGGACGTACGGACGTACGAACGTACGTACACACGCACGCACAGACATCTTTCTAAAAATCTTTTATTTCGACTCTAGGGACCTTGAAACGTCGAGAAATGTCAAAATTTTCAATTTGACAAATCGGACCCATTGCAATAACTTCCTATGGGAAGTTAAAAAGTCAGTTCGCTCTTTAGTCCGGAGGTGTAAATGGATCTTTCTTTCAAGTTATGGCTGAGATACCGCACAATATGTGTCAAAAAGTGGTCGAAAATATCCTCAAAACAATCGATGCTTGCAACAATCCGCGTGGTGGTTATTTAAATTATGTAGTGTTTCACACATAATGTCAACGTTTAAACTTTATAATAAAAAGAAAAATCTTACTTACTTACTTAAGGTCCTGTGTGAACTACGGCCTCACCCAACAAACTTCTCGATGTAGCTCGGTCCCTAGCTAGATGTCTCCAGTTTCGCGCTCCATGTTGGGTGAGCATACTTTCCACTTGTGCGCGCCACCTGATTCGCGGTCTTCCTCTACTGTGCTGTCCTGTGGGTGTGGTTTCGAAGACTTTCCGGGCTGGAGCATTGGTTTCATGCGCTCTACGTGACAAAGCTATCTCAGTCGTTCGACTTGCATGCTTCTGGCACGGTCTACGTTGCTGTGGAGCCCGTACAGCTCGTCGTTCCATCTTGTCGTCCACTCACCTTCTATGCATACCGTAGATCATACGAAGAACTTTTCTCTCTAACCGACCCAAGGCGCTTTCATCCACTTTTGTCATAGTCCATGCTTTTGCACCGTATAGCAGGACGGGGATGATAAGGGTCTTATGTAGCGACACTTTGGTCCCTCGAGAGAGGACTTTTCCAATCAATTGCTTTCTTAGCCCAAAGAAACAGCGGTTACAAGAGTTATTCTGCGTTTGATCTCAGTGCTGGTGCTGTTTTCTGCGTTTACAGTGGAGCCTAGGTTAACGAAGTCCTTGACTACCTCAAAGTTACGTCTGTGGTTGGTGACGTTTTCACCAACACGTCGGTGTTGTAGGTCCTTTCTTGATGACAGCATGTACTTTGTTTTGCCCTCATTAACTGTTAAACCCATTTTTGCCACCTCTGCCTCAATACTCACAAAAGTCCCATTGACATCACACTGAGTTCTTCTGATTATGTCAATGTCATCAGCATATGCTATTAATTGGACAGACTTTTGAAAGATAGTGCCTCTACATTTGACGTGTGAGCTCTGCACTATTCTTTCAAGCACGATGTTAAAAAATCACATGACAGCGCGTCACCTTGTCTAAAACCTTTTTTGACATCGAAAGGTTCTGTTAAATTGTTTCCAAACTTTATGGAGTAGCGTGAATTCTCCATGGTCATCCTGCACAAACGGACGAGTTTGGCAGGGATGCCAAATCTAGACATGGCTCTATACAGCTCGTCCCTGTAAATGCTGTCATATGCGGCCTTGAAATCGATGAATAGTTGGTGTGTGTAGATTTGGTGTTCTTGGCTTTTTTCCAGGATCTGTCGTAATGTGAATATTTGATCAACTGTCGACTTTCCTGGTCTAAAACCACACTGACAAGGACCTATCAGGTTATTGACGATGAGCTTTAGACGTTCACATATTAGTTTAGAGGGTCTCCTTTTTTCAGTTTCGGGCAAACAATACTGAGGTTCAATTCATCGGGCATGTTTTGTTCCGACCATATCTTACAGATAAGTTGATGCATGCTCCTAACCAACTTATCTCCAGCTGCTTTAAAGAGCTCGGCATTGAAGCCACCCCCTTCAGCGGCTTTGTCAAACTTCAGCTTAGATATGGCAATCTTTACTTCGTCTAAGTCTAGAGGACGGGATTGTTGGCTTTCGTTGTCTATGTTGAATGGATCATCCTGCCTGACAGCGGAATTCGGTTCGTCGTCGCCGTTATACAGTCTGCAGAAGTGGTCCTTCCATATTTTTAGCATTGACTGCTGTTCCACTATGACGTTTAAACTTTCGTCTTTGCAGCCTTCGGTTCTAGGTTTATGTACCTTTCAATTTCGTTTCACATTTTCATAAAACATTATGAAAACCAATATTTTATATATTTTATTAACTTCCCATAGGAAGTTACTGTAATGGGTCCGATGTGTTTATTATGAGAAAAATCGAATAGACAGTTTTTTTAATAAAAAATAATAACCTCAGAAAAAAATTGCTCAAAGTTGGTAAAAATTGAATTTCGATTCAAACATCTTCCCAAAAATTTGAGATTATGGCTTCCAACTTATTTTATCTTATAAGAACTATTGTCTTAGACATTTACAAAAGATAGTTCGAAAAATTGGTAAACATTAATGATCTGTTCTCGAAATCTGGTGAATAATAGAAAACTTTGACTTTAATTTAATTTCATTCATCCAATTTTTATTTGTTTATATAAGACATACAAACTTTCAAAAAAATGCTACTAAAATTGGTTCAAATGTGTTAACGAATAAAAAATTTTGTTAACAAAAACAGATTTTCAAACAAACTATTTCATCATTATCCAAAATATTGTCTTTTTTTTTTTTGAATAATTTAATTGCATACAGAAAACAATATGGTACAGTTGACCAAGTCTACAACCTTTCTAGTATCTTCCAACTACAGCTGAACCAAAAGAAAAAGCTTTACGCTTTCTTCGTAGATGTGTCAGCAGCGTTCAACAACATTAACAGAGAAGCTTTGTTTTACAAATTATCAAAGATAGGCGTCTCTACAAAACTGGTGTCTATTATACGTTTATTATACAAAGATACGACTGCTACAGTCTGGGATGGAACTAATACGTCTAGCTTTTTCCAGACATCTAAAGGAGTCAATCAAGGATGTGTAATGGGTGCTCTTCTATTTGTACTGTCTCACTGTGAATGGTATGCAAATAAATGTTTTGATACACGCTGACGACATACATAGTTCTTCTTTCTGACAGACCTAGTACCCTATACAATCGATCATCAATAGCTTCGGCAGATATTGCAAAATTTTGAACCTTGCTCTCAACTTAGAAAAGTCTGAAATAGTAACTTTTAGGAATGGAGGTAGAAGAGCAGCAGCTGAAAAATGGTATTTCAACAATTGTGAGATAAAGGTAACTAATCAATACAAATATCTTGGCGTTTACTTTTCTTACAACATGTTCTGGTCGTATCACTTAACAAAAAGACTTATGTACATCATCGAAAAACTCAAAAAACTCGACATGCTCAAATTTTGTAAAGAACAAATTTGTTACTCACGCTGCTAAATATATCTGCATCACTACTGTGATGCGCAAGTGTGGGGATACAAGGAACACATTCAAACTGAAAAAACTACAACGTTTCTTCGTCAAAAGATGATTTGGTCTGCCTTATAATACGCCTAACTATGCAATACACATCGAGACTGGTCTTCCAAAGGCTTTCCTAAGTACATTTAAGATATATCTGTCATACATACGTAGAGTGATGTTAATGCCACGTCACCGCTTACCACTTTCTGAAGCAGTCATCGAGAAAAATATTTATTGGGCCCAGCAATGTTCAGGCCTTTTCCAAGAGATGGAGATTGATTTCAGTCCCGAATCTCCAGTTTCACAATGGAATCAAATGCACAAATTGCTGCTGACAAAGCTAGTTGAAAAGCACGACGAATATTGCAATCTTTTGTATGCGGAAGTCCCGAATTACTTTGAAGATATAAATGTCCGTGACATGAACAGCCTAATCTTCAAAGCAAGTTGCGGTCTTTTGAACTTAAATGCTAAAGCTTTCCACAACGACTCTGTTGGCCTATGCACTCTATGTAATCAGGATGCGACAGAAAATACTTACCACTTCATTGGTGTGTGCCCCATATTTATAGGATACCGTCAAAAATATCTTGGAAATGTAACTTTAAATCGGCCAACATTCCTAAACATTTTAAATGAATCTTGCTACCCAAAACTCTAAAATTTTTTAAAAGACTAGCTTAAATATCGTAGTTTAGTAATAAACGAATTTTGTGAAAACTTGCTAAGCTTTGCTTTAATTAAATTAACTAATTTTTTTTGAACCTGACAGACAAGTTAAAAACAAGTTATTGTCATACTTAATTTTGAATACCAGCCTAATAATGTTTTTTTTTTTTATTTTTTAATAAAATTATATTATCTATCTATCTATCTATCTATCTATCTATCTATCTATCTATCTATCTATCTATCTATCTATCTATCTATCTATCTATCTATCTATCTATCTATCTATTTATCTATATATCTATCTGTCTATCTATCTATCTATCTATCTATCTATCTATCTATCTATCTATCTATCTATCTATCTATCTATCTATCTATCTATTTATCTATATATCTATCTGTCTATCTATCTATCTATCTATCTATCTATCTATCTATCTATCTATCTATCTATCTATCTATCTATCTATCTATCTATCTATTTATCTATCTATCTATCTATCTATCTATCTATCTATCTATCTATCTATCTATCTATCTATCTATCTATCTATCTATCTATCTATCTATCTATCTATCTATCTATTTATCTATCTATCTATCTATCTATCATGAATCCTTGACCTCAAAATAAAAAGTTGTACAAAGAAAATTAACGATTATTTTTATTTACGGTCGTAGGTCTATATGTGAATGAAGCAATACTTATGACCTTAAAGTTATCATAGCTCAGGACTCACATCGAATTGCCATTGAAGATTTGATAACTCGGATCCGTACCAATGCAAGAAACCAAGACGGTTTGAAAGATTTCATATTCAATACTAAAAGGCTCAAAAATAGCTTGTTTTATTTCAACATCTACCCACCCTTATTTAAAAACCTTTTATCATTATTTCCAAAAAAGGTTTTAAAATAAGGCAAAATCACAAAGTAGTAACTCACAAGGCGTATACGCACTTTTCGTATTTCTTTCAGCAGGTTACTATACTTCTTAAAAACAACCAAAAATTGTTGTTATAAAAGTTAATACCGACAAAAACTTACAACCTGGTTGTTCCTTTAAAAGGCCAAACACTTCTAAACATTGTTAAACATTTTGCCATAATTTTTCTCATCCAATTTAAGTGACAGGGCTATTAGTTATAAACTGAGAATACCTTAATTTAGCCATCACTCCTTCGAGGCTTTCCATTAAAATAAATGTGTTTAGGTACAGATAAACATCAAATAAATAAATTAATGATAATCCAAATGATCTTATTTAATAAAACACCGTTAAGAAAAAGCTGTTACTCCTTTAGACAAACATCAGAAACACACAAAACGGCAACCATTCTCAGCTAAGGTATCCCTAATTGCCAGACTACTGCCATAAATGTGCATCCCACTGCAAATTGACACGAAATTGTAGGTATCTCTAAACTGTCTTAAAAAGTGTCACCAGGCTATTACTCTGTCTTGGGTCTCCATCACAGTCTCTGATCCAGCACAATAATCACACCGCTGCGTTCATTGGCCGCTTCGTAGAGCTTCGATTGCAAAGTGCAGACTTTTAGTTAGATCTCCCTTCCAACGACCAGAACAATCTCGACGTCCCTCAACCACAACATAAGACGGTTACTAAGTACGACCAAGCACGCTCAGAGTCACTCGCCGCGCGCCGCCGTATGCTCGACCACAAAAAAGCACAAGCATTCCAGCAGTGACATATGGCTAATTAGAATAGAAATTAGCATCACCATTTCTGATAATGTGCAGACCAAGCGAGTGCACTTGTGCACAGGCTCTCTGACTTTGACTCGTCTCAGCCACATAAGGCTGGCACCAGGTTTTTGGTGTCTCTTTGGCCAGCCTCCATAATCCCCCATTGTATACGTAAACGCAGCATGAGCTGCCTGGCCAAGTGTGTGTCTGAAAGGATGATGACGATATGACCAGCTCCAACAGACCAACTCTTGGTTTGGTTGATTTCAACTGACAAACTAATTGACTCTTGATGAATTTTCTATCTATAGGTAGGTACTTATGATGCTTAACGTCGGTATATCCATTGGAGTTGAGTTGAAGGCATAGTACAGAGTCTGATATGAAACTGAAGGAGGACTCGCGGACTCTCATGAGGGCTGACAAACTGTCCACCGATTGATATGTGTCTCTTTGGTTTGCACTGTTTTGCTTTGACTGCAAGGCCCAAGCAGAGACCGCAGAGATTTTAAGTTTAGCTTTTTTTACAAATGGACCTAGAAAGCCACATCATTCCAAAGTGTGCTAAGAGTATTTGTTTGGTATAATTTCTTGACAGATGTCTGTCAATTTGAATATGCTCTAGATAGATGAGTTTTTTGTTTGTGTGTGTAATGCTTTCTTATTTTGAGCACGGTTGAAAAAGTCAATTTGTTCATAGCTTTAAGTGGTGCTACAAGTTTGGAATGGTTGCAGTTAGTTAATCGAAGTAAAAACGAGTCTAAAGCAGATTTATTTTTAAGATCAACTATGTACATACATACTTGCCAGTTTTTAGACTGTTTACTTTTATAAAATGTAATAAAATAGAATGATTATAGTAATTGGCAACTATTCTTTCAAAAGACTTATTCCCAAAATAATAAGCCTCTATTCGATCACAATTAACTATAGTCAAACATTTTATCCAATAGAATCTGAATGTCAAAAATTTGTATAAACCCTGTGTCCACTGTTCTGTTCGATTGTGGTAACCCATTCAATACCAAGAACCTTTAAAATAGAGGTAATTGAAAAACCTTTGAGATGCTGTTTAATAAGTAATTTATTTGACCAGAAAATAAAACAAATTAAAAATATTTTTCAAGTTTGGTACTTAGAGGGGTGTACTCAACCGAGTACACTGGCCAGATATGTACACATTCTAGTTTTGAAATTTTTTAAAACATTTTTTCCGATACAAAGTGTAGTTTGGCACTTCCCACATATAACCTCTAGGAAAAGTCAAAAGATGGTCAACAACAGAGAAACAAAAGGTAGTCCTTCGTCAGCCAAACCATTGGTGTTATACAACAACGGTGATGAAAGTACCCTCGATTTACTTTCATTATCGTTTTCAATAATTTGAGTGGACATTTTTTGACCTATTGTCACGATCTGTACCTGGAGCACGAAATCTTTTTCTGCGTAAAGTGGCCATAAGGTTATGGCTGGTGAAATACTTACTTACTTCTTTAAGGTGGCGCTACAGTCCGAGGCGGACCTGGGCCTCAACCAACATGCATCTCCAGCCAGCTCGGTTCCTAGCTAGCTGTCTCCAGTTTCGCACGCCAAGTTGGTTGAGGTCCTCTCCCGCCTGGGTGTGCGACCTGAGTCGCGGTCTTCCTCTACTGCGCCGCCCGTCCCTCGGGATTGGATTAGAAGACCTTCCGGGCTGGAGCGTTGATGTCCATCCGCTCTACATGACCTAGCCATCTTAGCCGTTGGACTTTAGGCTGGTGAAATAGTTATCGAAAAAAACGCTGTGGTCAGTGGGCGTAGTTATTACTTCCAGTAAATCAAGAACCACGGGTGATCCAAGGGGTAAGCTCTTATTTATTTGATTCTCATTTTTGGCCCCACAATAGGGGAACGTGGTCTTATCCTAATGACAGTCAATGGGCAATAGTGGTCATTGCATTTTTGCCCTAACTAACGCGAAGTTAGTTGCGATTTTGATTGCTTATGATAGAGAAGAATAGGGAAAATATTTTGACGTTCGAAAAGTTCAAATTCATGGCAAACGGTGATTAAAAATTTAAAATAACGAAATTATATTATCAGCCGACACATGATATTGGGAAATAACGGTCATTAAAATCATAATTTTATTCTCAATTTGTTTACTTCAGTATGACAATAAATCGCAAAAGAACGTCTAATAAGGCTCTTTGGACAATTAACGATTTACAGAATGCCATCAGAGCCCATTCAAATGGCCTAACAATGAGGGCCGCGGCAAAAAAATTCAAAATGGCATTTTAAAGCCACCTTCTATGGGAAGAAACCCAATTTTTACACAGCAACAAGAAAAAGAAATTGTTGACCGGGTGTCTTCTTGGCAAGCTGTTTTAGGGCGTTAGCGCTTTGCAGCTCCGAAAACATGTTTACGAATACGCACAACAAAACAGCGTGCCATACAATTTTAACAGTGAAGACAAACTAGCTGGAGTCGAATGGATGAGAAATCAAGAGTATAGCTATTCGCAAGGCTGAATGAACAAGTCTGAATCGCGTTTCAGCATTAAAAAAGGTTGAGGTTTTCCTCTTTTATCAACAGATTGAAAACTTGATGGAAAAACACAAGTTCACGCTAAACAACATTTTCAATGCGGACGAAACTGGGATAATAACGGTTGCCGATCCGGGGAAAATCTTAGCCCAAAAAGGGGTGAATGAGGAAAAAATATAACCGTGATGTGTGCCATGAGTGCTTCATTAACCTCCAATGTTTATTTTCCCGAGAGCAAGGATGTCTCCTCTTTTGGAGAAAGGTGGTCCACCTGGTGCTCTCTACACCATCTCCAAAAACGGTTGGATAACTGAAGATATTTTCAACTACTGGCTGAAGCTTTTCCGCTCATGCACTAAGCTCACCGAAGAAAATAATGTTCTTTTAATAGTTGATTACCACAGCAGCCATATATCACTTGCATCCTATAATTTTTGCAGGAATAACTTCATTGTCATGCTTAAGGCTGTTTACGGGCAGGAAGTAAATTTCTATATGAAATCAAATTTGATGGCAAGAGTCACACCATATGAAGTAGCATCCCTATTTAACAAGGCATATGGTAAGGTGGCCAACATAAATAAAGGAATTGCGGGGTTCCGAGCAACAGGAATCTATCCGTTAGATCCTCATGTTTTCAAAGAAGATGAATTTTTTGCTGGTGATTTAACAACATCTGACCCAATAGATGTTCAAAATTATATTAAAGTGTCGTCAAATGCTTCAGAACCTCAAGTTAATACATCAGCATTAATTACAGATCCATTAAAGATTCCCTCAACGTCCAAATCTGCTTTCGTCGAGTCATTAAAGCTCTCGAACGGTACCTATTATCTTTTTTTTTCTTTTTGAAAGAAGTTTAAATTGAAATTATTTTCAGCTGAAACTCCTCAAACCGTTCCTTGGACACCATTCTCGTCCGTGACTTCAACACCAAAAACTGATGCAGGTCATGCAGTTTCAAGGCCTAGGCGTCTTAAACAGCATTCATCTGTTTTGACAGCAACACCAATGAAAGAAATTTTAATCGAAAAAGAAAAGAGAAAAGAAGTACAAATTTCGAAATAAAAGCCAATACACCTGAAAAAGAGAAAAAGCATATCCGTCAAATATTTACAGAAAGCTCTGTAGAAGAAAGTAGTGTGCGGATTTTGGGCAAAATAAAGAATTTTGGTTTCGTTGGACTTTGTGTGGGTGGTGCTCAGGGAGGGAGTCCGCAAAGGGATATAAATGTGACATGTGTATATAATATTTTCCCATAATTATATGTATTTATATCTTTAATTAAAGTAAAAATTGAATTATTTTTGTAGTTTTTCTTATATTTGAAGACAATAATTGTCTGACTGTGATTACCCGTGTTCATGGCCGTAATTTCCCACTATGATGGGCAGATTGGACTTTTTTTTAAAACTTCGCTTTTTATGAAAGTGTATGTCATTGATAATTTCTCCTTCTGAGAAACATAATGAATTGAATATAATTTATGTTTTTTGATCAAAATAAAAAAAATTGTGCGACATTTTAACTGAGTTTTCATACTTTCCCCTTAAGTGACCGTCATTCGGCCACCTTCCCATACACGTCAAAACTGTAGCAATATCCATCGCTGCTACAAGGCATCCATTCCTTATATCCGAAACGAACAGGCATTCAACGAATAAATTGCTTAGCGTAATGATGACAAAAGTACTTTACCATCGCGTCGTTTATGATAATTATGGCAAGTCATTATCATCAAATGTCTAATTTTCGCCATCTTATCCGCGGGATTTGCCGTTAGCTACCATCGGAATTCTTGGGGTAAAGTGTGATATCCGGAAAAAAGCGTAATGCCAACAAACTTCTTTAGATCTTCTTTTGTAAACAAGAATTAGTGACAGTTTTGGTCCAGTGCGTATATCCGACCTTGCTCCACAATCAAATTCATTATATCATCTTAGAAAAAGTGTTTAAAAATTTGAACTTCGTCTTGCAATTCCTATCTTTCTTTTACTGTGATAAGGTTTTTCAAACAATTAAACGTTTCAGCCATTTCAATAGAATAAATCGTATAATTGGACCATTTTGGAGCAATATTTTGAGACCCAACTCAGTCTAAACTTTCCTCCCTCAGATTAGAAAGTGGGATATAGTCTTCGCTTTCAAATCTATCATTGATTTCAACCTATACTGGTCCTGGGATATCAATAGGTATATCGGGATCAAGCAAGTCGTCCTCACATACATCCTCTTCGTCTGTTTAGATATCAACTTCGGGTATAATAAAAACTACATCTCATTCATTTTCATTTTACTTTCGGAAGGACACAAAACGGCTTGAAAACAAAAAAATACTCTACACAAAAGGTAACCAAACAGCTTGAAAATAGTATTTTGACTTCAACGAAATTATTTCCACTGACAAAATAGGTGTACATGCTTGCTTTTCATATTTCATTCCAAAATTATTTAGGAATGGCACGACCATTGCTTACACATACAAGGTTATAGTGGCTGTCCAAGATGGAAACGGACACACTTAGGCCAGTTTAATAGCCCAAAGATGCCGAAGATATATATGCATATTGTATAACTTTTGCCATTCACCTGCTCTCAATTCACAGTTACTTTTCACAAAATATTTCATATGTGGAAGTGTACCTTTACCCAGTGTTAGGGCTGGAGTCGCCCAAGGATCAAAACTTGGACATGTTGTTTGCTGATGAATCACTTACCTTTTCGTCCTCCATATTTTCTACGATCGCATCCTAAAGAGGAATTGGTGTGTTTCAGCCGCTATAGATTGGTGGCAGTGGCCTGAAACCTTGTTCTGACGTTTCCGGATGGATCAAGGATTAAAGCCAAGAAGAACGCCCAGTACCTGGGAATGGGAATCCTCTCTTGAAGAAGAAAACAGGATTGAGTAAAACACGACCCTGGTGATATACAAACAGCTGCTAAGACCGGTTATCACATACAGTTTTCCGATATAGTGCGCCATATTCAAAACTGCAATTGAAAAACTCAAAGTCTTCGAGAGGAAGATAGGTACTAAGGATATGCACTGATCTATACAATTCGAGCATCAACGATAGAAGGACTATAGCAATCGAAGAGTCTACGAAGAAGCTTAAATCAAGTCACTTGAACAGGAAGCTAATCACCAAAGTCGTCAGCCACACTTACCAATTAATGAGAAGGATCAGGAACGACACCCGGACCCAAGATACCTTTGTGGTTTGGATATCTTGGATAAATTCCCCACTGACGACGACGGCGACGTCTCCCTCTATGATTTCCTGGAGTCCGAGTGTTGTAATGACAGAATGTGGTAAGGTCTTCTACATTCACGTAATGCGGCTAACGAACAAATCTTTCTACTTAACAGTACGACCAATGTTGGGCTCGAAAATACATTAATAAACATTCCTAGGAGCGCTTGTGTAACAGTTGAATTGTTTAAAAGGAAAGGAATGCAACTGGTAAGTTTTCTAGAACATAAACCGCTAAAATAACGGTAAGAATGGGTGATACAAGAAATTTTACGACGATGTTCAGGCGACATAGATGAATTAATGATGATATCAGCACCAATCAATTTAGATGCTTTACGTTCAAAACTGTCCAAGTTGCAGGAGCACCAGTCCATATATGGACTTATTGACACTAAATGTCATTAAAATGCTTATGACATCATACACCTCCTATAAATCCGGAATATACTACTAATAAGACTTTTGTTTTTGAAATAAGTCGAGTAATTGCAATACAAAATTTGTTAGAGTTTAAGTAAAAAATAAAAAAAGAGAACTTCAAGGTTCTACCGAGATTTGAACTCGGATCGCTGGATTCAAAGTCCAGAGTGCTAACCATTACACCATAGAACCGATAAATTTCGGGGGTCATTTATATGTTTTATTCTTGGAATCAGATAAAATAAAAACGACTCTTCTTTGGCGTTCTATTAATGTTAACCCAAGAAAGAATCTTTTACTTTTCCTAAAGCACAATGACTTTGTAATTTGAACGAAAGAAAACCCTGTGTTTATTCAGGACGTGCGGATTTTTTGGTAAGTTCTTTTTAATATGGTCCTAAAGAAAGGAAAGATGATTTCTAATCGAAAACTAAAGGGAATATTAGCCGTTTCAAAAATGTTGTTGAATTTGTCGGTAAGAAGTTTTAGAAATTTGGGGATAAGATTTTTATAAAATTCAAAAGTTATTCTGTCCTCTCTAAGATCTTTGCCTTTTTTAGAATTTTGTATAGCTGCTTTTACCTCGGATAGAGGAAATGGAGCATCAAGAATTTCATTAATTGGTGGTGATATTTCAGTTATGTTAAGGAGACTCGAAAAATGTGTTTTAAGATGGTCTATGATGATAATGTTGATATGAAACTAATTGGCAAAATTGAGCGTCACATTGTCAGAGAAGAAACCTGTTACTACAATCTAAATAAAGTCTTACGTTTAGCTTCGTATGTGGCTAAGTAAATATAAGCGGATCGCTTCGCACGACGCCATCTGCGGCACTGGACACCCTACACTACCCATCTCTTTATATACTAAGCAAATAAATAGCTTCAAATTCTGCTATTCGCCTCAAAGCTTTATCGGGATAACAACAACATTGGCCACTCCGTAATTCTTAAGTTTTTAAAATCAACTCCAAAGCACTTAGGCTACACCATCCCCCAACTGCAATTCCACAGAAAATTCCAGATTGCAAATTTGCAATACCTTTCAGATCTTTCTGGGTAGAAAGGACATTCCTGGAAGACGAGTCAGTATTCTCTTACACAGATCGATCAAAAAGAAATGAAGGGGTTGGTAGAGAAGTCGAAGAAGCAATTCTTCATTTTCTTTATTCTTTTAAAACGATTTAAAGGAACCTCAGGGACTCAAACTGTTTTAATTGCGGTTAGAAGAAATAAACTGCCCTAAGTGTCCTACTCCATCCCGGATAGCCACTTAAATCTAACTTGTCCTACTCCAGCATTCGTTTTCGAGCCGTCATGTCAGTACATGTGGATATTGAATCATTCGTGTGTGGAATATTGTTCACACATTCGTTACTGAAGTATAGACAGGGTGTACTGTCGTAAGGGGTTAATAGTCAAGCCTAAGTTGTTTGCCCTAACTAAGTCTAGGTTTAACTGCTCGCTAGCAGTACTTAGAAATTTGTCTATCGCTAGTGGATCTACATCAACGGTGTAGGCTACTTCTTTAACTGTTCTAGAGTATCGAGGAGTCGTGAAAGTACACTTTCTTGAGGAGTTCCTCTCAATTATACTTAAATCTATACCACCTGGCTCGCTGTTGATGTGTCAATGTTTAAACATACACATGATTCGTTTTTAAAATAACATTTTTATTTCGAAATCTGTGAGGGCTTTTTGTACTGTTCTCATCACTCTTGGGGGTCAAACTGACTTCCAAGTAGGGAAGCGATATGGTTGTCTTTAATCTGGAAGGAAGAAGCCCGTACTTGCACATCCACGTTGGTGGTCCCTGGACACAAGTTATAGAAATCAATGCAGCTCAATGATGAATGATACTGTTGCAATTCATAGTTATTGAAAAAGGCACAGCTTAGAACTGCACTGAGAAAATTCTTAACTTGTGAGCGAACGCAAAAAGCTACGGTTGACTTCCTTCCAAAGATTGAATCTTTCGAAAGATTGTCAACAATGAACTGTCGTCCTGCCTTATGGGTTTGAGGCTGACTTACTGATAAAATTATAAAAAATCCATAGAAATCAGTAAATATACAAATCGAATGGCTATTGCAATCGGTATTTCATATAAGATAAAATAAGTCTGGAGTGGACGTAAAAACCATTTTTAGGAATGATGTAATTCTAGATAAAGCTCGGTGGATTGAGTCGCACATAAAGCCGGGCGGCCACTTCTAGGGTTATCTTTCCTAGATGGCACCACATCAAAGACCTAAATTAACACACCACTGAAGATGTGGTACCACGAGATAAATTGAGAAATGATAAATTCCAGTAACATATAAGGGATGGTCTCCTTGTGAGAGTATGGTGGTGGCTGTGGTTTATTCTATATCATAGGGTACTGGTTTTTCATTGTTCAGAAAAATTTACAAATTGGTGAATTTGTTAAGTCTTGGTAGCTTAGAAAAAGGAACTCACTCGAAACATTTCGTCAAAGAAGAGAGGGTGAATCTTGCGTAAATCCTTTTAGTTATTTTCAAAAACTAAGCGACAAAACAATGTCTAAGGACAGCAAGTGTAAGAACTTGCTACCAAATTAAATGTCAGGTGTTGGTGTTGTAAGTGATTATCTTATCTGTTCTCATCACTCAATGTAAGGCCGTTTCTATACTTCTGCCTTTGGAATGAGAATGTTATAAAGGGTGTCCCAAAATTAACGCAAGTTTGAATTTGCCGCCATTTGTGCAGTGAAGTGTTGGCAACCCTGAAAAAAAGCAATTTGACAGCTAATAGTATAGGGTTATTAAAAATGGAGCGTTACACGATAGAACAACGTGTCTTCATTATTAAAGAATATTTCAAAAATAGTGAAAGCTTGGACCCTGATTTTTCGAGCAAATTCATCCTAAGCGATGAAGTGCATTTTCATCTTGATGGCTTTGTCAATCGCCAAAATTGCCGCATTTGTTGTCGAAAAACAAATGCATCCACAACGCCATATTTTTTTGAAAATGATGCTGGTCAGGCAGTGACTGTTACTGGTGCTCGATATCGCAACATGATAACACAGTTCTTTCTGCCAAAATTGGATGATATTGATGTGTCCAATATGTGGTTTCAACAAGACGGTGCCACATGTCATACAGCCCGTGAAACAATTCAATTACTGCATGAGACATTTACAGGTCGTGTACTCTCTCGTTTCGGTGATCAAAATTGGCCTCCAGATCGTGTGATTTAACACCATTAGACTTATTTTTATGGGGTTATTTGAAATAACAAGTCTATGTCAACAAGCCCACAACCACCCGTGCATTAAAGGAGGAGATTCAACGCTGCATCAACAAAATTCAGCCACATTTATGCAGAATGGTCATGGGAAATTTCAACAAAAGAGTGCGCATGTGCATGCAAAGCCGTGGAGGCCATTTGTCCGATGTGTTATTCCATAAATAACCCTATCCTATGTACTTTACGAGTCAATAAAAATATAACTATCAAAAGACTTAAAACGGCGCTTTCTATTTAATTCAAATCTTGCATTAATTTGGGACACCCTTTATAAGAGCTAGTGTGGTACCCGTGGCATGATGGTTAGTGCGTGTAGTGAGCAAAAGTGTAGTGAAGTACCTCGGTATCAGGTTAGATCAGTATTTATATTTCGACAGACATATAAATGCTGCTCTGACCAGGGCCAGAGGAACCTTCGCTCTGACGAAACGACTGTTTTTAGCAGTCGGCTTGACCCCAGAGTGAAGGTAATTTGCTACATGGCCCTCATACGGCCAATGATCGTTTATGGTTGTTCTGTGTGGTTCAGCGTTGCCCATTCCCAGATGGAGAAGTTTCGGGTGTTCGAGCGGCAGTGTTTACGATGCTGTACCGGCTTATATCGAACAGCCGAATCTTCTTATGTGCATTACTATTTAAACGAGGTCCTATACAACGGGGCTCGAATCAACAGAATTGACAATTTCGTGATAAAACTAGTTCGAGGTCACATTGCAAGACCTATGTCTTCGACCAACAATTCAATTTTCGGGGCGTTCTATCCGAACGACGAGTATTTTGAGAGTGCATGCTTGAGCGGCTTCATTCCCCCAGAGGCATTCCTCATTTTAGATAGATGCGGTCTGATACAGGATAGATTGGCAGTTCCGTTAATCTACCACGTCAGACTAAGAACCGTGGATAGGCGACTCCTGTACAATCGGGACGTCATGGCACAAGGCGGAGCAGAGCTCCTTCGGTTCAGTAGGGCTGTGTCCGAACGGTACCGAACTGATAGGGTGAAGCAGGAGAACCAGTTTTGGTGGCTTCAATCGGCACTTGATATTGGGTAGTCGGGATGGGGTTTTAAGCCTTGGCCGGCTTACATACTTGTTTTATGTTTAGGGTTTAGTTTTAAGTAGAATAGGCATGGTGGCACGAAAAAAAAAATTTAAAAAAAAAAAAAAAAAAACAAAAAAAAACATTTAAAAAAAAATAAATAGAAATAAAAAAAAAAAAAGACAACGAAATATGAAAAACAAAAAAGTTAGATAGTTAGATTTGCTGCTGTGGTTGGTCTAGTTTTAAGTAGTTTATAGGTAGAATAGGTAGTTTGAGTTAGTTTTTAAGTTTTATTTATGGACCTTATTTTAAGTAGTTTGTAAGTAAAAATAAATAAAAAAGGTTATTGATATTAGTTTTTTCAAAATTTTCTAATAAAAACAAAACAAATAAAATTTAATCGAAGTAAAATAGATCTTAAGGCCGAAAGGCATTAGTAATTAGTGTTATAGTTTAGCTTAGAGTGTCCGTATGGGACCATTAAGTTAGTTGTAAGTTATGGATAATTAGGATAGTTTTATGAATTTTTGTCTAGCTTTAAGATGGGTTTAAGATTGAATAAATAAAAATGAATTTGAAAAAAAAAAAAAAAGTGCGTCGGACTGTCATGCCAGATGTCTTGGGTTCGATCCCTGCCTATGCCATCCAAAGTCTTTTCACGGGTACTGCCTCTTGCGAGGAATTGACAAATTCTCCAAGAGTAACTATTGTCATGAAAAAGTGCTTTCTCAAAATTAGCCGTTCGGAGTCGGCATATAAACTGTAGGTCCCCTCCATTCCTGACAACATTACTCGCACACAGGAATGGTTGAGAGTTGTAAGTCACTAGGCCTTGGTTCTCAACGGACTGTCGCACCACCCAATTTATTTATTTATTTTATTTATAAGAGCTTAAACTCCTGGACTTAGATTGCTATGTACAGTACTGTTTAAAAAATGTTGGTCAAACATTTTATTACCCTTTTCGAGATCAGTTCTTGGAATTAAAAGTAATTTTTTCACGCTCAGTGAGAAAAGGGCTCGTGAAATCTGGACTTAAAACACAGGCTCAGGAGCACGTAAATTGGACCCAAGACATGTGAAACGATGTCATCTTTTCGGAGGAATCAAAATTTAAGCTCCATGTTGAAGATGGTAGGATCCTTGCGCGAAGAGGACCGAAAGAAATATTAAGCTCTGATTGAAAGTGAGATGGTGTGCGGATGCTTCTGTGGAGATGAAAAAGTTAGTTTACCTTCAAGTCCTGGAAAACTTATTGGAGCCCACGGTGCTAGAGCTTTTTAGGGACCACTTCGTTATCATTTTTCAACAGGAAAATGCTCCTTGTAATACAGCCAAAATTGTAAGCATGAACTTGTTTTTATTTTCATGACTGACTAATATAAAACTAAAACTTTCAAGACTAAACAAAACATTTGGATTTATGTTTATTTCTGAGGTTAAAAAGTACTTCGAAGAAATTTATATCGATGTAGGTGCTAAGTTGGCTTTTTCAGATTTCAATCCATTGAGAATATTTAGTCTATAATAAAACTAGAGGTTGTGAAGAGCCAGGGTCAGTTGATAAATTAAAAAAACTACTTTCCCGGAACTGAAACACGATACTTGCATCCACATGGAAAAACCTATCTCATTCAATGTCTCGCCGATGGGCAGCCGTAATAAAAGCAAGAGGAGATCTAACAAAGTACTAATTAGATACAACATGTTTCTGAGAAGCAATACAAAAAAAAAAAAACTGCACCAATAGAGTATTTTTCTTTAATTCTTAAAAACGAGGCAGGTCCCCAAAAAAAACTTATTTTTCGGTATAGTCACTTTTTGCTCATGTGACATTTTAGAAAAATCTTAAAATTCTTATTGTATCATGAACTGATTCGAAACGCATAATAAAACACAACCTCATAAAAAAATATGTTGTTATTTCAACACATTTGACAAAATTCGAAAAAAATCGAAAAAAAAAAGTTTGACCAACATTTTTCAAACCGCACAGTATTTGAATATCCAGAAGACTTTGAAAGCCTTTAAGAATAAAAGACATAAAACTTATGGGCGTTAAATCTTTATCGTTGGTGTGACTGGGTTTACCAACTTTAGGTATAAAATCTTCTCTGACCTCGCGCCCCATCATCGGTGGTACGGCTCAAGACCGAATCCATATACTTGAAGGTTCCACTGAAGTTATAGGCTCAACCGTATGCTGTAAAACACTCAAGAAGCAGGGTTATTAGTATTACGGTTGAATTGTTTAAAGTGAATAACAGAATTGGACCATATTTCGTTGAAATAATGGTACCAAAAGGTGGGGCAAGAAACTTTACGACGATCTCCGAAAAGGTACTTTTTCAGATCCAAAACAAAATCAATAATCATTGTAACTTTCGAAAAGCTACAAAAAAAATTTAGTTTAGTTGCTCCAAAATCAAAAACACCATAACAGCTCGAAACCAAAGTGGTAACTAAAAATGTACCCTTTTAAATTTTTCGATCTAAAACGGCTTCACGAACTCATATCTTTTTCGAGGCATGTGGGACTCCCTGTATACATGTAAAAATACGTGTCAAATTTCATTTCAAATCTAACAACATTTTTTCATTTTTGTACTATGTACATTTTTGTTTAAGGTTTCAAAGAAATGATTTTTAGTTTAAACTTAAAACCTTTATATGTAGTGTGGTCATATGCAAAAAAGCTTATTCTGAACTTATCGTATAACATATTTAAATATTATAATAGAAAGAGATATTTTATTTAAATTACATTTGTTTTATTTCATTTAAAGAAAATTTAAATTACCAAATGAATTTTTTTTCGAATTTTATTAAATTTGTTTAGCTTTCATTGTTGAAGCTAAATGATTCAGTCTTGTTCGACCTCAAGCTTTTCCTGATTTTTTTCACAGCAACATGGAATTTGAGAACAAATACATTCTACCCTACTTTTCTGTTCATTTAAATCATCGAGTTCAGTTTGAGCTTTAATCTTATTTTGCCACTCCAAAGCTTTATGTCCACAAGGATCAGGTTCCTCGCAAGCTGCTTTCCTACCTTCAGCGATAAGCCTCTTTTTGAATTGATAAGCTGCTTCATCTTCTTTTGGTAGGACATTTGCATATAATTTAAAACCTCCAATTGTAATGCACTGCTTGCAAAAGCAACATGTACAACTGTACTTTTTGTCCTTATTCCGACACTCCTCAACCCTCTTTATGAAACTACAATAAGCCGTCTTAATTCTGTTTTCCAGTTTCTTCCTCTCAGACTCTCGAAGACCTTCAGCAGATGCATAGACGTCAGCAGTTTTCTCAGCAGCACGCATCCATTCTTCTTCAGATATGAAATCCGGATTATAATTATCGGCAGTTTGTTTGTAATAAAAGGCCTTGAAAGCTTTCTTAATAATCGAATACGCCAAATGAGCTTCAACTCGATTCAAACGACATTTTCTTCCTAAATCATGAAAAATGTCATCTTTTCTCAGCTTCTTTCGCAGGACATCTCGAACAGGATCTTGGACGACCTTATAGTGAAGAAATCCAAAAATAATTACATCGCCTGCTGCTTTAGCTTTACACTCATGAATACCACAAATCGATAGAACTCGAACTATAGTCGCGGAACAGTCAAGTAAGCGTTCGATGAATTTGGTTGAGTTGCTAAGTTGACGAATGCAGTTACACGGAGGCTTCGGTGGATTGTGAAAACGGGCACAGTTCTCATTGTCGCACAAGCATTGACATTCGAAATTACTCATTTTGAAAAATAGTTTTTCTCTTTATAATTAATTTTGAAAAGACGCTTAAATCAAACTAAAGTGATATAATAAATGTTTTAGAAACGAATCAAGGCAGGTACCTGCGTAAATGTGAACGTTCAAATGCCAGTCGGTACTCAATTTTCAAATAATGCTGCATATTGATTTTACATGCTATTTCATCAAGCTATAAACACAGATGACATGACCATACACTCGAAACACTCTTGCAAAATGTGAAGCATGTAGTCGTTCCTTTTTGAACCAGAAGTCGTTGAAGCATTCAATTAAGTTCAAAAGAAATAATTTTGTGTATTGACTTCGTCCATTAGGATATCTCTCTCCTTCATCCAGGCGGCAGCGGAGGAATTTCCTAGATGGAATCAACGGTGGCGTCTACAAATCCAGTTCGGTTGAATTACTTAGTTAACACCTTTTAGGGCTACTACGACATATTCAAAGCCCAGGCCAGTAAGGAGCGGCTATACCGGCTATCGATCTTAGAGTTAAATGAAGGACCTGGACCTTCAGGTTGAAGGCCTTGTGTCAGAGTGACTTCCAGACCACAAAAAAAATCCAGGTGGAAAGAAGCTACAAGCCTCGTATACGGACGGTTTACTGTTGACAACCCACGCAAACGAATTAAGCTGCGGCTATACACGTTTAATGTTAGGTACCTTAACAGACCACGTGTAGCTGAAGATTTAGCGGAGGCCCTGCTATAAAGCAGGCATCACCACCATCCAGAAAACTGCGATATTCACTATGGTGACTATTACCGAGAAAACCAACAACGCTTATTTGGATGCGGCTTTGTCATTGGATCCAGACTTAGGCAACAAGTCTTGAACTATAGGTGCATCAATGAGCGCCTCATGGCCATACGCATCAAGGCTAAATTCGGCAACATTAGCCTAATATGCGTTCCCTACTTCACAGAAGAGAAGGATGATAATACCAAGGATATGTTCTTCGAGCTCTTAGACAAAACATATGAGCAATGTCCTAGCTAAGATATTAAAATTGTGCTGGGCGATTTTAATCCCAAGCAATTAAGGGAATATATCTCCGGTGGAATAATCCGGAAAAACAGCCTGCACGACAACACTTCCGAAAACGGATTCAGGCTCATCGATTAAGCTGCGGAGCGAAACGTCATGGTAGCTAGTACGCGTTTTCCACACCTCAACATCCACAAAGGAACTTGGAGTTCTCCAGATCAATCTACCGTCAACCAGATTGACCATATTGCGATTCACGTTAGACACTCTTGCAGCATCATGGATGTCTGAACTTTCCGAGGAGGTTACATCGACTCGGACCACTTCCTCGTTGTAGCCAAGGTAGCACTTCAGGTTTCCAGACCCAAGGCAAAACAAGGAGATGGTGGGAGAAGGTACAACGTAGCAAAGCTACAATCGCAAGAGATCGCCAAATCCTTTTCCGACCGAGTAACAAGTAACCTCTCTCGAAGTTTTCTGGCGCCAACACAATGTATCGAAAACTAGTGGCAACATTGCCAAGATGCAATCAGAGAAGCCACCTCTGACGTGCTGGATTTCAAGTAGCCAGCAACAAGGAACCCCTGATTTGATGAGAAACATCGGCAGGAAAATGCAACCAAACAACAGGCAGGCAATGCGGCGGCGCAAGCTGCATAGAAATACAAGAGCTGCTCACAAGCTCTATGAGCAGAAGAGGGGAGAGGAACACCGACCTCTCAGAAGGAAAAATATGAGAAACGCGCGGTAGAAGACGTTGAGAGTTTCAAAAGCAGGAATTAAGTTTGAAAGTTTTATGACCAGGTGCATAACAACTCATAAACCTAGAACCGAAGGTTGCAAAGACGATAGTGGAAACTTCAAAGTGGAACCACAGTCAATGCCGAGGATATGGAATGACCACTTCTGCAGACTGTATAACAGCGACGATGATCAGAATTTGCTGTCAGGCAGGATGATCCATTCAAAATAGACAAAGAAAGCCAAGAATCCCGTCTTCCAGACTTAGACGAATTAAATATTGACATATATCTTAGCTAAAAAGCCGCTAGAGCGATGGCTTAAATGCCGAGCTCTTCAAAGCAGCTGGAGATAATTTAGTTCGGAGCATAGACGAACTTATTCAACTTATGTGTCGGAAGAAAGCATGTCCGATGAATGGAACCTCAGTATTGTTTGCCAGATCGTGAAAAAAGGAGACCCTCTAAACTGCACCAACTATAGAAGAATCAGTCTACTTAACATCGCCTACAAAATCTTCTCTGCCGTAATATGTGAACGTCTAAAGCCCATCGTCAACAACTTGATAGGTCCTTATCAGTGATATTTTAGACCAGGAAAGTCCACAGTCGATCAAATATTCATATTATGCCAGATCCTGGAAAAAAAACCCAAGAACATCAAATCGACACCCACTATTTTTTAATCGATTTCAAGGTCGCATATGACAGAATCTACAGGAATGAGCTGTATAGAGCCATGTCTAGTGTCATGATGACCATGAAGAATTCACGCTGCTCCATAAAGGTCGGGAACAACTTAACATAACCTTTCGATGTCAAAAAAGTTTTGTATACAAGATGAGGCGCTGTCATGCGATTTTTTTTACATCGTGCTTGAAAGAATATAGTGCAGAGCTCACACGTCAACACTAGAGGCAATGCTTTTGTGAATATTGAGGCAGAGGCGGCAAACATGGGTTTAACGGTTACTGATGGCAAAATAATGCACATACTCTTATCAAGAAAATGACCTAAATATATATCACCGAAGAAGAAAAAGCATGGACTATGACAAAAGCGGATGAAACCACCTTGGTTCGTTTCGAGAGAAAAGTTCTTCGTGGGACCGAGCTAGATGGAGAAGTTTGTTGGTTGAGGCCCTAGTTACCACAGGACAGTAACATCACCTTAAATAAGTAAGTATGTTAACCAGGGCCCGTTTTGCCTCTTATATTCATTAAATGGGCGCATAGGGCTTCCCCGACCCTTCTGACCTGCTTGTAATTACAAAACATATATTCATCCAAAACTTGAATATAACTCTCATATTTACGCAGGTTCCCCTAAGACAAGATTGGAGAGGATCCAAATAAATTTCTTTTTTTCATCGATAGAAACTTTTACACCGTGCGAACACAGCCGCAATTTTTTACGTTTTAGTTATTTGACGAATATTTTTACCAACGCTGTTTTGTCAAACAATTCCTTAATTTACCCTTGAACTAAATTTTGGAATTTCTGTCAAGTATGGAGATTCTTTTTTTATCCGTACATCGACAATGTTTAATGATTAACTCAACTCTGGTTTTCCTTCCCATTTTATTCATACAAACTTTACGACCAGTGTGCACCTATGTATATCCCCTCTTAAACCCTTCTATAATGATGGCATTGTGTTAAACATGTTAAGACCGTATGAAAGCCATTTTGATAGATCTTCAATATGGCTACTATCAACTGTCAAAGTCCGAAAGCTCTTGAACAACGAATTTTGGCTCTCGGTGAACTAAATGTTAAATTTTGCAACAATTTTCATTAGGAAAGAACTTTAAACTCTACCTTTCCACGAATACCTTACCAAATATTTGCCTTACATAGAGAAAGTTTTGAATACTTATCAAAACACATCTCTTCTCAAAATTAATTCTTTTTTAATCCGTTATGTGTACGTTCATATATTAGAACTCAAAAGTTGTTAGAAGTCTTAACAAGTTTCCTCTATTTTAACCCACAAAAAGCGTGACCGTCACTCAACCTGAGATCCTTCTATTTCACAGAATCACCATCAGCAGAATCCAAGAATCTCGCAGCGGTGCCAGTGCCGGTGGAGCGGAGGGTATACCTATACCTCACTTGTACCGTGATTTGTGTGTCGCAATTGGTTTATTTATTTGGTGATCGAATTCAGATGCACAGATTTGCACAGGCAACCTGCTTTTTGTGTCTTCATTTCTTAGACTCCTAAACAAACATCAGCGATGGGGATAAGATCTCCGATCGATAACCAAACTAAAGGAAAGATATTTATAGGAAAGGTTAGTGCCAGTGGTATGCCTTAAGAGAAGGAAGACCTGTCGTTTGGAGATACACTGTCGCCGACCTTCGATTCCAAAGCGATACAATCTGATTCGATCGGATTCGATGAGATCCAATTGATTGGATTCTTCTCTATTTGCCAATTCAGCCGCATAAATGCCAATAGAGTACGTTCCTACATACATAATGCGCCGATTCCGATGCTGATTCCAATGCCTGCCATGGCTGACAACAACTGGAACTCTGAAGGGGATATATCTGTGGGGATACATTGGAACTTTTAGGGAAATGGAATTTTTATTACCATTCTCAGAGCGCACACAACAATTGCCAATTAAAATAGTTTCCACCAAACCAAAGCAAAAGTAACAGCAAAAGCAAACCAAACCCAAAAGGGTTCCTGTGTTTTGGCTAATTAATTGCTGTGCTCACGTTTGGAGCACCGAAACCGAACACAACACTCAAAGAATCAGCAAGGCCACAATAGATGGTATATACTCGTACTAGTGAATAAGCTGCTCCACCAAGCAGGGAAAGAGAGCGAAAGGAGGATAGGAACACACCACCAGGAATCTGGCTATATATATTGATGACCAAAGCAGGAATCCAGGAATCGAATTGAACTCTGGTATCCCCGATGAAGTTGTTGCCAATGATTGCAGTAGGCTGAATTGATGTTAAGTAATAGCTGTTGCCTTAATAGATTGCCAATTCGCGTAATTGGGAGGAATTGAATGTTGTCGGTATAGTTTGGTAGTCAAGTCGGTACTCCTCTGGTATGAGGTAGTCGGTCTAATGGAGTAGCTATAGAGAGATATCTAGATAGTAGTGGTATAGGTGGTGGAGTTCGAAATGGCACCATACACCATTCACATATAACGAGATAAAAGTGGGAGCTTTTTTGATAGAATTAAGAAAGGTGTTGATCTGTTGATGGTGCGAGGTTTCAAGATAAGGATTCGATTTATTTGTTCCATCATATATTTTCTAATTGCGCAAATACAGGAAAGAGCTCTTCACAGTTAAGACAGTTATATAGTTGAGTCGGTAGTTGTTGTCGTCGGTAACTTCTTAGAAGTACTATAATGTTGTTATATAAAACCTGGAATAAAAGAAATAAGATTAATTTGAAAATTGGCCAAAGAAGGTTTGTAAAAGTCATAACTTCTTTTTAGTACTTTTTTCTTTTTCGAAAACTTTACTTTCTCACAAAATTTTGTATTCAAAATGAGGTTCCAAATTGTTTTTTTAATTAACAGGCATTCAAGAGGTTATTAATTCCCTTAACATATCTAAGTGCGAGCTTTGGGAAAATAGGGAAGGATTTAAGATGATATATCGGTGCACAATGGTGAGAGGTAAAAATATCATTCCACATTCTCGATGTGAGGTTAAAAAAAGAACCTTTATACTTGGATAGTAAGTCTGGAATTGAGGTAAAGTGATGAGCAATTCTAAAAATGTGGGAATTACTGCTGACTGTTTTACTTACTTACTTACTTAAGGTGGCGCTACAGTCCTATGTGAACTAGGGCCTCACCCAAAAAAACTTCTCCATCTAGCTCGGTCCCTAGCTAGATGTCTCCAGTTTCGCGCTCCAAGTTGGATGAGGTCACTTTCCACTTGTGCGCGCCACCTGATCCGCGGTTTTCCTCTACTGCGCTGTCCTGTGGTTGTGGATTTGAAGACTTTCCGGGCCTCTACTTGCCCCAGCCATCTTATTCGTTGGACGTTTACCCTTCTGGCTAGGTCTACATCGTTTTACAGCCCGTACAGCTCGTCGTTCCATCTTCTCCTCCAATCCCCTTCGATGCGTACGAGACCGTAGATCACACGAAGAACTTTTCTCTAGAACCGACCCAAGGTGCTTTCATCCGCTTTTGTCATAGTCCATGCTTCTGGACCGTTTTGCAGGACGGGGATGATAAGGGGGTTATATAGCGACACTTTTATAGCGACACACGGAAAGAAGTGTATGGCATTTTTGACAATTCTAGTATGGCCTGGAGACCCATACTAAAAAAGTATCGGTGATATTCCTTAATTGTCTTGCAACAACTCTTATTAGTATGGGATCATGTACTATATTATATGGTACAACAATCTTTGCTTGTAAAACTTGGGCGCATAGTACGTTTGACGAGACAGTATTGCCCTTAGCCCCATACCGTACCAGAGATGTCGCAATGCTACTAGTTTTTCCCGCGATAATTTATGGCGTGATAATCGATACTCTTATTGGATTACTGTCAATAGGTATTACTTCAATGTTAGCATAAGGGACATAACAATATAATGTATAGACTTTTCTGCTAGGAGCATTGTACGACGTACATGCCGCCAGTCAGGATGGTTCTGACTCCCATACTGGCATTGGCGTATTGGCTATAACTATTGTCAACGTTACTATTCTCAGTATGGCCAAATTAACTATGCTTAAAACTTTTTATCCAAAGGAAATCTTCTAAGCCATACAGTATTGCATTCACACCCATACTGACATTCGCAATGTATTTCTTTCCGTTTGTGTACGAACGGTCGTAAGTCCATACGTTCGCGACATTTTGGTTAACCCTAAAAATCTCATGAACCAAAAACGCTAGAGACTTGAATTAAATTTTATATAAGATATCGTAACGTGATACCAAACAAGTATATTTTGTCAAAAAAGTCCAATTAACGGTTTTTATAAACCAAAAACAGAACAAATATTTGTCAACTCGAAAATCTTACGACTAAAACATGATTTCATCTCCAAAACAATTTTGTGCAACGAATCTGATAAAATTACTCAAAGTTGGTAAAAATTAAATTTTGACTCAAATATCTTTTCTAAAATTTGAGATTATGGCTTCCAACTAATTTTAATTTATGAGAAATATTGTTTTAAACATTCTTAAAAATTTTGAGAAAAATTTAATTGACAGTTTTTTTTACGAAAAACTCAAACCTAAAAAAAAAAATAAGAGTCGGTAAAAATTGGTTTTCGACTTAAATATCTTTTCAAAACTTTGAGATATTGGCTTTAAACTACTTTTATCTTTAAAAAAAAATTGTTGTCAACATTCAGTAAATCCATCAGTATGTTTTTTTTTTCATAAAAAAATAAAATCTACAAAAAATAGTACGAAAATTAGTAAAAATTGATGTTCGGTTCTTGATATCTTATAAATTAATTTCATTTATCCAATTTGTAAAAAATTAAGAAATGAAACTAAAATTGGTAACAATTTGTTTTCGACAAAAAATCTATTTACCAAAACTAGAGTTTCAAACTAAACTATTTCTTTATATGAAAAATATTGTTGGTAATTTTTAAATTGTTAAGAATAATTCAACTAACAACTTACTTAACCCAACCCTCCAAACTTTTAAGCAAGACAAATGGGATGGGAAGTTATCAGTATGGGTCGCATCCCAGCCTCTTTTTATCTATTAAATCAAACTCAATAGCATTCCGAAATCCATCCCGTGTTTGTGAAGGCAATTCTACCGATTACATTGAGATACATAACACATCTTTTTAACACTATTCTCATGACTGGAGTCTAGAAACGTGTTTAAACAGTTCCAAAACCCGAAATGAGTATCAGCCAATAGCCATATTGCCATATTTTACCAACATTTTTGAAAAAATTATGAACACAACACAAATGCGGCATTTTATTATACGTAACGACATGCTAGGTCCCAATCAATCTGGTTTCCGTCCCAAACACAGTTGCACTACTGCCCTTATAAATGTGGTCGAAGAAATAAGAGAAAGTGTAGATAAGAATGTCGTGTCTTTTCTCACTCTTTTGGATTTTCCAAAGCCTTTCTTCCGCCAACACGGGGTGTTCCCCGAGGGCCTATTTTGGGCCCATTACTTTTAACTGTGTACTATGTCAATGAGCTCCGGTCTCTAAGCTTTAACTCATCCATGCATATGTATGCCGATGATGTACAGCTTATTTACAGTTGTCCATTGGGGTTGTTTGAAAATAGTATTTGGGAGATAAATGAAGATCTAAATAACATATTGCTCTGGTCTGGATCCAACGGACTTTTTTGAAATCGTACCAAGTCAAAATTCTTAGTGATTTCAAAAGACCCTTCAGTCACATTTTGCTTTTCTATAATATTACTCAATGATAACGCTATTCAGTTTGTTGACCCAGCCAAGAATCTTGGATTTGTATTCAATAAGACACTCACTTCGACAAATTATATACAACTTATCATCGGTGGGTTGTACGGAGGCTTACGAATGTTATGGACCACCCAAAGAATCACTGCAATAAAAACAAGAATGGAACTTGCTAAGTCGCTTAATGTTGTATATAATAGTGTGACAAGATATATTTTTGGACTACGGAAATATTTTCACATTTCCTCATATGCAAGAATAATATATGTTTTTTCTCTTGATAACTTATTTTCGTTGAGGAACTTAATAATGCTCAACAATGTCATGCAAACATGACAACCGATGACGTACCTTTAAAACAGAATCCTTTTTCCACGCTTAATCGAAACAGCGGAAGGGAGACGGTGGCGTTGATTCAAATGTTTTTGCATCATGCATTATTGTCTTTTTGGAAAAATTGAAAAATTAAACCATACCAATTATTATCTTCAGTGACAATCAGTGTTATCAAAATCGAAATATGACTCTATCAAATGCCTTACAAAACTTCGCTATTAAACATAAAGCTGAAATTTAAAAAACTTTCCGTCAATAAGCACATCATTCACTATTGTTTTTTTTATCGGAGCCCAAACCTGAAGAGAGTTTCAACTTCTAAGGAATTTTATGCTCTGTCTGACTCCGTACACAGAATTGTCTCCCTGTATCCTCACACTGAAATCGTTTTTACGGGTGATTTCAATGTTCAAAATTCTTCTTGGCTTCGCCATGCGGGCCAGAAAACCCCCGAAGGATTGTGTTAGTGGCAGTGGCATCACTGTCACTCATATCTTCGACTGCCAACTTTCAAGATACAAACATCAATGTCATACAAATACCAAACTTACGATACAAAATCCAAGCCATACCAATAGCAACTGCAAAAAAGAAGAAGAAACGAAAAATTCAAATTCCAGACAAACGTATTTCAGCAGTCATTGAGAGAAGACCAACGAACCACAAGAATTGCGAAGTAATATTAAAAGAAATTTGTAGTTTCTCATAAAAATTTCTACTTTTAATAAAATTATTCGAAACTGACAAATTTAAAATTGATTCTTTGTTTTTCTTTAAATAAGTTGTTCCAATAATAAGGAAGAGCAACAATTCTACAAATTTCTTTTATATTAATAAGTAAAAGATAAAGATAAAGATGTCTGCTGACGAAACTCCATTAATAAGGAGAAGTAAACGACAAGAGGGTCGTAGAATCGCCAAAGCCAAAGAAGATGGTAGATGCAAATTATGCGACATAGACAACACGCAAGAAATGGTTCAGTGCGACGAATGTTTACAATGGTACCATTTCAATTGCGTCAACGTGACTGCGGCCATAGAAGAAGAAGATTGGAGCTGCGCGCAATGTCTAAACCAAAAGAAGGCAGATGCAGAATCCGTACGTTCCAAGAAGACGTCATCAACAAATCGCCGGCAAATAGAATTACAGATCCTCGAAGAATCTAGAGAACTAGAGAAGAAGAGAGATGAAGATTATCTAAGAAAGAAATTGGATTTGCTCGTAAATGGAAGTCAAAAAAGTGCGTGCTCCGAATCGTATAAAGATCCGAAAGATGTCGAGAATTGGATTCGAAACCAGAACGATGTACAACACCAAGCACTTGCAGTGAATACAATGAAAAGTGCACAAATAACAACACAAATAAATCAACATCTGGGCATCCATATTCCTGCCACCACCATGCCACACAACCCTGGCCCATCAACATCACTTCATCATGCAAATCCAAGAAATCTACAGCAAGAGTCTGCACAACCCGATAATGTTCAATTGGCAAACAGACATTCAATGTCAAGGGATTTACCGAATTTCTATGGCAGCCCTGAAGAGTGGCCACTTTTCATCAGTACTTACGATCGAAGTACACGGCTCTGTGGTTTTAGTAATGAAGAAAACCTCTTGAGACTGCAAAAATGTTTAAAAGGACAGGTCCTTGAAACAATGCGCGGCAGATTGATGTTGCCATCTAATGTTCCTAACATCATACAAACAATGCGAATCATGTACGGCCGTCCAAAAGTCATAATAAAGTCGCTTTTGCAGAAGATCCAAACTCAGCCAAGAATCCAAATCGAGAAAGTCGAGACTATTATATCGTATTCCTTGGCTGTACAAAATCTGATTTCGACAATAGAAGCCTGTGACCTCCAGGAGTATTTGCACAATGCAGAGCTCCTGGACGATCTTGTGAGCAAACTGCCGACACAGCTGATGTTAGATTGGGCGAAAGCAATTGAAGGAATGACATCATACAACCTATTGGACTTCGACGAATGGCTCTTCAGGTTAATAGATAACATATGTAAAGTAAGTCCTGCTATATCATTCAATCAAGATTCGAGAACACCTATGCGCAAGAAAGAAAAAGCCCACATCAATACACACTCCGAAGAAGATGTAAAGACACCAATGTCCGACAAGAGACGCTGTACAATTTGCTCTCAGGATTGTTGCGGAGTTCACCTATGCAAGAGATTTAAGAATATGAGCCTTAACGACAAATGGAATGCTATAAAACAAAACAGACTTTGCCGTACATGCCTGAAATCTCATCCGCAATCTCGTTGCAGACTGAATACTTTGTGTGGTGTGAAGGGTTGCATTTATAGACATCATCCTTTGTTACACAAGAACACGAGTGACACAGTGGTTACAGGAACATCAACAATTGAAGTGCAAACGACAGAAACAAGCCAAGCTACCTCTACAGATGACGCAAATTTCAACTGTAACACGCACAGATCAACTCATAATATAAAATACCGCGTTGTTCCTGTTGTTCTTCATGCTGAACAGAAGCACATTGCGACATTTGCCTTTCTGGACGACGGATCGTCACTTACTATGATGGAGGACTCCTTGGCAAAAGAATTGGATCTCAAAGGCATCAATCAACCGCTCTTTTTAAAGTGGACAGGCAACACCCACCGAAACGAAAATGAATCAAGAATAGTATCCGTCGAAGTTTCTGGAAGGGAACACACCGATAAAAGATTTAAAATTCCAATCATCAGAACTGTGAAATCTCTTAATTTGCCACAACAATCCTTGGATGTCGAAGAACTCAGAGCTAAGTACCCTTATCTGCGCGGGTACCCAATTCAATCCTACGAGAAGGCTGTTCCACGCTTGTTGATCGGTCTAGATAATTTGAAGCTAGCAATTCCTCTGAAGGTGGTAGAAGGCGGCGAAGGAGATCCAGTTGCAACAAAGACAAGACTTGGTTGGGTAGCATATGGACCATCATCAGTAACAGACAATAACACAGGTGAGTCCTTTCATTCTTACTATCATGAGTGTGAATGCGCAACTGCCAAGCTGAGTGACGCCGACTACACCCTTCATAACATGATGAAAGATTACTTTTCTCTGGATAGTCTTGGGGTTGGGGAACCAAAGGGGCTGTTAAGGTCGCAAGATGACGAACGCGCCTGCAAGATGCTTGAAAGTCTTACGATCAGAATCGGTTGTCGATTCACAACAGGCCTTTTATGGAAGTATGAAAACATTAAACTCCCAGAGAGCTTCCAAATGGCTCTAAAACGACACCACTGCTTTGCACAAAAATTGAAACGCAACCCAGACTTGGGCAATAAAATAAAAAATCAGATCAAAGAATATGAAAATAAAAGATACATAAGAAAATTGTCTAAAAACGAACTTGAACATCAATTTCCTCGAACTTGGTACCTTCCAATATTTGTTGTTACAAATCAAAATAAACCGGGCAAGACTCGAATAGTCTGGGATGCTGCTGCCGAAGTCAATGGCGTGTCACTCAACTCTGTACTGTTAAAAGGACCTGATCAACTTGTTTGCCTACTCTCAGTCCTATATCGTTTTCGAGAGAGGCGCGTCGCCATATGTGCGGACATTCGAGAAATGTTCCACCAGATTGAAATGCGAGCAGACGATCAGCACGCCCAACGATTTCTCTGGAGCAATGACTTACATGCCACTCCAGATGTTTATGTGATGCAGGTACTGACGTTTGGGGCCACTTGCTCTCCCAGTTGTGCGCAGTTTGTTAAGAATAAAAATGCTCTCGAATTTTCCGAACAGTATCCAAGAGCAGTCGATTCCATCCTTCACAGCCATTATGTTGACGATCTTCTTGATAGCGTAGACTCAGAAGAAGAAGCCATCAAGCTGGGTAAAGAAGTCAAATACATACATCAAAACGGTGGTTTTGAAATTCGAAATTGGATCTCAAATTCACCGAAGGTCATGGAGGCTCTGGGAGAGCAACCGCCAGCATCCAGAAGAAGCCTGGACATCAACCCTGAGAGTACCTCCGAAAAGGTTTTAGGCATGTGGTGGTGTATTCAAACAGATACATTTACATTCTCAGTTTCAAAGAAGGCGTCAATGATAGAGCTTCTGTCAGTAGACTTCGAACCGACAAAGCGGCAAATACTTCGCGTCCTAATGAGCATTTTTGATCCCTTAGGCCTGATTGGTAATTCATTAATTTATATCAAAATTCTAATGCAAGAGATCTGGCGTTCCAAACTGAGCTGGGATGAGAAAATTGAAGGGAAACTATGCGAGAAGTGGCGCGTTTGGGTCAATCACTTAAAAAACATTGACCGAATACATATTCCCAGATGCTATTTAAAGCAAATCATGTATGGTGAGCACGACACATGCCAACTACATATTTTTGTTGACGCTAGCATCAATGCATTTGCCGCTGTAGCCTTCATCCGAGTAACAAAAGGTAACCTAATTGAATGCAGAATAATTTCATCAAAAACTCGGGTTGCGCCTCTTCGATTAACTTCCATACCAAGGCTAGAACTCGACGCCGCAAGGCTCGGTGTACGATTAGCGAACAGCATCAAGCAGTATCACGCCATCAAGTTTTCAGAAGAGTTTTACTGGTCGGACTCCAAAACAGTTCTCTCGTGGATTCAGTCTGATCATCGCAATTATAAGCAATACGTCGGATTCAGAGTCAGCGAGATACTGGAAACAACCGAAACTCATCTGTGGCGCTATATACCTTCAAAAGACAACGTAGCAGACGACGCCACGAAATGGGAAAAAATACCCGACTTTGATATGAATTCGCGATGGTTTGTAGGCCCACCATTTCTGATGCAAGACGAAAACAAATGGCCACTCAATTTGTCAAATCTTCAAGAAACTGCGGAAGAACTGAAAGCATCAATTTTGTTCCATCATACTGTACACAATCAAGCACTAATAGACTCCAAACGTTTTTCAAATTGGCAAAAATTAGTAAGAACTCAAGCATACATTTCCCGATTTATATATAATACCAGAGCTATCAAGAAGAAAGTTCCTAAACGAGATCAAAAGTACATCACACATGGAGAATATGTGGAATCAGAAAGATCACTCTATCTTCAAGCCCAGCTGGATTCGTTTCGTGATGAGATAAGTATTCTAAAAAACAACCTTGATCTTCCGTTAGCCCAGCATAAATCTTTGGACAAATCCAGCTTTATTCGGAAGATGTCTCCGTTCATAGATCAAGATGGACTCCTACGACTTCGTGGTAGAATTGATGCAGTGTCTGGAGTCTCTTATGATGCAAAAAATCCAATAATCCTCCCTAAAGACTCATACATCACGTTCCTGATTATCAAGTCATTTCACGAGACATATCATCATCACAACAACGAAACCGTAGTCAATGAGATCCGACAAAAATTTTCCATTGCGAACATTAGAACAGCTGTAAAACAGGTACGTAAAAAATGTCAATTATGCAAAAATTTAAGTGCTTCACCGAAACCACCGGAAATGGGAGTCCTACCAGAAGCCAGGCTTGCACCGTTCACCAGACCATTCACCTTCATTGGCATCGATTATTTCGGCCCGATGTACACCACTGTTGGTCGACATACTGAAAAGCGATGGGGTGTATTGATAACTTGCATGACCACCCGTGCAGTTCATTTGGAAATTGCCCATAGCCTTACATCTGACTCCTGTATACTAGCGATTAAACGGTTCATTGCTCGTAGAGGTGTTCCCAAAGAAATCCGATGTGATAATGGAACAAACTTCCATGGAGCTGAAAAGGAACTAAAAGAAACCTATAATGAATTACAATCCGACATGGCCAAAAAGTTCTCAACCTCCCAAACGCAATGGATATACAATCCCCCAGCATCCCCCCATATGGGTGGCAGTTGGGAGCGCCTAGTCCGCTCCATAAAAAAGACCTTATATCAAATCATGCCAAGTCGTAACCCAACTGACGAATTGCTGCACAGCATGCTACTGGAGGTCGAACGTGTAGTTAATTCCCGCCCCTTAACTTATATTGCACTCGAAGATGCGAATGATGAAGTCCTAACGCCGAATCATTTTTTGTTAGGCTCATCCAACGGTGAAAAGACAGATAGTATTCCTACCAACGACAATACGCTCTTACGAAGAAACTGGATGAAAGCCCAGCAATACGCGAATCTATTTTGGAGAAAGTGGCTACATGAATATCTGCCGACACTAACTCGACGATCAAAGTGGTTTACACCGACGAAGCCTATTGCTGTTGGAGATATAGTCATAGTAACAGACGAATCAAACCCCCGCAACTTATGGCCAAAGGGACGGGTTATAGATGTCAAGCCCGGAAAAGACGGACAAGTTCGGAGAGCAACGGTACAAACTGTTTCAGGGATATATGAACGACCGGCTGTGAAACTGGCAGTCCTCGATGTTTTTCGGGATATACCGACCTGATGATCTGTAGGTCAGCATACCGGGGGGAGTGTTAGTGGCAGTGGCATCACTGTCACTCATATCTTCGACTGCCAACTTTCAAGATACAAACATCAATGTCATACAAATACCAAACTTACGATACAAAATCCAAGCCATACCAATAGCAACTGCAAAAAAGAAGAAGAAACGAAAAATTCAAATTCCAGACAAACGTATTTCAGCAGTCATTGAGAGAAGACCAACGAACCACAAGAATTGCGAAGTAATATTAAAAGAAATTTGTAGTTTCTCATAAAAATTTCTACTTTTAATAAAATTATTCGAAACTGACAAATTTAAAATTGATTCTTTGTTTTTCTTTAAATAAGTTGTTCCAATAATAAGGAAGAGCAACAGATTGTGTGCTGAGAATTTTGCTGAGTTTAACCATCTTACTCAGCTTGTCAATGAGCCTACTCGTACTAACCACTGCGTAAGCTTTTCCATCTATCCTATACTTCTGGGCTCGTTCCGAGTAGTTGGAAAACTGCATTTGTTCAGCCAATCCCAAAAAAAAAGAAGAATCTTCTTCTCCCACAAATTACCGACGGATAGCACTACCGTCCCTTCTTTCTAAGGTCATGCAAACGCTGATTAATTATCAGCTTAAGAAATATCTTAAGGAACGGAAGCTTCTTAATGACCGGCCATACGGCTTTCGTAGCAATAGCTCCGCTGCTGATCTCATGGTTCATCTCACCGAACAGTGGAACAGATCTTTACATAGTTTCGGAGAAAGTAAGATTATTGCACTTGATATTTCAAAGGCATTTGATAAAGTCTGGCATCTTGCTCTCTTATCGAAAATGCGTGCTTTCGGTATCGACGAATCTCTTCTTCGTTGGATTAGAAATTTTCTTTCGAACCGTTCAATAAACTCATAAAATAAATGTTGGTGTGCCCCAGGGTTCCGTTTTGTCTCCGACCCTCTTCCTCATTTTTGTAAATGATCTTCTGTCTGCTACTTCTAATCCAATACATTGTTTCGCTAACGATAGCACCCTCAGCTTTTCATATTCGCTTTCAGATTTACAACCCTCCTCTTCGGATGTGGAACTGCAACGGCAAAATATGATTAGCTCATTAAATTCCGACCTACACAGCATTGTACAATGGGGAATAAGAAATCGTGTGGAATTTAATTCTTCGACTCCCCTTCAACAATTTAACCGTAATACCCGCGCTTCTAGGAATGCCCATCAGTTTACCCTTATCTACACTTTCTCTTATATTACAAATCGATACAACCAGGGAAAAATCCGGCGATCCTTGTGTAGTGAATATGTATCAGGGCAATCAAATACACACAATTTGGAATGCATTACAAGGTAAACTGCGACGAAGATTGGAAATTGTCGCCCCAGCGTTTCGACAGCAATGTCTCACATGAAGTTGAAAGACTCTACAATCAACCCTTACCAATCACAAAAAAGAAAATGGATGATCTTCAGAGCTTGAAGGAGCTTTTACCAAAACACTACCACCCATTTTATGACAATCTGACTCATGAAGAATGATGCTTAACTACATTTATTAAAACTTGTTATTTCCTAAAATTGTGCTTTTCTTTTGGTATAATAAATAAACAAAGATTACTGGGTCTTTTATTATTAGTTATAACGCAACAACCTCGTATCTGAAATTTACTGTAAAACGATTGTACTGGAGCACTTTATACTGTAATCTCGTATCTGAAAATACTTCTGAGTTATTTAATGTACCATTAAATCACCTGAAAACTATGCTTAAAAAATTATAAAACAATACACATACATAATATAGTTTTTTCTTCCTACTGTAAACCTGGTGAAATAGTGATACGATGTTGAGAAAGAAAGGCGACTATACTATATTCCTATATATATTGATGGCCATAAGACTCAAAAGAGTTTAAAGGTGTGCAAATTTGTTTCGAGTACCTTTGGTATGAATGAACATAAAAAAGGGCTTTCAGGTTCTACCGAGATTTGAACTCGGATCGCTGGATTCAGAGTCCAGAGTGCTAACCATTACACCATAGAACCGTTAAAAATTTGATGCAAAATTTGCATCTGCTTAATTGCGTTAGCATTAATTATGTAGGTGGGTTCACAACATTTTGTTTATTTAAACATTTACTCGTAACAGAGAATGTAAAATGAGTAAACAATTTTAAATAACTTAACCTGCCTAAAGAATGAAGGTTTCAAGAGGTACAAAAGGCCAGTATCTTACGTATTACTTTATTATACTGGGAAGTTTTGCAGAGAGAGGTTGTGTATATATGAAGTTCAGGCAAGTTTCATAGAGGGTAATTATATTGAACCGATTTAAACTAAGGCACTTCTTTAATTTAATTCTATCTAGTTCTAATATTTGATTTAACTTCAAAATATACCAAAATACATAAGCCCTCCTTAAATAATAACATTAAAACTGGTGTACTCGGCGTATACTTACTTTTTTTATTTTTTTAAATACATTGAATTTTTTTTAAAACTACATTTAATGTGTTTTTATTTTGTTAACATTCAACTACTGTAAAAAAAGGAGGATATGTTTTTAGTTAAAAATGCAGAAAAGGAAAATAGTCTATTCGATTGCAGAACAAAAAATTGTTGTGTATGGCGTATACTTATTTTTTTTCTTAGCTTTAAATAAATTTAAATTTTGCCTTCTTTAGTTGCTAAAAATATAACATGGGCGTATATTTTTTTCTTTTATAGTTGACGGGCACTCAAGGAGTTATTAATACCTTTTTTTAATTGGTCTTAAAGTTTTGAATGTTAATGATAGGGAAAACAGAGTTGGGTAAAGCATTCCATATTCTCGATGTGCGTTTAAAAAAAGAGTCTATACTGGACAGTACGTACGAAACTGAGCGGTGTTCGAGTATAGTATTTGGTTTGGTTATAGTTTTATCGCCTTTCATTTTCAAAGCTCTTTTTTGGGTCCTTACCAAAATACTTAAACTTGTTTTAGGGGCACCTGCCCAAATATGCGAGTTATATTTGAGTTTTGGACGAATGAAGGCTTTGTCCATAACAGGCAGATTAGAAGGGGTAACAAATTTCTTTACCGTGGGAGAAATCCTAATCATCTAGCAGCATTTTTGGCAATATCGAATATGTAATCATTCCATAAGAGGTGATATTTGATATACATAACGAGTACTGAAAGTTGATTTGTTTCCTGGATGCAAGTGCCACTCATGGATAGCGGCATAGGAGGTGGGTTACGCTTGAACGACAGGAGACAGCATTGAGTTTTTGAAGCACTAAATTCTACACGGTTTATAATTCCCCATTGGGCAATGCTGTCGAGATCAGAATTTAATGAGCTTATCATAAGCTGCAGTTAAAGTTCCACGTCCGAAAGACCATTATGTGAATCTAGAAACGAATTTTAAAAGCTGAGAGTGCTGTTATCAGCAAAACAGTTTAATGTGTTGAAAGTGGCAGACAAATGATCTTTTATCAAGAAAGAGAGTCGGAGATAAAACGGAGCCCTGGGGAACACCAACATTTATTTTATGAACTTCACACTTGAAACCATCCAATACAACTTTAATTCAACCGTTAGAAACATAATTTCCAACAAAATAAAAGATTTTAAAATATCAAGTGCAATAATCTTACTTTCTTACCAATGATGTACTGTTCTTAATGTTCCACAGTTCGGTGAGATATTTCTTAAACTGATAATTAATCAACGTTTCCATGACCTTGGAAAGATAGTTGGGCAATAGTTAGAGGGGGAAGAGGATTTGCCTTTTTTAGGGACAGGCTGTACAAATGCTGTTTCCATCCGCTTGGAAAGAGACCTGTAGAGTAGGAAAGATAATAATCTAAATATTGTTAAACACCTTAAGTTTCTGAAAAGATTTTTGTAAGCTTTAATATTCTGAAAACACAATTAGGAGCATATTCGAACAATGCATGTATTCTGACACGTATCTTGTACATAATATTGGTTTTAAAAAATTTAAATTATTTTGAGGTCAAAATCGTTCTTTTTCCTCAAGTTGTTTGAGTTGTCGATCTAATTTTTGTAAGATCGACAAATTCGTATCATTATTGAAATAATTGAATTCAATAAAATGGAATTGAAATCGATAGTGTTATTGGATTCTATGATATGGGCCAAGCTAATATCATTTTTCTTGCAACACTAAGGAACAAATTAGAACAGTAGTTTCCCTAATGATATAAAAATAGAAAATTGAAAAATTCGAATTATCTTAAAAAGTAATTATGAAATGGCGATCTCAAGGCAACCTGGCCTGAGATAAAATTAGCGCTGTAGTGCGCCGTTTAGATAAAAAAGTAATTATACTTTCGTATTTATTTTATATAAGCTTTTTTCAAAATAAAAATTGTATTTTAGTTTTGCTCTAAAAGGGTAGCCCCACTGATGAGATAATAAAAACATTTTTTCTTTCTGAACAAGTGATATTTGATAATCAAAAATGTCGGCCTTTAAGAAAATAGATATATTGAAAACGGGCCAACATTCTTAACGAAATTAAAATGTAAAATAATTAAACAACTGCTTATTAACAATGTTTATACATTTTTAACTTCCCATAGGAAGTTATTGTAATCGGTCTGATTTGTGGAAATGAAAATTTTGACATTTCTCGACATTTTAAGGTCGCTAAACGTTTTAGAATCATACTTGTTCATGGGGTAGTAGTATGCGGGGTACCATTTATCGTTGTCCACACCTCAAGAACCAGTAGAACTCTAAACTTCAAATAAATTAAGTTTAACAGATAAAAAATCGAACATCAAAAAATATAGATGGTGTTTCTTTACTATATCAATTTAAAAAAAGGAACATTTTTGTTGGCCCCCAAAATTATCTATTAACTAATAACTCCAGCGATTTCAATTAAATTCTGTATTATGTTATGTGACATGATCAATTACTGTTTTTTAAAAACTCAGAACAACTGAAACAAAATATGTTTCACCTTGAATATTTTAGCAATTAAAATAATATTATTTCCGGCATAATTTAATGTGACATTTTTTGACAACGGGTACAACTTTGAGAAAAATCGCTGTAACGGTTTTCTTATACAAATTAACACCAAAAACACACTACTAAAAATTGATTTTCGACTCAAAAATTCGACTTGTTTTAAAAATTAAAGATATTGGCTTAAAATAATTTTACCTTGTACAAAGCATTATTTTTAAATTTTATTAAAAATAAGAATACACAAAAAAAAACTACTCAAAAATTGGTAAAAACTGACGTTTAAATCGAAAATTTAGTGCATAAATGAAGGATAGACATACAAATTATTTCATTCTATACTAAATTTTATCACGACTGTCAAGTTAGCACTCTATTTTTCGAAATTTAATAAAACTGACTATGCAGTTTATTGTAGTTTTTTTGTTGTAAATTAGTTGTGGAAAACAAAATTGTGGTATGTAGAGGTAGCACTACACTTTTTGATTTTGTTAAAACTAAGTACGCAATTAGTTGACAATTATTTGTTGTAAATTAGTTGTGGAAAGAAAAAAATTCTAACATTTTTGTTTACTTAATTTTTTTAAAAAAAGAGGGTATGTAGTGAGTGCGTGAAGTTAGCCTCCCTTTTTCGATTTTCCTATTTTGGAAAGTTTTTCCTGTTTGTTCCGCATTGTTCCAAAGATTTTTTTTTAAACACCAAAAATGACCAAGCCCCTCTTTTACGAAAATCGATTTTTTGTAAATTGTTTCAGGTTGAAATTTTTACACGCACTCACTAGAAAAAAAAATAAAAATACAAATTTCTGAATTTATTTACAGTTAATGGCATCGTTACATTTTCGAATATCCTTGTTGTATGCCTGGAATCGCGGTGTCAAGTTATTTCTTAATTTTTAACTCAAAAAGCAGCTAGAAATCTTCTTATTTAAGGTGATTTTAATATAGGTATTTTAGAAAACTGTTCCATCTCAGATGAAAATTTTGGTTAACCAAAACTATCTCACAAAAATGATATAATTTTGAAAAAAAGACACAAATAACGTTTTTTTATAAATACAAAAATTAACAAAAATAATTGTCACCTCGAATATTTTACGAACAAAGAATGATTTTTATCTCCAAAATAATTGTTTGCAACGAAGAATAACATTTTGACATTTGGGTAAATTTTGAGAAAATCGAATTGACAATTTTTTACAAAAAATAAAAACTTAAAAAAAGGAACATTACTAAAAGTTTTTTTTTTCAAATATTTTTTCAAAAATTAAAGATATTGACGTCAAACTAGTTTCTACGTATAAGAAATATTTTTTTCGACATTCAGTGTAGTTTTTATAAAAATCCAACGGTTAGTTTAAAAAAAAATGAAAATCTAGAAAAAATAGTACTCGATATCTCGTGAATAATAGAAGATATCAAATAAGGTTCATTCAACCAATTTGTATTTTTTATATAGGAAACGTTTAAGAAATGCTACTAAAATTGGTAAAATTGGTTTTCAACTAAAAATCTTGTTAGCAAAAATAGATTTTGAAATCAAACTAATTCATCATATGCAAAACATTGTTGGTAATTTTGTAATTTTTTAGAATAATTCAATTAAAAACTTTTTCAACAAAACACGGAAATATATAACTTTAAGTAAGAAAAATCGACAGTATTGATGGGAAGTTATTAGTGTGGGTCGCCCTTTTTCTAATAAACCATGCGTAACCTCTTTGGAAACGCCTTAAGTACCCCATCCACTTAGTCCAATTTTGGCATACTCTTTAAAACATTTCGGCCGGTATCTCACGATTAAAAGCTTCAATGTTGTATTCCAATTCGCCAATTGAAGCAGGCTTGTCTGTATAGACATGAGCTTTAACATAGCCAAACAAAAAAAGTCTAAAGGCGTTAAATTGCACGATCTAGGCGGCCAATTAACCGATCCCGAACGTCAAATAAATACTCACCGAACTCGCCTTTCAATAAGTGCATTGTTGTGCGTGCTGTGTGGCATATGGCACCGCCTTCTTGAACCACATGTCATGCAAGTGAAGCTCTTGCATTTTTGGAAAAAAAAGTTGGATATCATCTCACGGTAGCGCTTACCATTCACAGTTACGTTACGATTCAGTACGGTCCAATGATGCCAGCAGCCCATAAACCACACCAATCTGTGACTTTTCCTGGATGCATTGGTAACTCTTGCAATATGGCTGATATCCATTTCAAAATTGACAAATCTGCTTATTTACTTATAAACCCATTGAGCCAAAAATGAGCTTCGGTAAAAAAGTGGATCTTCGGCCAACTTTTCAAGAACCCATTCACCAAAAATTTCATTCATTTCTTGCACCAGCTGTATTTTGGAAGGCATCACACCTAAATCCTTCCGCAAAATTTTCCATGTTGTTGAGTAACAGAGGCCCAACTGCTGCAATTCATCATTAACACTGGCCGATACAGCTGCGATATTTTCTTCAGTTCGCACTCGACGTAAGCGTGTTGGTGGTTTAATGTCTAACAATGTTAATTTGGTGCAAATTTAAGTCACAATAGCCCGACTAGCCGCTTCAGTGGGTCGATTAAACTGACCATAAAATGGAAAATGAGCGCGATGAACTTTCTTAACAGAGTACGCATTTTGATAATACAATTCAATAATTTGGAAGCATTGTTCGTTTGTAGGACGATTTGGTTTAATAATAGACCAACCTGAATATGTTTGACAATCAAACAAAACATAAAACGTACGTAAGCTGTTTAAACCCAGTGTTGCTAAAAAGATAACAGCTATACAAAATCATCTTTAGTACAAAATCAACCATTGATATTTTTGAGAATCCTTTCTTTACTAGAAAATTACTGTTTCAATGCTATGGATTTAGATTCTAGGAATTTTAAAACTAAGAAAAATTTCTAATTGGAAAAATTGGACTAGTTCCGATTACTTCCAATTGGAATTTAAAAATGAGAACTCAGAGTTTTAAAAATAAAATTTACTATTTATGGAAGTGTTACGAGATAGACTTAGTTATCATTCATCAATCTTTGTATGGCCTCATAGGCCAATGAGAAAATATAGCCCAAGACAAAAAAAGGAATGCATACATACAATACTTTGAATCAAAAAAGATTGTTTGTTATTGAAAGAAAACTGTTAATTAAACTCCGAACTCTTTTAAATAATGAATTCAATTCTGACTAAACAAGAATTTTAGTAACTTTTACTAAAAAATAGTCTCTACTTCTTTCAAAAAATTGTATTTAATCAGGTTCTACCGAGATTTGAACTCGGATCGCTGGATTCAAAGTCCAGAGTGCTAACCATTACACCATAGAACCGTTATGATCACGTGTTTGCCAAAAACATACCTCACCTGTGATATAACTTCAGGTATGCATGTATACCTTTAATTAATTTGATAATAATTTAATTAAAATAAAAAGAAACTAACGAAAGAAAAGCTTTCTGAAAAGCTCATTTTCTTGAAGAGTTTGTTTTGTTTTATTTTTAAAATAGATTCAAGATGACAAAACCGATGCTCTTTTTTTATTAAAATATAAAAATAAATTAAGTATTTAACATTGCAAGATTTAAAAATACTTCATATTTAAAAATCTTCATAGCTTAGAAGTACATATATATGGTTGTACATTGATATAATTAAAATTGAATTATCGTCATCTGTTTGCTATAAAATAAAATTATTTAATTTATTGTCAACAAGAAACTGAATTCTTAGGAACTACACACTTGAGAGGGGTAAGTATAGTATAATCGAGTTGTAAATCACTTGACACCGTGTTAAGATGTCACAAAAAGCAAAATGATATGAACTCTTAGAAAACGTTCGTTCCTAATCGCATTTGAAGGGGGAATCATTTTAATCAGTTCAATGAGTGGAAAGTGATAAAAGAAATCTGTAATGTGGTTGTTATTTTGTTCGAACTCTCAATAGAAAATGGTAATAAAATGGAAAATAGTAGAAATGTGATAATCATTAATATTTCCATTTGTATGTCAAGGTTTTATTTTAAGGTTTTCATTATTGATTACGTATATTTTAAAACAATACCTTGCCACCGTAAGCTATGAAAAAAGTTGATTCTGCAAAAATTTGCATTTTGAATAACAAAAAATGATTGTAGTCAGATTATTTCCGTAATAAGTAGAAATATATTGTGATATAGTGCCGTTCGAAAAGGTCGGTCAAATCTTTTTTTTTGATTTTTCTACATAATTTTTAATGAGGTCTTGTTTTATTATGCGGTTCAAATCGTTTTATGACACAATTAGTACTTAGTTGTTTAGTTTTTCAGGTACCTTCCTCATTTTGAAGAATTAAAAAAAAATATTGCTTCCCAGAAACTTGTTGTATCTAAGTTTTTTTATTGTTTATAATAAGTGCACACTCAAAGGGATATATTACGCTTATTATGTAGACAATGTGTGAGCACTAGGAAAGGGAGAGAGGGGTTGAAAGGAGATGTCGGTGCACATTGGTTTTGAATTCCTGAATATTGCAATAGCTGGGAAAGACAGAGTGTGGCAAGGCATTCCATATTCGCATAGTACGGCTAAAGAACGAATCTCTGTAGGTACTTGACAGTACGAACGAAATTGGGCTCGAGGGTATATTGATGAGCATTCCTAGAAGCGCACGTATTACGGTTGAACTGTTTAAGGGGAGGAATGCAGCTGGCTATTTCTCTAGAGCATAAACCATTAAAATAACGGTAAAAGAGGGTGAGACAAGACGATGTTCAAGTGACGTAAATGATCTTATGATGGTAATATCACCAATCAATCTAAATGCTCTACGTTCAATACCATCCAAGAGGCTTAAGTTTAAGGGAGTTATACTCAAGTTTTGGACGTATATAAGTCTTGTAAATAAAATCGAACAAACTGAAAAAAAAAATTTGTCACCTCGAAAATTTTACGAAAGAAAAATGGTTTTCTCTCAAAAATAATTTTGTGAAACAAAAAATAACGTTTTTAACATCTGGTAAAATTTTGAGGAAAATTTAATTGACAGTTTTTTTTTATAAAAAATAAAAACTTAAAGAAAATTTAACAAAAGTTTGTAACAATTGATATTCGATTCAAATATCTTTTGAAAATTTTGAGATTGTGGATCTTACTAAATTCAACTTATAAGAAATATTGTTTAGAAAATATTGACAGTTTTTTTTCAAATATAAACTTAAACAAAAACTGAATAAAGTTGGTAAAAATTGATTTTCGACTTAAATATCATATTAAAATTTTAAGATATTGGCTTTTAACTACTTTTATCTTTTAAAAATCTAGAGCAAAATCTAATTTGAGTTGAAGCTCCACTCCAATGCTCTAGCTCTGCTTAAACCAAATACTGTTCAATGGGATACGTCTTCGACGCAATTCTTGGTATACAAACTCATTAAACATCTTCAAAAAAGGTTTCCATTGACAGTTTTTGTTACACGGTTTTTTTCTAAGAAGTATGAGCTACAATACATTTTACAATAAATTTTAAACAACTTTGTATATACAATAATATCTTAATACAAAATTTTACTCAATATGGTAAAAACATTTTTTATAAGATAAAATTGGTTTGAAGCCAATGCCTTTAATTTTTGAAAAGATATTTGAGTGGAAAATCGATGTTTACCAACTTTATGTAATGTGTTTTAGGTTTTTATTTTTTGTAAGAAAACAGTCAATTCGATTTTTCTAAATATTACAATTTATGCTTAAATCGTTATTCTTCGTAACATACAAATATTTGAAGTTACAAATATTTTTTTTCTATATTATAGTAATTTAGTATCACGCCACATTGTGTAATAAGTTCGTGAGATATTTGCATGCATTTTTTATAAATTGCTTACTAAACAAAAATCATCCACTTAATTTTATTTAAAAGCTTTTTCTGCATCTTTCGATCTCTTTATTTGTAAAATAAAATTTATTTAAAGTCGATATATCTGCTGGTCTTGAGATATGGACGACGAGAAATGGACAGACGTAAAAACGGACAAACGTTCGATGTGATTTCTGCCAACACAATAGAAAGAAAGTTGAATGACAAGGGAGTATATCTGATGATAGTGGAAGAAGGTGAGTCAGGTCAAGAGCTAAAATCATACTAAGGGGCCGTAATCAGACCATAGTGCACCAGTGGCTATCAACTATCAAAGAAGAATTACCATTTCTTAAAGAATATAAAACATGGCAGTTTGTCGCACGAATAGCGAATATAAAAGAAGTCCAAAATAAATGGGTATTTCGTGTGAAGATTATAAGGGAATATGAGAATCGGTGATACAAGGCAAGACTAAGTTGCAAAGGGATATGTCCAACAAAAAGGTGTTGATTACAATGAACAATGCAAAATTTAGTACTGCAACCAAAGGTCTGAACATTCAACAATTTGATGGAAAAGCAGCATTTTTATACGATAATCTTGAAGAGAAAGTATACTTCGAGTAATCTGAATGATTTCAAGGCGAAAATGCAGAGCTTATACGGACTTTAACAAGCTCAGTTGACATGAAAGATTCATGCCCTTCAGGACTCAAGAACAGTAATACTGATCCAAACTTATTTTATAGCAATGATTATGGAAAAGTTTTTTTACGTAGCGATTTATAACTTCGAAGACGAAATATAAAATTTTATGAAAGAAAAAATCAAAATTGAGGTACTAAAATTCAAATTAAAGTTGATGGCTCAATCAATCTTAGCCAAGAAATTTGTAGAAATAAAATCATACATCATTTTTAAGAGGACGAATGTAATCTAGTGTTGACTCAAGTAAATTGAGAAGATCAGAAAATCAATGCTTACAAAATTAAGAAAATCAGTTCCATACTGAGAACAGCAACGCGGCTTGATATCGCTTCTGCAGCAAAAAAGATGGAAAGTCCTACCTAGAGTGGCTTGAACAGCGTTAAACGTATCTGAGTGGTTCTTCCAAATTTCATATTAATTACGAAGAAAAATCCAAGATGTGTAATTTATAGTGATGCTGTTTATGCAGGTGATCTTCAAAAAAGACGATCAACGGTTAGAGTAGCTTCAATATTTGATGGAGGGCCTGTATCATGGACAAGTGAACTTACTTACTTACTTAAGGTGGCACTACAGTCCTGCGTGAACTAGGGCCTCACCCAACAAGCTTCTCCATCCAGCTCGGTCCCTAGCTATATGTCTCCAGTTTCGCGCTAGAAGTTGGGTGAGGTCACCTTCCACTTGTGCGCGCCACCTGATCCGCGGTCTTCCTCTACTGCGCTGTTTTGTTGGTGTGGATTCGAAGACTTTCCGGGCCAGAGCATTGGTTTCCATGCGCTCTACGTGACCCAACCATCTTAGTCGTTGGACTTTTACCTTTCTGGCTAAGTCTACGTCACTGTACAGCCCGTACAGCTCGTCGTTCCATCTTCTCCTCCACTCTCTTTCGATGCATACGGGACCGCGGATCACACGAAGAACTTTTCTCTCGAACCGACCGAAGGTGCTTTCATCCGCTTTTGTCATAGGCCATGCTTCTGCACCGTATAGGAGGACGGGGATGATAAGGGTCTTACATAGCAACACTTTGGACAAGTGAACTTCAAGCTTAAATAATGGCTGCATGTTAGTGAAGATGCTAAGAAAACCATGTGACTTAAACGTTTATTACAAGAACTTATAGGACAGAAAATGATACTTATGATATATGTTGATTTGTTGAAACTTGTATGTCCAGGATTTTGTTCGGGTTCGTTTTTAAATGCTTCAAGAGAAAATGGGCATTGATGAAGTACAACCATTTTAATTTTGTTTGGTGTTTATGAAGGAAGTATTGAAGCATAAGGTAAATTATTCAAAGCAGAATTATTCTTGTTGGTAAAATAATTTAAGTGTTTTTTTTTGTTTCAAATAACTCAGAAAATCATTCTCTTGATGCCAGGGCTTCATACACTTAAAGTGTAAAGTAATATTAACAAGTCCACACTTTTAAACGAATCGATTTTATCTGCTTTTAGTTTTTTCGTTGAAAGTTTTATTGATTTTTATGAATTAATTTACATAAAAAGTTGAAGGCCATTGAACAAAAAAATGTTTAATGATTGTTTTCAAAAATATTTAAAAAAGAGTCTCACCACAAAACCCTTGAATACTCGCTGAAACTTCAATACGCGCTAAGCAAATCACAAAGTTGAGTTGTTTTTTTATTATTTATGTTCTACAAAAAACATTGGTTTCTTATTGTTTAATTATTTCATTTTTTTAGGTTTGACTACACTTGAGTATACACAACAAACAGCTTAGAGCAAACTCGAATCTTGCGTAAATATTTAGATGTGTTCAAGTTATCATCCATTGTTAGCAAACTGAATCAATCGTTTTAAATGACTCTATTCAGAACCCCACGTAGATAATACCGACAATTGGATTAAATTTTATCAAGTAAGAGTTCAAAAACTAGTTTTTTATTTCAAAAGTAAGTAAAAAAAAAAATTGGACAAAGCAATTCTATTTAAAATTTGTAAAGCAGAAACAAATGAATTTTTCTTTTTTATTATTTTTATAATGTTCCAAAATGTCTTACTTCCAGTTTTTTAACTTTAAAGTTTCTTATACCAAGTTTTGTTTCTGAAAGCGAGAAATTGATCTTTAATCAAGTCTTTAAACAAGTTTCAACATTTGTCTATCAGTTCTGAAAAATTTTGTTTGTTTATTCGAATTGACGAAAATAATACGTAATATATCTTAATTTCCCAAGTCGTGATGCAATTTGTCTCTTTTATCGCTTTTAAGTTCCTTAAAACAACAGTGAAAATTAGACGATATGGCAAACAGATTTCAATGCATTTCATTCGAAAAGAACTCAATTCCAAAGAGTACACTTTAGTCGTTTAGTCGTTGAGCAAAGATTGGACTTTTAATTGCCCAATAAATTGTCCATACCCAATCGGGTTGTCGCAATTATTTCCCAATCCGGCACTCAATAAATTTAAATCATCACTTCGCTTTCGCATATTGCACCGCACCGTTCAGATAACTCCGTATGACTATAATGTACATATATCTACTAAATTTCTTGATATCTCCGATGCCTCTCAGGTTTTGTGGAAAAGGCTTCAAAAGACATACGAGCCCGATAAGTCTTTCAATATCACATACTCGTACATAGGTACTCGTAATATCCGTTCTGTGATGCAGTGCTGTGTTTTGTATTGGTCCTCAACCTCATCCTCATCCTCATCAATGTCACGTCATTGTCGTGCACAAGCAATTTGCTTCATTCTTCATTCGGTTGCTGATTCCTACATCCGAATGGCATCTATATACCTTTCCACGTATCCATCTATCGCCTAATGATAAGATACCAATCGAGAATAATTTCCAATCCAGCATCATTGATAGACAAGTAAAATCCAATTAACTCCAAATACGTGGCATGCACTTGCTTCCTTCGGTTTTAAACTCCTATAGATTTGGTTCCTTGTGTCTTCTTGTCTACTCGTATATTGTAGTCTGTAGTCTGGTGCACCTGAGAAGCCAGAAGATAGCTTTGCAGAAACAGATAAAAACCTGCGAGATTACCTCTTAGCACGCATGACATGCAGTTCTCCAACATTGCGTACAGAACAGAGCGAGTACATCAGAGTCAGCATTAGAGTCGCAAGTCACAACCCCAGGAGCGAATGGGTTTCTCTGCTGCTGCTGTTCCTGCAGCAGCTAAAGCAGCATGAACAACCTCCAAGGGGCATCTATTGAAGTGATCTATAACACCAACTGTGCCCACTGAATGGCGATGCTGCGCAAAGATACCATCCAGACCATGGAATTATCCCGCAGCACCAGTTCATTGCGATCGATGATGATGACGATGACTACTGCGACGGTGGTGGTTCAGCGCGGTGCAGCGGGAATCCGTCGTCGGTAGCATCAGCGGCTCACTGCAAATAGATGTTTTCATTAAAAAGGAAACGGCCAAACAGTTAAATGGCTATTACTGCAGTTTAGATTTGCTAAAAGTGCCACCACACAATTTACCAAATCATCGCATCGTATAGTTGTTGTACAGTGGTTCGAATTCAGTAATAGACTGGTAAAAACTTTATATAGAAAGACTTATTTGAAGAAGTTGAGAAATCCTAGTGACAAAAACCCAAGACCCCATTCCATGATCAAATATTTTAATTGGTTTAAAATTGTACATACTTACTTTACGTAAGTTGGCGCTACAGCACATAGTGCATCTGGGCCCGCCAGCTTACTGGATCTGTAGCTGGCTGTCTCCAGTTTCGAATACCTAGCCAGCGTGCGACGGCCTTAACTTCATCACTCTACCGGGCGTCTCTGTTTCTTTTTTTTCTCAGACTTAGCGTTTAATACCTTACGGGCTGGACAAGATATTAGCTTATTTGGATTCAAAACAGGAGTTCCTCGGTGTCGGCTGTGAGAACCCTATAGCATTCCTGATTGCATGTTGGAAAAGCTACCAGAGGACACATCTCATCCGTTGTCGGGTCCTTACAAGCTCAAAGCATATTTTGTCGCTTTCTTCCGACAAGAGTTGGTGCATGTTCCTTACCCTCGGCTCCGTCTGTAAGCCGTCATCACAGGCAGCTTTGTTCGACTTTAGTCTGGTGATGGAAACTCTAATCTCATGCAGTTCGGGTGGGTGCAACTCCAGATAATCAACTAAATGGATTTGTCGTTGTCGACAAGAGTTGGTGCATGTTCCTTACCCTCGGCTCCGTCTGTAAGCCGTCATCACAGGCAGCTTTGTTCGACTTTAGTCTGGTGATGGAAACTCTAATCTCATGCAGTTCGGGTGGGTGCAACTCCAGATAATCAACTAAATGGATTTGTCGTTGGCGAGATTGAGTGCTTCATCGCCATTAAGCAGCTGGTCAAAATAATCTTTCCAAATTTTTAGCATCACCTGCGTCTCCTTTACAGTATTTCCTTCCTTATCTTTGTAGGCTTTGGGGCGACTAGTGAATCCCGTTGCTTGCCTCTGGACTCGTATATAAAAAGTCCGCAAATGTGTTATATTGAAGCATCCTTGGATTTCCTCGATCTCGACTTCAAGCTCCTCACGCTGCCTTCTTATTTCTTCTAAACAAGATGTTCTCATTCCTTCTTTTATCGATATAGAGCTGACGGAAGATCCGTGTCATTCTTTGCTGCCATAGGCTCCCCTTTGGCTTTGTTTGCTTGAGCTTATTTGGATTCAAAACAGGAGTTCCTCGGTGTCGGCTGTGAGAACCCTATAGCATTCCTGATTGCATGTTGGAAAAGCTACCAGAGGACACATCTCATCCGTTGTCGGGTCCTTACAAGCTCAAAGCATATTTTGTCGCTTTCTTCCGACAAGAGTTGGTGCATGTTCCTTACCCTCGGCTCCGTCTGTAAGCCGTCATCACAGGCAGCTTTGTTCGACTTTAGTCTGGTGATGGAAACTCTAATCTCATGCAGTTCGGGTGGGTGCAACTCCAGATAATCAACTAAATGGATTTGTCGTTGTCGACAAGAGTTGGTGCATGTTCCTTACCCTCGGCTCCGTCTGTAAGCCGTCATCACAGGCAGCTTTGTTCGACTTTAGTCTGGTGATGGAAACTCTAATCTCATGCAGTTCGGGTGGGTGCAACTCCAGATAATCAACTAAATGGATTTGTCGTTGGCGAGATTGAGTGCTTCATCGCCATTAAGCAGCTGGTCAAAATAATCTTTCCAAATTTTTAGCATCACCTGCGTCTCCTTTACAGTATTTCCTTCCTTATCTTTGTAGGCTTTGGGGCGGCTAGTGAATCCCGTTGCTTGCCTCTGGACTCGTATATAAAAAGTCCGCAAATGTGTTATATTGAAGCATCCTTGGATTTCCTCGATCTCGACTTCAAGCTCCTCACGCTGCCTTCTTATTTCTTCTAAACAAGATGTTCTCATTCCTTCTTTTATCGATATAGAGCTGATGGAAGATCCGTGTCATTCTTTGCTGCGATAGGCTCCCCTTTGGCTTTGTTTGCTTGAGCTTATTTGGATTCAAAACAGGAGTTCTTCGGTGTCGGCTGTGAGAACCCTATAGCATTCCTGATTGCATGTTGGCAAAGCTACCAGAGGACACATCTCATCCGTTGTCGGGTCCTTACAAGCTCAAAGCATATTTTGTCGCCAAGGTATTGGCGGGGTCTTCCTGCTGCAGGCTTCAAACGTTAAATCTTCTCCTTCTGATTGATGTTTGCCTTATAGCTTCCATAGATATTCGAATTTGCAATTTTGGACCAACTGGATAGCGGTTGGAATTCATGTTGGGTGATCTGTACGTGCGAGCGCCAAGTGTGCCAGAGAAGTGTCTTCCGTCGATAGCAACATGATTGATTTGGTTTGATCATGGGGGGACGGCCAAGTGACTTTCTGATATCCAGACGGAGGAATCTAGTGCGACTCAGCACCATGTCCTTTTCGGCTAGAAAGTCGATAAGCCTAAGTGCGTTTCCAGATTTGATGTCATAGAGGTTATTTCATCCGATTGCCCTACCAAAGATGACTTCTTTACGATTCTTGGCATTAAAGTCTCCCAAGAGAACTTTCACGCCATTCTTGGGGCATTGCTCACATGCTTTGGCTAGGAGCTCATAAAATTCTTTTTTGGTAGTCTCATTGTTCTCTTCCGTTGGGGCATACGCGTTGATAAGGTTCAGGTAGTGTAATTTAGCCTTAATGCGGATTGTTTTCACTCTTTCGGTTACATCGCTTAAGCTTAAAACGCTTTGCCTAAGTTTTCCTCTGACAGCAAACCCTAATGCAAATAAACGCTTTCTTACATCGCAGTTAGCACTTTCCATAGTAGAAATCACAGCCTACTGCCTACCCCTGCATGGCCCATTCCATTGCATTTCCTGTTGTGCTCTCTGCGAAGGCATCGAAAAGGTACTTTGCTGTGCATGGCCGATTGAGTATCCACATTCCATGTACAAACCCGTAAATTCTGGCCGCCTTGTGAGGCTTGCCATGACTTATAGATCATTGGAGCTGGTTCTTCAGAGCGATTTTATTGAATTTTTGGTGTAATGGCTGCCACTTCCTGAGTAATTGCCTCCTTAAGAGCTTCCAAAGATGTTGGGCGATGAGTGTAGACTTGGGGCTTTAAATTTCCCTAAAGAAAAAAAATCGCAAGGTGATAAATCGGGGGAACTTGGTGGCCAGGTAATAACTCATTGTAAAAACAGAAGATGGTTAGTGAACGCCGTGAAGTGTGTGCTGTGGCTCCATATTGTTGGAACCAGACTTCTTTGTGGTCTCATTAAACTAATTTAAGTTTGGTTGGAGGAAGGTCTCAATCATGTGACAGTAGCGACCCGCATTAACTGTAACTTTTTTCCCATTTTCTTGGAAAAAATACGGACCTAACACACCAAATTCAGCAACGGCACACCAAACTGTCACATAAGGGCTGTGAAGTGGTCGTTGCTGAATTTCTTGAGGGTTTTCTGTTGCCCAGTATTGGGTATTTTGTTTATTTACAGTATCTACCCCATAAATGGAAATGGGCCCCGTCAGACGAAATTAAAACTGCACCAACGGCAACGGAAATGTTTTGAAGAATGTCTTCACAAACAGCTCTGCTAGTTTCAAAATCTTTCTCACTTAATTCTTGCGCGATCACCATTTTGAAGGGATGCATATGAAGATGTGTGTGATAAATTCATCTTTTACTCCTATCAAAAATAGGCAGCAGCATGTTTAAGTGCTGAACGCCTCGGAGATTGCTGTGCCACATTATCTGGCGTTGTAGCGGTTAAAGGTCGGCCAGACGATTTTCTCTTTAGCGCGGAACCCATTGCTCTAAAGTTTAATAACCAAACTTGAATTGTTTTTCTATCCGGAACAGGCTACATGTCCTCCAAGTTCAAATCGAATGCGAAATGCTCACATTAAATAGCTTTAAATTTAAACGTCTAAAAATACGGTAGGTTTTTTTGCCGGACCCTATATGTAACTTTCATCGGTAATACAGGTTTCCTAGTAAAATCTACCTGCAATTGATCAAGAATTAATCGAAATTTATCGAAAACCACATTTTCTACTCGTAATCCTGAACCTGAACCACTGTCTTAGTTCATGTACGCCCAGCGAATTGTAGAAACAAACAAAAAAGAAGTTAAATCTCAAAAGCTGAAATCACATCAGCTTCAGAGCATCATATACCATTAAGACCTGCTCCCAGGCTCTCTATGTCTGTTTGAACCAGTTGAGTGACTTTCTGGGTGCTTATGCTATATCACTCATGCTCGAAGTCAATACAACGATGTTACGACTGGTGGATGACCAAAATGGCACCAATGACGAGTGCTGCCACGACATCTGCAATTCTGCTTCTGCAGCAGCAACAATAACACAAACAACAACAACAAGAACAGCAACAACAAATGTTCATCTTGATATGTGTTTTGCGCGCCATTAATTAGTCATTTCGCTATTTGTAAATGGAGACGGGTGCCTGGCATTAACCAGATTCCGAGTAAATTGCCCAGCACCAGTTTAGCTGAGAAGCCACAGGAGTCTCTCTTGGGCCCGATACTTTTTTTTGTTTTTATTATTTTGTTTGATGATGGTTTTTGTTAGGTTTTTGCATTTCTGTGCTTTGTGTTTGTTCGTGTTGTGCGATTTTTTTGTAATATGGCGTGTAGGCTGGTTAAAAGCTGCCCACAATACGTGATAGCAAATAGCCAGTAGCTAAAGCCAGAGCTAGAGGTAGAGGTACAGAGTATAAATGTGCGACATGTGTGTATATTGTTAAACATTTAGTCGAAGTTGTTGGCGCTTTTTTGTGACTATACTCTCCTTAGTTGGAGTCAGGTCTGGTCTAGCTTTAGCTCTAGCTGTTGCGGCTCATAGTCTGCTGGACTTAGCCTGCTAAGGTTTGTGAGTGTGACTGTCCGCCTTTATACACCTGATGGCAATGGCATCATAGAAGCAGCAGCAGCCTATGGAACAGTAGTGATGTGGTAGTATATGGTGCCTGGCTTGGGCTGCTGATGCGGGTATTATATCGGTCCTTAGGGATCTGTTCAGTGACACACTATTAGCTTTATGTGTAGCTGGCTATGAAACGCTGCGTTCTGCGTTGCGCTGGTGTGTATTATATTTATTCGTATCGTCTTTACGATAAACGTTAACTTACGTACGTTTGTCTATCTGGCCAAAAGAGGCTAGGATTTTATTGGAATTAATTCTTTGACGAAGTGGATGTAGTGTAGTGTGCATTATATTAAAGCTAAGTAGTTGGAAATTAAATATAAATGGTGTACATTAGTACACGTTAGCACGATGTCACGACTATTGACACTTCTGTCACATGCCACTGCAAAATGAAGTTGGTTGATTTCTGAAGTGACGACATATCTCTGCAGATGCAGACCAACTAAACATAATAAAACAACACTGCAAGCTGCAACAACAAAATGTTGCAGCAAAACTTTCCACATTGCATGCTGAATGCGTAATGATGATGATATTGCCTTATTAGAGAAGAAAGAGTTTCTTTTTTATTTTCTATTTTGATTTCATTTATTCTATTTTTTGTTTTATACTTTTGTTTACATAAAAATATAGAGTAGAAGAATAAATTATATGCAGAAAGTGGAATTGTTTTGTAGAATTGAAGATTGTTGAGCGAAAAGGACTTATGGTTGTACGAACAAAGACTATGCGGGCTTGAGTATAAATAAGGACATTGGGGTAAATTAGTTCAACTTCAAGACTTGTTGTTGAGAGCATAAATTGAAATGTAGTCATTAAGAATAAGACCATAAGAAGATAAAATGCTGTTAATAAGATAAACTAGTTAATAGGTAGTTAATTTTTTAAAAATGGTTACACAAAAAATCACCACTTAAACTATGTTTGTTCCTGCTAAGGGCATTTAGAAGAAAACTAAGCAATTTACCAAATGAACAGTCTTGATATGGTCACGTAATAAGTGTGTTTATTTACTGAACACTCTTCTATTAGATACAATTAAAGTTTGTGAAGTACTCCTGCTTTGTCTCCAAAAGCAAATTTCCCATGAAGTATGCAATAGAAAGGAAAATAGTGTTATTTGTGTCACGAATGACACATTATTGCATACGCAAAGAGCTACATATCTGCAATAATTATTTAAAACTTATACTTATCTAATAATTTAGAAAACACTCTTTCAAGTCAACGAAATTGAGTTAGATCATTTTTTGACACATACATTTAGAAAATACGGACGACCTAAATTTACATTTTGTTTTTAAATTTTCTATAATCTCATTTATTTAAAAGCTTTTTAAAAACAAACTTAATTCAATGGATACACATTTTTAATAATGTGAGAGGTTTGGCCACACTGTTATTGGCAAGCAGCTGATCATAACGGTTCTATGGTGTAATGGTTAGCACTCTGGACTTTGAATCCAGCGATCCGAGTTCAAATCTCGGTAGAACCTTCATAGTTTATTTTTTCGAATATAATTAAAAGTTAGACATACTGGAGAAAGCACTGATAAAATTTAATGTTTAAGAAAGTAGTCGAAAGCTCTTCGCTGATGAAAATATGAATTGTTTTTGAATTTTGGTGACTGATTTGGAAGCCCTTAAGCCGTCGACTTACACCCGCAGTTCTAGTAAAAAAACTTAATAATGTTGATTAATGATAAAATAATTAACAATTTTAACACTGCCTCCGTTTGAAAGCCATTTTAAAAGGTTTTAACAAATGTGGAAACTATGAATACCAAAAGATTCACTTAAAACAACATTTTCATTACCAGAATTAAAGAAATTTCAAAACAAAAAAAGAATTAAACTTAAACTTAAACTTAAACTTAAACTTAAACTTAAACTTAAACTTAAACTTAAACTTAAACTTAAACTTAAACTTAAACTTAAACTTAAACTTAAACTTAAACTTAAACTTAAACTTAAACTTAAACTTAAACTTAAACTTAAACTTAAACTTAAACTTAAACTTAAACTTAAACTTAAACTTAAACTTAAACTTAAACTTAAACTTAAACTTAAACTTAAACTTAAACTTAAACTTAAACTTAAACTTAAACTTAAACTTAAACTTAAACTTAAACTTAAACTTAAACTTAAACTTAAACTTAAACTTAAACTTAAACTTAAACTTAAACTTAAACTTAAACTTAAACTTAAACTTAAACTTAAACTTAAACTTAAACTTAAACTTAAACTTAAACTTAAACTTAAACTTAAACTTAAACTTAAACTTAAACTTAAACTTAAACTTAAACTTAAACTTAAACTTAAACTTAAACTTAAACTTAAACTTAAACTTAAACTTAAACTTAAACTTAAACTTAAACTTAAACTTAAACTTAAACTTAAACTTAAACTTAAACTTAAACTTAAATCTGGACCTTCCTTTTAAGGGAAAATAAAACAGAATTTAATATAAAGAATTTTCGTCTGACGCAATTTCCCCGAATATTATTACCGTTATCATTTTCAGTCTGTTTACTTGTAGATTAGAATCGATGCTAGAAGACAAATCTCTTTTCACTTAAATTCTCGTGAGATTAAAAGTTTTAATATTAAATTAATAGATATCAATCTTTCGTTGGGCTTTTTAATTCGTCATAAATTTCAAAAAAAGTGTCAGTTTTGCTGATCAATACTAATGTAGATATATATTCTTGAAATTTGTGTTTAAATCTCAGTTCTAGAATTTTCAAAGAAAATTAATTTCACAAAGTTAGATTTCTTCAATGTATTAAGAAATTAAAAGTGTTTGTATTTAAAGACTTGCTTTCTTCATACTATGCGTACGAAATAAGGTGCACGATTGGTGCGCACAAACATGCCCCTGTTTCCAAAAGCTTTATATACAAAATAGCACCTTTTAATAAAATGACTCTGTCTTCAAAAATTAGAATGCTTTTAAATTAATCAAAAGACCTTAATTTTTTAAATTAAATTTATGTATAAAATTTTGATTTTTTTCTTATTAACACTTACGACTTTGTTTCAGTAGTATTTACATTGGGGTTATTTATTGAATGGAAATGGGAGAAATGGCCACAATGACTTGGAATTTTTTATCAAGTAAGTATTCTTTTATTGAATATTTCTCAGTCCTTTTCGCAGAAATGTGTCTAAATCTCATTAATACAGGTCTTCGTATTATCACTTGAAAATAATGCTAGAACACTCCCTAGACAATCTTAAGGTTGCAATTCGAAAATTATACATTACGCCATGTCATAAAGTTTTTGGACACTTTACCGACAAAATTGAAAATAGAAAACTAACATAACGGCTTGAATACACTAAGGTATGTAACGGGTGTTTTTATTAGACGTGTGGTTTTTAATCTGTTAAGACTTCTTTTGCTGTTGGTTTTTTTTAGACTGTGGTCACTTGGTTTATGCTCAGTGTGGTTTGCCAACGTTTTCAAAACGGAAAAATTTGCATACGAATTGTACAATTTAGAGAAGGAAACTTTTTATGAGCGCATTACTTCGCGTTGTGGGACCGGCTGTAGCGTGGCCTCGAAGATTGTTCATTCGGCTGGAATTTATTAGAGCCAGCCACTAACCCGAAGTTAGTTTTGAGCCATAATGGCGAAACTTTATCAATATTTATTGCTAAACTTAATTCTTCTTGGCCATAACATTAAATTATATCCGTTTTATTTCTTCTTAAAAACCAAACGTCTAAGAAAATACACTTCATTAAAAAAAATTATTTCACATTTATGAAGAAGCATTTTCAAACTTTTTTGAAATAGTTTCTGTTTGGTCTTTTTCCCGTTTCCATAAAGGAAAAAAAGTAAGAGTTCCATTAAAACATGTGCCACACAAATTTTACAAACGTTTTCGCTAGACATTCAAGAACATTTGTCATTCAATTTTTGGAAACTCATGACATGACCAATGCAATCCGAAGAAACCTGCACTGAAAAAGACCAGTTCTGCTGATGATGGATAACGATTTATACAAAAAAGAATCCATTAATAAAGTCTGGTGAAATTCTGGATTAAGACCATAAAATGGAGTACCATAATTCAGCAGCACAATTCGTAGTAGACTAAATGAAGCTAATGATCTGTTACATAGCTCAGCACGAAAGCCTGATTAAAAAAAAATCAACTAGGCTACCGTTCGGTAGAGAGTTTTAAATTGCTATTGTAAAAAAACCACCCACGCAATTTTCTTAAGACCTCTTTGTGCATCTTTCTGCACTATTATCTGTATAACAACATTTATTTAAAGTCGATATCTCTACTGGTTCTTTAGCTATGGACAACGTCGTAATGAACGTACGGATTTTAAAAATAAAAAAAAAACTGGAAACAAATATTTGTCACTTACTTACTTAAGATGGCGCTACAGTCCTGTGCGAACTAGGGCCTCACCCAACAAACTTCTCCTTCTAGGTCGGTCCCTAGCTAGATGTCTCCAGTTTCACGCTCCAAGTTCGGTAAGGTCACTTTTCACTTGTGTGCGCCACCTGATCCGCTGTCTTAATCTACTGCGCTGTCCTGTGGGTGTGGATTCGAAGACTTTCCGGGCCGGAGCATTGGTTTCCATGCGCTCTACGTGACCCAGCCATCTTTGTCGTTGGACTTTTACCCTTCTGGCTAAGTCTACGTCGTTGTAGGTACAGGCCATACAGCTTGTCGTTCCATATTCTTCTTCACTCCCCTTCGATGCATACGGGACCGTAGATCACACGAATAACTTTTCTCTCGAACCGACCTAAGGTGTTTTCATCCGCTTTTGTCATAGTCCATGCTTCTGCACTGTATAGCAGGACAGGGATGATAAGAGTCTTAAATAGTGACACTTTGGTCCCTCGAGAGAGGACTTTACCACTCAATTGCTTTCTTAGTCCAAAGAAACAGCGGTTAGCAAGAGTTACTCTTCGTTTGATCTCAGCGCTGTTTTTGTTTTCTGCGTTTACAGCAGAGCCTAGGTAGACGAAGTCCTTGACTGCCTCAAAATTACGTCTGTCTATGGTGACGTTTTGACTATGTCGGTGTTGTAGGTCCTTTCTTGACGACAGCATGTACTTTGTTTTGCCCTCATTAACCGTTAAACCCATTTTTGCCACCTCTGGATCAATACTCACAAAAGCCCCATTGACATCACGCTGAGTTCTTCCGATCATGTTAAAGTCATCAGCATATGCTAGTAATTGGACAGACTTTTGAAAGATAGTGCCCCTAGTATTGACGTGTGAGCTCTTCACTATTCTATCAAGTACGAGGTTAAGAAAATCGCATGACAGCGCATCACCTTGTCTAAAACCTTTTTTGACATCGAAAAGTTCTGTTAAGTTGTTTCCAACCTTTATGGAACAGCGTGAATTCTCCATGGTCATCATGACACTAGACATGGCTCTATACAGCTTATTCCTGTAGATTCTGTCATATGCGTCCTTGAAATCGATTAAAAGATAGTGGGTGTGGATTTGGTGTTCTTTGTTTTTTTCTAATGTCGTAATATGAATATTTGATCGACTGTGGACTTTCCTGGTCTAAATCCTCACTGATAAGGACCTATCAATTTGTTGACGATCAGCTTTAGACGTTCACATATTACGGCAAAGAAGATTTTGTAGGCGATGTTAAGTAGACTGATTCTTCTATAGTTGGTGCAGTTAAGAGGGTCTCCTTTTTTCAGGATCGGGCAAACAATTCTAAAATTCATCGGGAACGCTTTTTTCCAAACCTATTTTACAGATAAGATGGTGCATGCTCCTAACCAAATATTCTCCAGCTGCTTTGAAGGGCTCGGAATTCAAGCCATCTGCTTCAGGGGCTTTGTTAGACTTCAGATTAGATATGGCAATCTTTACTTCGTCTAAGTCGGGAGGACGGTATTGTTGGCTTTCGTCGTCTATGTTGAATGGATCATCCTGCCTGACAGCGGAATTCGGTTCGTCGTCGACGTTATACAGTCTGCAGAAGTCGTCCCTCCATATCCTCAGCATTGACTGCGGTTCCATTATGATGTTTCTACTTTCGTCTTGTTTATGTATCTGCGAATTTCCTTTTACCTGTTCATAAAACTTTCGAACTTCATGGCTGCTTTTAAACCTCTCAACATCTTCGAGGCACGCTTCTCATGACCTCTCTTTTTCCTTCTGAGAAGTCAGCGTTCCTCTCTCCTCTTCTGCTCATAGAGCTCATGAGCAGCTCTCGTCCTTGTATTCAGCGCCGTCCTTTTATGATTCTAGCCGTTCCACGTTGTACTTTCTACCAGCACCTCCCTGTTTTGCTTGGGTGTGGAAATCCGAAGTGCTACCTTGGCTACAACGAGGTAGGGATCCGAGTCGATGATAGCTGGGAAAATTCGTACGTGCATGACTGGAAGCGTGTCTATCGTCGATCGCAATATGGTCAATCTGGTTGACGGTAGATTGATCTGGAGAAGTCCAAGTTCCTTTGTGGATGTTGAGGTGTGGAAAACGTGTACTGGCTACCATGACGTTTCGCCCCGCAGCAAAATCTATGAGTCTGAATCCGTTGTCGGAAATGTTGTCGTGCAAGCTGTTCTTCCCGATTACCAAAGATGTCTCCAATTCCTAGCTTGGCATTAAAATCGCCAAGGCAATTTTAATATCGTAGCTAGGACACTGCTCATATGTTTTGTCTAAGAGCTCCAAGAACATATCTTTCGTGTTGTCGTCTTTCTCTTCTGTAGGTGCGTGTGCGCATATCAGGCTAATGTTGCCGAATTCAGCCTTGATGCGTATGGTCATGAGGCGCTCATCGATGCGCCTATAGCTCAAGACTTCTTGCCCAAGTCTGGCTTCAATGACGAAGCTGCATCCAAATAAGCACTGTTGGTTTTCTTTTTGCCCGGCCCATCCCATCGTATTTCCTGGATGGCGGTGATATCTGCTTTATAGCAGTCTAGGCCTTCCGCTAATTCTTCGGCCGCACGTGGTCTGTTAAGGGACCAAACATTCCACGTGCATATCCGAAGTTCGTTTTACTTAATTCTTTTGCGTAGGTTGTCAACAGTAAATCCGTCTGTATTCGAAGCTTGTTGGTGCTTCGCAACTATGAGGCTTTTACGTGGCCAGGAAGTCACCCCTACGGCACAACCATCAACCTGGAGGGCCAGATCCTTAGTATAACTCCTAGGACGGGGAGCCGGATACACCGCTCCTTACAGGCCTGATTTCCGAATATGACGAAGAAGTCCTATAAGGTGTTCAACTGTTCACTAAGTAGTTCAACCTTACTGGAACTATAGACGCCACCGTTAATTCCATCTAGGGAATTCCTCCGCTGCCGTCTGGAACTCTCTCGTTTGCCATCCCAAACAAATTTCCACTGGGGTTAGAACCCAATATCCAGTTGAGGTACTCTGCACCCGATGGGAGGTGAGAGTAGGAGTTGATAGGCAGAGGTGGGTTTTTGAGAAAAACCTGTGAACGCTTGTGTCCTCTTGAATGCATATGTCCACCATTTCAACATCCATTCTATAAATTATAAATGAAAAAAACTCCCTACGCTAATCGGCTTCAAACCATAGTTTTCTAGTTCGAACTCAATCGAGACAGACGAACGTAACCCGAAGACCCACTTTTTCGACGTTTCTACTGTCGTAATGTCATGTTCATGTCATCTTACGAATTTTTACATGCAATACTTTAATTTACTATTATGTGCGTCAAAAAAATAAGACGGAATTGAAGGCGAGTTTCAGGAATTTAAAAGCAACTTAATATCAAATTTACAATTCGTTATTCAATGTTTCTTTTTAAGAACCTGAATATTTGCTATTTTCCTTAGAAACAAGTTTAATGAAAATAATTTAAAGCATTACGAAAGTTTTCCCAAGTTATAAACTTTTTGAAAAATGTCGTTAAATTACTATCAAGTCTTTAGATGAAATCATTAACAAAAATAATCAAAATTATAATGGAAGTCAAATCCATTAACGCAATATGGTAGTTTCAAATTCAAGGGAATAGCCTCAAAAGATGATCTTATTCATCGTAGCAGTATTTTAACACAACTAAAAAGACAGGTTTTAGTTCTTCAGTTCTCAAAATCTTATATCTTTAAAAATGTCGACAATCACTTCTAAGTATTGAATATCTTTTTTGAAAATACACTACTGTTAAGTTATAGTGTAAAATGTAGGAGACTTTTCGTATTTTTATGTTTAGCAAAAGTTCTTCAAAAGGTAACAACTTTTTATCATCTTTTCTTGAGTAACATAACGAAGCGGTATATCTAACCTATCACATCATTTATGTCAAAGGATGCGCGACCATAAATCTTATTGTGGCATGCCACATTTCTAAAAACAATTTTTTAATGATTTCATAAATTTCAAAACGCTTTTATGTATACCAGCGGCATTAGAAGGCGGTATTTTTATTTTGTTCGTCTAAAAAAATATGGGTCCTAATTTTAGACAAGCTAATACAGTCCACCTAAAACCGCTTTATATAATTTCCATTAAATGTCACCTTCCGGTGTTAAACTTTTAGTTCAAATGATGAAACGAAAAATAAACAAACTCAATTAAAAAAAAAAGGAAAAAGAACCGAAAGGTCGGCGGCGGCAGCGTTAGCGGCGTTTTCCTCCCCAAAATATTACGACTAAAAAATAATAAAGAGATAAATAGCAACGCGAGACCAATTCCAAAAGTGTCGCTTCCATTAACCACACAATTTATTGCTTTTCTCTTAATAGTCCAGGATGAGCGAGGAACATCTTAATAATATGCAGAGGCACACTAAACGCTTCTGTTGATGATGATCACGTCATCATCTCCATTATCCAATTTCCAATTCACTAAAGTTGAAGATGACGACGAGCGGGGATGGCAGAAGCATCCTATAGGTTGGTACTATAACTTGGTACACTCCACCGCACGAATCCCAGATGGGCTCCGAATTCGAAGACGAAGATGCACTTGAGAATGCATTAGGGACGAGGTCGTAGAGCACCGGCAAATCCATATAAATAAAAATCTCATCCTCGGGAAAGTCAATAAATTAAGTGGCAAACACAGCAAAGTGATTTCCTCCTTCGTCATTGCTCTTGCGAGTCAAAGTGGCGGCAGCAGCGTTGCCGTTGGAAGCGGCAACTGTGCTCCTCTCACAAGAAGATATAATTCTTCCGACAAAATCGCTCGGCTCTTCAAGTAGAACTAATAGAACTATTAAGATCCTATTAAATGATGGCGATGGAGATGCCGATGGCAAGGGGACCACCTCACTTCCCCCAGCTGTTAAATAGTGCATCACGCGGATTATTAATTGCCTCTATTTTGCTTGATCTGTCGGAGAAGTTTCAGTAAGGGATATAAGAGGGAAGGGGTGTCAGTGTCAAGTCTCGATAATGCTTCTTCATCGTCGACGACGCTCGACGACTGAACATTCTCCAGTGTGGCCCTTCAAAACGAATTTACTGTTCGCTAAAGCGCCATTTGAGCTCAGGTCCATGAATCTTCTGTTCGAGAAGTTCTTCTCGGTCTCGACCGAGCCATCACTTTACTGATGCTCAAGAACGAATAGCAAATGTTTGGGTATGTTTTACAAACATGTCAATTCCCCCTTCCCCGTGTTTTCTTTGACTTTTTGGGGGGACTGTGATGAAAAGAGATGTTTTTGTTGTTTTTGTGACAGTTCAGTTCGGCTATGTGTCAATTTTGGTCGTTTGCTGGAATAAGATTTTATTTTTCGTATGCGCTGCGCTTTCATGGAGGATAATTAATGAGTTGCACTTAATTTCGAGGCGTGCGGTATTTCGTATAGTAATTAAGGCAATATCATATTTTATGCTGCACAACATGAAAACGATTTGATTAATTTAACACAATGTTTTTGTGGTCGTAGTTTTGTTGCATTTTGTGGAGATAATTTATCGATTATTGTTCATAAGTCATAATTTTGTAGTATATTAACTTCAGGAAAAACATTTATTAAAAGATATTATTAAAATTAAATTTGGTAACTGAATTCTTAATATAATTTTAGAAATAAAAAAAACTATGAATTATTTGTGCTTCGGGTTTGGTTTTTTCAACAGGGACGGTACAAAATTAGAGCGACGAGGTCGGCAAAGGACGCCATATTTCTTGCCGATCTTTTTAAATTTCTCTTGGTTTGCAACTTCGTGATGGAAATTTACCTATACGAGCCAACAAGGAGTTGAAATTATTAAAATTTACTACCGAAATTCGGAGTCAGTGTTAAGACGTTAAGACCCTTACGTCCAATTTATGGTCGTCGTCATCGTTCTAGCAGATCAACGATTAACAATTGAGCGTCTAGAAGAACAATTTGAATCCACAGGCACAGTAGAAAATGTTCCCGTGCCAGTGAGAAAAAGATTTGCCCGGAGTGTCGGGAATATTGCTGCCGCTGAGGCTTCAGCTGCAGAAAGCCTAAATGTGTTTCTCACACATCGTTCTCTGTGACGTTGCTCGTCGTTGTGATGAAGCCGCTTGACCACCAGAAGTATCGTATTTTGATGAACTGGGCTGAGCAACAATTTTAAAATGATTCGGATTTTCATCTTCAGCGATGAGACTCATTTCCGACCGAATGGCTTTTGTCAATAAACAGAATATGCGGTATTGGTCAGGCAGCAATCCACACATACTCCATGAGTCATCATTGCATCCTGAAAAAATTACGGTTTGGTGTGGTTTATGGGCTGGTGGTGTCACTGGGCCGTGCTTCTTCTGTGATGATCAAGACCGCCACGTTACTGTGAATAGGGATCGCTTCCGTTCAATGAAAACCGAATATTTTTGGCCCCAATTGGTTTATTTGGAGTTGGAGGACCTATGGTCCCAACAGGATAGCCCCACAAGCCAGACAGCGAATGTCACAATCAATTTATTGGAAATCAAGTTTGGAGAACGTGTTATTTCATGGAATGTTCCAGTCGATTGGCCGCCTAGGTCTTGCAATTTGACGCCACCGTTAGACTATTTTCTGTGGGCCTACGTCAAGCCTATGGTCTGTGCCAACAAGCCAGCGACGATAAATGAACTTCTAACGAATATCGAACGTGAAATTGCAGCAATATCAGCCGATTTATGCTTGAAAACTGTGGAAAATTGGGTTCAGCGGCTGAACTTCTGCAAGATTTCCCCTGGTGGCCATACAAAAGAATTAGAATTTAATACATAATGGCATAGAACGTACTTTCACAGGAACGCAAAATTTCAATAATATCCAAAACCGTTTTTGTTTAATTTAAAAAGAAATGTTGTAAATTTTGTCAATACGATTGACTTAGAAACATGTGTTTTTGGCTAGTAGGTAATAGGTAATTGGTTTAAAAGTAGTGAAAGTTCTAAGCTATTAAGTATTTTAGAGAAAACCCTCTACTAAAATAATTTGAAAACACATGTTTATTTACAGGATAGATTTCAACCTCAGTGGAAAGTTTTTGGGAGTATCAAACGAGAAAAGGCACAGGTGTTGCTTTCATTAAGGCACTTTTCCATATTCAGACGTCAGCGAAGGAATTCCAGAGATGAAATCAATTTTGGCGTCTACAGGTCCAGTTAGTTTGAACTACTTAGTAAATACCTTACAGGGTTTTTTTCGACGGAGCCAAGACCTATAAGGAGCGGTTTATCTAGCTCCCCATCCTTAAACTGTAATAAGGATCTAGAGTTTTTAGACAAGGTGATTTGCCGCAATGCGATTTCTTCATCTTGGTTCAGGAAAAAATTTTGCAAAGATGAATCGTCAATAGTAGAAGCACAATCTTCTAAAGGTCTGTCGAATCACTGGGATACACCGATGAAATTGACAGAATTGGAAGGTCAAAGCGTAATGTCAGTGGTGCATTTGTGAGCATTGCAACGGAAGCAGAGAAGATGGGTTGGTGTTCAATGATGGCAAGAACAAATCAAGTCAAGTTGTTTGCTGTCATCAACAAAATTATTGAACTACTGTCCTAGGACAAAACGTCATCATGGACAGCTTTAACTGTGAGGTAGTTACATAAGGGATTTCTCTATACCGCTATAAATGCTGACATTCAAAAATTACTCTTTCTTTGGAATTAAAAGACAATTGAGTTCTAAAGTCTTCCTTTTAGCACCTTAAGTTAAGACACTCATCATCTCATTTATACACTGAGAATTAGACCTTGTCAAAGAAAAGTAATTTTTGGTCCCGTCTGCATACTCGTAGATGGAGAGTGGATGCAAAATCATTATTTATGATGAGATACATTAATCATCTCAGCCGCTAATAATAAACAAAACTGCAGTATCACTCCACACCAAAACCTCCACGTTGCTTTCAAGAAGCCAACATTGCATCCACAGAGAATGACAGTTTGATGCGAATTGTGATGCAGTAGAATCATTTTGAATAATTTTTTAATTAGGTTGTAACAATATTTCGGTCAACTGGGGGCATTACAGAGCCATATTACCGGATTTGAAATTGAAGACTAGGATCAAAACGACCTCTAGAGATGGAGCACTATGCCCCAATCAATCTTCTAAGCTAGAAATTCCCTTCTTGGTGGTGAAGGACCGATGTATAACAATATCATCCAAGCAATCTGTGGGCCTTTATTTGAATATTTAAGTGGCTTAATAAGGGACTGACCAAATTACAGTTTTCCAAATAGCAGGATATTCAGGGTATAGAGTCTTTTACGTCTTTTACAAACAAATTGTTGCTCACCCCAAGGCTACGGGCATCTTCGTCTACGAAATCTTTCCAACGTATGCATGGTCTGCCAAGCTTCGCGTACTTTAAAGTATACTACAAAGGACTTTCCGAGCTCTTACGAGCTCACTGGAGTCTAAGAACTCCTTCTTGAATGCGTCTAAGAGGTCGGATTGCCTTTTATTAAGGTCGGAGGGCGATTTACTAAGCTCTCCAAAGCTTATCGACCCATATGTACTGGCAGAACCATCGTCAAGTTGTTGTCTTCGTAACCGTAACCGTCTGCGTATGTCTTCTTCACTAATCTGCACTAATTCAAATTGCACTTCTTCGCAGTCGACACCACAATGTAGTTTGTTTTTCCTTTACTTTTGTGCAGCCCAGATTTGGTGCCCCTGCTTAATCTGCGGAGGAAGGAATTGTGTACGGCTTGTTTGGTTTTCCCCATGATGTCAATATCGTGTGCAAGTATCTAGCTGGACTTGGTAACTATGGTCCCTCTTGTTGACAAGCAATTGCTTTTGTTTGGTTGAAGAGGATAGCTGCTTAGTGTGAAAAATCTGATAAGTTGTTGATTTGCCCGACATATAATTGCTTTTTGCAAGTCTTCTAGCATTTCTTTATGTTCCCATACGCGTACCATTATGTCGTTATTTTTGCTCGTTGTAAAGCTGGCGTCCTATATTAGAACAGTTCGGCTCTTATGCCACTAGCTTCCGGGACTTTATTTTGATTGAGATTGTTCAAAGTAGACTTCCAATCGCTTCAGTAGGTCTGTAGGATCGGAAATCAGATTTCCTTCTCAGTCTTTTCAATACGTAGTGTATACTGCGTCACGTTCCCGACAAACTGCTTGATTTGTATTAAAATCTTCAAAACTGACTTTTACATAACTTAGGCAGGCATTGAGGGTCCTTGCTCATAGTGAGTCACTTTTTTTATCAGGGAATTTCTTTGTAGGTCCGTGAACGTTTGTAAGGCTGATGTTCTGAATTTTTTTCTAGTGGAATTCGTACAAAGTACTTTGTTATATATCACCGATATTTAACAAATTTGTATCCCCATCAGTCTTGAACCTTATATTTCAATGTCTGTCATCGTAAGTTATATACCGCCAAAAAGTACTATTGAGCTTGATATTTTTATTATTGGTGATTTTAACTTCATTGCTATTAATGGTCATATTTCATAAGTGAAAATATGCTTATTCCATAAATAATAAACAATGATTAAACAAAAATGACTTTGAACTTATTTCAAATTAATTGTATTGTTTATAATTAAGATAAAATTCTTGACTAAGTTCTAAATTCACAAGAAGAATTGAAAGTGTCAATCTCTTGATAATGTTTCCCATAAGAACGGTCTAAAAAGTTTGTAACAGAAGAAAATGCTTCTACATTGCTTTTATTTTTGGAACAGTGTTTTTTGAACGAGTTTTCAAAATAAAAACGAAATTTCTTATTTTCTTGTTTTTCCATCCACCTAATTAAAATCTCAAATCAAGAGAAATATAAATAAGATAGTTAAATCGAATGTTTCGAAATTCAATTATTAATTATTTATAATTTATGTAAAAGAATTGTTAGTTCAGGTTCTACCGAGATTTGAACTCGGATCGCTGGATTCAAAGTCCAGAGTGCTAACCATTACACCATAGAACCGTTGTGATCATATTTTTAAAGCTTAAAAGTCGATTTTAAAGTTTAGCGGTGACATGCAATTATTCAAAAGTTAAGTATTCATAAGGCTAAGGCAATATTTAAAAATATACAAATAAAACATTTGAGTAAACAATTAAGTGCTTGACAAATATCGGCTTGGTTTTTATTCAAATCAAGCTTGTCTACGAACAATATACATATATATTTGTGTTTATTCAAAAAACTCTTTTACTTTATAATCATGTTTTGAATTCGGTACAAAAATAGAGATTAAGATAAAATTTAAGATAATCGTCTCATTAGTTATGGAGTTACGTTCTAAGAGCTTAATTTTTGAATTTCAACGCTCGTATGCAAAAGTAAAACATACTTAATGAATAGATAAATATTCTGTGCTTCCATAAATTTGTCTAAGAGCTTTAACTTTAATTTTCCAAAATTTAATTTTCCGTGGAAAAACTTCTTTTACACTTTTTTTTTGTTAACTGTCTTCAAAAGCAATCTTGTGATGAGTCATAACTTCACTTCAACTTTTTGCAGTGATTTAAATCCACAATCTTTATTTCTTACCAATAACGAAAATTTCGTGCAAAATTTTTCAACTTCAAGCAATCACCATACCAGCTTCGGTATGCCAAATGCAATCGCGTGCAGTAATTGGCCTCTGAGTTCGTGAAAATGCATTCACGCCGAGGAAAAAATAAAGAAAACTGAAAAATAAGAAAACTGCAAGCTAAACCGAACTTCTGTGACAAATCAAGAAATTATCAGACAATCCTATCGTGAATGTCTCGCTTAACATGCGCTAATATGTAATTTATTTCAAAACAATTTTATTCAACTGACAGAACGGCTACAACTGCAACTGTCTCGAGTTTCTGTTTTTGTAATGTATAACGAATGCAGATCGACAGTAAATGATGACGACGGAGTAGGAGACGGAGACGTAGAAGACCGACGAACAAAACGCACGGTCACCTCACCACATTAATAATAATGCTAAATAAGTTCGCGTTTCCGTAAAAATCATTCATAAAATTAGCATAAACTTTATCTGGAGGGAATAATGAAATTGGATTATTAGCAATAAGAGACACCTTCTTTCACGCAAAGTGTTGATGATCTTGCATAATTTTGATTTAATTGCTAATTATGGAATTTGTATTATAAATTATAAGGTGCTGATATTAAATGTTTGTAGAGTTAAAAAAGTTGAATTATGTTTTTTCTTTTAATTGCAGTGAAGTCAGTAGAAAGTCAATAACTATTGGTTTTTATAAATTGTTTAAGGTAAGGAATTGTGATAATTTAAGTATGTGTATTTCAAAGGTGTTTAAAGTTTTTAAACATACACTGAAATTAATAAAAGTAAGAAAATCAAATATGAGCAAAGCTTAAATTATCAAAACTTCATACATTAATTTTGAAAGAATTTAAAGTGAGTTTATACAAATAGCTTGTATAAAATTCCATTTATTTGAGCGACAAAAATTCCCTTGAAAACAGGCGATAAAGCACGTTGGTGAACCAACGAGATTATAAGCATAAGAAAAGAAACAAGCAGACTTTTCATTGTGGCCAAGTCCACTAGTCTAGACTGTGACTAAGACGTTTTCAAGTCATGTCAAAAAAAATTGAAAGCAGAAACTCAGCAAGCCAAACGCAGGTTTAGGAGAAATTTCTGTAAAAGAAAAGAATGGACTAATAAGTCAGGCAGATTTAGGGAAATTCTTGCCAAAGAACCACCACAAATTGGGTCACTAAAAAATAAATAGTGGACAATGGAGAAAATTCTGTCACAATGGCAAAGAACTCATGCCAAACACTGACTCGGAAAACGTAGTATGTATCAACGGAAAGGATAAAATGGGCTATTAACTTCTTTTCACTCTTTTAATCGTCAGGCCGTGACAGCATCTTTCCTATTATGCTACTATCGTTATCCAACACCCTAGAAAACTTATTCCTAAAAGCCTAAAATAGAGATATGTTGTGGCGTGAGGTAAGAGTAGTTTTTATTGCTTATGCTTATTAATATAGATCCATAAGTCTGTCATCTTTTATTCTTTAAGCTTTAGAGAGATTTTCAAATCCGAAGCAATCTCAGACTTAAAGCCCTATATGCATACAATTCTACATAGTATACCTGCTTCAAAGGAAAATGCTTGGAAACAGCCTTAGTTTGCATTATGAGAACCTTTAACAACGCGCAAAATAGGGCAGTCAAAAAAGTGACTACTCCATTTGTAGGATTGGAAGCAATACTCAGTCTCTTACCCTGGACCTATGTGTATAAAAAAAACCGCTGGAAAAATTAGTACAAATATTTTACAGGAATACTTGGGGAACAATGTGAGCATAGTCACCATGTCTAAACTTTAACAAACTTCACAATTATCTTCACTAATGTAATCAAAGCTTTTAAATTTCTGTCGCCAAGAAGTAACGGTACAACCATGAGGAAGAGCAAGAGCACAGCCATTCAGATGTTTGTGTTTGGGAAAAGTGCAGGAAAAAAAGTGATGGTGGCCTTAGATAGACGGTTTTTTAAAGCTTTTTTAAAAAAATTTGTACACGAGTTTCCTGCTTAGTTTCTTCTATTGCGGAGTAAAATACGCATCTACCTGTCTATTGAAATAGGCAACATTTAAAAATTCTTTAGAAAGTTGTGTTGGCTTGTCACACAAAGGCGCCAGTCATAGCTTCCTTTGTAATCGATCCGGAAAATGTTTAAATCGATATTTGACAGTGTTTCCCTTTGATTAGAAATGTTAATTATATACTGATATCGGAAACCTAGCACTTCAAAAGCCGCATCTGTGATGGCTGCAAGGCAATGTTGCCACTGGTTTTCAATGCTTAATGCAGGCGGCATAGGACTCCTTAAGAGGTTATTAGAGACTCGATCGGAAAAGTCTCTTGTGATTGTAGTCGTCTAACGTCGAATCTTCTCACAGTACTTCCTTGTTTTGGTTTGGATCGGGATATGCGTAGCCGTACCTTGGCAACAACGAGGTAGAGGTCCGAGTCAATGTTGGCCCCTCGAAAAAATTGGACATTCTGTATACTGGAGAAGTGTCGTGCGTCGATCGCTATGTGGTCAATCTGGTTGACGGTTGATTGATCTGGAGATTTCCATATCCTCTTGTGGATATTGAGATATGTGAACTGCGTATTAGCTACCAGAACGTCTCGCCCCGCAGCGAAGTCGATCAGTCTGAATCCGTTGTCGGCGGTGGTGTCGTGCAGGCTGTATTTCCAGATTATTTCACCAAAGATGTCTTCTCTTTACATTTGGTGTCTTCATCTTTCTCCTCTGTTGAAGCATGCGCGCATATTAGGCTTATGTTGGCGAATTTAGCCTTGATGCGGATTGTCGTGATGCACTCGCTCACACTGTTGAAACTCAAGACTTTTTGCTTGAGTGTAGTTCCAACAAAAAATCCACCCCCAAATAGACGCTGTCTTTGTTCTCGGTAGCAGTCGCCGTAGTATACATCGCAGTCTTTTAGTTTGCGTTTGCTCGGTCCATCCCATCGCATTACTTGGATGGCGGTAATATCTGCCTTGCAGCAGTTTAGGGCTTCCGCTAATTGTTCGGCTGCACATGGTCTGTTAAGGGACCTAACATTCCACGTACAGATCCTAAGTTCGTTGTCCTTATTTTGTTTGTGTGGGTTGTCAACAGTGAATCCGTCAGTATCCAAAGCTTGTCCCCCAACCTGGAGGGTCAGATACTTCGTATAACTCCAAGGAATGGGGAGCCGGATAAACCGCTCCTTACAGGCCTGGGCTCCGAATATGACGAAGAAGTCCTATAAGGTGTTTACTAAGTAGTTCAACCTTATTGGAACTGTAGACGCCACCGTTGATTCCATCTCGAGAATTCGTCCGCTGCCGTCTGGATAAGGAGAGGTGCCTTAGTGGAAACACCTCTTCCTCCTCTCTCGTTTGCTGCCGCTAACAACTTTCCACGGGGGTTAGAACCCAATCTCCAGTTGAGGTACTAGGCACCCGATGTTCACCGCGGGGAGGTGAGAGTAGGAGTTGATAGACAGAGGTGAGGTGGGTTTTTGAGAAAAACCTGTGGACGCTTTTGTCCTCTTGAATCCACATGTCTACCATTTGAACATCTCTTCTCTTTTTTATATAAATTAATTTTGTGGAAAGAATGTATCCAAAAATAAAATCAGTAAAGGTTAGTATTTTGATTATATGAATTCATGTTAGTTTTATATTTATTTTATTTTTCAAATGAAAAACAAGTGTTTTAGTGTCTGTATCAAAAATGATACTTGTTGCAGTAAGGACTTGTTTTGAACTAGATGTTTTTAAGCAAAATTGTGAATGTTTTCTTTTTTAAGAAGGGCACGAAAAATACTTTTGGATAGTGATTGGGATATCGTCAATTATTTGAGGAAATTAGAAAATGGGTATTTGTCAGAGGATGACGATGACCTAGATGAAGATGATATTGGAGCTGGTAGCGCTCCTCGAAAATGAAGTTGCTAATGAAAGTGACCATGAACTTTAATGTGCAAATGAGGAGGCTGCCCCTGAAAACCAAGAGCATATTGTTCCGTTGGTTTAAGACTTAGACGTAAACAATAAATCAGGTCCAAGTAGCTCTCGTCGATCTGTGCCTAAGCCCAATAGCATTCAACGGCTTATTTGGAAAAAAAATCGCTTGTGTATGATGAAGAAAAAATAAAATTTCACGGATGCAACGACTTCCCATCACAGATAATGGAACTCGAAACTCCGTTTCATTTTTTTTCTTATTTTTTTACTTCTGATTTTATCGATGAAATAGCCACATAAACAAATATATTTTCGGTTCAGAAGCAACCTGAATACCTGATCGCTTCGAATGCGTGACAGCTTGTGAATTGCGCAAGTTCATGGTTTTTGATTTTCATGTCAGTCTATCATTATCCAAGTTTTCGTTCATATTGGAGTAATAAACATGGATTTCAGGGCATAAAATAAACTATGACAGTGAATCGATTTGAAAAAATAAGGAGAATTCTGCATTTCAACGACAACGACAAACACACCATGGACCAGAGACTCTCTATTGATGAGCAAATGTGTGCAACAAAAATGGGTCATTTCATGAAACAATATTTGCCCTTGAAACCGCATAAATGGGGATTCAAACTGTGTTTGCTATGTTCATTGACGGGATATGCCTATAAGTTCATCATCTATTCCGGAAAATACAATTAACCCATGTTGAAAAATGAGATGGACGTTGGAGCGGTTGGAAATGTTGTGATAAAATTTTCTCGGGCAATTGAACGAAGAGTCAATTACATTGTTTATTTTGACAATTTCTACAGCTCCCTGCCACTTATACATTACATGCGGCTAGGAAAGGAATTTTATGTCTGGGGACTGTGCAAAGAAACCACCTCGGAAAAATTGTAAGCTGCCGACGAAGCAAGGCAAAATCGGTATCAAGAGGATCGTACGAAGATTACGTCACAAATTACGAAGGTATCGAGATATCTACCGTCGGATGGAAGGATAACAAACAAGTAACTTTTTTGTCAACGTATGTTGATGCAGATCCTGTTTCAAGCATAGAAAGGTACGACAAGACTGAAAAGAGTAGAAAGGGAAAGGACAGAAAGAAATTTTTAATCTTGTAGATTTTAGAAGCGAACTTGCCGATACGCTTTGTAAATATAAGGCACACAATCAGCCAACAATATATATATAAAACATTTATGCAAAGAATAGGTAAGTAATAAAGTTGGTAATATAGACGCAGACACATTAAAAGACGATGAAAATGTTATTATTATGAAATATTGCCACAATCCCACTTTAACTTACTTCAATGGATATTATAATCATCCATCAGCATCCAATGTTTCATTTAGTCAAACCCAAAGTCGAAGACGAAAGCTGAAAAGCTGAAAGCCAAAAGCCAAAAGCCGACCTCCTTATTTGCACCTCTAGTTGGTATAACAAATCTCTTCATTTCATCCATTGATCGCATTAAATTAATCACACCACAGTCATCGCATTAGCAATTCAGGGAAGCATCTCAAAAGAACGTCCATAAGATAGTAGATAATGTGGAACATTTAATGAGGTGTGTGCACCGCAGGGGCACATTGTGTTCGAAGCTTAAATAAAGAAAATTACAGTTCAACTTCAGCTCCAGAGACAGAAGAAATCTTTATAAGAACATACTCGTAAGGTTGCTACTTGCCACTTGCCACTTGCCAGTGCCATTCCGATTCCATTGCCATTCACGTCCTTTGCTGAATGTGAATGTTGATGTTGATGCCACATCTGTATCTCACTTCGAAAAGAGATAAGCCAGCCAGCAGAGCAGTAGCAGTAGCACTTGCAACCGAAAAAATATATAAATCACCAATGTCAGCCGGGTTAACATTAACGGACTCATTAGCGGCGTAAATTCAATTCCCGGTCCGAGTCGGATGCAATGGCGGATTGGTGGCGCGGCGCGGCGCCGCCGCCGCTATACTATAGCAGCCTGGCTTGCTTAACTGTGGCTGCATCCACCATCGATTCAAGTGTTTAATTATTGATGTCACGAAAACAAATAATTAACCACAATAAATACGGTGGCGTGTCGGTCGTTTGGTCCGTGTCAATGGCTGCAGTATGGCTGGCTGGCGCGTCGGGCCATCGGAGAGGTGCTGTCGGAGGGTGCACGGGCCTATGAGCACGCATTTGCAATTTGAATTTGCTCCACTACAAAGTCGGTTGGACGGATTATATGTTGTGGACACCTTAATACAGATCTGATACAAAAAAAAGAAAAAGAATGAGCGCCCAACCTAGATTCAAACATACAAATAAGAAAGAAAAAGTTTGAGAACCGTAGTAGGTAGGTACCCTTACTTTATCTGAATTCATAAAACGCAAGATTAATTGGCGAATGAGCACCAGTGTTGTCACTTTCATAAAAGTTTCCTAGATACTGTAGACCAAAATTAATCTTTTTTATTAACTTAACTATAAATATTTGCCATTTAAGAACATACATTTCAATACTGTTTTTTTTAACCTCAATTATTAGTTTAGGATCAAAAAAAAAAAAATCAAATGGGGTGGCGCAACAGTCCGTTGTGAACCAGGGCCTAGTGACTTACAACTCTCAACCATTCCTGTGTGCGAGTACTGTTGTCAGGAATGGAAGGGACCTACAATTTTTAGGCCGAATCCGAACGGCTAGTTTGAGAAAGCACTTTTTCATGACAACAATTACTCTTGAAGGATTTGTCAATTCCTCGCAAGAGGCAGTACCCGCGAACATTTTTTTTTTTTTTTTTAATTAAGGTGGCACAGGCAGGGATTGAACCCAAGACCCCTTGCATGACAGTCCAACGCACTAACCATCATGCCACGGGTACTGTTTAGGATCACTTGATCAAAAAATAAGCAGGGATGCGTTCTACAATGATAACTTCCCATCCGTGCCAGTCTGTCGATTTGTCTAAAAGTTCAACAAAATAGTAATCAAACATTTTAGTCAATATCACTATAAGTTCTCATAACTCTTTAGTGTAAACCCATTTTCGTGTTTCGTAAAAAATGTTGTCAATTTTTCTCTTAAAAAAATACCTAAAATTCCGGAAAAATATTTTGCTTATGATAAAATAAGTTTAGTTTTGAAACCAAAATATATTGATATCTATTTTTGTTGCCGAAGTATTTGGTCGAAAAATAATTTTTACGAACTTTAGTATAATCTTTTTAAATGTTTTTATTTTTTTTAACCAAATATCGATTTCATTTTTCTAGGAAATATTCTTAATAGAATGAAACAATTTAGAAGTCAATACCTTCATACATTCTGGATATTCGAATTTGAACACCAGTTTTTGCTTAGAGGCATGTTACCTTTTCTTAAAATTGAAAACAATATTTTTTATAAGATTCATTTTTTTGATTTTCGAAAATCAATTTTTGAAAACTTTAAGCAGTATTTGAGGTTTTTGTGTTTTGTTTAAAAAACTTCTATGTTTCTAAAAATTTTACCAGATTTCAAAAACGTTATTTTTTTAAGAGACAAATATTTTGTTTCAGTTTTTTTTATTTTATAAAAAACATTGACCGAATTTACAAAATTATTATTAAAATTAATATTTGGCGTCCAACAAATTCGACCCTTTTTAAAAAATGCTACAAAAAAAAACCAAGCACTCAATTTAATCGACGAGAAAAGGGTTCGAAGGGTCTTAAAACCTTTTATTTAGATTTTAGCGACTTTAAAACAATAAAAAATGTCAACATTTTCAATTCAACAAATCAGACCTGAATGTCAGAACTTTCTATAGAAAATCATTGTAATATTGGAATTTAAGTCGAAATTAAAGTTTTTTGTTAAAATTAATTAAATTTTAACCTGGGCCGTCGTATTGCTCTCAACGAACTATTCCTGTCCTTGACTTATATCAATGATGAATTTGTGTTAAAATGTTTAATAACTATTGAAAGAAATTAGATATTATGGAGTTTGACGTTTGTTTCAACCTTAAACTTTACTGACAAAAATAATTTATAATTATTTCGAGTTTACAAGTTTTAAATAATGATCAATTTCCTTGAATACTACAAGACATTTTTAGGGAGGAAATAATTGTTGGCAATAAATGGAAAGCTGGATACAGGGTCTTTCATAAAGTGCATCATTGCATTTAAATAAACAAACTGTTTGTGTGATGTCAATGAAATTTTAGAGCATGTATAAAATATAGGGACCATCATAGAATCCTAAAGGTTCTCATTTCCGTGACTCAATCATGCAGAAATTGACAGATGACATGTGTCATATTTCTTTGATGTCAGATTTGGTTTGTAACTACGTGACTTCAGAAAACCACGCAATTAAAAGTATAACGCAGTCAAACCACATATTTTCGGTGAAAAGTTCAGTTTACGAATCGCTCTTTCAGAATTTACAACGCATATGCTTTTGGGTATTTTAAGCAAATTATACTTTTTGATCTAACCCTACTCTGTATATTTAAGTCGGTAGGAAGATTACAGAGTCTATAAAATGTATAAACCTCTTGCAAAAGTGTACTAACTTCTATAAAACAATTATACATTTAAAGATATTGATAAAAGCAGTATGTCTCAACGCTGGTTTGTCAAAACAGACAGAATAAATAGCACCCAATTTGATAGGTTCACTGTCAAAGTTTAAAAGTCCTTGTTTTTAGACTAAGACTCATATTTTAATATTTCTAGCTCGACTTCAAACCATGTACAGTCGGGTCTGGAAGAGTTTGTCAACCTTAGGTCATTTACCTTTAGTCATTTAATTATTAGTAGCTTTAAGCCAAGTCTTTATCAACATAGTCTTAAAAATTATTAAAGTAAAGGGTTTTGAATTACACCAAAGACATTGGAAAACGAATGATGTGAACTATTTCATTAAGGCTTAGAAAAGCAAAGAGAAACAGGGTTTGCTCATAAGAGGGTTTATTTATAGTAGCTTGTTATTTGTGTCTCTGTCACTAAGCTGTCATCTTTAAAAAGTTATATAGTCGCAGCTACTCTTTTACTGAAAATGAAACTATGCGCGTTACAAAAATGCTGAGCTTTTTGTTACATTGGTTTGCAAATCTAAAACACTTGTGTTGTTGAGAAGCAAATTTTCTTAATCATGTGTGTCACTGGAAAAAATAAAATAAAATTAGGTAGCGCAACAGTCCATGAAGAACCAGGGCCTAGTGACTTTCAACTCTAAACCATTCATGTATGCGAGTAATGTTGTCAGAGATGGAAGGGACCTACAGTTTATATGCCAAATCCAAACGGCTTATTGGAGAAAGCACTTTTTCATGACAAGAATTACTTTTGGAGGATTTGTCAATTCCCGCAGGAGGCAGTACCCGTGAAAAAAGTTAGGTGGCTGGGACATTGATTGAACCCAAGACCCCTAGCATGACAGTCCAACGCACTAACCATCACGTTACGGGTACTACGCTGGAAAACAACTGAGAGTATTTATGCTAGCTCTTATTGTTGTCAAAAACCAACATTTGACAATTCCTCGTATTTTTTTACTTTTGCATCCGTAAAAAGTTTCGAACTCGATGTTTTATCAAACATGACATTACGATGGTAGGGAAGTTGAAAAAAGTGAGTCCCCTGATTCCATCAGTCTGTCTGTTCTGTCTCCTACAGCCCAAATCATTAGGCCCGTTGACTTCAAATTATGGATATTAAGGTTTGACTCGATTCGCGTTATGCGTTTTTTCTTAATTTGGCTTGTTTCAAAATGTTTGTATTGCTTCAGAAGGGTTCCCGCTTAAAACCATTATTTCGATTTTAAGTTTTCTCAAGAACTATTAAAGCGATTTTAGTAATTTTTTTCTGCACAATGATGATGACCAAAAATTTCAATGTTTTTATTCTTGATTTAAAATTTCGAAAAACGATATCTCAAAAACGGGTAGTTATATTTTTACGAAATTGACATGTAAGCGTATATTATTAAGCTCTAAATAACTTCATTCTAAATTTGTTTTAAACTAAAACTGAAAAATTTTACACATACATATAAGATTAATTAGGGAATAACCATTTTAACGATTTTGAAATACCAGTTTTGGAAACTTAGGAATATTTAAAGAAATCAAATGACATATACATTTTTGAAAACAAGTTTTTTTTTGCATGTACATTTTCGAATTTTAAAATACAGTTTAGTCAAAATAAAATTGCTTTAGCTTAAAAATGTAAATTTGCTTACTTTAAGTTTATTTAAAAAATACAAAGAAAAACAAGACTTTTAGTAGATACAAAAATGCAAAAAAAACGTAGTTTAAAAATTTTCATCTATGATTCTTCTTCTATAGATCAACGCCTCGGTGGTATATTTTTGGATCAGCAACCAATCTTCTCCATTTGGGTAACTTACAGTTTTAGTATCGCTTAGATAACTTTTTCGAAAAAAGAGTCTCCTTAGCTCCTTTAATATGAGACATGCACCTATGAAGTGGATATAGTGTTTTCGTTCACTCCCATATTGCATGAGTAGCAAATATTAACCTAATCGTTTCTGTGTACCTCGTACAGTGCTTTTTTTCAGTTCTAGAATAATACCACAATTTGCAGCAAGATCAATCCAATCCTTGTAGAATCCAGTTTTTCGACGCTTGACACTTCTCAACATAATATTTGAAAATCGGTTTTTGTCCTTATTAATCACCTGTATCAAATAGTACGCTTCAATTTTGATACAAAGAGTGTCGAAAGCCCTGTTTCCAAATGATATATATACTTAGGCGTCTAAGTATAGAGGGAGGAGACATACTTTTCTTAGGAAGAATCGAAACAAATTTTCAACAATTTCGTATTTCCGAACACCCCAGATCAGTGCTTCATAAAACAGCACTGCTTTTGCAGTTGCGTTAAGAACTTCATATTTGGCGTTTGTTGATATGTTGTTATTATTGAAAATGTTCTTCCAGTTTGAGCAAATGGCCGTTCTAGCAGCATCAGCCTTGGCTTTGAGGTGTTTGTCCATATTCAAACTAAATGATAGAGTCATACCATTATCTAAGATTTTGTAGAGTTTACTTGCAGTCCCCATTTTTAAAATAATCATATAACCTGTTGATCATAAGCTGCAGTGAAGCTGGAGACTCTGCCAAAATGAACATGTCATCAGAATACATAATTACTTTTATTTTTAAGCTTTTAAGACTTCAATCTAGAGGATTCTACTTATAATTTATTGACGAACTCAATCTGATAGCAATGTCGTGTTTCGTTGATGCATCCAATTGATTCGTATTTTTATTTTCAGTATAATAATGTCCATGAGTAGTACCCGTGGCATGATGGCTAGTGCGTTGAACTGTCATGCAATCCCTGCCTGTGCCACCTTAATTTAAAAAAAATAATTTTCGGCCTTAAATTGTAAGCCCTTCCATTCCTGACAACAGTACTCGCACACAGGAATGGTTGAGAGTTTTAAGTCACTAGGCCCTGGTTCACAACGGACTGTTGCGCCACCCAATTTATTTATTTAATAATGTCCATGTTCAATTCAAAAACTACGGTAATAAGCAAAATTGTCGCATTTGGGACTCTAAAAATACAACAATGGTTATCTGAACGTCTTTGAACCCTCATCGTTGCACTCATTAGTGCTTATTAATTGAAAAAGGACGCCATAAAAAAGTTGATACCGTTTCGGAACTATGATAAATAATTTCTTATGATTAGAAATGTCTGTTATTTATGTGGACGTAGTATATTTTCAACAGAACAGTGGTATATGTCACTTAAGAAACGGAACAATTGCAATTTTTTAAGAATTGTGTTCTTGCTGTGTTATTTGTGGAAAGTGTTATTACAATATTGGCTACCGAGATCCTGTGATTAAACACCTTTAGGCATATGTATTTCTTTAGGGTCACTTTAGGGAACTTAAGCCAATGTTCCATAGTTTATGTATGACCTTAAAGATGGAATCTGTGAAGGTATCGAGTCGTAAGAGATGCGAATCAGTCACTTAAACTTTTATAAAAAATTCCAATGAAAAAAAATACTCTTTTTGGAAAACCCCGTATTTTCGAGTATTTTTGAACACATTTTTTAAATAATAAAAAAATGTTTAATTAGGTACTTTCGTCATTTTCTAAAACATAGAATTCATAGCGAACCTTGGTACAATCAAAATTTTATAATTTAAATTGATAAATTACTCGAAGATAGAAATGAACTAACACTTGTAAATTATAATCATTCAATTTCTGAATAGCAATTTTTGTTTTATTTTTTTTTTTTTACCATTTAACCTTAAATTACCACACCCTGCACTGTAGTCGTTCGTTTAAATGTGTTATAATAAATAAATTGACAACACTGACACAATTGTAAGTACAAAGTACAAGTACCTGAAGACTATATAAACGCGAAATAGCAATAAATACAAAAGTGCAAAATGTCGAATTGCACTTATCTGGCCGACTAATTTATTGTAATAAAACATTTCTATTAATTCCGCTGCAATTATTATTAAACGCTTATCTAATTGTATACATCGCGTCGGTCGCGTCGCGTCGAGACGCCTTTACACTGCGAACTTTGTTGTGTATTTCTGTTTCTGTTTCTATTTGGGGTTGCGTGTCAGGTGAACCGTTTTATCGCGTTCAGGGATTTGTCACACGTTCTCGTGTGTCGCAATAGCAATGGCAGTTTTATATTTTCCAACTGACTTTATGGGACGGTTTATTATGGAGACATGGAGTTCCTCATTCTCGTCCTCGTTAGACTCTAACTTATTTCAAACCTATATCGTTTCGTTGGAAGTTTCTGGGGTGTTTTGAAGAAAGAGGCATATAGGTAACAAGAGATGAATGGTGCTGATGTTAGGCTGCGATATTTAATTTAAGGCGCATAAATTAATGTTTAGAAGAATTTTTTCCAACTCCCGGACGTGTTTTTGGGCCGTAATTCGTACGAATAATATGCTAACTAATACCGCAGATACCAAGAAGCAGAACTGCACTAGTTTCACATTTGAATTTGTGTTGTAATTACGAATGCATAATAATTGTTATTCGTTTATAGTGACATGCATGCAACAGCAACAGAAACAGCAACTGCTAAAGTTAATGATGTAACAAGCAGTCACGCATAAGTTTGAAAACCTTAGGTCTTAACGTCAAGGATATAGAAAAAGTGTTCTTCTAGGAATGCATTTGACTGACGTTGGTGGTATTCTTGTTAAAAATGAGAAGAGTTTGTGTCCTATCTTAGACAAAGGTTAAAAAAGTCCTTCCCAATCTTCCTACACTCAATTAAATGAATTCAATCAACATTATCAAAAACCCGTCCTACAATTTGAAATATTTCCAGAACCTATGCCCTTGGGGGTAAATTTTCTTATTTGTTTAAGTTTTTATAAATATATGTTTAAATACTTGCCTCTCTGAGTCCAAGTCTGTCTCACGCTAATTATACCATCTCACGCTATGTTCAGCCTTCCAAAGCAATTAAGACGCAACAAATCTCAGACGAAATTCCTCTCGCGAAGATAGTTGTTGTAGTCTTGTTTTGTTGTAAGGAAGCGCCAACCATAATTCATTACTCAAAATCAAATCAAAATATTTTTCCACCGAACTGTCAATTGATGGAAATATAAAACTACTTCAAAATGCCCCCATGCCCACTGTCCAGTCCACAATCCCTTTAAAAACTCAAACCTCTTACTGAGTGACTGATGAATGAACTTGCAACTCGCGAGCTCTCACAATAAGAACATCATGCAACATAGAAGCGTTTATCTTGATCTTGAGATTTGTATGGAGGTAATTAAAATCGAAAAAATTAATGAAATCAAAAATTCCACAAACCACAAACAACAACAAAAATATTGAGACATTCAGAGTCAGGTGCATTCGTTTTATACAAAAATGATTTTAAAAAAATAAGAAGAAGTGACATTTCAAATATAAGCAGCACGTTTCAATTATCGCGCTCTGATTGATTGTTTTAAGCAAACAGAGGCTCCATCCACAATTCCACGCCAAGGCCTCGAGAGTTGATTTTTTGATGAAGATATTTCAGAGGCTTAATTGCAGTTAAAAAGGGTTATCTTCTCAAAATGTATAGTTGTTGTTGTTGATAAGTTTTGTTTGTTTTGTTGTCTTCTTTTCTTGTTGTTCCCTGAGGAAAATTTGTCTGTCATTTTTAATTGAATTAATTATCGTGCAGGTAAGTTTTTAAATGGTCAATCAAACAAAACTAATTGTAGGCCAATTTCTCGTTTTGGGGATTTCGTTTTGTTTGTTTAATATTTTTGAGACTTGAAAAATGATCACCTGTTAGTTGAGAATGATTTTTTAATTAATTATGAATTAACGAACTGCGAGAGTATAAAATTATATAAAGCTGTGTTTTTGAATACAAAAATTGATGAGGGACAAAAGAATATTGATTTTGGGTATCAAACGAATGAAAGTTTGCAAGGACAAGAGTGCTATTTGCAAGGTGAAACATTTTTTTTAGTTAAAGCAGGTCAAAGAAGTTGCAAAGAAAATGTCACTTAATGTTTTGATTGATTTTATACAAGAGTAAGGTAAGTAAGTAAGTAATTCATTTATTAACAATTTTTTAAAATAAATACATAAATATTTGTTTTTGAATTTAAAAGCTTTGGCTTTGCCGTCAGCTCGACTAGCAACTTAAATTTTTATAACATTGGTAAACTTTGTTTTAAATTTCAGTTTTAATTATATATTGATTTTTACATACATATATGCATCTACTTGTTTAATCATATTCACTCATAATCAATTTTCGAAATCTGCAAATTTCCTTCAGATAGTTGGCAAGATTTTTCCAATCTGGTCCATTCAATATTAAAATTGTCTCTTGTAGAGTGAGAGAGAATTTTTGAAAATAAGAGAATCTCTTGTATCTGAAAATTGGACATACGCTTATAAAATGGAAGCAGTCTTCTTTGGATTTATGATTGCAGAGTGTACAGAACTGGTTGAAACTCCCATTGTATGGTCTACCGTTGAGACATAAGACTTCGCATCTAGCTTTAAAAATCAAAGAAATATCTTTGTAGCTTAAAGATTCATTGAAATAGTTATTGTTATTTAGATTAAATTGTAACTGGCTATATAATATTCGACTTTCTGATTCAATAGCTGTTTTTATAAATTGATTCCGAACCGAGTCTTCATTAAGCTGGATAATTTTATACATTTTTTCCTTAACATCAAGAATGTTACTTGCATTAATTTGCATATCTTCACCAAATGAAGAGGCAATTCGTTGCCATTTGTCATGCCACCAGTCTTTGTTCCTTATTTCGTAAAGCAACATTATTTTGCTCAGTCGCTCATCTGGGAAACCTAAGACTTTAATAATATAATCCGCTTGTAGTTTCAATGTACTTGTAAATAATTTTGGTAAGCCAGTTTCCAAGTAGATCGCATAGTTCGGCGTGTTGATTGGTAGGTTGAAAATTTTTTTGATGAAACTCCTCTGAAATTTCTCAATTTCCTCATACTCTTCCATTCCCCAAACTTGAGCTGCATAACATAAAGTGGACTTCACAACTGAATTAAAAATTTGGTATTTGGTAGACAAATGTACAAGGTTGTTTGAGAAGATCTTTCTCCATGTTAAGTTTATTAGACTTTGTGATGTTTTGGCTTTGATGTCAAGGTGCTTACTAAAATTCAGCCGTGGGTTGAGGTTCACTCCAAGATATCTATATTCGTTTGTCACCTCCAAACTTCTTCCTTTGTACTTCCAATTACTTCCAACTTCAGTCCGATTGGATCGCGAAAAGATCATTGTTTTTGATTTTTCTGTATTGATTTCTAATCCCCATTTATCGCAATATGCAGACAGTCGGTTTATCATCAATTGAAGATTTTCTTTCGATTCCGATAGTATGACCATGTCGTCAGCATAAAGTAAAGCATTTATCCGGATTCCGGCTATTCTAATTCCTCCAGGTAAGTCGTTAACTATGTCATTAATGAATAGTGAAAATAAAAGTGCACTAAGCGGACATCCTTGTTTGACACCAGAATCAGTACTAAACCATTCAGAAAAATGCGCTCCATCCCAGACGTTAGCTTCTGTGTTTGTATACATATTTTTGATGACATGTACAAATCTGGTTGAAACACCGATCTGCGAAAGTTTGTATATTAAAGCATTGCGATTTACCAAATCAAACGCTGCTTTGAAGTCAACAAACATCGAATAAACCTTTTTATTTCTTGCCTCAAATGCTTTCACTATCGATGACAGAGTAAAGATTTGGTCAACAGTGGAGTAATTTTTCCTAAATCCAGCCTGGAAGTCAGATAATATCTTTTTCTCTTCTACCCACTTTTCCAAACGATCGACAAGAACTCCGCAAAATACCTTAGCTATAATATTCATTAAAGATAAACCTCTGTAGTTTGAGACGTCATTTAAGGAGCCTTTTTTATGTATTGGGAAGATAACCGATCTTTTGTACGAGGAAGGAACTTCCGCTTTCGTAAGAATTTTGTTAAAAAGCACAACAAGTTGCATCTTAAAACTTTGCGATGAATTCTTAAAAAATTCGTACGGTACACCATCTTCACCTGGTGCTTTATTATTTTTAGCTTTTCGTAAAACTGTTTCTATTTCAGTCAAAGATATATCGGTGTCTAATATATCATTGGTGATAAGAGGTTCAGCATAAGTAAACATTAAGTTAGAGTTTGTTTGAAGAAGGTTCGAGAAATGAGAAGAAAGATTAGCGGCGGATACACCTGTGCCAATTATATGTTGAGTACCATTAATATTTTTTGCAAGTTTCCAAAATTCCTTTGTATTCTTTGTTTTGCCAAGTGATTGTGCTTGTTCATTTTCAAAAACAAGTTTCTTTTCATAGCATAGACGTTTATACTGAGAATTCAACTGCATGTACCATTTACGTAATTCTTCATTGTCGAATCTCTTAAATGCTTTTAAAAGAGCAAATGATTTTTGTCTTGCTCTCATACACTCGTTATCAAACCATTTTTGTTTGAACGCTTTCCTTACATTGTCGCTTGATTTGCTCCCGGCATTTCTTATACAATTTATAAGTTCAATTGATAGAGTATCTGAAGACTCGATGTCAGTTGGGATTCTTGAGAGACAGATGTCCAGTTTGTGTCGAAAAGTTCCCTCTTCGTCTTCTCTCCATTTAAGTCGGGGTAATAGATTTAGATTTGTTTGATGTGAGCCAGGTTCTGTTTTCCATTCTACGGTGATTGGCATATGATCAGAGAAATACCTGTATGGAACCTCAAACTTATTTATGAGTTTAATCCAATCATTGTTCACCATACAGTAATCAATCACTGATTTGCCTGATCCTCCAATAAACGTATATTGACCATCTAGGTCACCCTTGGTGCATCCATTCAACAGAATAAAATCATATAGTTGAAGCATATCGAGTAGTGCAGTACCATTTCTATTGCATATTAAGTCTTTGGATGTTCTAGAGTTAACGTTCACACAATCATTGTTGATATTTCTTAAGGTAGTTATTTGATTGCAACTTGTTCTAGCATTGAAATCTCCAATTAATAATATACTCTCATTTGTATGAATAGAGAGATTATCATTTAGTTGTTCAAAATCTTCTGTCCACTTATTACAATTTAAATATAGAGGCATTATATACATGTTGTTAGTTTTCAATAATTTAATTACAGTTGTTTCTTGCATTACAGTAAAATCGTATAATTCAAGATGTGATGTTTTTATACCAAAAACACAACCTCCACTTGCACGTCCTTTAATAGATGTTTTAATAGCAGGAATCCAATGTAGTTTATATCCATTGAAATACTTTATAAATTGACTTGTATTTTCTATTGTTACATGTGTTTCAAAAAGGAAAAATATTTCAAAAGTTTTGACAAAGTTGAAAAAATCTACAAACAATAATTTACTTTTCAGACCAGATATGTTATACGCTAATATTTTACAAAAACTATTAATTAAAGAGCTGACGGCATTTAATTCTCAATTTCTTGATACACTACTACTACTACCATTGCTACTACTTTGTTGAAGCGGCATCCCTGGTGAAGCATTAGGTGGTATTGATCTACTACTTTCATCTTGACGTCTACGAGTATTTGGCTGCTTTGTGTTTATGACAATTCTGAAGTCCAGCTGTCCAAACATTTGTTGTAGTTCACTTTCGCCATCATTGCCATTAATTTCAAGCTTATTATTATTATTCAAATAAAAGATTTTATTTTCAATATGAAGAGCGTTGTTTTTAATTAACACCAAAGCATTTGGTTTATATTGTTTGATAATTTTTCTATATTGTAGCAAAATTCTTCGTTTTAACTGCATATGCTTAGTTAGATCTCGTTGGATGTAAACACCTGTGTTCTTCAGTCTAGCGGAGTTCTTAAGCATTTTTAATGCAGTTTCGCTGCAACCAGTGTTTAGTTTCATTTTTATTATGTTGTTGTTTCTGCTTATTTTTATGGGTTTTGGAATTCCTTGTATATCTGTTTTATCTAATAGCAACTGAGTAATGCATCGAACTTTTTCTTCCGGGTCAGTGCATTCAGATGGAAGGGAGAAAATAATATTTTTACCCTTAAGCTCACGGCTTTGTGCTTCGAGTTCTTCCTCTAGCAATACGCATCTTGCCTCGAATTGATGAACTTTCTGTGCTAAGTCTTCATTTTGTTTTCTCAAGAAGGTTATCTCTGTATTTAGTGCATTGAGATCCTCTTTAGATGCCAAGTTCGCAGTTGCCTTTTGGAGTTCGGTATGCAGGGAATCATCGATGATGTATTTAATTTTTTGCAAATCTGAATCTGTTATGGACATTTTTGAGTTATTTTTAAAAATTTTTACTGATCTATTGTTATCGTTGGCGTTTTGTTCGATGCCGTCGGGTGACGTTAGACAGCTCTTGCGCTTATTGTTCATCAGATCCAGATGTCAAGCTTGCAGATATTTTAAGTAATTTCAACTTTTAAAATGTGTTACCTGTTTTATAAATCTGAGCAAGTTTTGCAGATAAGAATGTACAAATAAATAGATGAATATATATATTTTTAACTTTTAAACTGATTTTTAATAAAATAAAATACGGAGAAGATAATTGTTTACAACTTTTCACTTTCACAGCAGCGTTGCCAGTTTTATACAAGACATGTTATATGGTTAGTTATTGGGGTTGTGTCCAGGGAATCTGATATTTATTTTAAATATAGCTGACAAATCTTTTTGAAGCTCTTACGCAACTATTTCAAAGGATCGAAAAGTTGGTAGGTTGATAATTTGAGTTAAATAAGTCTTGGTGACGATGTAGTTTCTTTGTTTTTTGTCTCCTTTTCTTTTTGCTACCTTGATGCCAACTTTACGAAACATCCTCTATAGCCGATCTTTATGCCCGTCTGTACATCCTGAATACTTTACTTGTTGAAATTTTGCCGTTGATAAAAAATAACCTTTTATCATAAATAAAATTTAATCGTTTTATTTTTTTGTATTTCTAAAGGATTAAGATGTAATAAATTCGAATCTTTCCTTTAAACTTAGTTGTCACATCGGGTTTTTAAATATGCCCTTTAAAAATTCTAAAAACAACCGAAAACGGCTTTTTTTAAGGTTAAGTTTCTTGATTTATTAAATTCGTTAAACACACAAACATTAGAAATTAAGACTAACATTACGTTTATTCTTAGATTTATAGATTTACAATACTTTAAGCAATTTGCAAAAAAACATTAAACTGAATTGTTGACAAAATGTACTTTGAATGTTTTACTTTTAAAATCATCGTTAACGGAACATAACAAAAAGTAATACTTGTTGTAAACTGAAATCAATTGTATGAGGGACTGTTTTTTTTTAACATAGTTCGATCTGCTTGATCGGCTATAAATCATCTTGTAGGAGTAAACAGTCGTTAGGTAAGTCAATTCGTTTAAAAATGTTAATGTCATCAGCGTAAATCAAGTCAGATGAGTGTTTTATTATAGAAGGTAAGTCGTTAACGTGCAAAATAAACAGTAAAGGCCCTAAGTGGCTACCTTGTGGTATACCAGAGTTTGTATTAAAATATGATGAGCGCTCATTCTTAAAAACTACGCTGCATGATCTATTATATAAGTACGACGAAACCCAACTAACAAATTTATCGTTAAAGCCAAACGAATCTAAACGAAAAGAACTGATATGAAAGAGGTTAGTAACTTTTGACTTGTTTTGAACAAAGAGGCGTTTCTTTCAGATTCATGAAAGGTGGGTGAAATATAACAACTCATGAAGATGTTTTGAATATTATAAATATTGAAAGTAAATTTTGAAGAAAGGGAATTTTGGAGAAAGGGGAAATAATCACGAATTCAATTTGAAAAAAGATACTTTATAAATTTAGATAGATGTCTCAAAAACCTTACGTAATAACTTAATTTTAAGGTCGGATTTTGCGCAATGTTATAGCCAGAAACAAAATCGTTATAAATATAGCAAAAAGACCAATATAAACTAAGAAAAGATTATGCGATTAATTTGATATTGTCAAATCTATAATTCAAGAAAAAACAAGATGTATTAAACAACAAGACATTCAATTTAAAAAGTATACCAACTTTCTTCCTCTAAGTTCTTTAAAATAGTGAAGCAACAGAAAACAAACATGGAGTGAAGAAACGAAAATTGTCAACTGTCAACAAACTCATTTTACGATGGTTAAGTATTTTTTCACTAACATGTCAAAAGTGAAAGGTGTGAAAAGTGACATATGCCAAGAGTGACAGGTGTCAAAAGTGATAAATGTCAAAAGCGACAGATGTCAAAAGTGAAAATTGTCAAAAGTCACAAACATCGAAAGTGGCAGTTGTCAAAAGTGGCAGATACCAAAAGTGATAGATGTCGAAAGTGACAATGACAGATGTCAGAAATGACAAATTTATAAAGTGACTGATGTCAAAAGTGACGGATTTCAAAAGTGACATATATATGTAAAGTGATAGTTTTCAAAAGTGACATATAAATATCATTTAAATTTTTGAAGCTAAAATTATGTTGCAGGTATACTTGTACAGGGTTATCAATTTTACGGTTTCAAAAGTAAACGTAAATTAAACACATATACCAGAAAATACTTATTTTCATGATATTTTTTTATTATAAAGTTTGAACGTTAACTTTATGCGTGAAACACTTTATCATTATAAGGGCCACCACTCGAATTGTTGCAAGAATCGATTCTTTTGAGATAATTTTCGACCACTTTTAAACATATATTGGGCGGTATCTCAGACACAACTTGACGAATTTTGGTTTATAATTTTTTATTTGCACAAACACGTTCTTTCGCGTAGCCTCAAAATAAAAAGTCCAGCTGTTTCAGCTGGTGGCCAGTTAATATCTCCACGAAAATACGCGGCCAGTAAATGTCTCTTGCAATAAAGCCATAATCGCTTGAGTTGTGTGGCATGTGGCACCCGCGTCGTGTTGAAACCATATTCTTCAATAGCAAGCAAAAAAAAGTAATCATATGACCATAATGCTCCGAATTGAAGGTGACATTCATCGTTTTTGTGCAAATAAGGTCCAATAACACCTTCCGACTAAAGAGCTCACCAAACAGTGACTTTCTGTTTCACTTGAGGATTCTCAGAACCCCAAATAAGACTATTTTGTTTATTAACTTACTAAATGAAAAATGTGCATCGTCGCTGAAGAAAATTTTGTTCAAAAAATAGCTTCCCACCGCTTGTTCTTTAAAAACCCATTCAACGTACATATCTACGACGTTGTGAATCGTTTTTTTTTTTTTTTTTTTTTTTTTTCAAATTCATTTTTATTTATTCAATCTTAAACCTATCTTAAAGCTAGACAAAAATTCATAAAACTAGCCTAATTATCCATAACTTACAACTAACTTAATGGTCCCATACGGACACTCTAAGCTAAACTATAACACTAATTACTAATGCCTTTCGGCCTTAAGATCTATTTTACTTCAATTTAAATTTTACTTGTTTTGTTTTTATTAAAAAATTTTGAAAAAACTAATATCAATAACCTTTTTTTATTTATTTTTACTTACAAACTACTTAAAATACCTAAGGTCCTTAAATAAAACTTAAAAACTAACTTAAACTACCTATTCTACCTATAAACTACTTAAAACTAGAACAACCACAGCAGCAAATCTAACTATCTAACATTTTTGTTTTTCATATTTCGTTGTCTTTTTTTTTATTTATTTTTATTTATATTTTTTTTAATGTTTTTTAATGTTTTTTTTTAATTTTTTTTTAAATTTTTTTTTTCGTGCCACCATGCCTATTCTACTTAAAACTAAACCCTTAACATAAAACAAGTATGCAAGCCGGCCAAGGCTTAAAACCCCATCCCGACTACCCAATATCAAGTGCCGATTGAAGTCACCAAAACTGGTTCTCCTGCTTCACCCTATCAGTTCGGTCCCGTTCGGACACAGCCCTACTGAACCGAAGGAGCTCTGCTCCGCCTTGTGCCATGACGTCCCGATTGTACAGGAGTCGACTATCCACGGTTCTTCGTCTGACGTGGTAGATTAACGGAACTGCCAATCTATCCTGTATCAGACCGCATCTATCTAAAAAGAGGAATGCCTCTGGGGGAATGAAGCCGCTCAAGCGTGCACTCTCAAAATACTCGTCGTTCGGATAGAACGCCCCGAAAATTAAATTGTTGGTCGAAGACATAGCTCTTGTAATGTGACCTCGAACGAGTTTTATCATGAAATTTTCAATTCTGTTGATTCGAGCCCCGTTGTATAGGACCTCGTTCGAATAGTAATGCACATAAGAAGATTCGGCTGTTCGATATAAGCCGGTACAGCGTCGTAAACACTGCCGCTCGAACACCCGAAACTTCTCCATCTGGGAAGGGGCAACGTTGAACCACACAGGACAACCATACACGATCATTGGCCGTATGAGGGCCATGTAGCAAATTACCTTCACTCTGGGGTCAAGCCAACTGCTAAAAAACAGCCGTTTCGTCAGAGCAAAGGCTCCTGGCCCTGGTCAGAGCAGCATTTATATGTCTGTCGAAATATAAATACTGATCTAACCAGATACCGAGGTACTTCACTACACTTTTGCTCGCTAATGGCTGCCCATGAAGATCAACGATGACCATCTTGCGCCAATTTTTGCACGTATCCCTCGTGGCCCTAGCCAACGGAGTCCGGAACAGAATTGTCTCCGACTTCTGGACATTTATTTTCAGTTTCCAGTCGTCGCAATATCGCTGAATCTTGTAGAAATCACGCTGCAAGAGAATTCTAATAACCTCAACCTTTCGGGCCGTTCTGTACGCAATTAGATCGTTGGCGTACGCAATTGCCTTTGTAAGACTACCTATCAGATCGCTGGTGTAAATGCTGAAGAGAATCGGCGAATTCACCGCTCCCTGTTGAAGACCATTTTTAATTGAGAATGTTGTGGTAAAAGTTACATTGCCACTTTTGACAACAAACTTTCTGCCGTTAAGCATATCATAAAGTATATACAACAATGGCTTGCTTATGCCAAGCCTGCTCAGTTTTAGGTAAAGACCCTCTAACCATACGGTGTCAAAGGCCTTTTGCAAATTAACCAGAACAGCACCTGTGCATTGTTGTTTTGATTTATTCCATTGGATATCAGAAACGAGTTTAGACGCAGCATGAATTGTGTCATGACCCGCCTTGAACCCGAACTGTTTATCCGGAATTATTTTGTTGTCCGCAGCCCACTTAGTCAGAGCCCTATTAATGATTTTTTCGAAAACTTTGCTGATGCTCGGAAGAAGACTTATCGACCGAAGATTTGACGGGTTGGAGTTGTCCTTTGCCTTTTTCGGGAGAGGATGAACCACTGAGGTCTTCCAATGCACTGGATAATATGCATTATTCAGTGCATTGTTGAAGAGTGTGGTGTAAATGTCAATTGCTTCCGTCGGTAAATGTCTTAGTACAACGTTGGATATACCATCGACACCTGCTGACTTTTTATTTTTTATTGACTTGAAGATTAGTTGAAGCTCAACCTTCATCACTAACAAGGGACACGTTGTGAATCGTGTGCTGGCTTTAATGGCATGTGTGACCTGAGAAATTCCAAAGATCGACGAAGAATTGACAAAACCTCAGCTGTTCCTGAGTGACGCACATGGTATAGATTTTTTTCATACTATGTCGTCTCATCAACATCTCAGATTTGTCCAACAGTTAGACTATCACCTATCTAGAAGGTGCTTCTAGGAGACTCAAGAGCCCTTTGAGAGCTGCATGACTGCAAAATGTTCATCATAATTGGAATGAATTATCAAAATCAAATGGGGTGGCGCAACAGTCCGTTGTGAACCAGGGCCTAGTGACTTACAACTCTCAACCATTCCTGTGTGCGAGTACTGTTGTCAGGAATGGAAGGGACCTACAATTTAAGGCCGAATCCGAACGGCTAATTTGAGAAAGCACTTTTTCATGACAAGAATTACTCTTGAAGGAATTGTCAATTCCTCGCAAGAGGCAGTACCCGCGAAAATTAATTTTTTAAATTAAGGTGGCACAGCCAGGGATTGAACCCAAGACCCCTTGCATGACAGTCCAACGCACTAACCATCATGCCACGGGTACTACTGGAATGAATTATACTTATTTATATTTTACTTTTTTAATACAATTATTGTAATTGGTCCGATTTTCCGAATTGAACATTCTAACATCTCTCGACGTTTCCAGGTCCCTAGAAATGTCTTTGAAGATCTTACTGCTCTTGGAGTTTTGGTAGATATTAATCTTTAAATTTGATGTGACTTGTTTTATATTCCTTAGGGCCTACAAATCCAGCATGACCACAACAAGAGAACTGGAGAACTTTTTATTAAAGCTCCTTTTGTAGAACAAATGAAGGACATTTTTGGTTCGCATCCTATTATAAAAAACAGTCATAAATTTATGTGGTCAGGAAACCCAAGGACTGCCAATGGGAACAAATAGTTTTCCACAACCAGGCAGCAACTTTAAACATATTGAACATATGTATATTATGTGTGTAATCAAATGCTTTTTTTCTTTTATAGAATTAATCACAATACATCAGCCAGGCTGGTTTCAGCTTCCAAGTCACAAATTCAAAATCAAATTGAAGAGTCTCAAATGCAAAATATTATTTGTCCACAACCAGACCTTTTTTGGAGTCAAATTGAATCGTGGTAAATGCTTATACCGATCTAAAATACATTTTTAATACATTAGCATCTTGACATAAATATATTATTTGACTAAAACTGAGTGCATACCTATCAATATGTGGACGGTGGACCTATGAATTCTAAAGTGTTTTTTGAAGTCTCCATCGGAATAGCTTTGAATTATTTCGAAAAAGTTTTTAATTCCTTGGTTTTGGAACTTAAATCATCATAATCGATAAAATGTATTGTGGATATAATTGAATTGTTTGATTCTTTGCTTTCATCGCTTTCAAATAAAATCTTATCCGGATCAGATCAGGGTAATAATAAAACTCGGCTAATTATGCAAAAAGATGCAGAAAGGGCTCGCGAAAAAAATTAAGTGGTCGGTTTCTCTACCATTGAATTAAATTTTATATTTTAACATGATATCAAAGTAGTATATTTTGGAAGAAAATCCAATTCACTGTTTTTTATAAATCGATAAAAAAAATGAAAAGAATATTTGTCACCTCGAATATCTTATGAACAAAAAATGATTTTATCTCCAAAATGATTTTGTGCAACGAAGAATAACTTTTTTGACATCTAGTAAAATTTTGAGAAAAATCGAATTGGCAGTTGTTTTAAAATAAACTAAATCAAACAAAAAAAGCAATACTCAAAAATGTAAAAAATTGATTTTCGACTCATATATCTTTTCAAAAATTAAAACTTAAAACTAATGAATTAATGAATAATGAAAGATATTGATAGTATTAAAAGAAGTGCGAAACGTAGTAGAAGCACGTATGTATCAGTCCACAATTGATTAAGGCTCATATGACAAATGACGAGATGAATTTATCGAAGAATTATTTTGACCAGAAAACCAGATTTCCTGAGAACACTTTTATTTTGAGAGGTGCTGGATATCCTTTATGACTCCATTTCGATTGGCTGAAAGTAGGAGTCTAGAATCACGTTTCAATACCATACACGTACAAACAAGAAACATTATTGAAAGAACGATTTGCGTGACCAAAAGTAAATTCAGGTGCCTTCTATCTGTCAGACTCCTTTCAGTACAGAAATGAATTTTCTCTTAAAAAAAAAAAAAAACAAAAATATCTGTATAAAATTCACATAATTTAAAATCATAAAACTATAACAAAAAACTAATTTTTTAATATTTTAAAAAGTTTGTTTGAAGTTGAAGGATTTCGGTTTTTTCTTTTTTTGATCTAATCTCGATGGATTTTTTCTTCCATTCCAGCTTTTGTTTGTTTAAACTGGGTTTCGTATTCAATCCAAAAAAAAGAATCCCCACGGGAAAATATCTCCAACCAAATTTAATCCATTTTGATAATATCCCCAGAGAAGTAAGACAAATGGACAAAATTCATTTAACCAAAATCCCCAGTGTCCGTGCATATCTTCATTTATGCATGCAGTTTTTAGAAAAAGTCTCATGAAATTATCTTATTGTAATATTAATAAATGATAATGGGCAGGTTCAGACGAAAAAAGGGACTTCAAAGTTAGGTAAGTTTCTAGAATCAGATTGGCCAGCTGCCAAAAAACTACCTTCCAATTAAGGCAACTTAATGGAAAGATGACTAGAAAGTTAGCCAAGAAAAATCTACCCAACTATTAAGTCAAGTCTAATGATGTCAACATGACAGTTGATCGTGTTTTTTTATTCAACTGAAAGTTGAACTTTATTACTCCTTGATTTATTTATTTTCTTCACAACTTCTTTTAATGCTTTCTGAAAAATTGTTCCTTGTCAATTTGGAAAAGAGATAACTTATATTTCTTTACAAAACAAAATATAAATCGAGATGGACTTGTAGCTTAGGGAGTTTTTTATAGACAATAATTTGTTTGGTACTTTTTGTACTATGACCTTAAAGTTGAGGGTTGTGAAGTAAAGTTCTGAATTTCAATTTCATGACACTTGAAAAAGTAACTAGTTGCCTTGGTCAAAATTAACGTTCCAAGAATGAAGTTGATTGCAAATGAAGTCCCTTATGTTGCCTGAACCTGCCCAATAATGAACAGTTTCTAAACAAAAAATCACTATGAAGACATGCACTTCTCCGTCTAATTTTAGTATTCTCAGAAATTCATTGTATTTGTAGTGCTTGCTAAGTGCTGTCTTAGTGTTGTTTTGTAGTGCCGAGTATTTCTTTTGTTTTGGAATAAAAATTTAAATGGATGATGTTATTGTTAGCATTTGGGTATGGTTTTCCGTCTGAGTTTTAAGATACCCAATTCTTTCTTACTCAATTGACGGCTTTCTCTTCGTAGCTTTCCTGGAAAATGGTGTGGATGCTGAGACGTTTTCCATTTCATCTTAAGGTGGTGAACAGATGAGGATCCTAACAGTTCAGTTCAAATGCGGTGCCTGTTGGATTCAGATTTTTGCATTTTAATTAACCCCACCACGCTCTCTTCCGGTGTGGTTAAACTTATATGCTGCGATAGACCGCCCTGTGGTTTTAAAATTTAACTTGTTGTTGGCAAGCTTTCTTTTAAAATCCCTTGTAATCCATACCTGTATATGTGTATATGCTTTGTAAAAAAAATTATGGCTTTTTCATTCAGTTAAACTTACCCTTTGCCTCTTTCGCTGTTTTTGATGGTAATCCAATGCTGTTCAGTTCAACAGCTATGAACGAAGAGCCAATATGTTCCAATTGTTGACAGACTACAGTCCCGATGTGTTTATGGCTAGCGAAACTAAGCTAAACCACAAACACAAATTGACTCATAAAAATTACAATATCGTAAGAAGAGACCGGCCCGACTCCACTCAAGGGGGCGGTGTCGCTCTCTTTATACGAAAAGGCATTAATTATAAAGTCATATACAACAATGAATTGCGAAAGCTCAAGACGCTAGAAGTTTGCGTTGTATGCATCTCTCTCACTCAAGGGAAGCGGATGTATATGATTGCGGCTTATGCGGCTGGAGCTCCGCAGGTTACTTACTTTGCATCAGAACTCGAGATTCTTTTTAGGGAACTGAAACTGAGCTTAGAAGAAAACTATTTCATCTTGGCCGGTGATTTAAACGCAAAACATGAAGATTGGGGAAATCAACATAGTAATCCCAGAGGTAATCATCTTTTTAATTTGATGAATCTTTACAGCGTTGAATATGGCGTCGACCTGCGGGCTACCGAAAAGCCATCGTATCCAAGAAGCGGCTCCTTTCTGGATCTTTTGCTGTACGACACTAGACTGACAGTAACAGACAAAGTTGGTAATCACCCTCGAAACTGCTTACAGACAGTCGAGTACGACAGTGATCACTGCGGACTGGCTGCTGTAATGCAGATTCCGAACGAACGCGTGGAGTTGGAGGAATACGTTCCAACGCATTCTTACAATTACAGTAAGATGCGGTGGCCTCGTTTCACCAATGCCCTAGCGAGAGAACTTCGTTCGAGTGACATAGCCCCACCAAACAACAGAAACCTGACAAATACAGAAATTGACCAACACTAACAACAGATGGACGAAACAATAAAACGGACAATGGAAAGGACAATTCCAAAGTACAAAAAACGGGACCAAATGGACGCTTACAGAAACGCGACAATTGACGCACTACGTAGGCACAAGAGTGGCTTACTGACAAGACTCAAAAACTTGCACAGACGACTTACAGACCCACGCGACTTGGAGGTTAGGACACCGAAATCATCAATAAAAAATGTCAATCTGTTGATTAAGGAGAACTACAGGCTATCAATTAACAAGTACTGGGACCGCAAGATCCGGTCAGTTAATTCGAGTGACCCTGGTATGTTCCCCAAAATCAATTCAGGGAAAAAAACGACAATGACCTTCCGTGTCTTAAACTCCAAAGAACCGAAGAGAACAGAGACGTACTCAGGACAGCGCAAATAGATCCAGAGGAAGCCATCTTTGACGATGACTTTTACATAATTGAAGATACGAAGGAAAAAGTGGAAGCGGTGGGAGCTGCTTTCCAGCAAGTGTACAAGGTGAATGTTAGCATTCGCCCCAACCACGACCTGGAAAACAGAGCCCTACTTAAGCACTTTTACCTTCGAAATGATATGACACAATGGCGATCTGAGAACCGCGGTTTCATGCGGTTCAATGACGATTCCTTGGCAAATGCCATAATCGCCGAGCAAACGGGACCAAGTCCCTTGTTAGTGACGAAGGTTGAGCTTCAGCTCATCTTTAATTCAATAAAAAACAAAAAGTCAGCAGGTGTCGATGGTATATCCAACGTTGTACTTAGACATTTACCGATGGAAGCAATTGACATTTACGCCACGCTCTTCAATAATGCACTGAATAATGCATATTATCCAGTGCATTGGAAGACCGCTGTGGTTCATCCTCTCCCGAAAAAGGGAAAGGACAACTCCAACCCGTCAAATCTTCGGTCGAAAGGTCTTCTTCCGAGCATCAGCAAAGTTTTCGAAAAGATCATTAATAGGGCTCTGACTAAGTGGACTGCGGACAACAAAATAATTCCGGATAATCAGTTCGGGTTCAAGGCGGGTCATGACACAATTCATGCTGCGTCCAAACTCGTTTCTGATATCCAATGGAATAAATCAAATCAACAATGCACAGGTGCTGTTCTGGTTGATTTGGAAAAGGCTTTTGACACCGTATGGTTAGAGGGTCTTTACCTAAAACTGAGCAGGCTTGGCATTAGCAAGCCATTGTTGTATATACTTTATGATATGCTTAACGGTAGAAAGTTTGTTGTCAAAAGTGGCAATGTAACTTCTACCACAACATTCTCAATTAAAAATGGTCTTCAACAGGGAGCGGTGAATTCTCCGATTCTCTTCAGCATTTACACCAGCGATCTGATAGGTAGTCTTACAAAGGCAATTGCGTACGCCGACGATCTAATTGCGTACAGAACGGCCCGAAAGGTTGAGGTTATTAGAATTCTCTTGCAGCGTGATTTCGACAAGATTCAGCGATATTGCGACGACTGGAAACTGAAAATAAATGTCCAGAAGTCAGAGACAATTTTGTTCCGGACTCCGTTGGCTAGGGCCACGAGGGATACTTGCAAGAATTGGCACAAGATGGTCATCGTTGATCTTCATGGGCAGCCATTAGCGAGCAAAAGTGTAGTAAAGTACCTCGGTATCTGGTTAGATCAGTATTTATATTTCGACAGACATATAAATGCTGCTCTGACCAGGGCCAGAGGAGCCTTCGCTCTGACGAAACGGCTGTTTTTTAGCAGTCGGCTTGACCCCAGAGTGAAGGTAATTTGCTACATGGCCCTTATACAGCCAAGGATCGTTTATGGTTGTCCTGTGTGGTTCAACGTTGCCCCTTCCCAGATGGAGAAGTTTCGGGTGTTCGAGCGGCAGTGTTTAAGACGCTGTACCGGCTTATATCGAACAGCCGATTCTTCTTATGTGCATTATTTTTCCAACGAGGTCCTATACAACGGGGCTCGAATCAACAGAATTGACAATTTCGTGATAAAACTCGTTCGAGGTCACATTGCAAGAGCTATGTCTTGGACCAACAATTCAATTTTCGGGGCGTTCTATCCGAACGACGAGTATTTTAAAAGTGCACGCTTGAGCGGGTTCATTCCACCAGAGGCATTCCTCTTTTTAGACAAATGCGGTCTGATACAGGATAGATTGGCAGTTCCGTTAATCTACCACGTCAGACGAAGAACCGTGGATAGGCGACTCCTGTACAATCGGGACGTCATGGCACAAGGTGGAGCAGAGCTCCTTCGGTTCAGTAGGGCTGTGTCCGAGCGGGACCGAACTGATAGGGTGAAGCAGGAAAACCAGTTTTGGTGGCTTCAATCGGCACTTGATAGTGGGTAGTCGGGATGGGGTTTAAGCCTTGGCCGGCTTACATACTTGTTTTTTAGTTTTAGGGTTTAGTTTTAAGTAGAATAGGCATGGTGGCACAAAAAAAAATGCAAAAAAAAAATACAAAAAAAACAAAAGAAATTAAAAAAAAAAAAAAAAAACATGGAATTTAAAAAACAAACAAAATTAAAAAAAAAAAACACACAAAAAAGACAGTAAAATGTAAAAACAAAAAACATTAGATTTGCTGCTGTGGTTGTTCTAGTTTTAAGTAGTTTATAGGTAGAATAGGTAGTTTAAGTTAGTTTTAAGTTTTATATTAGGGACCTTATTTAAGTAGTTTTTAAGCAAAAATAAAAAGGATATTGATATTAGTTTTTTTTTAAATTTTCTAATTAATACAAAAATAAATAAAATTGAATTGAAGTTAAAATAGATCTTAGGGCCGCAAGGCATTAGTAGTAAGTGTTATAGTTTAACTTAGAGTGTCCGTATGGGACCATTAAGTTAGTTGTAAGTTATGGATAATTAGGCTAGTTTTATGAATTTTTGTCTGGCTTTAGGATAGGTTTAAGAATGAAATAATAAAAATGAATTTAAAAAAAAAAAAAAAAAGTTCAACAGCTATATTTTCCCATTCTTCGTCTTGAGTTATTTTTATGGAACCGAATTGTCCCTTGCCTTAGGCCAGCTCAGGTTTCTGCTGCAGAACCTCAATCAACCTTTCAAATTGGGCGGGTTTTGTGATAATTGATATAAGAACATTATTTTCTTACAAATATTTGTATTATTATTTGTAAATCTTACATTTTTTCAGATATCCAGAGGCCTCGGGGCAATAAAGAAGCGGAGGTCTCCTCGCACCAATTTTTTTTTTTTAATAAAGTTAACCATTTCATTCACTTGAGTTTTTTAATAAATAAGTATTGAAACAAATACATATAATATAAACGAAAAAAAGAATTATCTAAATTAAATTTAAGGGTTAATGAACGGAACCTTTCGAGCTTTTTTCGTCGAAAAATGGTTGATGATTTCTTTGAAATCCAGTTCTCGGAGTAAATCGCTTTCAATGCTCAGGAGAGAAAGCTTCGTAAGACGGCTTTGTCCCATCGTGGTTGGAAGCCTATTTTTATATTTTTCATTTTTGAAAATGAACGTTCTAAAGTGCAATTTGTTGCCATCAAAACCAAATACATTCTCAATGCAATTTCGAGGTTTGGGAATGACGCTCTGAAATTTTGATTTTCGAGAATTTGGTAGTAAAATGGTTCAGGCTGTTGATCTGTTCCATAGTTCTTTTCCTTTTTGCATGAGTCAATCAATGACACAAATTGAACCAACTCATTACCAAGACAAGGCTCTAAATCATCCGGATACACTCTTTTACAGCATGCAAATTTTTAGCATCCATCTTCTCGATGTGATCCAAATTTCGAACGTACAGCTTCATAGGCATGCAATCTTTTAGTAAGATAAACGGAAAGCTGTCATTGGGCGACAGATTTACGTCTTTTTTTTTAACGCAATCGAACGGATTCAACCTCCCATTTCTCGTTCTGATGCGGTTGCATAGTATGGGACATTTTTTTGGCTGCTACCTCATATTTATAAAAATATATCAAAATCATTTCGTTTGGATTCCACGAATGATTTCAAGTGCATTGCCGATTCAAGAATCAACATCTTGTTCTTAGCGTAAAATCGCTCCAAGATATCGTTCCAAAATGTTGCAAACAAAGCGGTTTCGAGACCACTCATCTTATGTAGAAGGTGCGTTGCATCATTCCTCACGATGTCCTTTTGCTCTTTAATTGGAAGATATGGTGGTTAAAACTTCTTCGATTTCCGAATAGCCGTTGGCTTAGGCTTTCTTAGCTTCAGCTTGACAATACTAACGAGTGTCGCTGAGCTTCTTCAAAACAAAAAACTGGCCGCTTTTCTTCTCCGATTATTTCTCGATCACAATTCGGTGCCACTCTGACTGACTGTGAAAAAAACGTGTACAAATTCTGCACGAAATCAACAGTTAAATTACCAATTAGTCAGTAATAATTGATTTTTCCAAGAATTGAAAAACATCGATTCTTCATATACAGCAATTTATTTATATGTGCATATATATACATACATATATAAAAAAAAAAACATTTTTGGAGACAAGGAATCGAATACCCAACCTCCGTGTTTAAGGGCAAGTACCACCCCACTCAGCTATTAAGCGATTTGGAAGTGTTTCTTATCAGGGCCATTTGAAACTTTGATATTTCACTAATTGCCTGATTGGAGTAAATAAATATAGATCAATGATTTCTGTTATTTCTGTTGGCTTCCGCCCGGTTGCCGTCCCCTAAACCCTGCATAATACCCCCAACACACTTAAAAAGTCAACCATTTTTTATCTGACTACTGGTTGACTTGTGACAGTCAACCAGTTGTGATCGGTAATATCGATTGCCGGATAACAAGTCAGCTGTGTTCCTAGTTGTCTTACAGAATAGGCCTAAAAAACTTTAAAAAATGCTACTAAATTTGGTAGAAATTTGTTTTCGACTAAAAATTTCGTTACAACTGACACCTTTTTTAACAAAACACGAAAACCGGGATGGGAAGCTATCAGTGTGGGTCGCATCCCAGCCTCTTTTTTTTTTATCTTTACAGTTCTAAGTAAAAAACATACTCTTTTTATTAACTGAATACCTTTTTTAATTTAAAATACCATAAAAGAGGATAAGAAAGTGGTCTCATGATGTTTTCATCTTAACTCTACAAGAACAAGAAAACATTGACAGTGAAAAATGAGATGTAAAGCAAATTAAATGAGTTAAATTACTTAATCCAAACGTATTTTGACATTTTATATCCGTTAAATGTACAAAGGTACCCATTCCAACATCATCGTCTGAACACACGTATCCAGCCATAGAATTGTTTGTTTTCTCCAAACAGTCATGATCATGACAAAATAATTACACTACATTACCGCCCGACTGTCACAGGTTTTTCTATTTGTCGCCTTGTAACTTGCAACTTGCATCACCCATATTGTTGCTGAGTATAGTGAGTTTCTGTGGTGTTATCGTGCTTCGCTACTAAACTGAATAAAATATACAAAAACTCCAACTTCAGCAACTCCCACACGAAATCCTTCATAGAAAACTTAAGTCGACATTCTAATTAATTGGTTCACCAATTGCGATAGAAAACAATTTCTTAACATGGTTTTCGTTTTTGCGTGACGGTGACGCTGACGGTAACGTGACGTGGTTTTTCTTTTACTTTTTCTTATTGTTTAGTTGTTGCTGTCGTAGCATTGTCCCCAGGACTATTAAGCGAGTTCCGTAATGTTGTGTTGTGTTTTGTTTTCGCCTTCTGCATCATTCTTCTCTTTCATGGGGAGTTTTAGCGAACTTACTCCCAAAGTGTCGGAGCATTTCATCCGTCGTTTCCGTTGGCGATAATTACAGCAATAAACTAGCAACTAACAAGAACTGCAGTAGGTCATGTGTTTCAATTAAGTCGGCCCACCGATGTCTTTATTCTTTTTTTTTTCTGAATGTCGGTATCATGGTGCGACTTTTCTGCTTGGTTGATGGAGGAAGTAAAGGGGGAGAATTTTAATTGGACCTCGAAGAAAGCACATAATGACGAAAAGGAAGGAAGGATACACTACAAGGGTCCAATTCTTTTAGGTTTACTGCCCCTTTATTGACAGGTTCGGTTTAATATCTAAACTGGGGGGTCGTAATAATAATGATTCGGTTAATATTTGGCTCAAAGTTGTTAGTAGGGAACTTTACAATATGTCAGAGAAGAGCTAAATGAATTAACGTTGAACGATAAAGCTTTCATCGCGGGAGTATCAAACCACTTGACCACCCCTCCCTGGTCCGCACATGATATGTACCAAGGTTTCTTTATAGCAAAGAAAATACTCCCACTCTACCCCCAAAGCTCTCCTATTCAAGCTATTTCAAAAGACGAAATAATTATAGTACATCTAAAGACCGACCGAATTAATTGGTTGCGATTTGTGTGTATGTACAAAAAAAAAAAGTACAGAGTGAAATGGTTGTGGCGCTCCAATGGACACTGAAGCTGGACACGATACGACGACGACGAAGACACCGACGACGACGCGACAGACGATTGCCGACCAAACGGCAATGGAGGTATAATGGATATGGGTAATGTAGTAGCGCACTTACAGTTACATGCAATCAGCTAATGACATTATTTACGCGATGGTCTGGCGCTGTTTTTGCGCTGATGCCATTTTCTTATGGGACAAACGAGTAGGTGTTGAGTTGGAGTAACAGCAGCAAGCTTAGAAATTGAAGATTAAGACCTCATGTAGGCTTTTTATATATATGTCACGTATGTAGGTATAATAAAGTGTTTATCACGTCTGTTTTATACCAAAGTGAATGGAAACCAATTTGATTAAATTGGTTCTCTTAGTGAAGCCAAAATTATGGGCTTTTATGAGTTTCTATGATTTTGGTGTTTGGAAAAAGTGTGATGTTAAGCGGGAGAGAAGGTATTTTTTTAAGTTATATTTTATAATGGGTAAGAAAAAAAATTAACAATTTTTGAGAATCCTCTTGGCTTACAATTGACAAATCTTTTGTCATAATTTCATGGGATCAGTTCCAAAAAGTCAAAAGTAATCATAAGATCTTTACTTTGACAAGTCCGCTGGCATCAAGAGTACACCTCATATTGTTCTGAATAGATAGAAAACAATCTGTCCCATGATTTTGAATCCTCCGCGCCTTCCAACTATAATCCAATTGTACTTACACCCCTTCTTTCCAAAGTCATGAAAACGCTAAAGAAATATCAACAAATTAAAAATTGTAGAGAAAAAATGCTTGGTTGTTGAATTTAAGGAAACAGATGCATTTAAGTATTTTATTTCTCTAAACTTTTAAATAAAAACAAATAAGTTGGAAAGAATCTTTTATGCGGCACTCACAAATTACATGTTTCAGAATCCTTTTTTACTTCAAATATCAAAAGATTCGAAGCCTTTATATCAATAGCATTGAAACGTTCATTATGATTTTCAATTAGCCATAAGTTTAATAAAAGTGTCACTTTTGCTATTTTTGGGGCATTTACATTTTCAAAAAAGTATTTAAATCTCAGTTCTAGAGCTTCCAAAGAAAATTCACTTCAAAAAGTAGATTTATTTAATTTTCTAATATTATAAAAGTTTTTGTATTCAATAAAGAATCATTTTTGAAAAAAATAAAATGCTCGACTGGGTCGCTAGAACAAATTACCAATTTTGTGGACGTATTTAAAGGCGAGTTCAAGAATTTAAAGACAACTTAATATCATTACCTTGAGCGGCTAGACTATGTAAGGTAGTAACAACACAAGAGAGAAGAGAAAGAACAACAGACAGAAAGAACACATAACAACTGCACGCTGTAGGTTTCGAGACGGTCCTCCATCTGTCTACCACGCTCACAGTTGCTTGATTTCGGTGATCGATGGGAACCGAAGCTTTATCAGTGACTAGGCCGTTGCCCTTAATATGAATTTGACTTCTTTGTCTCATTCAAAGTTTTTTTTTTTTTTGAACCTAAAAAAATATAAATAATATGAAAATAATTCAAAGCAGTACTAAAGTTTTTCCGAATTCTAAATTGCGTGAAACAAAAATTTTAGATGTTTTTGGCAGCAAACAGACTTTTTGGAAAATTTCGTTAAATTACTAATAAATTTTTAGATTAGTGGTCAATAGTTGATGAATTTTGTATGCGTTATTGAACGAAAAGGACTGTTTTTCTGATTCATATGATGTTCTTGGTCCAGTCCTAAATTAAAAGTAGTACTCTTAGCAAACAAATTTTAAGGAAGTAAAATATACATTTTGTTTTCACATATAAAAAATATAAAGGCAGTCACTTCCATTAACGCAATACGATAGTTTTTACCGAATGTTAAAAATAATATTTCTTATAAGTTAAAATTAGTGGGCAGCTATAATCTCAAATTTTTGAAAAGGTATTGGAATCGAAAAGCCTCAATTTTTAGTACTGTTTTATTTATGTTCATATTTATTTCTAAAAAAGCTATCAATTTGATTTTTCTCAAAATTTTACTGAACGTTGAAAACAATATTTTCAATAAATTTAAATTAATTTAAAGCCAATATCTCAAATTTTTAAAAACATGTTTTAATCAAAAATCAATTTTTACCAACTTTTAGTAATGTTTTTTTAGATTTTTTTTTTTTGTAAAAACTGTCAATTCCCATCAACTTACTTTTGAGCTAATTTTCTGACGTATTGTCAAGTATCATCATTTTTGAGCCGTGCAACTAATTGGTTCAATATATACCGCGAGTTAGTTATGCAGGGATTTTAATTTACAGGCTCTCATGATGGTAGTAATACAATTTATAAGTTTTGTACATAAACACAGTGCGAGCGTTAGAAAAATAGGGAAGGCTGAGAAGATACTGATTAAAATTGGTCTTTAAGTTCTTTATAGCAAGACGAGAGGAAAAAACAGACTTGGCCACATTCTCGATGTTCGGTTAAACAAAATTTCTATACATGGCATTTATGAGCAATCCTAGATGTGCGTGTATTACGGCTGAATTGTTTAAGGGGTGGAATGCAAATGGCTAATTCTACACAACCTTCCTTTCTAACTTTCCTTACTGCAAGCACTGCAACAGAATGTTAAAAATGGTAAAGAAAGTTCAAAATAATATAGGTAGGTTAATGTTATTGGCAAATATATACAAAGCTAAAATTTCTTTCAAAAAATGCGTTTTTGAACATATCCACTAAATAAACTTTCAGGCGCGCATTTTCTGTTACAAACTTTGGTGTTGTTAAATTTAATTGGTAACTGGTGCTTTTGGTGAACTCTTCAAAATAAAAGTGTTTTTGAAGTTTAATGGCTCCAAGAAATATTTGTTGTTTTTTTTAAGAGGTAAGTTGTCTTTTATATACTTTTTATTTGTCAAATTAAATTGAGATAATTTAATTAAAATAAAAACTTTAAATTTAGAAGGGGGTTACATAAAAATTATGTGCCCAAAATCGTTACCTATGTTTAAAAGAAAAATTTCACCTTCAGGCTAGCCCAGAATACGGAGTACCTTTATCAGTTTTTTTAGCAAAGAATCAGTGGCAGAAATACGTCACTCGAAGGGTCACAAGGCCCTCAAAATGCATTAACACATGAAGTCGAGAGCGAAATTGTTAAGCGCTTCCTTTAAATGGTGGCGCACAGAAAAACATTTCCCTGATCAAACTTCAGTTTACACAGGAGTTTTTCCTGTAGACGTTTCCAAATTCTTGGAAAGTGAATTTAATAAAACATAACTTGTTTATTGTAAAGAAAAAATTGAGATTTGTCCGGAAACTATCCAAGGTTTTGAAACTGCACAGCCAGAAACACAAAAACTGGAACCAGTTGGTATTTTTGTTCTCTACTAAGCTGAAACGCAAACATTTGATCAACCAAGCGATCTTATAACATAGTTACCAGTGGCGTTGCTAGACCTTTGGGGGCCCTGTAGCCAATTTTTTTTTGGGCCTCATCACCTCTTACCAAAACTGGGTCATAACCTTATAACCTTTTTTAAATTAAAACACTAACGTCAATAAATAAGTTAAATTTAATTCAATGTATAACGACATAGGAACTTTAACATAAATACATACTATTATTTATAAAGCTCAAAAAAAAATAAATAATATTTGCACTTCTTCTCAAAGTACTACTATCCTTGCCTTTCTTTCTGCAAATTTATTTATTAAATCTTCCATACCTGAAGAAGATTTCAGTTTTTCAAAATTATCTGCTTCTATTGATAAAAGTGATAAATCTGACAACCTCTTCTATCCCATTGAAGTTCTGAGATAATTTTTTATTATTTTCAGCTTGGAAAAAGATCGTTCAGCTGTTGCTGTGGTGACCGGAAGAGTCAAAAAGAGAAAGCATGCTGTTATTACTTCAGAAAAACTAGAAGCAAGACTATTAAATTCGATGACTAATAATTTAGCAAGTTCTTTTATGGAATGAATTTTGAGGATTTCGGATTTAAGGCATGTTTTTAGAGCAATTAGTTGATTGCAGAAATCACCAGCTATGTCTGTATTGTACTTTTCCACTAGCTTTTTTGAACCTTATTTTATCTCATCATTTAAGAACGATAAAAGCTTATCCGGTTCCAACACTTCAAACATACTACTAAGACTATGAAGGCTTTGAAATCTTTGCTGAGTTTGTCCAATCAAAATGTCCAAGCAGGAATAGTAAATATTGACTTTGAAGTAAATTTCCGGATCAAAAATTCCATAATCTTCTGCCAACTCATCAAAAAACCGCTTCGTTATTTTCCTCCTTTTATTTTTGAAGACAGGCGTCACTCCCCAATCGTTGGCTAAATCCTTGGACTTTTTAAGTAGATCACTGAATTTCTTTTGATTTCTTTCTTTTTCTAGGCCGTCTTAAAGATTTTGAAGCAAAATACTTGCTTTTTATAAATCATTTTCCTCATCTTAAAGGGCTTTGGAAACTGGACTTATAATATCAAACAGCGAAGAAAAAAATGACATCAACACAATAAAGTCGTACGTCTCTAAAATATTTATAACATTTTTACATTCGTCTCGTTCGCCTTTTTTTGTTGAGGTCAAATTGATTTGGTGTAAGGTTTTCAATATCAATGATTGATCTTATACCACATAGTGCATCATTTCGTGACGACCATCTAGTAGGACAAACCTTTTTAAGGGTAATTTTATATTTTTCGAATAAATCGTTGAGAAGCAAAGACCAGCGCTTCATACTGTTACCAAAAAATGTATATATTTTCTCTAAACTATCGAAATATGTTGACTTTAGAGTCAATTTTTAAAATGTATATCCACGCACAGAGAGATTAAACATTTCAGTTAACGTGTTGAATTGAAATTCGTTTTGCCTAGTCCACTCAGACAATTAACGGGACTTTTTTTGGTTGCAGATACATACAGGGTTCGGAATGGAGTATTCGAATTTTTCAGCAAGTACCTTAGTATCTACCGCTGGTCCCTGGTTTGTATTTCTGTGTGATGTTGGAGTTGGTGGCTGTGTCAGGCAGGACGATATATTTTGAAAGCTCGATAAAAAAGTGTTGAAGTTGTAGTATTGTTCGTTGGTAGGACATGAAAAAAAGAAAAAGATTCACAGGAAAAAAAATATTTGACGCATGTAAAAAATGATCATCGGAACATTTTTTTGTAATAAAACTTTATTAAATATTTAAGTGAATTTTTTTACACACGTCTTGTGCTCTATATCTTTGGGGCCCCTATATCTCGGGGGCCCTGTTACATGGATACAGATGATACAGCGGTAGCTACGCCACTGATAGTTACCATCATCTGTCGGATCCCCATATCTCTATTCTAATTCTTAAACTGACTTGGTAAACCAGCGCCTACCGATCACACCACCAACTCTTTTATGTATGTAAGATAACTTTCAGTGAGAAATTTTAAGCTTAATAACTATTTAAGTTATTATAATAATTCACTTTTCTTCACTAGTTTCACTAAATAAAGGTCAACCTAAACCATTATTGACTTCTAATACATTTGTATCGTACCTCAAGATGTACGAAAATTGTTTATTTAAATTGCATATCTGCAATTGCAATTCTAAAAATTGTATTCAACTTGTAATTTTTTTTTTCTTCACTCAAAGTTGACAGTCTTAAATTTTGATTCTCTACTCTCGATTTACTTCTGGTTTCCTCAACTTCCGAAAATAGTAGATGTAGATGTTATTGGAATTGATAAGGAGTAGCATTGATTAACCCTCTCCCATGAGTCTTCAACAACTTCTTCCATCATGTCTTTCAACTCACAAGTTTGTATCAACTCTTGAGTTGGCCAATTTGAGTTGACAAATAGTAAAGAAAATGGCTCTTAAAATCTTGAAAAACGACGTGAGTTTCCTCATGAATTCATTGATATTCTCCAATACCAATTGAAATGGTTCGTGAAAACGGAAATAGTATGTAAACATTTGGAAAATTTGTGACAGTGCATGAAATTTAATAAAAACACTGTACGTTATGTTATGTAGCTTTATTACCTATCAGTTCTTATAATAAATCCTATGTTGACAGGTAAATGTAAGTATAAATAATGTTCAATCGATGTTTCTTGCAATTAAAATTAAATATAAGCATTATTGATTTATACTAAAAAAAAGATATAAAAATCTTGTTTACTTCTTCTATTCCCAGATTTAAAAAAAATGGGGCTGGGATGCGACCCACACTATCTTGCTTAAAAGGTTTGTAGGTGTTCCTGTTTTGTTAAAAAAGTTGTTCATTGAAGTCTAAAAAACTAAAAAATTAATAACAATATTTTGCATAAAATAGTTTAATTTCAAAATTTTTTTGTTAACGAGATTTTTAAGCCGTTAAACAATTTTTACCAAATTTAGCAGCATTTCCTAAGTGTTATATAAACAAACACAAATTGGATGAATTAAATTAAATTGAAATCAATACCTTCTATTAATTGTTTTCATGATATCGAGAACCGAACATCATTTGTATGTTATTTTTATCATCTGGTGTGGTCGGACCAGACGACTGAACAAACTCTAAGGCGTGGAATGAAGGCGTGGGTGGCTTGACACTACGGCATGGAATCGCTGATATTGGGGTTCTAGGGCTGACTCGGAGAATTTACTGGCGTTCTTCTTTCTACAAGTGAGCAACATAAAGATTTTGGGGAGGCACGTAAAATTAAATATAATGCAGACAATGCAAAGCTGTCAAATTGGTTCCAAAGTCATCCTTTAATTCCAATTACAAATGAAATCATGTCAATGGCGAGTGGCATCGTGGGAGATGATAAATTAACTTACTACAATGTTCTCTAGGAATGCTGACAATGAGCCATATAGTTAGTGGCCCAACGAGTTTCAGAAGAAAGAAGGGACATAAAAATTGAATACTTCAGTTTTTTGAATAAATTGATTTCAGGATAAACCCGAAAAACCGACAAAAAATACCGTATATTTCCCTTCATTGCCGCTAGAGCTATTTTATAAACTATAACAGATACGAACAAAATCATAAGAGTTTTTTTTTATGAAATTTAATGAGCTTGAATTTTGTCGAACATAATTTTTTGGTACGACAAATAGCTTTCGAGATAAACATGAAAAACTGAAACAATCTCTATATTTCTCTTAACTCTCGGTAGAGCTCACGTCGGATTCTTGGGGACTTTTTTTTTTGGGTCATCACCAGACATTCCTTAGTAAGTGTGGGAAGTTTCAAAACTTTTGGATTTTTTTTGAGGTGAAGGCAATTTTTTATTCGTTCATTGACTGAAATTTTATTTTTTTTATGAAAAAATGGACTGTTGGATTTTTATTAAAATTCACTGTATGTAGAAAACAGTATTTGATGTGAGATAAAATAATTTTAAACCAATATTCTTCATTTTTGAAAAGAGATTTGAGTCGAAAATCAATTTTTACGAACTTTTAGAAATGCTTTTTATTTCTTGTTAAAAAAAATCAACTCGATTTTTAAAAAAAATTGTATCGAATGTTCAAAACTATATTTCTCATGAGATTCAAGCCAAAATCTCGAAGTTTTGAAAAGATATTGAGTTTTTTAGCTTTTTATTTTTTTGTAAAAAACTGTCAATTCCATTTTTCTCAAAAATGTACCAGATGTTAAAAACGTTAGTTTTCGTTGCACAAAATTGTTTTGGAGATACAATCATTTTTTATTCGTAAAATTTTCGAGGTGACAATTTTTTGGATATATAAAAAATGTTAGTTGGGTTTTTTCTTTAAATATACTTGTTTGGTATTAAAAACATGCAACATTTTTACATTCCCATTTGAGAAAGGTTCTTTATCAGTGTTTTTATTTAAAATAAATAAAAATGATAAAGCCAGAACTTGGAAAAAAACAAGAATTTGTTTACTTTTCCCACATTCACCCAGTCTTTTACTACAGTTCTTAGTACATAAAAGGTGTCCCAAATTATTTAAATTTGCAAGGTAACATTTGAATTATAATTCAGCTATACCAAAACACATCCTTCTTAAATTCTTGTGCTGTCTTTGGAAAATTTTTGAAGGGGTATTAGATTTTAGTTTGCCCAAACAGATATTTCTGCATTGCATTGACAAACCTTTAAAAGTATTATTAACAAATATGTAGGTACTTGACTTGTACATTTATTATAAACATTTACACACTAACAGAAAGAGCCTGCCATCAAAATATTTCTCACTCATAAAATCGACAAAAATGTAGCTTATACTTTGTTCAATGGAATCAATTCCAAAATCATATAAAACAACCATAACAAATTTAAGATGAAAAAGTATAAATAAAATGTATTCTTTAAACATTGCCGACTTAAAGTTATAAATAATAGGTAACACTTTAGACAGGTATAAAGATATACTCTACTCATATTTGATTTGCCTACAAAAATTGAAGGAACATAGAAATCCTTTTTGTGTCACAATTTTTCTCACTTGAAACGGATAATGATGACAAGCGTATCGATATTAAAAAATCCTCTTTTGAACTAACAACCACACTTGGGAATTGAAACACCATCATCATCATTTAACATCATCATCATCGTTTTGAATTCTGCAAAATGTCCTGTGCTCTTGAGTGACTGTTAAATATTATTTAGTCCTGCTGTTCTTTTGTTAAAATCTTACCACAGCATTGTATACATTCCTTCAAAGTTGATCTTTTGTAAATTGTTTCTTAAGAATCATTGACTGGAAAAATATAACATGAATGAACATCAAAAAGTACCTTCCTATTTTAAGAACTTAAAATTGAAAACATTTGTTATGTTGTCACGCATAAATATGATTTTTCAATTATCTCACGATAATTGACTTTTAAAATACAGAAACGGTTACTTTTTGATATTTTTGTTTGCTTGCTTCGTGAGACCACAATGAAATTTTATATTTCATTGAATAAAAATCTATTAACAGGTTCAACTTCAAGTATGTACTTAAATATGTTGAATGACGGATCGAATTTCATTGTTTGCGTTAGTTCTACAGTATGTTAAATTCCATTGATGAAAATCTTAGCACCTGGTAAAGGTCTTTGATCTTAATACCTTTTTTCTCCTAAAGATATTTTCTTTTAATGATTTCTGGAGAATTTTGGCACATGGCTGATATCATAACAAAATTTTAAAAGGTTTTTTTCTGGTTTATTTAAATTATAATGATGATTAATCGTATTAAATACTTAAAATAGTTTTCGGACCGTGTTTTTTTTGGTATTGAGTATAGATTTAACAGTACCTACCCGGCTAATACCTAGAACATTTTATAATTATCTTTGAATAATAAGAAAGCGAAACATTTAATATGTGTGAAAATAGAAGATTTTAGTTTATTACAGGTTTGTTGGTATTAGATTCGTCAGTAACAAAATGGGAAACTTGGCTAATTGTTTTTTTTTTGTTAAAGTTATATTTTTTCAAGAATGATTTTTTTTACGTTTTTATTATCTATATAATATAAAAGAAAGTCGCGATAGTTAAACTATGTATAACTCAAGAACAGCCGTACCGATATGGCTGAAAATTGGTGGGTAGGTAGCTGAGAGCCAGGAAACGGGCATATGATACTTTTTATCCTTTTTGACAGCGTTCCCGTGTGACTTGACATGAAACGTCAGTCGAACTGTCACACGAAAAGTAAAAAGAATGGATTTTGTTGTCGACAACAGTTCGATTGTTCAATATTCGCCACTTATTTGTAAAACTAAATACTAAATTAAATACTGCAATTCGGTAAAGTCCATAGAATATATTTGCAAATGTGTCACGAAAGGCAGCGATATGGAAGTTTTTGGATTGCAATCCTTAAATACCAACGAATAAATTTCGCACTATCATGTTGGTTGCTATGTAAAGTGTAATGAAGCGGTTTGGCGTATATTCGCATTCCCGCTTCACGAACAGCACCCTACTGTTGTGCATTTGGCAGTGTATCTGGAGAATGGTCAAAGAGTATATTTTACGGCTACGAATGCTACGCAACGTGCTGAAACACGTCCAGCAACTACGTTGACCAGTTTCTTTGCAATCTGCCAAAGCGATCCGTTTGCACGAACTTTGCTTTACTCGGAGATGACACGTTATTATGCTTGGAATGCTTCATCGAAGAATTGTCAAAGCCGATGCGGTTCCTGGGTATCCGGATGTGCGTTCGACTGATACTCTTGGTCGTTTGTATACAGTTCATCCAAAGAATGATGAATATTTCTATTTGCGGTTGTTGCTGGTATATGTGCTTGGGCAAACGTTATTAGAGACACTATACGAACTATTAATGCTGTAATATTCCCAACATATCATGCTGCATGTAAAGAACTCAACTTATTAGAAAACGATAATCATTGGGATATGACAATCGCTGAAGCCATTATCTCTGCATCTCCAAGTCAGATACGCACATTATTCGCTATCATCATTTCGACATGCTCTCAATCAAACCCACGTAACTTGGGCACAAAAACAAGGATAATATGTCAGCCCCTGGTGGAACTGGTAAGAAATTCCTCATGTGCGTAGTTTAGCCACTGCTCGTGCGAGATCCAACATGGCGGTTGCAGTTGCTTCTTCTGGAATAGCAGCCACATTGTTAGAAGGATGCCGTACGGCTAATTCAACATTAAAATGACCGTTAGTGCTCTTTCACACGTGACAATTTTTGTCCGTACGGAAAAAACATTGGGGGTTTTTATCCGTGAGCCATTAATATTAAACTAACTAACCGTTTTTGTGGTCACTTGTACTAAAGCATTTTCATAAAAATATAGTCAAACGTACGACGATTCACGGGAAAAATACGTTAAGTGTGAAAACAAAGTCCGTAAAGAAAAAAATCGTACAAATTTTAACCGTATCGACGAAACCGTCTAGTGTGAAATAGGTCTTAAGTCTTTAAACTATCGAAGAACCAAAGTGTAATATTGCAAAACTGGCGCTTTACCGTACATTAGAAGCACTTAAAAGAACGTTGAAAGATTTACGCAATGACTCGAGATGTTTTGGAGGAGCAATTTGGCAATTTCCGCCAAACACTGCAGGTAATTATAAGATTTACGGCTGCCGATGAAATAAACGCTTGAATAAAATCGTCGAATCTATGGCGCTATGTGAAAAAACTGCAGCTGACAACATACATGAGAGTTGCATTGGTTAATAATGCTGTTACATCTGCTGAAGATTTCTCTGAGCTGACTATCGGCAATGTTTAAGTTCCTGTCGATGAATGGAGCAGCTTGATATCATTCGAAAATAATTTCTGAAATGTTGTCTATTCAAAAGACAAACTTCTCAACAATGTATTTTCAAACATTATTTCTAACTACAAAAATAATGAATCGTTGAGTGAGCAATTTTAGCGGCTAAGAATAAAGATGTACATGACCTGAACTACATAATTCAAAATTAGATCATTGGAACAATGCGCATTCATTAGTAGTTAAGATAATAGACTAACTGAAGTGTCTTTGAAGTTTTTGCTAGTTTTTTTAAGAATTTTAGTCTAGTTTTAAGATATTTTTTGAATTTCGATAAAATAAAATTAAAAAAAAAAATAAATCTTCAAGATCCTTGAAATGAGAACTTCCTCATCTTTGAATTTTTCTTTCAGTATCGTCGAGTAAATTACATTGATTGTCAATTTTCTAACCATCAAACGCGTACCGTTGCACAGTTTTGGTTGGTTTATGTTTCAAAGCATGACTACTACGGAGCAAAACCTATAGGCGTTAATTGTTCAGTGATAAGGAAAGCACATCGAAAGAGTTTAAAAATTCAATTGGATATGGTTTCATCTTCATTTGTGACGTAATTAATAGTTTTCAATGAATGCATTATTTTGACCAAAAAAATTAAAAAAAAAAAAACTTGGTATCTTTATCATTATTTTTTATAAAACTCTAAACTAAATAAAATAAAACGAAAACCATTTTAATACTTAAGCTGCTTAAAACTAACCAAAACCAATAATACTGCTTAAAATTGCTTAAAACTACTTAAAACTATAACAGACACAGTAAGCTTTTTAGTTTTTTTTTGTTATTTGTTTGTGTTTTTTTTTTTTTTTTTTGGTGTCACCCTGACTGTCCTGAACCTAAACCTTAAACCTGTGTAAGCTGGCCAAGACCAAACTCCCTAGACAGCTTTAAATGTCATTCTCAATTTGAAGCTACCTAAACTGGTTCTAATGCCTCACCCTATCTCTACAGTCCCTATCGGTACTGATCCAACCAGATGCCAAGGTCGATTGCTGAGTCTTGTCGAAGTCACTCTGCAAAAGTGTCATGATAACCTCAAGTTTTGGGGCCATTCTGTACGTCCACAGCTTCCTGAGGTAAATGTCGTAGTACAATGTTGGATGTACCATCGACACCTGCTGACTTCTTTTTCTTTAATGAATCGAAGATTAGCTGAAACTCTATCTTCGTGACTAATAGGGTACTAATCCCCCCCATTTCGTTCGGTAGCGATATACCATTCCAAAAATTCAGCAAAATATCGAAATCTTGATCAATTCTTACGTCTACTGACATTTCATTTTTTGTTTTTATTGTCTTTTAACAAAAATATCCCGCAATTTTTCTCAATTAATTTGATTATTTTTGACTTTCCATAGAGTTAAAAACACCTTAAAAATAGATTCTGGCGTGATTATTTTATTATTGTGGTCCATTCGCTCGATGTGGCCGAGCCAATGTAGTCGTCTTTTCTTGGCCTTCTGGACTACATCCACATCTTGATACAGCTCATACAGTTCTCGGAAGTATCTTCTTCTCGATTTTTTTTTTTTTTTGGATCTCCACTAAGGTGTCGTTCGTGGGATTAATGTTTGTTCCAAAGTAGGTGAACTCCTTAACTACCTCGAAATTGCTGCAACAAACAGTGACGTTTTGTCCTAGGCGGTGTTTAGATGTTGCTTTGTTTGTTGATAACATGTACTTTGTTTTGTCCTCATTCACTCCAAGGCCAACTAGTTTCGCCTGTTCTTTAATCGCTGTGAAGGCCTCAAGCACGGCTCTCGACCGATTATTTCTATGTCGTCCGCATAGCCTGGGAGCTGGGTGGATTTGTTGAAGAAAGTGCCCTCCGTGCTCACACCTGCCTTAAGCACTATCTGCTCCAGGACTATGTTGAAGATGTTTCTTCGTGGAGGCTGTGCTTTCCAACTAATCCGCCAAAGATGTTTTCCTTCCCGATTTTTGCATTGAAGTCTCCGAGACGTCGTACTCTGGACAGGTAGAAATCCTCTTTGCTAGACTCCTTAGCATCATCGGTAGGGGCGTGTGCACATATTATACTGATGTTCTGTAATGTGGCCTTAATGCGGATCACAGTCAGGCGATCACTTATTGGTTTGAAATCCATGACTTTCGATCTAAGCCGATTTTCCACGACTATTCCGCATCCAAATATATGCAATCTTTGATGACAGCTATAATAAATGTCACAATTTTTTCTCTTCATTGTCCCTGATCCTATCCATCGTATTTCCTGGATCGCAGTAATATCTGCCTTATACTGCGAGAGGACAGATTCAAGTTTCTGAGTTACACCTTGAGGGTAGGGGGTTCATACATTCCAGGTACAAACTCTCAATGCGTAGTCCGTTGTCGTTCCGGGTCTGATTACCATAAGAGGGGGTTCATTATCCAAGGCTGGATAATGAACCCCCTCATTTTTTTCCCGATTTTGCACCCGCGCTTACAAGTTTCGCAAGTTATATCTAAAGATATAACCAGTATCCGGTGGTTTCCACGACGAGGTATATTACACACTTGGTGTGTAGAAAAAGTTGCAGCATAAGCCCCCAGATCCTACAACACCCCACCAAAAATTGTTTATAAATTTGTATTCCAGTATTTTTGTAAATGTTAGTTATTTTTTCTAAAATAATAATTTTTTTTTTCAGATAAAATTATAATGTATAAAATTTTCAAACTTACGATGTTTTCCATTGTTTTTAAAAAAACTGCTGAGTTCATAATTGCAGGCTTGGTTGCCCATGCCCTAGCTTAAAAACCGATGTTGGTAAGGCATAATTTCCCATCCCTTCAGTCAAATAGTCTTGCTTAAAACGTTTGTAGGTTTTCGTGTTTTGTTAAAAAAGTTCTCTATAAAATTATTTTAAAAAATTAACTTAAAATCAAAACCAGTATTTTGCATATGATGATATTTACTGTCATTTTTTAAAGTTTTTATTTCTTTTATAAACAAATACAGATTGGATTTTTCTAAGCAAATTTATCACAGAATGAAATCATTTTGAAGTCAATATTTTCATTTTTTTTGCGAACTAGTTTTTGTAGATTTTAATTTGTATGAAAAAAACTATGTCGAAAACAATATTTCCTTAAAGATAAAATAATTTTGACACCAATATCTCCATTTTTTTAATTGATATTTGTGTCGAAAATCAATTTTTACAAAGTTTTAGTATTGTTTTTTTTTCTCAAAATCGTACTCCACATTGATAATATTTTCGAGTCACAAAACAATGCCTCAGTATATATTAGAAACACTACTCGTAGATCGAAAATATGTAAAATGCTGATGCATTAACTATAGGTATATTTTTCACGAATAAAGAATTATAATTGATAAGAGGGGATAACTAAAAAATTGTAATAGAATAAAGTCTTAAAAATAGCTGTCAAAATTTGTAACTAAAATCAGTCTAAAACTCTACATCATATTGTAATCTCATTATATAGCAGCATTCTGCCCTTATTATCAGCAAGCTGCGCTTAAAATACGCAATAGCTTTGGGCATATAGAAAAATCCTTTAACAAAGTTTTCGTTCTTTGTAAAAAAAGTTTTCAATATTTATATGTGACTTTGATTTCAATATCTGTTTTTGTTCCAGGGATTTAGTAGAAAATCAATTGTACCAATTTAACAGCATTTTTTAAAAGTGAAATCGAGAATCGAACATACTTTTTCACCAATTTTGTGTAGTGGGAAAGATCAGGTTAAAGTGGGTGTCCGTAATGGAGTACGACACACTTAGGCCAGTTTAATGGCTCATTGTAATACCACATCAATCTTGAGGCTTTCTTTTAAGTTCAATACAACCAGTTGGAGTACCCTAAGAAACGTAAAAGACTGATAATTTTAATATGATTGAGATCGTTTATATAAAGAAGAATTATAGAAGAATTCTTCTAGGTGAGTCTTGCGTTTTTGAGCAAGAACAGGGCATGTACAGAGAATGTTAAGAACTGTTTCCTCCTCTTCCTAACTCATACAGCTCCTGAATTTTAAATTTAATAATAATTTGAATAATTTAAAATTACACCTAGCCTCGTGGTGTGATTTCCTATTAGACAGGTTATGACACCGATTATTGAGCAAGCACATTAGTCGCTTTAAATCTAGTTTAGACCAGATTTATTTACTGACCTGATAAGTAATGACGTTATTCCACATGATGCTTTCCTTCTTAGCGTCTTGCATTAGCAACAGTTCATACATGTAGCGCTTGGTATGTCAGTATTAGCTAAACGTGGTAGAATGGGTTGTACTGTACCATTTCTGGCGAGATCATCTGGATTATAATTTCCTGGGATATCTCTATGGTCCGGCACCCACCAAAGGTGACTAATAAGCTGCTATGCCATTTCCATTAGAGATGATCGACAGTCATTGACTGGTATAGAGTTTGTAAAGTTAGAGTCCAGGGATTTGATAGCGGCCTGACTATCTCAGAAAATACGGATATCGGAAATTGGTATCACGTTTTCTTTAAGCCAGGACAAGACTTTTTTTATCACCGAAAGTTCCGCTTTGAGCACGTTACAATGATTGGGAATTCAGAATGAAAGTCTTAACTTATTCATTCAGAGTACACACCTACACTTGTTTTAGATCCATCTATTAAAAATTTGATTGACTAGTCTTCCAGGAATCCCTATTATCTAAGAAATATCTATAAGGTATACAAATTGTGAAGTAAGAAGAAGTTATGGTGTAGTCTGTGTGCTTTGGAATTGATTCTAAATAGTCAAGAATAATACTCAAGAATAAGCGATCTGCTTATGCATAGGCAAGCTGAACGTTGGAATTTATTCAGTCTGTCGCGGCTTATAGCTTTTTCTATAGAAATTCAACATACTGCAGTACCGTGAAGTAAAATCAGTCTAATTACCGATGTGTAGTAATTTTAGTAGATTTTAACTTGTATGAAACAAACTAAAAATGTTCGACAGTGATACAAAATACGGAATTTAAGTGAATTGTGAAAACTTATGTTACCAAAAAAGTTCAACCATTAGGAAAATAAGGCGTTTATTTGACTTATTTCCTAAGAACCAAAGTTATACAGATATAAGGAAAGACGATATTTTGCAACCAAAGATAAATGAAAAGTACCTAAGTAGAATCGCTTAAATCCAAATTTACGCGAGGTGGAAAAATCCAAAAGGTTTTTACCTTTAATGAAAGAGCAATATTGAATAAACGAATCAAAAATTGGTAGGATATAAGTCATAACTTAAAAGAATATAATTCTTTCCATCAAAAAAAGAAACCCACAGATTCGTTTAATCATTTAATTGAATTACTCTCTTTTTAAGAAATTGTTTGATTTAGTGTTTCTTTTTTTATTTCCACGAAACAATAATGCTCTTACAACTTCTATGATCCTACATTCAAAAGTGAATTTTAAAAGTTGAATGGTGGTGTCTCTTTATTGTTAATTATACCAATATCTACACTTTTTAAAAGGAATTACTGACCTCTTAATTTTATCAATGGTTGACCTAAATCTCATGAAACGCTCAGATCAAAAAAAAATCTAAATTCATTCAAAAGTCCTTGGCAATAACTCATATTTTACACGAGACCACCAACGACTATCCTTTTTTTATCATGATCATGTCTCTGAAACGAAAGAACTTTCTCTATTTACACTACAAAAATGTCTTTGCGAATTCACTTGTCATCACTGAGAGGACTTTCTATATCCTCACAGTTTTCATTCTTAAATTCAATCTCGATTGAATGGAAGTCAAATAAATCAAATCAAACTCACATTCATTATAGAGCGAAGGACATAAATAGGTACTCATTGGAATGTACTCGTAAGTATCTATATCAATCGCAAGGACCTAAACTCGCGACACAGTTAATTGTATCTTTCTTTTTTCCAATGTAAAATCGGAGTGTGCATGTTATGCTGCAAGGGAACACATAAAGTGGTAGCTGAAGCATCCACCAATTTATTTCAATGAGCAAAACACAATGTAGGACCATTACCTGTTCTTTTTTAAATGTCCAAATTGAATGTCTTTATTACTTGTTCTGCGGACCATTAACGTAGGTATCTATAATGTTTTCCCTTTCGCTCTCTTAAATTCAAGGCTTTATTAAGAACGACCAATATTACCTCCATTCATTCCCAATTGAGAAGATCATTCTTCTAAAAGTAATAAATTGTCGAAAATTTTCCTTTAGTTTCTCTTTCCAGCTTGAACAAACATTAATCCCATATAATGGGCAATTGTGGGGTCCGATCCTTGTGTTTTTTTCTATGATGTGTATATACATAAGCTAGCTATGAAAAGTAGGTACCTCCGCCGTCCAACCGTGGTCCCTATTGATTCCTTTTGAATTCACAATTCATTGAGATATTTTATTGCAAAGATTTATTTCTATATTGAATCGAACTGTATACGAGGAGTATAAACCACCAAAAGAAGCAAAGAAGATAGAAAATATCATTATCACACTTTGGTGGGCAAACAAAAGTCATATACTGGCGATTTAGAAAGACATAATAAATAAGATTTCTATTTTTTGAGCCTCTTCTACAATATTTTGAGAAAACACTTGGAGTTTCCCCTATCGATGTCGGATGGTCCAGGAGATAACTTATTTTGAATCTGGTTTGTGTGCCCAGTGCTGGATTTGGAGAAAGACAAATTAAAAGTTACAAAAGGCTCAGAAGTGGGACATTTGTTAATACGTGTATGGTCGGACTTCTAAACTATTGATTTATTTATTTATTTGAAAACGTTAAATATTAACGGTGGTTGATATGTAATAAAAAATACATTTTATACTTAATAATAATTATTATTTTTGTTTATTTTTTTGTTTATTTAAGTAACCAATCTACGAATTTACATTCAACAGATTTCAAATTAAGTACATGTATAATACAATTCAGTTTATAAATATAAATAAGTTTATCCAATATAAGGAATTTTAGTTATCACGTTTTATTTTTATTTTTTTAATTAAAGCGATTTAAGACTGATGCTATAGAGAGAGACAAATTTAAGATTCCAGTAACATATTAGAAATGGAAATACTCTTTGTGAAGGGAGACCAATAAGTTTAAGTGTTTAAGAGTAATGTGTCTGGATTTCTCTACTTCTACCATGGAAACAAACGTACCTAAGTCAAACTTTATAGATCCTTTTTGGACACCTTCCCGTCTATTCATATGTATCATGTAACCATATTAAAAGACAGATCTAACAAATGATACATAAGGTGTTTTTATAACATAGGGATCTTCATATTCTCGACTTAAACGTTTATTACAACCTAATATTTTATCAGCTTTTTTATAATGTGTCAGTAAAAGCTGATTTTTGGTCCAAAATAATTCGAAAATATATCGAGTTTTTTTATTTTGTTCATCGTTCACAGAGTTTTGTCTACGTTTAGAACTCATCGTTTTAAACTTGTCAAGCTTAATTATTGATCGATTAGTATTGCACGTCTCCCATAGTTTTGAAAGTTTGTTTTGTTATGGATGTAATAGCTCGAAACATTTAAAGGTCATCAGCGTATATTAATCTCATTGAATTCATTAAAATGGATGAAAGGTTATTTACAAATAAAACAAATAATAGTGGATCAAGTTGGCTTCTCTGTGGAACACCAAAGTTGACTAAAAATTTACTTAAACGATACTTTTTATAAAAAAAAACATTTACAAATAATCTTGATATTGAGTCTAATTTTTTAAAGCACTTAGTTTGTCAAATTCGTTACTATAAATAAAAATAAATTAGGTGGCGCAACAGTCCATGAAGAACTAGGACCTAGTAACTTACAACTCTCAACCATTCCTGTGTGCGAGTAATGTTGTAAGAGATGGAATTGACCTACAGTTTTTATATGGCGAATCCGAACGGCTAATTTGAGAAAGCACTTTTCATGACAAGAATTACTCTTGAAGGATTTGTCAATTCCTAGCGAAAGGCAGTACCCTCGAAAACTTTTTATTTTTGATTTTTTAAGTTTCAGAACAGTAATAACATTTATGATCAATACATCAAACAAATGTATAAAAATTAGTACAATTTGATAACGATAAAATAAACTAAGTATTTAAAAAAGTATCAAATATCTATTTTCAACACCCCCACTAGATTTTTATACTTTTATACCAATGAGAGTACAACAGTTGTTATGTTTTGTAGCAAGGAGTCCTTTGGTTAGGACATCAACAGGAATCTCTTCAGTTTTCGAATATTCTACTTTTAATTTATTATCTTCTATAAGATCTCGAATGAAATGATGCCTTATATAGATGTGCTTTGAACGTTGTTTTAAGATATGTTTATTGCACTGTTGTAATCGCATTGCAATATAAGTTCTTGATTCCAATTAATTAGTTCTTGCAATAAATATTGAAGCCAAAGTGCTTCTTGAGATGGTGAAGCTAAGGCCATATACTCAACCTATGTGGTGAAGAGAGCGACAGTAGGTTGTTTCTTTGCATTCCACGAAATTGGTCCTCCTTCGTATTTAAAGAGATAACCCGTAGTTGATTTTCTATCATCTGAGTCAGCATCCGAAAATCCTTTTAAACAGCCTTCAATGTCTCGAGTGTATTCTAGCTTGTAATTTATTGTTCCTTTTATATAATGGAAATGTAGTTTAATCGCTATCCAATGAGATTTTGAAGGATTATTATTAAATCTTGATAAAGCCCCCACTGCAAAGAATAAATCTGGGTGACTTACTTGTGCTGCATATAAAATGCTTCCAAATGCTTCTTGTTATGGAACGGTTTTCATGTAATCAGTTTCGTGTTTGCTTTGTTGATGTGTTTCTTTTATAAGCTTTTGGTTAATATCTAAGGGTGTGGATACCGGATTACAATTCTCCATGTTGAATCGCTTGAGAATATTCTTTAAGTATGTCCGTTGGTCTCGAATAACTTAGCCAAATTTTCTTTGATAAGTCTTTTTTCATCTTTGTTATTTGGAAAAATCAGTATGTCGTCTACGTAAATACCAACGAAATTTGTATCTGTGCTGTTTGTAGTCAAAGTCAATTTTCTTTAAAGTTTCATCCAATTTCTTTTCCAAACTCTGATAGCTTATTTGAGACCGTACAGTTATTTCTTGAGTTTACATACTTTATTTTAAACATTATCAAAACCTTCAGGAAGATTCATGTAAATTTCTTCGTTAAGTTCACTTTGCGGGAAAGCAGTTACAATCACAACATCCATTTGATCGATATCCAAATTATATCGTACAGACAAACTTAAAATTACATTTATGCACGTGTACCTTACGACGCGAGAAAATATTTCTTGATAATCGATCCTTTGACGTTGCGAATACCCCTTTGCGACCAATCTAGCTTTATATTTTTCGACATTACCATCACTTGCATCTTTTTTCGTCTTAAATGTCCATTTGAAATTTATGGCTTTCTATCCTTTTGGTAAAGAAACTATTTCCCAAGGGCCATTTTTCAAAAGAGCTGTATATTTATCGTTCATTGCTTATTTCCAATCAGACATTATGTTCGCTCTTCATTGCCTCAGCGACTGCCTTTGGATCTTCAACATTGTTGCTGGCCACGTACGATAGATAACCGTATATTTCAGGTGGATTTCTTATTCTGGTAGGTTGTCTTATTCCTCTATCAGATATGATTCCTTCTGAAGATTCTTCAACAATGAAATCGTCTTGGGCGTTAAAAAAACTGTTTTCACTTGCCGTTTCGTCACTTAATTCAATTGGTATTTTATTGCTTGAATTCACTGATGGAATCATATCCTGTAAAAATATCACAATAAGATGTATCGTTTGTAGTACCCTAGAAATGATGGTTAGTGCGTAGGACTGCCATGGTCTTGGGTTCGATCCCTGCCTGTGACATCTAAAGTTCTTTTTACTGGTACTGCCTCTTGCGAGGTATGACAAATTCTCTAAGAGTAATTTTTCTTATGAAAAGTGCTTTCTCAAATTAGCCGTTTGGATCCGTCTTGAAACTGTAGGCCCTGACAACATTGCTCACATACAGGAGCGTTGTAAGTCACTAGATCCTCAGTCGCTAAGAACTGTTGAGTCATCTTATTTATTTATCTAAACAGGTGTTATATTCCTCATCAGTTAATGACAAGTTGTTTAGTTGACAGCCCTTGTTTCTAATATTTTTAAATGTTTAAGATGTTGATCAAACCATTGTGCATTCATCTTTCTTGATTACACATTTTCTATTAATCTTTCAAATATCATCTATAACTTAATTGTAGGTAAAAAAATGTTTAAATTAAAAGATAATGTATTGACCAATGAATATATACTATGTGTTTTATATTTTATGTGCAATAAAGTTCCCCTGAGGAAGGCAGCAACCCCTGCCGAAACGTCGGGAAAAGCTAATGTAACAACCTTGTTTCATTGCAACGATCAAAGTGACCAAAAAAGCCGAAGGAAAACCTAATTTTTCCAATACACATAAAAAAAAATGTTTAGTCCAAATTACGATTATTAGGAGGATACAATTTTTAAAATTTAATTCAATTTGATCAATGCACACTTCCACACCCAATAATTAGGCCCCAATTTTCAAACCTAAGTGTGAAGAACATCTAGCAAAATGGGCTCTCGAGATTTCATCAAGTCAACTTCAAGATCAAAATCCGTCCCTGTGTTTCCCCATATTCGATAATAAAACATTCTAAGCTGATTTTAATTGGTTTTTGGCCAATGATCGACGATCACTAAATCTAATTTAATGCTATTGCCTGGCGTGGCGTGGCATGGCGTGGCGGCTCACCGGGAAAAAAGGGGTATAGTATAATGTTTAATTTTTAATTATCGTTTTGATAATATTTATGAATTGATAATATTTATGTTATAGGCCTTTCAGATCATATATTTTCCTTGTGACTCGTTATAATCGACTTATGTATCTCTATCTTAATGTACAACACTCCAGGTGTAGGCATCTAGGGTGATGGTGAATATCAATTCTCAAAACTATGTATAATATCAATGTCATAAAGTATGTCAAGTCTTAATCTATTGGGGATTTAAATTGGAATTAACATTTAAAATTGTATAAACATTTTCATTATACGAGTGTAATGTAGTGTTGTAAAATTAAATTATGTGATTTGGTTCCTTTCGTTACGCAGTAGGTGGTATCTTTTTTGTTGAAATATTAAATAAGATATTGTTGTATAAAAGTTACTATAATTTTAATAAAGAGATAAATAATATTGTTATTCAAATATAATGAAATAGTAACAATTAAGTTATTATAAAGCAAACATCAAGATAACATTAGCATCAAGATTTGAAAAATACAAATATAAAGAGATGGTTATAAAACTTAACATTTTGACTTAAATTTAATGCTCGAGGTTTATTCAAAATTTGTTGTATACATAAATACAAATGAAGTCAATAGTTGAAAACTTATTTCTAAGTCTAAGAATTTTATGGGGATGCAATTTGAAAGATCATCTGAATACGTCGACTATTCGTTAAAAAAAAACAAAGCTTAACCTAAAGAACGGGGTAAATAATTTTAAATTGTAGAACATCGGAATACATTCAAAAAAATTGCTAACTGAGAACAAAAAACATAATTTGAAATTTTTATTAGGCTTGACAATTAAATATGAATTGAATATGTGTATTTTCAATTAAAAGTACAGGGGCCCTACTATGTAACTCGATTCTACAATGAAATTGCTCGAATTCGAAAAATTGGTACTCTGTATCTATTTGACTACTTTCGAACCAAGGATAATCGAATAATTCTAGTAGTGCCAACTATATTCTTATGAACTTTCGAATAAACGAGGAACTACGTAACTCGAAAGTAGAATTCAAAACAACGCAAAATCGAAAATATTCACTCTACATCAAATGTGTTCCGAGTGATGTTTTTTTTTTGTAAAAGTGTAAGTAAAATGATGAATATGTGTTTCATCTATACCACTCAATTACACCCGAAATTCGTAATTTTTACCAAAATAGCGTTTGTACTTTCGTTTCTCTTCCTCATTCATTTCAAAATTCATCATCAGCGTGCACGTGACTCTTTCGATTGAAGTCAAAACTTAGGCAAGCATTTTTGACATGGTTTGCTGTGCAATTCCAGCGTTCTTGTCACCACCGATTTAGTTTTGGAAACTCTTGTTGTTAAAAAATTCAATACTGCTGATAACTAAATGATAATCAGAACAGAATTTTGTCTTTTGCGAGTAGTCATGTCGGATGATATGGTGTTAAATAAGAACATGAAACCGTCTTTAGAAAGACGATAGATCATAAAAAAAACAAAACCAAAAGTATATATTTTTCTTTAAGAATGCGTTTAAATATTCTACCGTATATATGTATGTATGTATGTATGTATGATATGTACAAACCTTTTCTCTCTCAGCTCCATTATTTTGGAATTATCTCTTATTCTTCTGCGTTTAATTTCCTCGTACCATTCTTCATTTCCTTGCAAATTGAACCAAATTACAACGGTTTCCATTTTTGAAGTTTTATTATTGTTTTTTTATTAATTTCTTTTTAAAACTGTCAAACAACTCGATACTCGTTCGAAAGTAGAACATTTTTTGAAAAAAAGTTGGTATAACTGACATCCGATTATACTTTAATGCGTAGTACGATTTGAAAGTAGAATCGGAAATGAGTTTCGAATAGAATCAAAAGTAGAATCGAGTTACATAGAAGGGCCCCAGAACTTTGAGTGTGTAAATGCTTGAAATGAAATAACTTCACGGACAGAAAAAAGTATTGTGACAAATCAAAAAAATCTTACAGAATGTAGTTAACTTTTTAACTTCCCATAGGAAGTAATTTTAATGGGTCCGATTTGTCAAATTGAAAACGTTGACATTTCTCGACATTTCAAGGCCCTTACAGCTGAAATAAAATATATGTCTGTGCGTGCGTGTGTACGTTCGTTCGTACCTCCGTTCGTCTACACATTTGTACGCTCGCGACGTTTTTTCGTCGTCCATAGCTTTCGACTCAAATTCAAAAATAAAAAATATTGTCTTCAAAGTATTTTATTTCACAGAAAATATTGTTTTCTATATTCAGTAGTTTTTTGTTAAAATCAGTAAACTTTTCGTTTTTTAATAAAAAGAAAACAACATATTTCGCAAATTTGGTAAAAATTGATGTTCGGTTCTTGATATCTCACAAATTAATTTCATACATCCAATTTGTTAAATTTAATAAATGCTACCAAATTGGTAAACATTTGTTCTTGACTAAAAACATATTTTCAAAAAAAACTATTTCTTTATATAAAAAATATTGTTGGAAATTTTGAAATGTTTGTGAACAATTCAACTGACAAATATTTTATACCCAACACGAAAATCTACAAACTTTTAAGCAAGACAAATCGACAGACGGGATGGGAAGTTATATATGTGGGTCGCACCTGTCCTCTTTTTTTAAATTGCTATGGTATACCTCCCCCACTTTTAAAGTCCAACGTTCAGCTTGAGTATGATTAAGCGGATCGCTTCGGACGACCCTATTCTAACTAACACTAAACATAACATAACACTAAATATACTAAACAAACAAATAGCTGCCAGCTCTTTTATTCACCTCAAAGCTTTGTCGCGCAGAGGATTAACAACATTTCCCACCCCGTTATTCTTAGGTATTAAGAATCGATTCAAAAGCACACCATTCCCAAACTGCAATTCGACAGAAACTTATAAATTTTCATACCTTCCAGATCTTCCTGGGATGTCACAACAGTTCAATATTCATCTTTGCTTTTAAAGGCATCTCAATGGGCACTTTAACCTAACCTAACCCTACTAGTTTCTCACCAACCCATGCGAAATATTTGGTGAAGTGACAACGTCACAGAGTCTCTCCTTGTTACGCTACGAATACGAATACATTTACATCATAAGCCCCGAACGAAACAAAAAAGCATTGCCACATAAAAATACTAATTTCGGAGAGTCAAAATCAGCTGATTTGCGTCAAAATAAAAAAAATAAATGATAACTCGTTTTTTCATCCTTCAATTTAGTTCTATTTGTTTTTGTCTTTAAAAATGGATAATACAGTTGTAATCTTTGCAATGAATGAAGAAAATACACGAAGACGACGAACACAAAAATGCAGCGCAAAATTTAAAGTGATGCTTTTAACCCCTTGGACCTTGATGACAAAGTGTTGGTAACATATTTTTAACATTTCACTGCTTACAAAGAAAATTGATTTGCAGATTTAAAAAAAAAACTTTCCGGTGAATAGGGCAGCGTTTATATATTAGAGATCTTGGATCAAGAACTCGACCCTTGCGTGTTTTCAAGTTCAATCACACCAATCAGCAGATTGGCAGCCGTTTTGGGAATCATTGCGGAAGGAAGATACCAATATGAGTTTGTCAAAGATTTTGAGATCGGAATGGCCCAGTCAACCTTTTCCACAAATCTTATAATTGTGCTAAATATCTTGGAAAGAAGATTAGGCCCGATTTGGATTAAATTGGAAATGACGGAGGAAACGTCAAGCAAAGATTGACTTCTACTCCACGGCAAGTTTTCCTATTCCTGGTACTATAATTTTTCTATTCCTTTGTAAATTCGGCGCAAGCTGGTTGAAATCCCTTCAGAACTTTTCTTTTTTATCTATAAGTTCAGTTTTGACATGGAATTCTTCTTGCATCTTTATTTTTGCTTTTAAAAGGCTGATGGATGAATAATATGATTGATGCGAAGTGGTTGAAAGACGTGGAGCATTTGTCACATCAACTACGTCTGATGACATCGAAACATCAGCGAGTTGGTTCTCTTAAAAAGGTTCATTAGATACTAAAGGCTCGGAAGAATTTTCGGATCTAAAAAATTGTGTATTTTTATTAATCTGGTCGAAGTTTCAAGGCCCGTCAGTCTTATGACACCTTCTTCGAAGCTGCTAAAAGAATACATTCTATTTCCTCTGGGATCTGTAGCTTTGCATTCTTTTGCCTTCCAATCTAGCCACACCTAGGAATTAAGTTAAATTATAAAAAAGTTTGTACCAATCTATTCAATTTACATTTTTCCAGTTAGAGGTGTCCTTAGAAGGTAAGGCTAGGCTATTTAACTCTGTTTTTACTGCTTTTCAAAAGGAACTTACTTCCTCCCTTGGGATTTCGAAAATCCTTGGGCAATTTCAGGTTTATTTTAAAGCATTTTATAAAGCCTTTGGAACTGAATTTTATTTCTGATACCTTTATTTGCCTTCAAAAAAAATATAGGTAAACACTTTCACATTAAAACAATAGTAAAACTTACTTCTTTCTTTTCATATATTTGTTGGTATTTAATTTATCTTTGCACGATAAATATGTTTTGTTCGTTTTACGAATCTATTACGACGGGGCCAGTTATAAGGCTGAATAACACGCTTTTAGAGTTTAATTTTAGTATCAGAGTATATTTGGGCACATATAAATTTGATAATTTTACGAAAATCTATTTATTTATTTATTAATGTAACATCTACAAGCAGTCTTACAGCTAAAAGATTATGGTAAAAATAGATATCAATATATGTATACAACATTATTTAAAAATTAAATATAAATAAAAGACAAGCTTTATAGGAATCTCTCGAAGAACTTAAATCAATTAATTGACAAACTTCATTAAACTGTTTTTGCCCTAAAAATTGGCGCATTACCACCATAGCAGGTCCGATGGTATCGTACAAAAAGCAAATGCCTTAAGCGAAGTAATCTTCATAGTGCATAGATTGGTATTAAAGAAAGTAAAGGAGGGCATCTAATATGTAATACACGTCCCTCACAAGCATTATATCATGTATGTTTCGTCTCGATTCCAGGGACTTAATTCCTAGAAATAGGCAACTGGCTCTATAATCGGGAACAAAACTCCAATTCATTTTGTAAAATATGAATTTTGTGAAACGCCTTTCGATGCGATTAGAAAAGGTCTTAAAGGTCGTATTCCAAATAACATCTGCGTATTCAAGTAGGTATTGATCTGACAAAAATGTATAACGTGATAATAACGCGTAGAGGTCACAAAAATCAACGCGATTTCGTTTAATAAAACCAACAAGTTAATTCGCTCTACCAACTATGTAGTCAACATGACATTTAAAAGAAAAAGTTGAATCAATAATAACACCAGGATCTTTGATATTTTCTACACGGGAGAGTGTGTTAGACTCGATCAAGTATTTAAAGTCAATATAACATTAATTTTTTTTTATATTTAACTTTAAAGTATTTGAATTACACCATTCAACCACCTGATTTATATCGGACTGAACACGATAGTAGTCATCAACACTTTTTTATCTCAAGAAATAATTTTATATCATCGGCATATAGGAGACACTGTTAGTGATTTATGGCTAACTTAATGTCATTGATAAAAATATTAAAAAGAAGAGGACCCAAATGACTGCCCTGCGGGACATCAGAAGTACATTCTATATAGACCTCGATAGGAAGCTATCAATGACACATTTTTGAGACCTAGCTATGAGGTATGATAAAATCCAAATAGTGGAATCCAAATATCTCAAGTTTACGTAGCAGTGATGGCTAACAGAATAAAACGCTTTGCTAAAATCTGTGTATACAGCATCTACCTGACTCAATGCCTCAATAGAATTAATTACGTATGTTGAAAAAGAGCCATATTTGTAGTGGTGGATCGTCCAGATATAAATACGTGTTGCAATTCAGATATGGATTCTTTCGTTAAAAATTCAATTTTATTTTTTACTAAACTCTCGAACAACTTGGGAATGGCTGAAAGCTTTGAAGTACCTCTATAATTTTCTACTAAGTACTTGCAACCAGATTTGTGAATTGGCACAAGGTAAGATATTTTCCACGTATCAAGAAAAATTCCTCCTGAAAGAGACTTATTAAAAATACAAAGCAGAGGATAGCAAAGTGATGAGGCACAATATTTGAGAAATATAGCGGGTATATCGTCGCCTCCAGCATTTAGTTTTGATTTAAGTGATGTAAGTCCTGAAAGAACTTCATAACTACTTAACTGTAATGCACCAATATCAACCTTACTTGGTATGTTGAGCATACAGGAAAGATTATTCATACTAGGAGTTGAGTATACTGATTGGAAGAAATTTGCAAAGAATTCAAGTATTGAAGTAATATTTAAGGCTTCGGTACTTCTGAAAGACATATTTTTAGGAAATCCGGTAGATTTTCTTTTCGCATTTATAAAAGGACAAAAAGAGTTACTATTACATTTAATGTTATTTTCAATATTCATGATATAACCCCTATGAAGGAACTTACTTTGAATAAAAAATTTTTTACGCAATTTACTAAAATTACTAGACTGTTTATATTTATTAAAATTTTTTCGTTTCGCATTTTTAAGGTTAGATAGATGCTTATTGTACCACGGGAGCTTTGGTTGTTGATTTGATTTCGATTGGTTGGCCAGAGGTATGAATTTGGAAAAACTTTCAAAAATTATTGACGAGAATCGAGTAAACATTTGTTCAAGCGTTAAATTTAAAAATTCACTGTTCCAATCAATAGTACTTACTTAAGGTGGCGCTACAGCCCGGGCGGACCTGGGCATCAACCAACCTGCGTGTCCAGCCAGCTTGGTCGCCAAGTTGGTTGAGGTCCTCTCCCACCTGGGTGCGCCACCTGAGTCGCGGTCTTCCTCTACTGCGCCGTCCCTCGGGATTGGATTCGAAGACCTTCCGGGCTGGAGCGTTGATGTCCATCCGCTCTACATAACCTGGCCATCTAAGCCGTTGGACTTTCATTCTGCTAACTAGGTCAGTGTCGCTGTACAGCCCGTACAGTTCGTCGTTATATCTTCTCCTCCATTCTCCATCTATGCGTACGGGACCAAAAATCACCCGAAGAATTTTTCTCTCGAAGCATCCTAAGACGCTCTCATCTTTCTTTGACTGGGTCCAGGCCTCAGCGCCATAAATAAGAACCGGGATGATGATTGTCTTATAGATGGTGATTTTAGATGCTCGAGAGAGGACTTTACTTCTCAATTGCCCAAGAAGCAGCGATTTGCAAGCGTTATTCTTCGTTTGATTTCATCGCTGGTGTCGTTGTCTGTGTTAATAGCCGTTCCAAGGTAGACAACGTCCTTAACTACCTTAAAAATAAAGATGTTCATGGTGACGTTTTGTCCAAGACGTCGTTGTTCAATGTCCTTTTTTGATGACAAAATATACTTGGTCTTGCCCTAATTGACCACTAAACCCATATTCTTCGCTTCCATCGCAATGCTCAGACGTTCACATAATACGGCAGAGAGATTCTTATACGCATTGTTAAGGAGACTGATGCCTCTGTAGTTGGCGCAGTTTAAAGGGTCTCCTTTCTTATGTATCGGGTACAGTATGGTGAGATTCCACTTATCGGGCATGCTTTCTTCCGTGAAATCTAGCACTTCAGAGGCGGCATATCTGATGGCTGCAAGGCAATGTTCCCACTGGTTTTCAATGCTTAATGCAGGAAGCATAGGACTATTTAAGAGGTTATTAGAAACTCGATCGGAAAAGGACATGGCAGTCTCTTGCGATTGTAGCCGTCTAACGTCGAATATTCTCACAGTATTTCCTTGTTTTAGCTTGGATCGGGATATCCGTAGCCGTATCTTGGCTACAACGAGGTAGTGGTCCGAGCCAATGTTGGCCTCTCGGAATATTCGGATATCCTGGATATTGGAGAAGTGTCGTGCGTCGATCGCAATGTGGTCAATCTGGTTGACCAGTCAATAGTATTTAGGAAATTATTAACTTCAATAAAGTTTGCCTTTTTAAAGTTAAAACAATTTTAAAGCTGAGTAGTTATTGCACTAGAAAAAATATACATTTCAATTTCAATACATACATAATTCTTTATGGTGAGTGGAAAAGTGAAAAAGGAACAGTTGAAACTTTACAATTCAAAAAATCATTACAAATAAATACAAAATCCTAAATTTTATCTAATGAATTAGAGATTCCATTAATTTGAATGAAATAACACAGATTTGACAACCAAGTAAGGTAAAGTGACTTCTTTGCAATTAAGTGTTGACCGAACAGCTACCAATATTTCTCCACCACGCTCATTTACCGTAATACATCTGTCAAGCCTGAAGACGAGAGTCAAAGAGCACAGAAGAAGATACGCCGGGATGTAACCAGGTTTCGACAATTATAATTACATCGTAGTCCAGATGACTTCAGTTATTGAACAGTTTAGATACCTTTGAAGCGAAGAATTATAGCATTTATTTGGTTGAACGTCTTGACAAAGTGGCTTTGGAGTACATCTTGAGAGCCTCAGACAACAATCAGTTCTTTTGAGTTTTTTGGCTTGAAAAAGAAGGGTCGAATTTTGACTACATTTGGCCAAAAAGTATGAACATAGGTTTTCTTAGACCATTCGAAGGGAACGCCGATCTTGAAATTTATAAATTTCAGATTTTGAACCGAATCTTGTAGTTTTATTATTTTATAGCAAGGAATATCATTAGAGTCAATGCCGAGGTTTTTGGCTATGAAACTGACTATCCCATCGGTGGAGGGGTGAAAACTTCCAATGTGGAACCACCACCTTTAAATCGTTTTAACCAATTTGGTTATACCCATTTCTCAATTAAAATTTTTCAAAGGCATTTGATCGTGTGCAACACAATATTCTTTTGAAAAAAACTTGAGCTGATTGGGTTTCACTCTTCTCTCCTTGACTGGATTAAAAGTTATTTGGTTGGACGTAGTCAATATGTTAAAATTGGTGATGTTTTATCAAATAAAATAATAAACTTTTCAGGTGTTCCTCAAGGCAGCCATTTTGGGCCACTCCTTTTTATTCTTTTTATTAATGATTTGCCAATTTATATTTCCTTTGCAAAGTGTTTCTTATATGCCGATGATCTCAAGATTTTTAGCTGTGTAAGATCTCCATTAGATGCCAGTAAAATTCAAATTGATATTGACTGCATTGTTAACTGGTGTGCTATGCATGGTTTATATTTCAATATTAAAAAATGCAGTGTTGTTACATTTTTTAAGATACTAGATCCATTAAGTTTCAATTACAAAATTGATAATCATCCATTACAAAGGTTAACAAGACAAAAAGATCTTGGAGTTATCTTTGACTATAAAATGAGTTTTTCGCTTCATATTGACCACATTATTTCTAGGGCTAACGCGATGTTGGGTTTTATATCTAAGTTCTAAGTCTTTTGAAGATCCATATACTCTAAAAACTCTTTATTTTTTTTTTTTATTTTTTTTTGTATTCACAAGCACTCAAGGGGTTATTAGTACCCTTTATATGTTTATATTTAAACACAGTGCGAGCGTTAGGAAAATAAGGAAGGATTTAAGAGGAGACACCGGTGCACATTGGTCTTAACGTTCTGAACATCAAAATGGGAGGGAAAAACAGAGTTGGCCAAAGCATTCCACATTCTCGATGTGCGATTTAAGAAAGAATCTCTGTACTTAACAGTACGCCCGAAATTGAGCTCAAGGGTAAACTGATGAGCATTCCTAGAAGTGCGAGTATTACGGCTGAATTGTTTAAGGGGTGGAATGCAACTGGCTAATTCGACAGAACATTGTTTGTAAAAATATCTATAAAATAACGAAAGGCATGAAACATTGCGACGATGTTCTAGCGATGTAAATGTTTCGATTATAGTTCTGTCGCCTATCATTTTTAAAGCCCTTTTTTGAATTCTATCCAAGAGATTTAAATTTGTTTTGGGGGCACCTGCCCAGATATGCGAATTATATTCAAGCTTTGGACGGATAATAGCCAGATCAGAAGGGGTAAAAAATTTCTTGCATCTTCGGAGAAATCCTAAGCATCTGGCAGCATTTTTGGCGATATCGAATATGTGATCATTCCATAAGAGGTGATCTGTGATATTCATACCAAGTACTGAAAGTTGATTAGTTTCCTGGATGCAAGTTCCGCTCATGGATAGCGGCATCGGGGTGGGTTACGCTTTAACGACAGGAGACAGCATTGAGTTTTGGAAGCATTAAATTCTACACGGTTTTTGATTCCCCATTGGACAATGCTGTCAAGATCAGAATTTAATGAGCTTATCATACGCTGCCGTTGAAATTCCACATTCGAAGGACAAGGATGTGAATCTAGAAACGAATATGAAAAGCTGAGGGTACTGTCGTCGGCGAAACAGTTTAATGGATTAGAAGTGACAGACAAGAGATCGTTTATGAATATAAGGAAGAGAGTCGGAGACAAAACGGAGCCCTGGGGTACACCAGCATTTATTTTATGAATTTCAGACATGAAACCATCCAATACAACTTGTATTGAACGGTTAGAAAGGTAATTTCTAATCCAACGAAGAAGAGATTCATCAATACCAAAAGCACGCATTTTCGATAAGAGAGCTTGGTGCCAAACTCTATCAAATGCTTTTGAAATATCAAGTGCAATAATCTTACTTTCTCCAAAACGATGTAAAGATTTGTTCCACTGTTCGGTGAGATGAACCATGAGATCACCAGTGGACCTATTGCTACGAAAGCCATACTGTCGGTCATTAAGAAGCTTCCGTTCTTCAAGATATTTCTTAAGCTGAAAATTAATCAGCGTTTCCATGACCTTGGAAAGAAGGGACGTAAGTGCAATTGGACGATAGTTTGAGGGAGAGGAGGATTCGCCTTTTTTAGGGACAGGCTGGACAAATGCAGTTTTCCATCCACTCGGGAAGAGACCTGTAGAATAGGACAGATGGAAAAGCTTACGCAGTGGTTTTGCCAGCGTTGAAGAACACCTCTTCAGAACAATAGGGGGAATACTATCCGGGCCAGCGGATTTGTGTATGTCAAGGTCTTTCAGTACTCTTTCGACTGCGCGAGTGCGAAAGAAGATTCGTCCCATAGAATCATTTACGCTCTCAAGAACAGGAGGACTCATGACACTATCCGGTAGCGTCGAATTAACAGCAAAATGTGCTGCAAGCAAATTGGCTTTATCAATCGAGCTTACATAGGGAGTGTCATTGTGGACGAGCGTTGGAACCGAGGATGACGTGGTGTTTCGTACGTTTTTTACAAATGACCAGAAATTTTTACTACCTTTGGGACATTGTAGTATTTTTTGCCTTAATTTCTGATCATGCAAAAATTTGGTTCGACGAATATGACCATTACATGTCTTCCTAGCTTGTTTGAACTTATTCCGGTTTTCCTCAGTCGGGTTGGCTTTGTAACAACGGAAACTTACATCTCTGATCCTAATAACCTCTTTACAGTTCGAATCAAACCATGAGTTCTCTTTGGGTTTGATAGATTTTACCCTGTTCGGGATAAAATTTCTCATTCCACAAAGAATTAAATTTGTAACCATATCAGCGCTGGAATCCACGTCACTATCGAGGAAGCATAGTGACCAGTTAAAGTTCCTGAAGAATTCATTGAGACCGTCCCAGTTGGCTTTCTCATATTGCCAAACGGTTCTCATAGGAGTTTTTTCTTTAACTGGGTTTTTTCGACATGAGAATTTTGCAGATATGATACAATGGTCTGATGTGCCTAGAGGCGGTAATACACTAATTGTGTATTTATTAGGGTCAGAGGTAAGAAACAAGTCTAGGGTGTTGGCGGATTGACCTGCAACGTCAGGGATTCGAGTTGGCCCATCGACAAGCTGGGTTAATTGATTTAACTCAGCAAAGATCTCAACATACCTTCCTTCCGGTGTTGACTGACCAGAATAACGAAGCCAAGAAGAATTGTGTACATTGAAATCGCCCGCAATGACAATTTCAGTGTGAGGATAATGGGCAACAATTCTTTGAATGGAGTCAGACAGAGCATCAAATTCGTTAAAAGTTGAATTTCTGTCCAGATTTGGACTTCGATATAAAAAACATGTGTGGATGATGTGTTTATTTACCGTGAATTTTAACCACATGAAGTTAAAGTTTGTGTTAGTGCACAAACCATATTGTGGCTGGAGTTGGTATGCAACATCATTTCTTATATATACGAAATTATTTATTATTATTTATCCCTTGTCAGACCTTTGCTTGAGTATTGTTGCATTATATGGAATCCCTTTACTCAATCAAGTATCCTTAGGATTGAAAAAGTTCAGAAAAGATTTACCAAATTCGCCTTACGTAAGGTTTTTCGAAACTCAGATATTCCATCTTATGAGACCAGGTGTAAATTAATTGATTTAAAACCTTTAGTGCTAAGAAGAAAGCTATATTCGATACTCTTTGCTTTCGATGTTTTGAATTCTAACATAGATTGTTCTAATTTGCTATCAATGTTTAATATTTACGTACCTTCTCGTAGTTTTCGACCTAGAGATGGAAATTTTTTACATGTACCTTTTCATAGTACAAATTATGCCAAACACAACCCAATTACTGATTCCTGTATTGCTTTTAATGAATTTGATTTTTTAATTGATTTTAATAATAGTAGGTTAGATATTAAGAGAAATTTATTAAATTTATTATAAACTGTATTATTTTAAGTTAATTATATTGAACTCATATGTTATAAATTCATATTATTACTTGATTCAAATGTAGTCTCTATAAAGTCATGTTACTTGAAAGACGAAAAAATAAATAAATAAATAAAAATTTGATCATTTATGCCCATGTTAAGGTTTTTTTTGTTAATAAAATTAAATTTTAGAAGCTACTAAAAACTGAAAAAATCTACTTATTTTGTGTTTTTTATAAACCGTGATCATCTAAAACCGTGAACTACTAAAAAAATTTTCATTTAAAAAAGTAAGTTCTCGTATGGCATTAAATACCTTCAACTCCAATCGATGAACCTGTCTCGTAACATGCTTAAGTTATTGACGCTTCATTCAAAAATGTTAATTGCATGTATTATGTTGTTCAAAAAATACCCTTTTTTTAATCCAACAATATAATGTTTTAACCATGTTGATACTTTTAATTAATTAACAAAAACATACCTACCAAGCATAAAAAGTCATATTACTCAGTTGCATATCATATTTGGGTTTTTAATTGAACTTAGTTCAGCTTAAGCTTGACTATTTTTTGTTTTTAATTCAAGTTAAGAAACTTGAATTAATAAACTTAATTAAAATCCAAATGACGAAATGGGTCTATAGCAACTTTCGTGTTTCTATATCAATTCCAAAACAGCGCATTGAACTAAAAATGTCGTCGTCGCGTCGTCGTGATATCATGAGTAGTTGTAATAATGTGTAGTATTAATTGATTCGAATTAAGATTATATCAACGAACAGGTTAGGTGTTTTTTCAATTCGTAAAGTTGAATATGGTATAAGACAAGTTCCATTTTATTACTAAACGCTTGTTTTTGATAAGATTTAAGTGCAAGTTTTAATTAGCGATATTGTGAGTTTTTATAGCTTCAAAAAAAGCTAATGTTGATATCTTTATTGGTTTTGAATTGTTGTGATTTTAATTTTATATTAGACACTTAATCTCTCGAAACAGTAAAAACACTTAAGCTTACAAATTAAACGGACTTAAAATAGAACGATTAAGGACAAATTAAATCAGGGCGATTGCGTTGGGAGGGGCTAATCGACAATTTAACAACCCCAATTGCTTGTTTACTTTGACTCCATAAAACGCGTTAATAGATTCTGAATTAAAAAATTAACTTAGAAACAAACTTGTAATAAAATATCTCACAACGAAAAGAAATGGAATGATTGGAATTCAGTAACTTATTTTGTCTACTGGTTTCTGAATTACCAAATACGGAATTATTTGTACTCTCGTAAACATCATTCGAAGTCAAAAATGTGTATTCCAGTGATTTAAAGTTGTTAAGTCGTTCAGTCTAATAAATTTTCGCACGACCGTAAAAGTGCACATTAGGACAAGTACCACTTTGAAATGAATCAATTAAAACAACACGTCCATAGAATGTGGTTTGCCACGGTTGTACGTATAGCCTCGAAGCCTTCCCAAAAACCAAATCGAATATATCCAAAAGACAAGCTGCTAAAGTAACCTTACTATAACCATATAGCCACAACTAGCAGCTCAGAGTGAACAAGACAAAGATATTCACAGAGAGCTCAGACAAAACGTCGATAAGATGCTAACAAGAAGTTAATTAAAAGGTTTTCCACTTTGAAGTCAGCTCGACCGAACCAAGACCAAGACGGCAAGACCGAAGTATCTCTGTAAGCCAGGCTCAAAGAGAAAGCATCGGCAAGATTTCCCTGGCTCAAGTACCCGACAAACTGTATATACTTACCATTCAATGCAGTGTGCGCACATATGATTGGGTTGGGGCAGATCGGTCTCGGTTATAGCTTAAGAGCTGAAAATTCCCTGGAGACTAAGCGGCTCTTTATATTCATGGATCAAATCAGTTCAGTTCAAGTATTTGTTGTTAGTTTATCTGGAAAACAGCTTTGAGCTGCTTATAACCATTGAAGTTATAATATGTAGCCGCGGCAAATAAATGGCATTGCAGCAATAAATCAATTTCGTAATGAGATTAATGTGAATTAAAGATTAATTATTTATGAGTAATTGGATAGTGGATGTCATTTGTGTTACATTCGTGATTTGTGTAACTGATATCGCATAAGATTGTTGTCGATGGATTTGTGAGATTTCTCATATCAGGTTATAGTTGAGAATTGGATGGATGAATATATTTTTTTAAAGCTTATCTACTTTTATCTTGAGCATTGTTTTTATTCAGGTGCTTATAGTTATAGTAGACAACTGTCGATTTATTAAGGGCCATAACACTTATAAGTCAAAAAATGGAAGCAGATTTAAGTTGTATCGATATGACTACAAAAAAGTTCTTCTTGTTAAAATGTAGACTGAGTTTTAAACAAATTTACTAATTTTTGTTGAAATTATAAATTCCTACCTTGGATCAAGAAAGAGTTGTTTTAGTTAATTTTAGGTTCTTCTACAAACAAATTATGATTCGGGAGTCGAATGCGGATCGAAATACCTTGCATGAAAATTTTGTGTTCCGAAAAAATGTAAATTTTTAGCATTGCATATTAACTTAAATATCTTATTCATCTCTTTCATTAAATCTTATTTTTTCAAAGTGTAGTTTTTAATAGTTTTATTCTTTAACTTAGTTAAAAATTAAAAATCCAGAGTTCAGTATATGCGTTAATAAGTTGATAAACAACACTGGTCGGCAAGGTTTTTTATTAGAAATGTAGTTGCACTTTTTAAATAGGTTTTGATAGCTTAATTCCAAACTTGACTTCAAAATGAGTGCAAGACGTCAGTTTTTTGAGATATTATATTTTAAAGTTCGAAAAATCACGTGGATTTTTGAGGATATCATTGTAGCTTCTTTTTCAATAAAATCCATGATTCTTTATTTAAATCTATAATCCTTTTCTTCAATATTCAATTTTAATATCTGTGCTAAAACAGTTCTCAAAGAGGTAAACCTGTTTGAAAGTGAGTTTTGGTCTTGTAACGAAACTGATGTCTTAGCAATTATTTTCTTTTAGCGTAAAGGTGGCCCTACAGTCCGGTGTAAACCTGGGCCTAAACCAACATTCTTCTCCAGCCAGCTCGGTCCTTAGCTAGCTTTTTCGCTCGCGAAATTGGTTGAGATCTTTACCCACCTGTGTGCTCCACCTGAATCGCGGTCTTTCTCTACTGCTTCTTCCTTCGGAAATTTATTCTATAAGACATTCCGAGCTGGAGCGTTGATGTTGACCAAGCCATCTAAACCAACCTTAATTCTGTTCACTAGGTCAGTGTCGCTGTGCTGCCCGTACAGTTCGTCGTTATATGTATCATCTCCTCCATTCTCTATCTATGCATACGGGACCGAAAATCACCCGAAGAATTTTTCTCTTAAAGCATCCAAGGACGCTCTCATCTCTCTTTGACAAGGTCTAGGCTTCAGAGGCATAAATAAGAACCGGGATGATGAGTTATCTTAGATGCTCGGGAGAGGACTTTACTACTCAAGTTTACTACTCTAAGTTTATAGTGGTACCTAGTTTGGTCTTGCCTTCATTGACCACTAAACCCATCTTCTTCGCTTCCGTCGCCGTCGCAATGTTCAAAAACGCTCCACTGACATCACGCTTTGATCTTCCAATTATGTCAATATCATCTGTGTATCCGTGTAATTGGATGGATCTTTGGAAGGTTGTGCCTCTAGTGTTGACGATTGAGGTTTGCACACTTCTTTCCAGAACGCTATTAAAGAAGTCGCATGACAGTGCATCGCCTTGTCTAAAACCTTTTTTGATATTAAATGCATCACTGCACAAACGTATAAGTTTGATAGGGATGCCAAAATTATACATTGCTCTTTAGAGTTCTTCCCTGTAGATATTGTCATACACGGCTTTAAAATCGATAAATAGATGGTGGGTATCGATTTGAAGTTCCTGTTTTTTTCCAAGATCTGCCGCAATGTGAATATTTAACGTTCAGACGTTCGCATAATACGGTAGAAACTATCTTAGATGCAGGGCTCAAGACCCTTATGCCTCTGTAGTTGGCGCAATTTATGGGGTCTCCTTTTTTATGGGGTCTCCTTCTTCCGACTATATTTTGCAGACAATTTGGTGCATGCTCCCTATCATATCATCGCCTACTGCTTTGAATATTTCGGCATTGATGCCGTCGTCAGTTCCAGCAGCTTTGTTTGACTTCAGTTTAGATTAAGCTATCTTCATTCGACGAGGTCGAGTAAACCTCGCCTAGGCTAAATGGTTCTATCTCCCTTACAGCGGAATCAGGTTCGTGATTGCCGTTATATTAAATTGGAGAAGTGGTCTTTCCATGTTCTCAACATAGACTGCAGTTCTATTACGAAGTTTGATTGATGATCCTTATAGGCTTCGGCTCATGGCTGGTACCCTTGAGATGTTTTTTTTACCTTTTGGTAAGTCAGTGTTCCTCTCTCCTCTTCTGCTCGTAGATCTCGCGAGCAGCTCTGGTCGTTCTGTTCAGCTACCCAAATCAAATCAAATGGGGTGGCGCAACAGTCCGTTGTGAACCAGGGCCTAGTGACTTACAACTCTCAACCATTCCTGTGTGCGAGTAATGTTGTCAGGAATGGAGGGGACCTACAATTTTATGCCGAATCCGAACGGCTAGTTTGAGAAAGCAAGGGATTGAACCCAAGACCCCTTGCATGACAGTCCAACGCACTAACCATCATGCCACGGGTACTACATCAAGTTTTTTTTAAATATATTTAAAAATATCAAAATAATGTTGAAAACAGGTATTTTTCAACCTGAGCAAAAAGTTAAAATGAAAGCCTAGATTCGAAATCAGCACTAAAAATTTACTCCAAAATGGATTTTTCAAAATAAAGAAAATATCAAATTAAAGGCTTGTTAAGAGATATTTTAAATTTGAACTTAGCCTCAAAAAAACGATTTTGGTAGATTTTAGGAATTTTGTCATTGACAAGTTTGAAGGTGAGATGCGAATTCGGGACATTTTAATCATTTAAAAAAGTATTCTTCTGTTTGTGGGACAGTCAACAAATGTATTCCGGAGTTGTCATTTAGATATTTAAATAAGAACTAATATTTTCTAACAGATATCAATGATTGTTTCACTGTCTTTGTCTTCTTGACAAAGAAAATATATAATTTACAATTGAAAACCATATCACAAGATATCAGTGTGCAATTGTTCGAGTGCCGGGGTGGCATTTTTTTTCCATTTTGAAATAGAAATTTAACAATTTAAATGCGCTATTGAATCAAATGTTAGAAGATGACAGCTTTAAAAATTACATCTGTCTAAATAATTGGCTAGCTAAAGTGAAACCTCTTGTTGGAGAACACAATTCAACGTTTAAAAATTGTTTGTAAAGAGTTTCCAGTGAGAGTTTTATTTAGCAGGTTGAAGGCAGACAGTAAGGGTAACTTCAAGCGCAGGATTTGCGGAATTGTTATTCGCCATGAGTATGTGGTCGGGACGGACCGCGTTTTGGGGTGGATCTATAAATAAAGTTCAGTGAAACATTGATACGTGTGCTTCACGCTTTTTGTACTCATTTTAATATTCCACGACACCAATATATCTGGTCATGGGTACAAGGAATCAAGCGAGAAGTCACAATGTTCAATATACCTATTCCAGGACTATCAACATCAGCAACAACACCAGAACCTGGGATACAATATAAACATATTGCTCAGTATCTCAACGAAAATGACTTTCTTTTAAGAGAATCCTTAGCAGAACAATCCTGGAAAGTTTTCGGACAGCACTTAAACTTGGAAACATTTTACTCAATGACGAATAAGTACATTTCCATTGAAGGTTATGTTAACGAATATGCGATTCTTGTGCCCCAGTATCAACAACCCTAGAGAAAGCCATGAAAAAGTTTGATTGTTTTAAAAACGCCAGTGTGGTGTGAACCACACCACACCACCGCAATTACAAGAACGAAGGAGCCACTCCACTCCGTACACAGCTGGTTTGTAGATAGAAATGTTATAAGGACAGTTTATTTGTTTCAAATAAAATGATCAGCAAGTACAAAGACATACCACGTCCTACTCGGTCACCAGACCTCACTCCTTGTTAATATCCCATAGGAAGTTATTGTAATGGGACCGATTTGTCAAATTGAAAATTTTGACATTTCTCGACGTTTCAAGGTTTTGGATTTTTATATAAAAAATACTGAATATCGAAAACAATATTTTCTGTGAAATAAAATATGTTTAAAGCCAATATTTCAAATTTTTGAAAAGATATTTGAGTCGAAAATCGATTTTTACCAACTTTTGTTAATTTTTGTTTAGGTTTTTAATATTTTGTACAAAAACTGTCAATTCGATTTTTTTTTCAAAATTTTACTGAATGTTGACAATATTTTTTGAAAGATAAAAGTAGCTTGAAGCCAATATCTACAATTTTTAAAAAGATATTTGAGTCGAAAACCAATTTTTACCAACTTTTATACATTTTTTTTAGGTTTTTATTTTTTATAAAAAAAGCTGTCAATTCGATTTTGTCTCAAAATTTTACCAGATGTCAAAAACATTATTTTTCGTTGTGCAAAATTGTTTTGGAGATGAAATCATATTTTAGTCCTAAAATTTTGGAGGTGACAATTTTTTTTTTCAGTTTTTTTGATTTAAAAAAAACCGTTATATGGATGTTTTTCAAAAAAATATATTTCTTTGATAGCACGTTACAATATATTATATAAAATTGAATTCAAGTCTCTAGCGTTTTTAGTTCATAAGATATTTAGGGTTAACCAAAATTTTCACCTTTTTTTCAAACTGCTATGATAAAAAACCACTTGCGCAATTTTCTTGAGAGCCCTTTCTGCATCTTTCTGTTTTATTATCTGTATAACAAAATTTATTTGAAGTCGATATCTCTTCTGGTTCTTGAGCTATATACGACGAAAAAAACGTCGCGAACGTAGGTACGTACACACGCACGCACAGACATCTTTCTAAAAATCTTTTATTTCGACTCTAGGGACCTTGAAACGTTGAGAAATGTCAAAAATTTCAATTTGACAAATCGGACCCATTACAATAACTTCTTATGGGAAGTTAAAAAAAAGAAGTTAATTGTTTTTTTTTTATAATATTCTTTCTTTATTCAAAGAAAGTAAAAACATTTGTTAACATTTTTCAACGAGCCAATTAAAAATTGTTTTGTTGTTCGAAAATGTACTCTACATTAAGGATTCTTATTGTTCATGTTTTGTATTTTGAATGGATACAAATTAAAAAAAAAGATCGTTGACATAAATTATAAGAAAAATTAAAATTAAGTTGAGCCCTAATTTGACACAATCAAAACAAATAATTGTATAAATTAATATAAAGCTGAAACTATTAAATATTTAATCTCGTTTCTCATCATCCTCAAGCTCGTTCTACTTTTACATGTCATTCTTTCAAAGATTGGCCTCTTATTAAGACAAGGGTCGTCGCGTCGTTAAGCTTGTTACAGGAAAAAGCCTACACAAAATATGCGCCTTTAGCACAACTCTTTGAAGCCATCATTGCTATCGTTTCGATTTTGTATATTTTACTTGCAAGTTGTATTTTTCACCGATAACGAGCCAAAGGCGATGGCATCATTTAAAATTCCAAATTAATGACAAATCGAAGTCCTAATTGTATTTTATGAATTTAAAACGCTCAACTCGACACAACACCGTCAATTGTTGATAATTATTCAATCATTAAGCGCGAACTTTGCTTGGCAACAAAACCACTAACCGGTTGAAGGCATCAACTTCTTTTCCTTAAAAACTATCTCGAAGTCACAGGTACATGGTATGCAGGGCACAGGCGGACTGGACGACCAAGAGGCTCAAATACTCTATAGTTCAGGCGTTAAGTGTGCGAAACGAAAATTCTGGCGTGGTGGCTGCTGCTGCGTTCAGGTGTCCATATGAGGTGAGGCACGAAGGACAAGGAGATATAGGAGACTTACCAGACTTACCGAAGAAGTCGCGTTGTAATCAGCTTGTCTAGGAATAAATTCTAGACCAGTTATAGGACCGCATCAAAGTCCCAATCCCAAGAAGGATTCAGAAACAGTGTTGTGACAAGAGACACCACTCTGAAGCATCCAAGTATCCATGTTGTGAAGTCAGGACACGTCGTCGTCGCCAATGTGCATAAAACGTCGTATTAATGAAATCAAATCAATAATAATCGCGATGGCAATATTTTTTCGCTGTGTTGGCTTTCATGTTCGACTGTTAGATGTCAGCACAGGTTGCAGCTGCATTTCACATATTTCTGTATTCTTCAGCTCTGCCACAGCCTGTCTTGCACCTTCTTCTGTCACCGCCGCCGTTCGTTGTCCATTGTTGGTGGCAATAAATTCTGGAATAGCCTCCAGGCCCCTGGTTCGCATCGTGGCATCATCCCCGATTGCTCCAGAAAGGAATAAGTTATCTCCCTCTAATTAGAAATTTATTAATGATCGGAGTGACTTTAATTAATTCCCTGTTGCAGAGCTTGTCGCTGGGTTCGAAATGAAAATGTCTTCACTCTGTCTTTGACTGGGTGATCTCTTCCACTGGCTCATCAGTTCCTGGACTGGGATTGTGGAGCACATCAGGGAGGAAGAAGTCAGGAAGAACTGGTATTGGCTTGATGTTCTCTTGTATTGGCAGGAAACTAAACATCACTAAGATCCAAGATGACATAAGCCTGGGGGCAGGAGGTGTCTTATTTATTCTTTCATTTTTGTTGTTGTTTTTTCTTTTGTTTTTGTTCGAAATTGTGTTTGGGATGAAGATCAAGAGGCTGGATCTGCAAGATGATGTGTGCCTGTAAAGTTGAAGATGTGAGATCTTATCACAGCATTGTCAAGCCTGCTGTTTGCAATGCAGTCTCAGCTTCTTGTTTCAGCTTCAGCTTGAGCATCATATGCGAACAGGAATATCGCGGTTCGAAAAGAGCACATTTCATTAATTTATTGCAAAACGATTGGTTGGGCATTCATTGAAGGATTTAGTTTTTGTTTTTTAGTTTTTAACATGTCGTGTTTTCTTGGGGTGTTCCACTTCTGTTTTTTTGTTAATAAGTGGAAAATTTATTGCTACGATGTTGTAATTTTTGTAATTAATTCTAAAAGTGTAACCATGGGAAAATTGAAAGGATAGTTTATTATGGATACATCATTGTCATACATATATTATATGTGTATAGGTACAACACGTTTTGTGATACAAGTTGAATCGACATGGACTGGACGTTGTGGTAAGCATTAATAAATAAAGAAAGCTTGTGAAAAAAAATATTGTAAGACTAAAATTTTTTATTCGGTGAATTTTTGTTAAATTTCTCAATTCTCATAAAGTGGAGTGAATAGAAATTCTGTGATAAGGGGGGTTGGGGGGAACTGTAGGGGTGTTGACCATTTTCATAATAAGCCTTAATAACTTTAACGCGTTGCTTGATTAATCATTTGCATTTCTTAGTTGATAAGAATGGACTTCATTTACATAAGATGCTAGAGCAGTACTCAAAGTGAAGTTTAATAATAGTATTATAAACATTTATGATGTTCAAATGGTAGACATGTGCCTTCAAGAGGACACAAGCGTCCACAGGTTTTTCTCAAAACCCACCTCAATCTATCAACTCCTACTCTCACCTAACCGTGGTCAACATCGGGTGCCTAGTACCTCAACTGGAGATTGGGTTCCAACCCCATTGGAAAGTTGTTGGGAGTAGCAAACGAGTGAGGGGGGGAAGGGTGTTTCCACTAAGCACCTCTCCTTATCCAGACGGCAGCGGAGGAATTCCCGAGATGGAATCATCGGTGGCGTCTACAGCTCCAGTAAGGTTGAATTACTTAGTGAACACATTATAGGGCTTCTTCGACTTATTCGGAGCCCAGGCCTATAAGGAGCAATTTTATCCGGCTCCCCATCCTTGGAGTTATACTAAGGATAGGCACTCCAGGTTGGGGGTTGCGACGCCGGGGTGACTTCCTGGCCACTTAAAAGCCACATAGCTGAAGCACCAACATACCTCGGATACGGACGGATTTACTGTTGATAACCTACGCAATCGAATTAAGGACAACGAACTTCGGATATGCACGTGTAATGTTAGGTCCCTTAACAGACAACTTAAAGAATTAGCTGAGTCCCTAGACTCCTCTAAAGCAGACATCACCGCCTTCTAGGAAATACGATGGGATGGGCCGGGAAAAAAGAGGATGAAAAAATGCGACATTTACTATGATGACTGCTACCACGAAAACCAACAGCGCTTATTTGGATGCGGCTTCGTCATTGGAACCAGACTTAGGCAAGAAGTCTTGAGCTAAAGGTCCATCAATGAGCGCATCATGACCATACGCATCAAGACTAAACGCCACCACAGAAGAGAAAGACGACAACACCAAAGATATGTTTTTCGAGCTTTTAGACAAAACATATGAGCAGTGTCCTAAAGCTAGGAATGGCAGACATCTTTGGTGGAATAATCGGGAAGAACAGCCTGCACGACAACACTTCCGACAATGGATTCAGGCTCATAGATTTTGCTGCGGGCGAAACGTCATGGTAGCCAGTACGCGTTTTCCACACCTCAACATCCACAAAAGAACTTGGACTTCTCCAGATCAATCTACCGTCAACCAGATTGACCATATTGCGATCGACGCCAGACACGCTTCCATCATCATGGATTCCGAGGAGCTAACATCTACTCGGACCACTACCTCGTTGTAGCCAAGGTAGCACTTCGGATTTCCAGACCCAAGGCAAAACAGGGAGGTGCTGGGAGAAGGTACAACGTCAAACGGCTACAATCGCCAGAGATCGCCAAATCCTTTTTCGATGGAGTTACAAGTAACCTCTCTCGAAGTTCTCTGCCGCCAAAACAATGTATCGAAAACCAGTGGCAACATTGCCAAGATGCAATCAGAGAAGCCGGCTCTGATGTGCTGGGTTTCAAGCAGCCACCAACAAGGAACCCCTGAATTGATGAGGAATGTCGGTAGGCAAATGTAGCCAAACAACAGGCAAAGCGGCGCTGCATAAAAAGACGAGAGCTGCTTATGACCTCTATGAGCAGATGAGGCGAGGAGAACGCCGACTTCTCAGAAGGAAAAAGAGAGGGCATGAGAAGCGTGCAGTCGAAGATGTTGAGAAGTATAAAAGCAGGAATGAGGTTCGAAAGTTTTATGAACAGGTGAAACGAAATTCACAGGTACATAAATCTAGAATCGAAGGATGCAAAGACGAAAGTGGAAACATCATAGTGGAACCACAGTCAATGCTGAGGATATTTAAAACTCATTTCTGAAGACTGTATAACAGTGACGACTAACCGAATTCTGCTGTCAGGCAACACGACGACGAAAGCCAACAATCCCGTCCTCCCGACTTAGACGAAGTCAAGATTGCTATATTTGAGCTAAAGTCTAATAAAGCCGCTGGAGCGAATGGCTTGAATGCTGAGGTCCTTAAAGCAGCTGGAGATGAGTTGATTAGAAGCATGCACCAAATTATCTGTAAGACATGGTCGGAAGGAAGCATGTCTGATGAATGGAACCCCAGTATTTTTTGCCCGATCCTGTAAAAAAGGAGACCCTCTAAACTGCACCAACTATAGAGGAATGGGTCTACTTAACATCGCCTGTAAAATCTCCTCTGCCGTAATATATGAACGTCTAAAGCCCATCGTCAACAACCTGATAGGTCCTTATCAGTGTTATTTTAGACCAGGAAAGTCCACAGTCGATCAAATATTCACATTACGGTAGATCCTGGACAAAACCCAAGAACACCAAATCGACACCCACCATCTTTTCATCGATTTCAAGGCCGCATATGACAGCATCTACAGGGACGAGCTGTATAGAGCCATGTCTAGTTTTGGCATCCCTGCCAAACTCGTCCGTTTGTGCAGGATGACCATGGAGAATTCACGCTGCTCCATAAAGTTAACAGAACCTTTCGATGTCAAAAAAGGTTTTAGACAAGGTGATGCGCTGTCATGTGATTTTTGAACATCGTGCTTGAAAATAGTGCAGAGCTCACACGTCAAAACTAGGGGCTCTAGCTTTCAAAAGTCTACACAATTACTAGAATATGCTGATGACATTGACATAATCGGAAGAATTCAGCGGGATGTCAATGGGGCTTTTGTGAGTATTAAGGCAGAGGTGGCAAAAATGGGTTTAACGGTTAATGAGGGCAAAACAAAGTGCATGCTGTCGTCAAGGTAGGACATACAACGCCGACGTCTTGGTCAAAACGTCACCATCGACAGGCGTAATTCTGAGGTAGTCAATGACTTCGTCAACTTAGGCTCCACTGTAAACGCAGAAAACAACAACAACGCTGAGATTAAACTCAGAACAACTCTTGCTAACCGCTGTTTCTTTGGACTAAGAAAGCAATTGAGTGATAAAGTCATCTCTCGAGGGACCAAAGTCTTGCTTTATAAGACCCTTATCATCCCCGTCCTGCTATACGGTGCAGAAGCATGGACTATGACAAAGGCTGATGAAAGCACCTTGGGTCGTTTCGGGAAAAAAGTTCTTCGTGTGATCTACGGTCCCGTATGCATCGAAGGGGAGTGGAGGAGAAGATGGAACGACTAGCTGTACGGGCTGTACAGCGTCGTTCACTTAGATAGAAGGGTAAAAGTCCAACGACTAATATGGCTGAGTCACGTAGGGCGCATGAAACCAATGCTCCGGCCCGGAAAGTTTTCGAATCCGCACCCACAGGACAGCGCAGCAGAGGAAGACCGCGGATCAGGTGGCGAGCACAAGTGGAAGGTGACCTCATCCAACTTGGAGCGCGAAACTGGAGACATCTAGCTAGGGACCGAGCTAGATGGAGAAGTTTGTTGCGTGAGGCCCTAGTTCATACAGGACTGTAGCGCCACCTTAAGTAAGTAGGTAAGTAAGTAATTATAATTTAAGTATAATAGGTTTCGGTTTTCTTTTTTTATTTAGTTTTAAGTTTTATATAAAATAAAAAACAATGATAAAGATAATAAGATTTTTTTTTATAAATTTTCTTGGTTTTAGATTAAGTTCTCGTTATTTAGCATTAAACTTGTTTTTAGGCCGAGAGGTAGTAGTTATAAGATAATGGGTTAGCTTAGAGTATCCGCATAGGGCCATTAAGATGTGTTTTAAGTTTTTGATATTTGTGCTAGTTTTTTTTAAGAATTTTTGTCTAGCTTTTTAGTTTTAAGATTTTGATAAAATAAAAAAAAAGCGAATATTTTTTGAATCTTTTTTGTATTCTGTCAATTCTGCTAGAAGCATTTTTGTAGTAAGGAGACCACAAAGCAGTATATAACATCTTGTAAATGTCACTATACAACATTTTTGATAATAAAAAGTAAAAACAAGAGTGGGCTCAGGTGACTACCTTGGGGTACTCTACTCCTGAGTAAATAAAAATTAATTCCGGTTTAATTCGACCAACTCTAACCGATTGCACTATGTTTTCTACATAGCTTTTAATGCAATTTAACATCTGAGAGTGAAAACCCAAACATCTAAGCTTTAACAAATGATTTTTATGGTTAACTCTTTAGAATGTCTTTGAGAAGTCAGTGTATATAACATTTACTTGGCTTCGTTTCCAAATTGAATTGATACAATAGTTAGTAAATATGTGAGATTTGTTGCTTTGGATTTTCCACTGACAAAACCATGTTGATAGGGTGAGATATTTGCTTTAACATATGTGCTTTTCGAATCAGTTGAAGCTTTGCAATCGGTCTATAGTTTTCGATTGATTTCTTAGAGCCAGATTGAAAGATTGGTGTGATGAAAGAAAGTTTCCAAGAATCGAGGAAAACACCGTTTGAAAGAAACTGATTGAAAATTATTTGGAGTGGTTTCGATAAGTTGTAGTTAAAATTTTTAATGGAGATTTCAGGAATATTATCGGGTGGGAGACTAAGACTATTAGATAGATAGATAGATAGATAACTTCTTTATTAACAAAAATTTTTGATTAACAATATTTCTTTTCTTAAGAATAATGACATGGCTTATTCTGCCGTCTGCCTGTTATGACATTTCATTTAGTGTTATAAAGAATAAAAATGAAATAAAATAAATAGTATACAAATTCAAAAAAGCATAAAGTAACTAAAATTAGATTTACATAATTCAATTAAGAAATTTAACAATTTTAATATGATTTGAAACACAAAAAGATACCAATTTTGAAATGATTTGAAACACAAATATATTTATACGTTTTCAATTTTTAAGTGATTTGAAACACAAAAGATATCAACAAAAATTTTGGTGCTTGAACTGCAACAACTGCTGTTTTAAGTTACATAACTATTGCGATATGCTAAGGCGTGTTTGCAGTAATTATACAGGGTAGACCATCCTATCGCTCCATTGAGTATTTCATAGAGTCGGTTTAGGGTGAGATGACTTGATTCGAAATACAATCGTCGGATTTCCTGCAGCATTGGACAGATTGCAATAAAATGGATTGTATCTTCATTCTCTCGTCTGTTGCAAAGCTCGCAAATTTGTGACAAGTCAGCTCGGTGGGGCATAAAGTTTAAGTTCAACAATTCGACACGAGCTCTGAATATGTAGCTTATAGCTTCGGCCGAAAATTCAGTAGAGAAATAATTCGCTTCCGAGGGTAACTGGTGATTTAGGTTCTTATACATATTTCTAGATGTAGTTTCATTTGCTCTAGATAGATGCTGGGTGTAAATTTGTTCATCTATTTTAGCGATGACATTAGCAAAAAGCACCGGCCATTCATCAACGTTTGTTTCACTTAGGGGAAGATTAGTTCCGTGGGCTAGGGCTAACTCGTTCCAATCCTTGAATGGTGAAGCCCTCGTTTGCAACAATCTTACCATGATTGATTTATGAAGACTTCTTCCGCTTCTTCTCATAACTCTTATTAAATAGTCGGAGTTTGATTTTAGATTTTCAATGTAAAGAGGCGATAATCCTGATTCCACGTAGATGGCATAATTTGGCGTTGAATTTGGCAATCTAAATAAGCGCTAAGACTATTATCCAATTTACCAAGCGCCGACAGAATTTCTTCTTCTGATAGAGATATGATACCGACATCCGTTATAGCAGGGATTTCATTGTTTACTTCAGAGTGAACTGAGTTTAATATGAAATTAGACATTAGACAAAATAGTACATATATTATTCAGATCACTACTTCCAATGCCTTTATAAGTCATATAACTAGGTGTACCAAGGGATTTCCTCTTAGAATTTAAATACTGGCAAAAGCATTTACAATTTCTTTTAATTTTTGACTTTAACGACTAAACATACTGTTTATACAAGAATTTTTTCAAAAAATCATATTCCCGACGTAAGCGACAAAGTTCGCTTCAGAAACCTGAATTGATCTTACTCATACCTTGTATTTTACTATCAAATATTTACTAACACAATTCTCGTGTTGTACAAAAATGAGAAAAAGCAACACAATATTTACTCTTTTTGATCCAATTTAAAAAATAAATTTATATTTGAAGTAAATGCCACCAATTTGCTACCATCATAGGCCACACCAAAAAATTAAATGTGTTAAATGTAAAAATCAACTCTTTTCCTTATTAATTTGCAAGATAACTGAGCCATTTTGTTAATTTAATGGTTTGGTTTATATTTATTAATTATTGGGTTAAATAAAAGCACTTTTAATAAATTTAAAACAACATTTCTATGCGTAAACATTCATGTTTATGTTTCCCATAGAAGAGACTAGTTCAAGAATGTTTAGGTATTGATATGCATAATTTATTTTAAATATACAAAAATTACCTATCTTATATCTTTTTCATATATTTAAATGTGTTTTATATAGATATACATTTAATCGAGTTTGTCACGAGCTAAAGTCGATCATAACGGTTCTATGGTGTAATGGTTAGCACTCTGGACTTTGAATCCAGCGATCCGAGTTCAAATCTCGGTAGAACCTATGGATTCATTTTTGCAGAATGTTTCATGCCTTAAAAAGCTTTCGTTTTAACCTGTTTAGTCTTTAAATAATGCAGACTGTATAATTATTTCATGAGTTTTGATTTTGCAATGTTTCGTTTTCTTCCCAACGACACATAATTATGAAAGTAAGAAAAAGAGTCTTTTTTTGTTAAAATGAGCTTTTATTTCATGTTATTGTTTCACTTCACTCAATAATGTGTTATTTTTTGTATTTATTCTAGATATTTTGAGCTATGTAAGCATAAGAACATCGAACCCATTAAAGTAAACATGCTGATGGGTCACATAAACAATACACCTACGACGCGTCGTGAAAGCAGGTGAACTGGGTCAACTTTATTACAACATAATTCAGCTTTACTTTAAATATGGTTATGATTCAGAAGTAAGCACATCTGGCTTTCTGATAAATGTATATGAGAAATCCTATGACATTTTCCGAACTTTTATAGATCTTTGTCTAAAAATAAACATATTCTGAAAACTGAAATATATTCAATATACATATGGATATAAAAGTATATCAAGTTAAAAATACAAAAAAAAACAACATTTCCGGAACATTGCGTCCACGAAACCAAGGCGGATCCAGTTTTAAATCAAAGCACTGAGGTGAGGTTAGGTTAAAGTGGCTGTCCAAGATGGAAACGCACACACTTAGGCAAGTTTAATGGCCTATTGTGATACCACATGAATCTTAAGGTTTCCTCCTAAGCTCAATGGAAGCAGTTTGAGTCCATTACGAAACGCGACAGGCTGGGTTATGCTGATATGATCTAGATCGTTTAGATCGTTAAAGAAGAACTCTCCAAGGTAATTCTTGCGTTTTTAAGCCAAAGCAGGGCATGTACAGAGGAGATGAAGAAGTGTTTCCTCTTCTTCCTAGTCCATATAGCTTCTGCATAAGTCAGTTGAGAATACGCCTAGTCTCGTAACATGCTTTCCTATTAGACAGTGTCCGGTTATGACACCTATTATCGAGCTTATATGCGATCTGCTTAGAGAGAGCATGCATCTTGAACGTTTTAAATCCAGTGTTGCTATCTCCATTAGAGGTGATCGACAGTTATGGACTGTTATAGAGTTTGTAGAGACAGAGTCCAGAGATTTGATAGCGGCCTGGCTATCAGAGAAAATACGGATATCAGATGTTGATATCACGTTTCCTTTGAGCCAGAACAAGACTTCCTTTATCGCCAAAAGTTCCGCTTGGAAAGCGCTGCAATGATTGGGAAGTCGGAATGAGAGACTCAATTTCAGTCGTTCGAAGTACACACCTCCACCATTTCCTCTCTTCTTTTGTTTGTGAACCATCAGAAAGATCTGGTAGGTATAGAAATCTGGAAATTTCTATCGAAATACAGTTGGGGGATGGTGTAGTCTGTGTGCTTTGGAATTAATTCTAAATACCTAAGAATTCCGGAGTGCGACGAAGCTTTGAGGTGAATAGCAGAGCTTGTCGCTATTTGTTTGCTAAATATGCCAAGATGTATTAGGTAGAGTAAGGTCGCTGATCTGCTGAATATAAAGAGGAATTTTTGGGCAACGCTAAAAATTGTTCTCTAATGTTCTGTAAAAACTGGTCACAAAAGTACATGACTTAATGTGAATACATCTTAACTTTATATTTACTAAAATGTTTTTCAATTGGTAGATTTTAGCGCAAAGTAGGCTCCTTTGTGTTGGTGACATCTGTAAAATCTTTCTGTTTAATGTTCAGTTGTTTATGCCAAATCATAATTGCAAGTTTCACGATTGAACAAAATGTTCAAATAAAAAACTTTATTATCAAAATGAGTGTACGTTAATGGAAACGTTGCGCGAATTGCGCCCATTTTACAGTTGACGTGGTGGCCCTTCACAGTCGACTCTTAAGGGATTGGAAGCCAAATTTGAGATGACCGGTTCAGTAAACAATCAGCCAACGCCCAAGGAACGCAAGACAGGCCCGGCGAGAACATCGCCGCGGTCCGTGAAAGTGTAAGTAAAAAAACTCGACTTCAACTAGGCGAACTTTGCTTTTAGGACTTAGGCCTACACCCGTACAAGATGCAATTTACCCAGAAGCTCAAAGTTTATGAGGCATGACTATAGACAACGCCGCACCGTTTGTTCGCTGAATGTTCTTCGAATCGTGTAGAAGAGCACCCCAATTTTGGTCCAAAAATCATCTTTAGGATGCATTTTTGGATGAATGGCTGTGTTAACCCACGCGAGGTTGACCAGGTGGTATGCATCCTCAAAACGTTACCAGCTGGTGTTGATTTTGGGCAGCGTGCGGCGTAATTAGTCTGTACTTTTTTAAAAACGACGTTAGTGAGGCGGGAACCTTCAACAGCGAGCGCTACGTAATGATGATAACTAATCTCTTACGTCCCAAATTAATCCGACATGTGGTTCCAGCAGGACGGTGTTACGTGCCACACAGCAAACGCCATTCCATTTTATTTCAACATCTACCCGCCCTAATTGAAAAACCTTTTATTTCAGGAGTTAAATTGACAATTTTTTGTTATTCGATTCTTTTAGAACACTGTTATCCAGCTAGACATGATCTAACTATTTTATTGGAACGAGTGTAAAATTCCAGAAAGTTTCTGAAAGGTTTTTGGGAACGTTTCATGTATTTAGTGTTTATAAGTGTTAGAAATAGTGTAGAAACGCAGCATTTTTCCAAAAATAATATATTCTGTTCTTGTTGTTATTTCCATATATTCGAAGAAGGCTTTAAGAAAATAGAAGCAAAAAGCCATGATATGAAAAAGTTAGCCAAATTAGCCATACAAATTTGATCTTTTTTCCTAGAAAAATAAAACAGAATTAAGAATGAAAAATTGTCAAATACAGTCAGGGAGATTTTCGAGTCGAAGCATTTATTACCATATTTTACTAGTATTTTTAGAACAATATTATTTGGTTTAAATGGCATCATTACGAGGGCTAAAGGAATCATACGAAATCATATTAGTGTCGAAGATAATTATGACCTGTCATTAGATCATACTCCAGTGATTCTATGACTATGTGAATCGGAAGTACTAGAAAAATGTAATCCAAAGCTTGTAAATAAGAAAACAAATGAATGAGGAATGATTTTAGAGAAAGGCTTTTAAGTTTTATAAATTTAAGATCTCCCATGGATACAATCGAGCAAATTGACCATGAAGTGGAACAATTTATTGCTAATGTGCAACAGAACGCTGAAGAAAGTACTCCAACATTTTCTAATAGAAGACCAGATGAAATTAAATAAATATCCCTTAGATATAAGAGAGTTCTTAATAGAGAAAAGAAGAGCTCGAAGAAAATGGCAAAATACTAGATTTCCAGATGATAAAACAACGTTTAAACGTATAAACAACAATCTTAAAAAACAAATTTACAAATTCTAAAATAATTCACTCAGTTTATTCCTAAGGAATTTAACGGATAATGGTTCAACCGATTTTTCACTATGGAAAGTAGCCAAACGCCTGAAAAGACCGCAGTCACAAAACTCACCCTTGAAATCTCAAGATGGTAAATGGATCGGTAACCCGAAAGAAAAAGCTAACCTTTCCGCTGAACATCTTGCGAATGTTTTTAAGCCATACATCAAATGCGGCTGAAAATAACTTACAGTTTGTTGATAAGATAGATGAAAGTGAAATACCAATTGTAAGACTTAAAGAAATAAAAAGTATGTGTTTACATCAACTACCAAATAAATAAAATGCACGACTGGGTCGCACGAACTTGCTCCTGTATGCTAAGAGTATGTTTAAGAAAGTACTTATATAAGATTTTAAAATATTCCTGTAAAATAAGTTTGTCTTCAAAGATATAAACGCCATTTGATTTGTCTCAAAAAAATCCGCGCGATCTTTGTATATGAAAACCATAGTACTCTCATGAGCCGAAACTTTTAGGACGACAAGATACCGATACCGAGTCGTTGGCGTTAGTATCAAAAGTGGAGAAATTCAGCGGAAGCGAGAAAAAAATATTATTTCCATTCCCATAAGCAGCCAGCAGAATAAGGGAGATAATTAATTTTCCACCCAAAAAGTCTACACTTGTATATGTTTTCACATAAAGAGCATCCATATGAAGGTTCATGAATTTGTTTTTGTTTTATTTATATCAATGCACATTATATAACAAACAAAATGGCTTAATATTGTATCTAATAAGGGGATGAAACAAACTTTTGCATGCTTACGTCAGCTGTTTAGGATCTTTTAACCAAATCTGTTGTTATTTACATTCATAAGTCTACTTTTACTTGGGTACGATCTTTGTATATGAAAAATGGTTTCTATTATGTATAAAGCTACGATGCGATTCATATAGATTCAACTTGTTCCTTCAAAGCTTTTTTCCTTTAGATAGCTTTATTGTAATTTCATACGAGAAGAACCAGGATGGAAAATAAATAAGATAAGAAAGAGGCATGCCATGAATGTTTAAATTGTAAAGCGATCGCCTTCTATTGGTTGTGTAGTTAGGTAGTCAGGTTAGATAGATAAAGCTATGTTTATGATGATAATGAAGGAATGTTATTGGTAATTGGAAGGTTCTTACTATAGTCTGTCCGATAAAAATTGGCAGTACAGGGAAGATAGGGATATCTGCATCTCGTTCGCTCTCTTTTCCTACGCATAAGTACCTTTCTCAAAAAAGCTCTTACAGGGTTGCCGTAAAGCGCATTTTGAATTTGAAAAAGCTAAAAAAAATAACTGCAGGGTTACCATTCTTCTTTTTTACATTGAAATTTCATTTTATACAATCCAATCCCATTTCTCATTTCCTATAAGTTTTCAGCGCAAACATGGAGTTATTAAGTTCACTTTATTTTGTTCGTTAAAGTTTAAAAGAAACAAGTATATAAACAGGTAGAATAAATTGCTATTCATGTGTTGTTTACAGTCAGGCTCTCGGGCGTTTTGGATTTTAGTTATGAAGTGATACGTAAGCAGTAGTTGTAGAAGGTGTATGTACGTAATACCTTTATAAGTAGGTAGGTATAATGTCTATACGTTGAAAAAGTGATTCTAATAGAAAATACTCTTTCTGGCCCGTTTCTATAACTTGTACTAAGTATTTATTCTTTTATTTAGGCGGAGGCAAGCAAAAGAATAATATTTTAAAATCATATAGGTATACAAAAGTACCAAGATATTACTTCTTGATAGACACTTTAAAATAGATTGTTGATTAAACATATCATATTCGTTAATCCGATGCAGTGGCGCTACACGGCAATAGTTGGTATTTACAATAGTTATAGTTATAAAAATACATTATTAGCCAAATGCATTAATTTGGATAAAAGATAGGAATGTAATTAAAATTTTGTCAAAATAATTTTAAATACAGTAAAAATAATTAAAAACAAAATTTTTTAAGATTTAAAATTTTACCTGAAAAATAAGTTTGTCTTCAAAAATTCAAATGCCATTTTATAAATAAAAAAACCGTTGATTTTTCAAATTATTTTTTTAAAAATCGTTAGAGCGGTTTTTTTTTAAATTAATTTTTTGTATATAAAATTTTTCAATTTTGTTCTAAAAATATTTTTGGTATGGAGTTGTTTAGAAATTAAAAATATACGTCTTACATTTGAATTTTGTAAAAAAATGTTGACCCGTTTTTGAGATATTGAGTTTTGAAAAAAAAATTTCAATGTTTTTTTAAAAATTCAAACAATTAAAAATTGCACTTTTGATAATCACATATTGTTAAGGCAACATAAGAGCTTATTCAGAAAAAAAATTATTGAAATCAATTCATAAGTTGCTAAGAAAATTAAAAAACAAAATAACGGTTCTATGAGCGGTACCATTCCTGAGCAATACAAAAATATGTTTTTCTTATAAAAAGAAGCCAAGTTAAAAATAAAATTTTAGAGAAAATTTAAGAAAAATCTATCGGTTTGTTTTTGAGAAAATTCGAATTGTCGTTTTTTGACCAAAAAAATTGTATGGGGGCCACTGTTAGTTTTGATCTTAAAAAAAAAATGAAAAAAACGCCTGACGCGAATCTGCTGAAAACCTTAACTTCCAAGTTTGAAGTCAATCGACCCAATGGTTTAGGCTGTAGGAGCGTGGACAGACAGACAAAACCGACCGGACGGAATCGCGGGACCCACTTTTTTCGGCTTCTCTACCATCGTAATATCATGTTTGATTAAAATCTCGAGTTCGAAATTTTGCACGAATGCAAAACTTGCCATATAGTTCCTATATGTCGCAAGTAAAAATTACCAGGTTACGATCTAGTTACTGCTCAGGTTATGAAAGAAATGCCATTGAAAGCCTTCATAAAACTCCAATTTATAATAAATGAATGCCTTAAGCACCGGTATATCCTGCACCATTATAAAATTGCTGAAGTAATTGTCATACCAAAGCAAGGTAAACCACCTACAGAAGTGACGGCTTACAGACAAACATCGCTTATACCAATTATGGCAAAAGTTTTTGAAAAACTGCTTCTGAAGAGACTTAGCAAAATCATAGAAGAAAGAAGGTTAATCCCAAACCATCAGTTTAGCTTTAGAAATAAACATTCCACGATAGACTAGGACGTAATAGAAAACGCATTAAAAGAAAAACAAGTATGTTCAGCTATTTTCTTAGATGTTGCTCAAGCTTTTGACAAGGTTTGGCATGAGGGACTTGAGTACAAACTGCAAAGCGATCTTCCCCGGCAGTACTTTGAAATATTAAAATCGTACATCTCAGAGCGATTGTTTAGAGTAAGGTACGATCAAGAATACTCGGAATTGAAGAAAATAGAAGCTGGTGTACCACAAGGAAGTGTCGTAGGTCATACCCTGTATTTAATATAAACAAGGAATTTTCCAGTTGGTAATCACACCATAATGGCACCTTTTGCAGATGATACCGCATTTTTGGTACCCGACAAATGTGTCTCTAAGGCAGCAGTAAAACTACAAAATGCGGTCGACACAGTGAGAGCTTCTACCGAAAAATGGCGTATCCAACTCAATGAAACAAAATCTTCACATATAAACTTTACAAATAAAAAGATAAACAATATTCCAATAATCATTAATAATCAAGCTGTACGTTACGCCAATACGGCCAAATACCTTGGAATGACTTTGGATGCAAAGCTTAAGTGGAAAGAGCACATTAAAAAGAAAAGAGAAGAACTAAACTTGAAATATAGAAAAATGTACTGGTTGCTTGGTAACAACTCTGATTTATCAATCCAAAACAAAATAATGCTGTATAATCAAGTACTAAAGCCTGTTTGGACCTATGGAATCCAATTATGGGGCTGTACAAAGAAAACAAATACCGAATTCATCCAAAAATTGCAAAACAAAGTCCTTCGTGGAATAGTTAATGCACCTTGGTACATAAGAAATACCGATCTACATCGTGGCTTACAAATAGAAATGGTTACAGAAGTTGTTAAAAAATACGCTGTATCGCACAACCAGAGACTGCAAAGTCATACTAATTCTGAAATGGAGTCCATCTTGAATATAAGAAACCATGTTCGAAGATTAAGAAGAACCAAGCCTCATGAGCTTATGGTCTAAAAAAAAGATATGGGAAAGTATTAAAAGTTTAAACTTCCCCCAAAGTGATTGTACAAAGTTAAGAAAGAAAAATCGGAAGTCGATCCTTCAAGATTGGTCCTGATGAAGAGGTGGTTTTAGTGGTTAAGAGTCAAACATTACTTGGTATCGAATACTGCCAAGTGTCTTTTAAAGATTTCCTCCTGTTAAAAAAAAAAAGTTACGAGGGCATCAAAATTATTTGCAACTGTCAAGAGCCACTGCATTTTTCAAAATTTAAAAAACAGATTTGGTTTAGGTTCTGGAACCTTGAAACGCCGAGGAATGTCAACATTTTTAGTTCTACAAATCACACAAGTCGTAAAAGCATAAACGAAAAATGAACTCCAACAATATTTCTGTCTTGTAATGTCTGTCCTGAAATGTATTCAAAGAATTCAAAAATTCAACTGGAATATCAATAGCATTATCTTCATCAATCAGATTATCAATAGAAAGTTTGTTGATGGGCCTGAAACATTGAAAGAATTTCATTATTAATGCTTGTAACAGAATTGTTTTTAGGTGCGTTCGCGTAACCAATCATCCGTTTTCTCTGAAATTTGGGAGACTTTCGGCTTCCGGGTAAACATTAGCTATTAATTCGTCTTATTGGTTTCTACACGTTTAAAAGTGTTAACTCATGCTCCTTTTTGTAAATGCTTGTCCAACAAATAATACGGCTACATCATTAACTTGAGGTGCATTATAACGACCCCTATGTTTCGTCTATGGCGCACGGTCAGCTCTGATAATGACTTGAAAATGTTTTATATTTGATGGCATTGCTTCAAAAGCTACTATTGAAGCTGCGCTCGTAAGGATTCTGACAATGTAATAAATATTGCAAGTCATATAATAATTCTCTGTTAATATTTGGGGCTATCGACATTCGAAATTGTACTTGGATCACCTAATAACCCATGAATTATATTTGCAAAAATTTCGGTTCGTCAGGGTTGTTTGAGATTCAGCTAAATGATAGACTTTAGCCTGAACTTAAAATGTAGTCATAAATTCTCAATGGCACCGAATGACCTCATTTGTATAGCGAAATTGTAAACACGAATCATATCTAGAAAATGTTTAGAATCTCGATGAGGATGATTCAAAGGACTTTTTAATGGTTCCGGTGGATCAGCAATTTCTAACAATAAAACTTTTTCTCCTGAACAGCAAAAACGTGGTGGTGGAAATTGCACTTGGTATTCATAATTCCTATCGAAACGTGAGATCAGTGATTTTTGGATTTTATATGTAAAGATAACAAATTATTGACTAAAATTATCGGACTTTTTTTATTCCTAAGACCTGCTCCGTAATATCCTCTTTCATTAAAAAAAAACTGCATGAGAATTGGATAAGAAGTTTTGAAGCACGTTCTTGCATACATTTTCAACAACTTATATTTAGATTATTTCATTTACCTTAAATAAATACAGATGTCGATATATGGCAACTTAAAAAAAATTAAATTTTGGTTGACCCAAAATATCTCACGAACTTATAACGCTAGAGACTTAAATTAAATTTTATATTATATGTTTTAACCTGATACCAAATAAATATATTTTTCTGAGACTTCAAAGTAACGCGTTTTTTATAAGTCAAAAAAAAACTGGAAACAAATTATTGGACACCTAGAAAATTTTACGAACAAAAATGATTTTAACTCCAAAACAATTTGGTGCAACGAAGAATAAAGTTTTCCACATCTGGTTAAATTTTGTGTTTTTGTTCTGTTTTCAGCATTCGTCAAATATTTGAGAAAAATTTAATTGAGAGTTTTTTGACAAAAAATAAAAACTACTAATAGTTTGTAAAATTGATTTTTGACTCAAATGGTTTTTTTTTTCTTAGATTTGAGATTTTGGCTTCAAATTAATTTTATTTTATTAGAAATATTGTTTTAAATATTCGGTAAAATTTTGAGAAAAATCGAATTGACAGATTTTTTTTTAAAATAATAAAATCCTTAGCAAAATATTACTAAAAGTTGGTTAAAAATATACTTTCGACTAAAATATCTTTTTCAAAAACTAAAAATGTTGGCTTTAAACTAATGGTTTCTCATAGAAAATATTTTTTTCAACATCTACTTTTTTTTAAGAATCCAACAGTCAATTTTTCATAAATTAGTAAAAATTGGTTTTTGACTTAAAATCTCATAAACAAAACCAGATTTTGAAATCAAACTATTTCATCATATGCTAAATATTGTTGGTAGTTTTTAATCTTTTTAGAATAATTCAACTAACAACTTTTTTAACAAAAGACGAAACCTAAAATGATTTAAAGAAGACAAATCGGCAGATGGGATGGGAAGTTATCAGCGTTTGTCGCTTACCAGCCACTTTTTTGTTAAATGTTTCCAACGCTCTTTTGAATCTCTCCACAAATGTTTTATTGAATTTCAGCCAGGTGATTGGTATGGTCACTCCAATAGGCACTCCGATGCTGTAGAACCCATTTTGAAGGCATGTTCTCGTCGTAAGGCAGCATAGTATCCTTCATGATATTAACGTACGTATTTTGATCCATTTTACCCTTAATCAAATGTATTGGTCCAACGCCATAACAAGGCGAACAATCCCAAAGTATGATGACCATTTTTGGGTGTATTTATGATTAAGGTCTTTTCGCGCTTTGTCTGCCATCAATTCCGAACAAATTTATCATTGTTTTGGTCCGTCCACATAACATTCTTCCACTTTTTGCCTCCTTCTCCCCCATTAAAATCAAGATAATCGTTGGCGAATTTTTATAGCGCCTCTATATTCTTTTCCCTTCTTGCAACCCGTTTATTATAGCTTCAACAAGTCTTCTACGAACAATTCTGAAAGTTATTGGAAGCTGTAGTTCGTTTTTATTTCGATTGAAGACTTCTAGGCAAAAATAATCTTCGAGTCTACTCTTGGGTTTGTTTTTCTTGGTTTTCGTAGGTGCTTTTTTTGGCTCTGGCTTTCTAATCCCGTTTGCAATTAACTTAAGGCATCTCCTTATTATTTGCCTTAAATTTTTCGCTCCTTTCGTAGAACTAAAATGGCAGCTTTCTTCTCTCGAGAATTAATTGTATTTATTCTTTTATTTAAAATTCGCTTTGTTTCACAGCTCCAGGATATTTATTCGTAACGACGAAACATGAACTTTATCCGCACCTTATCGCTAGCCCGTTCAACTTCTTTACACACTTGAAATGCGCAATGCAGCTTCCAACAATCTACGATGACGCAAGCTGACCAATATACTTAACCCCACTTATGGCTTCTGATAATAGGAAGACTTATTTTGATTCATGCCTGCCAAGTGAGGTAAATATAATTCTTTCACCTTAGAATGTTCAGAAAGTTCTTATAAACTTTTAAGTCATTGATTATCTAATCAAGCTAAATTAGTACATAAGGGCTTTAAAAATTGCAATCCGTATGTCAAACTGGCATCTTCTGGCTTCCACTCTTGTGAATGAAGTTGAATCTACAATTATTGGCAACAAAACAGAAAACAAAAGAAAGAGTCCAAGATAAAAAAAAATAAAACTACCAACGGATAAAAGAAGTGACAAAGAAGATAAAAGGATTAATCGGTGACATGGACAATGGATTTCATCGCGGAATCCAATTTAATAAAAAGATATCGCGCAGTTAAACATATTGTAATTGGCTGAATATATGAGCTGAGCGGAACGGGTTCCCAAAGCCTAAAGTGCGCGTTCCATAACAGCTTCAATGCAATAGGGTACCTTAACATTTATACTTGGCCGGACACTGGGTGTTGCACATTGCAGTCTCAAGCTGATCCCCCTTCTCATGGTCATGTCCTTTATTTTTATTGTGGATGAATCTTTTATATACGATAATTTGCTATGGCATTCCGACTTCCGAGTGTATGTCGTTTTATCCCGCATGTCAATCAACTACCTAATTATTCTTTTGGGGATAGAATGCAAAGATAATTGGGAGGAGAGTTGTCCGTCGCGTCGTCGATTGAAAGGATATCAATATAATAAAAATAATTGCCTCTTCTTAAGGAGGTGGAGGAAGATTGAATGCCTGGAGCTTGATGCTTCGGATTCGAGTGCCATCGAAGTCGAAGTCCAAGTCAAAGTTTTGTTTCGAATTTAAAGTTGGTTAGTTGGTTGGTTGACAATCGTGCCGCTTACAATGGATGAGCGAAAGATGAATATAATATCGTATTATGTGGGTTTTTGGCATGCCATAAGTTTTATTCCATTGAAGACAGATTTCAATATTGTCATTTGTCTGTCTGCTTTTCGTCAAGAGGTTTACGTCCGATCGGATTGATGCTTATAATAAGAAAGAAACAGTTGCTGAAGCTAAAGCTGATGCTGATGTTGATGTTGATGCAGCTGCATCAGATGCTTTGAGACCTTCAGCGTTCCAGCTATCAATCAATATGAAAACTGACATAGATCGTTCATATTAGGGAAGTTGCAAAGTGAAGAGAACGAAGTGAAGTCTAGGGGGAGGAGGAAGGAATTGCAAATTGAGAATTGCTGAATAGTAAATGAAAAGCTGAACTACAAGACCATCAACGAAACAACTGAACTAAGAAAAAAATGAGCAGATCAGAGTTTTGTTTAAATTTTTGATGTAAACGTGACATTGAAATAACTTTCTTCAGTCCATCAGTTACTTGGAGGCATTATCGAAAGCAAAACCTAAGCTTATAAATCCGATTTGGCAAGATAAAACTAGAAATTCTAAACTTGGATTAAAAACAGAAAACAATAACTTCGTCTTGAATCCATTATAGAACATTAACATATAACTTATCTTTCATGTGAACTTTAAAATAAGTATTATCATCATCATCATCGGCTGGATAATGGGGATCCGGTCCTGACCTCATACAACAAGTCTATCCATTTATCTCGATCGCTAGCCGATGCTATCTAGCTGCGCACCTCAAGGCTTTGGGAATCCTGGAATGCTCCAAATGTCATGGTCTGCCACGATGTTGCCTACCATAAAATGTAATTCAAAGGATTTTCCAAAATCTATTCTTCACTCATACGAGCTAGGTGTCAGCTTCGAGGTAGTGTCAGCTCGAACGCACCTAAGTGTTCAAAGTGCCATTTATATATGTGGGTATACTGGCAAACCCAACGTCCAGTACAGAAGAAGCTACAAGGTTAAAGTAAGGTTTCTGGATTTAAAAGGCTTTGTCAGACTGAAGTAGGTTCAATTGGCTTTGAGCAAACGCCCCTGTTTGTCTTCTTCTGTTTTGTTTTCGGCTGTAACTATTGACTCAAGGTATTTGAAGGATTGTACTACATCAAATTTTTGTTCCGCTACCTTCTAGTAGTCGAACGCCTCAATTTACTTTGTTTTTGCTCCAAAAATGCAGCTTCAAATTTTGTGGCGTTTGCTCGACCTGGGTGAAGAAATCGTGTACCGGTTTTCCCCATAATGTCGATGCAGTTTGCGTAAACCGGTATCTGGTTGAATTTGGTGACGATGGTCTCTCTTGTTGACGTTCCAGAGTCACGGCCTGCTTTCTCCAAGCCCAGGTTTAAATGGAGGCAGCCCAAGCTATCCCCTTGTTGGAGTCCATTGCTGATGTTGATTGGGCTAGATAGCAATCCGATTGTTTTAACTTGGCTTGTTAAATTGTTCATGGTCAACCTTCATAGTCGTGTCAATTTGCTTAAGATGCCGAATTCTCTCATAGTTTGTATAGTTCTACCCTGGCTATGATATCGTAGGCAGTCTTAAGGTCTATAAATAAATGGTAAGTTGAATAGCCAAAGAGTAAAATCGGATCGGTTGTTGATTTACCTGAGACACACTTATATTGCCCCATGTTATTTTTAGCGTAAAATCTAGAATAGAAGTGTTAAATTACAATATCTCAGTGGCCAATTGGGAGAGGGGCACACAAACATCATAAAAACCTCTGTTTTCAAGCTATTGACTCCTAACATAATTGAACTAATAGAAATGGATATAAACACAAGTTTGAGTCTATAAAATAGTTATTTTTAAAACGATCTCGATTTATTATCATTTTTAAAATGCAGCAAGTAATTATGTTTAAATGTGTCCCCCATGTGGAGCAGCTTTGAACTAGGCTGGGGCACTTATAAACGGTAGTTTATCCAATAGTTTTTTGTATTGTTTAATAAGTTTTTTTTATGAAATAACTATTTTTTTTTCTTTGATAAAGAAGCCAAAAACTTAAATAATCAACTAAGTTCACAAAAATGACTTAAATAATAATGATAATTAACCAGTCTGAAATTTAGAAAAATCGAAGCACTATTAAAGCTGTGCAATAGTGGTTTCTTTTGATCTTGACGTTTCATGCAGGAATTCTCAAACTCATTTCTTTTTTGGTGTCTCTGCTAAAATACGTGATTTTCCCTTCTTCCGGGATTATTTAGTAGCCTAGCCAGTCATTTTTAGCTACAAAAAACTTCAGCAGGAAAAGTAACCATTTTCTCGGCAAAACTTGATTGCTTCTATTGTGCAATGGCTTTTATAACTATCCATCAAAAGTAAGATCATTGCGTTCTTTGTGCACCTTCTTTTTTTTGGATGTTTTCAAGAACTTAAATAAAAAGCACTCCCGTCATCCAACCACTAGTGGCGCTGTTAACATAACTTACACTACCGATTGGTACTCCCGTAAACATACTATCGTACCACTGTAGTAGGGAATGTTTCATCTAAGTTCAGTATTTGGTCGGGAGTGAAATTCATCAGGCTTTTGCAGCGAAATATTGGTGTGTCTTTTCATGAAACCTTTAATCCAATCGATCCCAGCTTGTCTATTTTCAGTCCACTGCTTAGGGCTTTTTTTTTAGAAGTGTAGCATAAAGGAATAATTACGTTCGACTTTTGATGTATGTTTATCCATGTTCAAATGGTAGACATGTGCATTCAAGAGGACACAAGCGTCCACAGGTTTTTTTTCTCAAAACCCAACTCTGTCTAGTGTCTATCAACTCCTTCTCACACCTCCCCGCGGTGAACATCGGGTGCCTAGTACATCAACTGAAGAAAGTGGAAAGTTGTTGGGGGCAGTAAACGAAAGAAGAGGGAGATGTGTTTCCACTAAGGCACCTCTACTTATCCAGTCGACAACGGACGAATTCTCGAGATGGAATCAACGGTGGCGTCTACAGTTCCAGTAAGGTTGAACTACTTATGGCTTCTTTGACATATTCGGAGCCCATGGCCTATAAGGAGAGGTTTTATCCGGCTACCCATCCTTGGAGTTATACTTAGGTTCTGGCCTTCCAGGTTGGGGGTTGTACCGTCGGGTTGTTTCCGGCCACGTAAAAACTTCAAAGTTGCGAAGCACCAACAAGCCTCGGATACGGACTTATTCACTGTTGACAACCCACGCAAAAGAAATAAGGACAACGAACTTCGGATCTGTTAGGTCCCTTAACAGACCACGAACAATTAGCGGAAGCTCTAAACTGCTGCAAGGTAGATATAACCGCCATCCAAGAAGTGCGATGAGATGAACCGGACCAGGCAAACGCAAACTAAAAGAATATTATATATACTACGGCGACTGCTACCGAGAACAAAGACAGCGCCTATTTGGGTGTGGATTTGTTGTTAGAACCAGACTCAGGCAAAAAGTCTTGACTTTCAACAGTGTGAGCGAGTGCATCACGACAATCCGCATCAAGGCTAAATTCGCCAACATAAGCCTCATATGCGCGCATGCCCCAACAGAGGAGAAATATGAAGACACCAAAGATATGTTCTTCGAGCTCTTGGACAAGACATATGAGCAGTGCCCTGGCTATGACATTAAAATTGTCTTAGGAGATTTTAATGCCAAGCTAGGAAAAGAAGACATCTTTGGTGGCATAATCGGTAGATACAGCCTGCACGACACCACCTCCGACAACGGATTCAGGCTGGTCGATTTCGCTGCGGGGCGAGACGTTCTGGTAGCTAGTACGCAGTTCACACATCTCAATATCCACAAGGGGACATGCAAATCTCTTGATCAATCAACCGTCAACCAGTTTGACCACATTGCGATCGACGCACGACATACACTTCTCCAGTATACAGTATATCCGAACATTCCGAATGGCCAACATTGACTCGGACCATTACCTCGTTGTAGCCAAGGTACGTCTACGGATATCCCGATCCAAGCCAAAACAAGGAAGTACTGTGAGAAGACTCGATGTTAGACGGCTTCAATAGCAACAGACTGCCATGTCCTTTTCCGATCGAGTCTCTAATAACCTCTTAAGGAGTCCTATGCTGCCTGCATTAAGCATTGAAAACCAGTGGCAACATTGCCTTGCAGTCATCAGAGATGCCGCCTCTGAAGTGCTAGGTTCCACACAGCCACCACAACGAAACCCCTGGTTTGACGACGAATGCCGGCAAACGCACGCAGCGAAAAAGCAGGCGTACAAAACGGCGACCACAGCTGATCGCGAGCTCTACGAGCAGTAGAGGAGAGAGGAACACCGGCTTCTTAGATGGAAAAAAAAGAGAGCATGAGCGATCGAGGTGATAGAGGGATGTCACAACAGGAATGAGGTTCGTAAATTTTAACAAAAGGTAAAAAAACTCTCAAGGGTACCAGCCACGGACCGAAACCTGTAAAGGCGATCAGGGGAACATCGTAGTAGAACCACAGTCGGTGCTGAAAATATGGAAAGACCACTTCTCCAAATTATATAACGGCGATGACGAAACAAATTCCGCTGTAAGGGAGATAGAACCAGTCAAACTAGGCGACGCAGATCAACAATTTCGCCTACCCGACCTTGACGAAGTGAAGATAGCTATATCTTAACTTAAGTAAAAAAAAACAGCTGGAGCTACAGCATCGCTGCCAAACTTTTCAAAGCAGAAGGCGATGACTTGGCAGGGAACATGCACCAACTCATCTGCAAAATATGGTCGGAAGAAAGCATGCCCGATACGTAAGAAAGGAGATCCTCTAAATTGCACCAACTACAGAGGCATCAGTCTCCTTAACATTGCGTATAAGATCCTCTCTGCCGTATAATGTGAACGTTTGAAGCCTTTCGTCAACAACCTGATTGGTCCTTATCAGTGCGGCTTCAGACCGGGAAAGTAAACTATCGACCAAATATTCACACTACGGCAGATCTTTGGAAAAACCCAGGAACTTCAAATCAATACCCACCCTCTCTTTAATACGCGTATGACAGCATCTAATTTTGACCATGGAGAATGCACGTTGCTCTATCAAGGTTGGAAAAGATCTCACCGATGTATTTGAAGTCAAAAAAGGTTGTACACTGCATGCGACTTCTTCAACATCGTTCAAGAAAGAATTGTGCAAAACTCAACCGTCAACACTAGAGGCACAATCTTCCAAAGGTCCATTCTATTACTCGGAAACGCAGATGATATTGAAGCGAAGAAGATGGGTTTAGTAGTAAATGAGGGAAACACCAAGTCATCTTTTCACCGAGGTGACTATTCTGAGTGATGGTGGGTAAATTTAAGTCCAGTGGCTCATTTAACGAGCAACCAACACTGAACGTCGGAATGATTTTCTGAAAATATCACCGCTGTTTATATTTAATGAGAGTGCAAGAAAATTCTAGTCAATTGATTTCATTTGGCGAAGTTGCTCCAAAACCAATATTACTGATGAAATCGGTCAAAATCAGTATTTTTATGCGCCAAAGTCAAGGCTATATGCTACCACCAGATGCCGTGTAGTCCCAACGGTACTTTGCACGATATTACGAGCATGCTTTATCCAGAAAAATATTTCGTTGATAAACCTCTCAAACGAGTTAAATAAGTACATTATTTTTCACACGCACTAGGATATATTTAAAATTTAAGTAAGCGCTAAGTGAAAGATCCTTTTTAAAATCTATTTCGAATCTATCAAGTTCAATCCTACAATAAAAGTTTTTTCGCTGTTTCAATCCGCAGTATTTTGTTGGCAGCTTCAATTTCAATATTACGTTCGGGAAAATTTGTTACGATAAGTTGCTGCGTGCGTGCGAGTATCAAACAAGATAACCTTCACAAGCTCTCAAGCTATCTGCGTGTTGTATCAACAATTGTTACAACTTTCTCAATCTGTTATCCCTAATTGGCGTTGAACTTAATGTCACCTGTCCGTCCAGTGCGTCCATCGCAACGCATCGCATCCCATCCCACTTTCCACGCATCTTCCCAACGTACTATTTTTTTCCTGTTTTCCTCAGAAACTTTCGCATGCTCAGACGTCGCGTTGGTTGAATGAAGACTGCCCAGTGTCCAAACCTCTGCTCTGAGCCAATTGAACATTCCGATTGAAGTCGTGGCTCTGGCTTGTGTTTCCCATGTATGTTGTGTCATTTATAATTGCAAATCGCAAATTATGATATGCAGCAATTATATTTAATGATATCTGTCAGTGGGCACCTGATTTATGAAACCTAAGTGATCTTTCGTTTCGCTCGCAATCCAAGGTAAAGGCTTCAGAGCTGAGCTGAGCTGAGCGCTCGGTGCGGCTAAACGAAGTCAATTCAAGGCTGGACCGCACGATTTAAGGTGAAACAAGATGCCACTGGTCTGCATTTCAGATGATGCTGATGCTGATGAGAGGTGTATTACAGCTCCAGGTTATGTCCGGATTCAGTGCATAAGCCTACGTGAATAGTTGCAATGAAATATGATGCTGGTTAGTGATATCGTGCCGCACCGCACCGCAGTTAGTTAGTGCCAACGCCAAGCAACATCTCTTTAGGAAAGCAATAGGCTTAGGCAAGGTAAGGTAGGTACTCGAACTCAAACGCGATGATTAAGTGAATTGTTCGATTAATTGGATTATGGATTCACCGGTCTTAATGGCAAGAAAGTCGTAATTGGATTTTAATTCCTGTGAAACACGATATGAATGTGATAACTATGCTTTGTGCTTTTAGCTTCTTGGGAATTCGATGCTGCTCGATTCCATTTATTTGAGCCAATTAGTGAAATGCGCGCAGATTTCCATTTCTGATCTTGTCTCTGTTGCTGCCGTTTAGGATGCCTTTTTTTTATTGTAGTGGTGGAGGCTGATTTCTTTGGCCACTATAGAAGCACACCAAAACCATTTCGAACTTTCTATGAGTTGAGCATCATCATTTTTGTGGATCGGAAGAAATCCATCGGGAAATCCCTTTTTGCATTTTTATTTATAGGCCATAGCCATTTATCAATTTGACAGTTTCTTTTTTAATTTTCGTAAATCGCTTTTGGCTTCCTCTTTTGGGGCCGACATACATCGACTTCGACTACGACTTCGACAGCGGCTGCGTATAGATATCTCTACGTCTGCTTCTGCGTCTGAAACTGCCACTGCTGCATTTTATTTTACACGGGTATTATGTTCAGAGCGTGCCATGTGCCTTGTTAGACATTCCCGAAAGGGTTTCGTTTGATGATCTCCGTATTGTTTTTTCACCCCGTGCCCCATCAACTTGGTAAGTTGCCTAAATGTTTATACGACCTAAAATACTTCTTGACAAAAGAGCGGCAAATTTGCAAAAATAAAGAAATTTACATTAGGACACAATTTGAATGCCATGAATCAAGTTTGGAATTTTGATGAGGATCACTGAAAAATATGTTGATAATGGAAAGATAATACTGTTGACGATGACGATGGCGATGAAATGTGGTATTAATTCGCCTTTAATAAGAGAGCTTGTTAACGTTATAAAGCAATGGAATGAAAATAACATGAAGGAAGGTTGACAATCTTTTGTTATTATTAACCATTAAGATGTTGAGAGTATAAATTGTTACTCAATTAATAATTTCAATTTTAAAATTTAATGTTAAAACAATATCGGGGTTAAATGTTAAAAATAAATAAATTAAAATAATTACATTATATGGATTCAGAATTAGAGATATGTCATATGTCAAATGCTGATTCGTTGCATACTTCTATTCTTTATAACGAGATGCTGCCTGACCTCAAGATAAACGAAAAACAGAAATAGTTAAGTGTAGTTAACTGATATTTTTCATCAAATGTGTGAAGTTTGGAGTATTTTTTGTATGACAGTTTTGTTCGTTCGAATTCTGTTCAAAAATATCAAACACTTAATGACAGTTTCACAATCATGTTTCCATATTTTATTCGTTGTTTCGTAATTTTAAATCACCAATTTTCTTTGAAAGTATAAGGAAATTGATATCTCCAAAAGCAAATTCAACAGTTTCTAGAAGTCGAAGAAGTTCTTACCGCTCAAAGTATCCCTTCAAGAAAAGTTCGGGATCTAAAGAGATATGGCAAATATACAAGAAAGTGTCAAAAACGTTGTCAGTTTTAGATGGAAAACTAGCTTGCCTAGTCTGTCCACGACACTTTAAGTCATCTTCCAACCGCTTTTGCACTGAAATTTCAACTTACAGCGGACGATTGATGTCACTTAATCTTGATCTTCGCAGACACTTTTCCCAGTCTTTTGACATTACTCAAGTCATCGAGCCGATCATTGGATCTCATTCCCTGTCATATATCGATGTTTTAATTGACATTAAAAACAGCAAACTAATCAATCGAAAAACAAGTCTTGAAGTTTTGTTTCCACAATTTTATTAAGTGCGGGCATATGTTTAACCAATACATTCAGTGTCCTTCATTTACAATTTATTGAAGCAATTTGAAGACATTATTAATACGAACCAAGTGGCTAAATCCAATCATGATGTAACGCATTCAAACAACCGGATTTCCTATGTTCTCCAAATCCAAAGGTTTATCTCTTGAACAGCTCAAAACTGCAATTTAAAAAGAGCCTGGGATGCGACCCACACTGATAACTTCCCATCCTGTCTGTCGATTTATCTTGCTTAAAAGTTTGTAGGATTTCGCGTTGAGTTAAAAAAGTTGTCAGTTGAATTATTCTTAAAAATATTAAAATTACCAACAATATTTTTCATATAAAGAAATAGTTAAGTTTGAAAATCTAGTTTCGCTAAGTAGATTGTTAGTCGAAAACAAATTTTGACCAATTTTAGTAGCATTTCTAAATTTTTTATAAATTGATTTTTTGTAAAAAAAACTGACAATTAGATTTTTCTAAAAATTTTACTGAATATTGACAACAATAGTTTTTTAAAAGTCAAGTAGTTTAAAGTCAATATCTTAAAGTTTCGAAAAGATATTTTAGTCGAAAGTAAATTCTTACCAACTTTAATTAATTCTTTGGTTTAGGTTTTTATTTTTTTTTTTTTAAATGTCAATGACATTTTTCTCAACAATTTTCAGAATATTGAAAACAATATTTTTTATTAGTTAAAATTAGCTGGAAGCCATAATTTCAAATTTTTGAAAAGGTATTTGAGTCAAAAATCAATTTTTACGATCTTTTTTAAATTTTTTTGAAGTTTTTTATTTTTTATAAAAAAACTGTCAATTTGATTTTTTTCAAAATTTTACCAGATGTTTAAGACGTTTCTTTTTGTTGCGAAAAATTGTTTTGGAGATAAAATAATTATTTATTCGGGATTTCTCGACCTTCAAAGATCAGATAGTTAAGTAGAAAAATGCCGACTGGTGACCTTGTAGTTACTATAGACGACTCAATGCTGACACCATCTCAGAACGCTATCACATGCCTTCCATTGAAGATTTCGCTTATCATCTAAAGGAAAAGACCGCTTTCAACTTTAGAGATCTAGGTTAGGTTGGGTTATAGTGGCTGTCCAAGATGGAAACGGACACACTTAGGCCAGTTTAATGGCCCATTGTGATACCACATGAATCTTGACGTTTCCTCCTAAGCTCAATGGAACCAGCTTGAGTCCCTTACGAAATGTGATAGGCTGATTATACCAATATGACTTAGATCGTTAAAGAAGAATTCTGCTAGGAAATTCTTGGGATTTCGAGCCAGAACAGGGCCAATACAGAGAAGGTAAGGAACTGTATCCTCCTCTTCCTCGTCCATAACTTTATAACTTTCTATAAAGCAGTCCACCATGATGCCACACCGTACATTAAAATCTGTCTTATTACCGTATAGCCAATGCGTTATTCTGGGTTGTAAGCTCAATTTATTACGGTTTTGTGTGGTTTAACAACAAGTTTAATGCGCCTTCGATGTCAGGGAAAGCAACCATAGTGAACTCTTTGTGATGGAAGGAATATTCAACAGTGTGTTCTATGTTGTGTAACGCTGTTTCCACCGGTTTACCTTTCCAGTAGGCATGTTGAGACGAAGACAGAAGTCTTGTATCGATACGTGCCCTTAAATGGATGCCAATCAATCTTTCCAAGGTCTTAAGAAGGAATGATGATAGACTTAAAGGTCATAGATCTTTAGGATTGACTTGGGAGCCTGCTTTAGGTATAAAAACAACTTTAACTTCTCTTAATGCCGAAGGGAACGTGGACCAGGTAAAGACAGCTGATAAAAATTGCCTCAAGGATTGGTGCAATTATATCAGAAGTCTTTTGTAATTAGGCTGGTATTATTCCATCTATTCCTGCAGCTTTAAATGGTTTGAAGCTGTTGAGAGCCCATTGTAGCTTATCCCTTGTGATCAGACCTTGTGGATATGTTGTATTTGAACTTTAACGTATATAACTGTTGCAAGTTTCGGTAAGAGAACTACCAGGAAAGTGAGTGTCCAATAGTAAGTTTAGCGATTCATTACTTGAATTTGTCCAGAAGCCGTCTGTATTTTTCAAGCAGCTTGGCATAGCTGGATTAGTTGAAAGAATTTTCCGTAACCTAGAGGCTTCAGAAGTTTCTTCTATCGTGCCACAGAAGGATCGCCAAGAAGATCGCTTGGATTTCCTTAGTGCCTTCTTGTAGATTCTTAGGGATTCTTTGTAGGAGTCCCAATGAGAGGCTAGTCTTGCGTCTTTGGCCCGGTTGAAAAGTTTCCTGCATTCCTTCCTGAGCGAGTCAAGCTCTAAGGCCCACCATTGTGGTTTCCTCTTTCCTCTTATGTGTATAAGTGGACAAACAATTTCTAGCCATCTGTTCCCAGCTGAGGTAAGGTCAATGACTTTGTTGTCAAGTTCATTAGCGTTAGAGGAAGGACTTGATGTTCCAGGTTCTAGTAAACTCTGTAATGAGTTCCTGTATGAAGACCAGTCAGTTTTCCGATAGTTTCGAAGATTCAATGAACTCGGGTTATCATTCACATTTATATTGAACTGGATATATCTATGATCAGAGAACGAGTGTTCTGTGGATACTTTTTAGTCCAAGATCATATGTTGTATAGTATCTGAGGCAAGAGTTATGTCCAAGACTTTTTGTCGAGTTTTAGTTATGAAGGTTAGTACCAAGAATATAATCAAAAAGAGACTCACCTCTGTCGTTGATATTCGTACTGCCCCATACAGTATGATGAGCGTTAGCATCGCTCCCAATAATTAGGCGGATCCTTTGCCTTTCCGCTTAAGCGACGAATTCCTCCAGTTTTTTCCAGGGAGAGGGCCAAGGTGGTCATGGCCAAGATACGCTGACTTTAACCAGAAACTTCCTTTGGTTGTTTTCAGCCTAGCCTAGCCTAGCCTAGTATCTTTTTCACTGATATGATGGAGTAAAAATACATTAATGCTACGTTTCACTAGTTCACTTTTATCTGTCACACACAGTGTGTAGTACCCAGAAGTCCTAAGTCCTTGAACAACGGATGCCACAATCCATGGCTCTTAGATCAGGACAGTGTCTTCCCCGTTTCTTGGCAGATGGAGAAGAAGTGAGGCCGAGGCCTTTATGTAGTGTTGTAGATTAATCTGTACTAACTGCAGCATTTTGACTTTAATTAGGCAGATCAACCTCCAATACGGTTTTGTTTTGATCCTGTGAGTCTGAGGATGAACATAAGAGTTCGTCCTCGCTTAGAAGGATCATGTTAAGGTTGTTCTCAGTCTCCATTAAGGATGGACTGTCTACGAATTTTGAAGAGGGTGGAGTCGCGATTGGAGAGGGCATGGGTGTATCGTCACCCTCTGTTAGGAGAGAAGACGTCGTCCCAGGCCCACCAACCGCTAGTTCGCATTCGGTTGTTTTTGGAGGCCTGCTTTCCGCGTTAACCTCATCTTTTTTATAGACTCGAATTTTAATGGATTCGAAGCCATAGTTTATGGAGCTCTCGTTTAGGGCTAGAGGAGCCAAAAAGCAGATGACATTCGAAAAATAGCTATCATTAATCCTTTGCGGATTTTTAAATTTATGATGATGATGTTTGCTCTTACAATGCTACGCAAATCTTTCAGCGATTCGTCTACGAAGCCACGAGAGGCCTGGATTTTTATTTTCCATAATATTGATGACTTTTTTATTGCTTCAAACTCATCATATCAAATAGCTTTTCACACATGTTCGAAAATATGAACTGACCACAAATCCTTCATAATGCTCTTTCTCGTCGTCATCTGAAGAAGGAAAGGAAGGTTTTTAGAAATAAATTACCAAAGACGTTTCGCTCCCAAAGCTGGTCAGTTTAAAGCTCACTTGATGCATATTCATGTAGCAACAAAAAGAATAAACCTGCAAGGAAGCTCTACCAACACTCAAAATATTTATTATTTTGAATTAATTTCAATTTTTCACAATATTTTTAATTAACCTGTCTTCCGCTAACACCTATAGGTTTGACGGGATTTCCACACGTGAACATCCAACATATAGCTGTCCATGAGGTAAACATAGATATTCCAAATCTAAACGACACATGGACATTGTTTGGCCCTGAGGCTTATTAATATAGATATGACAAAAACTAAACGAATTGGAGACTGTAACCTTCTAAAGGATATGGTAGAATCTGACGGTATCATCGGAACTTTTCCTTTTAACTTTCCTACATGTGGTGGTTATGCTATTAAATGATAGCTTATATGAAACATTTGGAAGTTTGAATATTTACTAAATCTAGTCAACAGGTGTCGTAATTGTTAGAATCGTTTTTTTTAATGGACAAAGAATTTGCATAGAAAAATTATTGCAAACATAAATTAAGATGTAAGCTAACCTATCTCTCAAGTAAGATCAATTTGCACACAATGTACAAATTTCTTTAAATTCGGTTAAGTAGTTTAGGAGTCCATCGCGACTAATATTATTTGTATATGTATATTAGATCAATTATTCGAAATCATTGTCTACTACCGTCTCTACTTCCATTGTAGACCCCTACTAGCCAATTTCTTAAAATTTGCCTGACATCTTTTGCGGATCGTTTGAGTTTTGTATTTATTTTATTTGTCTTATGGTTTTAAGCAATACATTTTAATAAAAACTATATTTTTATCCAATTGGAAAGGAGAATTCTTGACTTCTTTCAACCTTAGGTTGCGTTTCAATTTGCAAGAAAACGTCTGCAATAAATGCAAGTGGAGACTACCAAGTAAGTTCTATCGCGACGCGACAGTACTTTTATAACTTATTGCGTGTATTTGGAAGTGCAATTAATTGCTAGTTTAAACACTTTTGCATCGACTCGCGACAGTTCTTGCAGCTTATCGGAACAGTTTCGTATATCTCGCGCAAATGGCTGGTTGACATCATTGCATTTATACAAAATGAGTAAAATACATACCAGATGCTTAGAATCGCAGAGTTTAAAGGAGTCTTTATTGCGGTGATATTAATTCACGGAATCGATTATCTTGTTTTTTTTTTTTTTTTCATAATAGGGCCCACTTTCAACATCAAAACTTCCAAATCCATTTATGCAAAATAAGGAGCTCCTCAAGGAATATACTTTGTGTTACAAAAATTTCTTAGAACTCAATGTTACTAAAGGCCAATTTATAAAACTCAGTCGTAAGCGTTAAAATTTAACCTCCTGAATTTACAGTCTGCACGATGTTACCTTTTATTATGTCTGTTCTATTCGCGACTTGGGAGTTGTTTCAACAGTTAAAATTTTGAGCCCATTTTGATTATATTATCAACAACACCAACTCAACCCATGGTTCCATCAAGAATTTTCGAAGCTCGAACCCCTATGTTACAAAATCCCTATACAACACCATTACCCGTATTTTGTTGGAAAATCTATCCATAGTATAGTAGGATTTTACATGAATAACAAAAACAATGTCCATATTATGAATACTAGCGGTAAAAGTTAGAGTAGGATCTTACTAGGAATGGGCTTTTGACATGTATACGAGTATCGAATGTATCTTATGTGATTTTGTTCTCAAATGTTGGTACAATTGATATTGCATTTGTATCTCAATGGCTGTGTTCGTTGAATACTTGTGCATTTGGCATCATGTGTTTTCCATTGAGAAAAAAAATCAATCTATTACTGTTGATATTATTTAGTTTTGTTATTAAAAATGGAATAACTGGGCTTATTTTGCAAGACGAAACAATAGAAAAGATAGTTAAGTTTTGCTCTGTTTCAACCAAAGGTTTATCTCAGTTTAGATTAAATAAATCTTTTTGGTGTTTCCATCGCACAAGAAGATTTAAAAATGATTAAGTTTGACTGCACTTTCTAAAATGCAAATGGTGTTTCGATGTTTCTTATAAAGTGCCAGTGATATAGTTTGATTCGTGTTAAAACTAATAAAGGTGCTTCTAAAATTTCGAGGTACGTAGAAAGTTACGTACATTCTAATTTATAAATATTCATGAAAAAATTGTTTCGACCTTAGACTAAATGTTTTTCAGGTAATTTTATTTCTTATTTAATTTAAGTGTTTTCAATTGTTCTTAAAAATTTGTTTGCCACACCCAAATATTACACAGTCCGCAAAGGCAGGCATGTTAAGAATATAAATGCTCAACGGAACTTCGTTTTTCATTACCGTTTTGATATTCAAAACTTTAAGACCAATACGCTGTGCTTAAGCGCTAAACGTTTGAAGGGTAGTCATACCCTTTCAGTACGATAAACCTTATGTAATGGTATTGATTCAAGGTTTCGCTGAAGGTTTAAATAAAACCTTTTAGTCACAACTTTAGAACCATCAATATATTGACCCATGTTTTTATGAACAATTACCTCCCTACAAATGCAAATATTAACATACTCGCAATCTGCCCTCATGCAAAAACCTATGAACTCATTCTAGAACATTTTTGAATAAAAGAGCAGTGACCAAAAAGCAGACGGAAAGTGTGGGAACATAATTTCAAATATTCAAAACTGTATATTGAAGAATTAACCGCATTAAAGTTAAACAGTAAAATCGTATAAATTATTTAACAAACATTTCATAAATATGCATTCAACTTAAAACCCCTTCCTTTTGTTAATAACAAAATTAACATTTAAATCAATAAATACACAACTCCACAAAACTCATTGTTCGCCATTAATAACCAAATTGATTGCCATTTGACACATAATTACTATTCTGAAATTTCGAATGACAATAAAAACTATTTTAATGCCTCAACGGTGTTTATTTAAAAAACAAAAATGTGTGGACAGCCGGGACAATGAATTTTGATCCATAATCGATTCAAAAATTATCCACGTATCAGTTCTGCTGAGCTTGTTACGTATGTACCTTCTACGCCAATGAGGTTCATAGTACTTACCTAACCTATGGTGAGTTGAGGTTCCGATATGAGTCGGGTATAATATTGATATAGCAAGCTTGTCAATATACTGCATTTACTTGGATACTTTATGACCGACCATACGGACGTACGACTGCGAGCTGCGGCTGCCACTGCAACTGGTCGGCCTGTTAATTAAATTTCATGAAAATGAACCCATTGACATCGAACGCTGACAGCAGCGGAGCGGATACAAAAGCTCAAATGGAACAGAACCACAACAATTGGCCGGACAGTGCATAGTTTAGTTTTGTTCGATGAGGACTGCATATTGAGGCGACAACCGACGACGACGATGATGACGACCGACGAGTTGGCTTTAAGTCAGTCATTGAATAAATAGTTTCATTATTAGAAACTGTGAAATTGAATTGTCTATGCCTGCCCGGTCGTTAACTCTGAAATTACACTTCTGTTCTGTGTCCAAAGCAAATCGCATACTCGTTGAAGCAAATTGTTCAATAGATTATTATACTATAGTCTGATTGGTCAAGTTGGAATTGAAATCTTACTAGGTACTTGGAAATATCATAATTGAAAAATAAGAGGATTTCAAATTTCATAACTTATCAGTACAGGAAAATAAGATACAAAGGGTTACTTACTAAACATAGGAAGTTATTGTAATAGGTCCGATTTGTCGAATAGAAGATTTTGACATTTCTCGACGTTTTAAGTTCCCTAGAGTCAAAATAAAAGATTTTGGAAAGATGTTTGTACGTGCGTGCGTACGTACGTTCGTACGTCATTCAGTAATTTTTTTAGAAAAAAAAAACATAAACAAAAAAAATTAATAAAAGTTGGTAAAAATCGATTTTCGACTCCAATATCTTTTCAAAACTTTGAGATATTGGCTTTAAACTACTTTTATCTTATAAAAAATATTGTTGCCAACATTCGGTAAAATTTTGAGAAAAATCTAAATGACAGGTTCCACACAAAATATATATAAACCTGCCAAAAAAACAATACTAAAACTTGGTAAAAACATACAGCCAACTCAAATGCTTTTCAAAAATTATAAATATTGACTTTTAAATCTTTTTACTTCACAGAAAATATTGTTTTCCAACAGTCCGTTTATCATTCCACCAATTTGTAAAAACATAAGAAATGGTACTAAAATTGTTAAAAATTTGTTTTCCACTAAAAATCTATTTAACAAACCTAGATTTTTAAACTATGACAAATACTGTTGGTAGTTTTAAAATTTTTAAAAATAATTTAAGTAACAACTTTTTTAGCCCACCACCTACAAACTTTTCAGCAAGACAAATCAACAGACGGGAAGGAAATTTATCAGTTTGGGTCGAATGCCAGTTTCCTTTTAATTATTATTTTATATGGGAGAGAAAATCAGAGTTCGGTAAAGCATTACACATTTTTGTTGTCCGGTTAAAAAAATAATCTCTATACTTTTCAATACTTCCGAAATTGAGCTCCAATGTAAACTAGTGAGCATTTCTGGAAGTGCGAGTATTCAGATTGAAAATTCTGAGGGGGTGGGGGTGATGTTAAAGCAACTGGCGTATTCGATATAACATTTTATGTAAAAATATCTGTAACACAACGCAAGGCATGAAATATTGTGACGGTGTTCGAATGATGTAAATGTTTTGGTTTAAAGTTTTATCGCCTATTATTTATTGGATCTTATTAAAAGGACTTAAACTTGTTTTATGGGCACCTGACAAATATGCGAGTTATATTCAAGTATTGGACAAATGAAGCCTTTGTAAATTATAGCCAGATCAGAAGGAGTGACACATTTCTTGCACTTTCGGAGAAATCCTAAGCACCTACCAGTATTTTTGTTGGCAATGTCGAATATGTAATCATTCCATTAGAGGTGATGTGTGAAACATATACCTAGTACTGAATTGATTAGTTTCCTTGCATGGAAACTCGGGCCGGGGGGATGTTGTGTTACGCTTTAACGATAGGAGACAACATTTAAGCATTAAATTCAACACGGTCCACAATTCTCCATTGGGCAAAGCCAGCGAGATCGGAATTAAATGAGCTTATCATACGCTGCCGTTGAAGTTCCGAACGATAAGGATACAAATCTATTGGGGTTTTTAAATTGGCTTGGGTAGATTTTAGCGCCCGTTGCGGCTATTTTGTTTTGGTGACATTTGTCAAATCTTTTGTTTATTATTCAGGTGTTATTGCCATATCAGGTGTTATTGCCATATCATTACAACTTTATTATCAAAATAAGTGTTTATTAACGCAAACGTTGCGCTCATTTTACAGTAGACGTGGTTGCCCTTCACATCCGACTCTTCAACGTTTGGTGGCCAATTCGAGAGGACTGGTTGAGAAAACAATCAGTCAACACCCCTAAGTCCAATTAACGCAAGATCGGCCGAGAACATCGCCTCGGTCCGTGAAAGCAGAACCCGAGGGAGTCTATTCCTAACATTGCACAAGAATTCGGCCTTCGGCAGAATTCAACTTGACGAATTTTGCGTTGGGACTTGGGTCTACACCCATACAAGATCCAACTGACCCAGACAGAGCCGTTTGTTCGCTTACTGGGCACCAAATCGTTTGTAAGGGGACCTACATTTTTGGCTGAAAAGTTGTCTTAAGTGACGAGGCTCATTTTTGAACGAATGTGTTAACAAGCAAAATTGGCGTATATGAGACGACACAAACCCCCCTGTAGTTCACCAGGTGACAATACATCCCCAAAAAGTTACCGGTTGGTGTGAAAACGACGATAATGTGGTCACCGTCGACAGCGAGCGCTTCGTAACAATGATAACTAATTTGTATGGCCCAAATTGAACAATATGGAACTTGACGATATGTGGTTCAAGGATGGCGACTCTACGTTTAACGTATTTAAAGAGACAGACGCAGGGATCGTTTATGAATACAAGGAAGAGAGTTGGATACTAAACAAAGCCCTGGGACATACCTGCATTAATTTATTTCATCCAATACAATTTTTAATGACCGGTTAGCTAGTTTTTATCAATACCAAAAGTACGCATATTCTATAAAAGAGATTGGTGCTAAGACTCTATAAAATGCTTTTGAAACATCTAGTGCAATAATCTTATTTTCTCCAAAATAATTTAAAGATTAAATCACCGCTACACTTATCGCTACGAAAGCTATTATAGTGCCAGTTATTAAGAAGCCTTCGTTCTTGGAGATATATCTTAAGCTGACAATTAATCACCATTTCCTTGACCTTGAAAAGCAGGGGTTATTAGTGCTAGTTACAGGGGAACGAGGACTCACGTTTTTTAGAGACAGGTTGGAAAATTATGTTTTCATCCACTCGAAAAGAGACTTGTAGAGTAGGAAAGGTGGAAAAGCTAACTCATGATAATTTGGGCTGTCATGGAAGGGGTCTTGGGTTCGATCCCTGCCTGTGCCACCTAAAGTTTTTTCACGCGTACTGTCTCTTGCGAGGAATTGACAAATTCTCCAAGAGTAATTTTCATCATGAAAAGTGCTTCCTCAAATAAACCGTACGGATTCAGCATATAAACTGTAGGTCCCCTCCATCCCTGATAACAGTATTCGTACACAGGAATGGTTGAGAGTTGTAAGTCACTAGGCCTTGGTTCTCGACGAACTGTTGCGCCACCTAATGTTATAAATTTTTTTGATGGGAAATTAATTTGCATTGCTTCCTCTCTTGAAAAATACTTTTTATTAGAAAACCAAGCTTAAGAACTCTTAAACTTAAATGAATATATAACTTACTTGGAATAAACAGCAACACTCCACGCTAAACAAGAAAGATTCTGCACCAGATCTTCCAGCCTTGATTACTCCAATACCCTGATCATTTTCGAGTAGTGCTTCAAATATCGATCACCACTCCATTAGCTGTTTATCGATTATAAGAAATTGTTTGATAGAGTCAACAATAATAATAAAGAGTATCTACAAGAGTTTGAAATCCAAATTTGAGACCGATAGGGCTGCAAATTATAACAAATTCTGATTTCATTGGTGTTCAGTGATGATTTACGGCACCGGGGAATAAGGTAGGATAGACTCTGGCAACTAATCTCTATCGTGCTTGTTGTCTCATAGGATAATGGATCTCCATAAATTCATAACAAAGTTGGACGGATATCCAAACATTGTGGGACTAATAATCAATGCGGGAAAATGGAAGATGCTCATTCTCGGAACCTTTAAGTCATTCTCGTTGACAATTATTGCTCAGCGACCATTAGAGCAAGAATATTGTCTACAAGAGTATCTTGAAAGTATTGTCTCTGTCGAAGTTGTATCTTAACAAGATACAAGGAACTCTTAAACAAAGGACAGTCAATACAGTGGAATCCACTGAATCAAGAGGCAGAAGTGTGGGGAGACCGAGAAGTACGTGTATAAAGACAGTTAAGGAGAAATTGTCGAGATTGATGATAATAGTCTTAAACACTTTCAATAAAAAGAAAAATCTGAGAAAGTAGGTGGGTTATACAACGAATTACTTCATACAAAGACTTCACTACATAAATTGCGTCAGTATTTTCATGAGTTGCCAGTTATTGATATTCAGTTTCTGAGTCAAACTAAATATGATCAATCATTTGAATCAATATCAGATTATTTGTTGCAGTTAAAAGCACACTGATCTTAAACTAATATTTGTAGGTAAACTTTTTGCTATGACTGTGCTTCATGACTAGATACTTGACGTGACTTTTTCAAATATATTTTTTGTTTACTCAGCTGTTTTTGAAAATTATTTAATTAATAATATTATTTTTGTTGCAGAAATTTGCACCAGATAAGAATTTAAGTAATACGGTTCTATGGTGTAATGGTTAGCACTCTGGACTTTGAATCCAGCGATCTGAGTTCAAATCTCGGTAGAACCTTTGAATATAAATCTTTTGCTTACCTTAACAAATTTCAAAAATCTCATTTGATAACATTATTTCGCAGACTTTAAGTTCTTAAGGTAACATACAATACGAATGAATTGAATTTAACACCAGAGAATTAATTATGAATTCTAATTGAATTGTGGTCAGCGATCCCTATTTTTATGCATGCACATTACTATTTTAATTTTACTTCGTATAGTTGTTTATAGTGACTTTTGAAAAAGTAGCGTTATTAAGATTTTTTCCATTTGTATAAAAATTAAACAATTGTTTCTAATTATTTTCTAATTGTAAAGTGTTTAAAATAATATTTATTATTATCAAATTGAATTTATTTTTATCGTAACATTGATTTATACTAAAATATTAAGCAGTTTATTGTGTGTATAAGAACTTGAGTTGTGGATATTAAGAATGTCGATTCCCTATAGATATTTTATTATTGTAAGAGTTTTTTTTATGATATACATCTTGAATGTTTTTAGGGTATTTTAAAAAGTTTTCAAAGTTGATTTAAAATAGGTGATCATTTTTTTTAAGGGAAATCAGTGAGTGGTAATTTGGTTTTAAAGAGGATATCAGGTAACTAACTGCTATTTCATTTTTTTTATAATAAACGCACACTCAAAGGGATATAATACCCTTATTATGTAGACACAGTGTGAGAACTAAGAAAGGGAGAGAGGGTTTGAAAGGAGATGTCGGTGCACATTGGTTTTGAATTCCTGAATATTGCAATAGCTGGGAAAGACAGAGTGTTGCAATTCATTCCACATTCGCATAGTACGGCTAAAGAACGAATATATGTACTTGACAGTACGACCGAAGATGAGCTCGAGGGTATATTGATGAGCATTCCTAGAAGCGCGAGTATTACGGTTGAACTGTTTATGGGGAGGAATGCAGCTGGCTATTTCTCTAGAGCATAAACCATTAAAATAACGGTAAAAGAGGGTGAGACAAGAAACATTTCGACGATGTTCATGTGACGTAAATGATCTTATTTCAAATTACAAACTTGCACATTTACGGCATGTGCTCAATGACTTCTTATACACTATGACGGTGTTCAATCGACCAGATATGTGAGTAACACTTAAGCTTTTACGATCACACTGCCTCGTTAGCAGAACTCTCAGCAAATTTTGCCACGTTGCGTTGTGGCTGACAAGGCTTTTCAACAGTTGTATGAGTCCCAAATGCAACAAGTCTGAATGTTACCGTATTGTCCGAAATGAATTAAAGCAAAAAGATGATTTTTCGATGAAAATACATTTCATGCATTTTAATCAGCGAAGATACTACTGTTGTTGGTGATTTTTCGGTCACCACGTCTACCGTAAAATTGTCGCAATGCGCACAACGTTTGCGTTAACGAACATTTATTTTGATAATAAAGTTGTATCATTTGAAAGTGCTGTTCAATCCATGTATTTTGTCATGATGTTTTGGCATAAACAACTGAATAATAAACAAAAAATTTGATAGATGTCACCAAAACAAAATGGCCGCCAGAGGGCGCCAAAATCTCCCCGCGCAAATTGGAAAACATTTTTCAATCAATTTTTTGACCTTTTTTGATTTTGGCGTAGATTCGTTCTCTCGTACGAATGAAATGTTCATTAGATCTTTTAATGCCCTTTATGGGTGGGCATATTTAAAACATTGTTTTGAAAATGGAGAAACGACTTCATGGGTCTTAAGTTAGTAACATAAAAATTTTGAAAGAAAATATTTAACATTAGGTACTGAAATCTTCTTTTCTTTTGATTTGTTGAATGCAAAAATTAAAAATTTATTTTCTTTTTATTTCATTAACAAAATATAATGAACAACAGGGTAAATCCAAAACCGTCAAAATTTTGGTCGTGATTAGGCATCACTGCTTATTTGCGATGCTGATCGTTGCTTTGCTCAGCTGATTACGATGATGCGAAGCTGATTCACAAATGGAAATCGGGTCACAGGTAATGAACTTTCTATTACCATTGCAGATCTGCTTCCGAGATCATTGGGTGTAGTTACTGGACATGAATCTGACTTGTTCGAAGCACCCTATCGACATAATTCGACTGATTAACAAAGTATCCACCATTTGCTTTATGAAAAATTTGAAATCCAAGGTAATAGTTTGCTTTAAAAAGTTTAATCTCGAAATGTTGAGTTAAAAAACTTTTGATTTACTCCATATCATGTTCATCTCGTGCAGTAAGCAAACCATCATCAATATAGATAAACAGCTCTTTGCTTGTGTTGCATCACGAAGACACGTGGGTCAGCTTTAGGGATCTTAAAACCAAAATCGTCCAATAAACGTGTGAATCTGGTATTAAAACATCTGGAGGCTTGTTTCAAGCCGGAACCATCATTGTGCCCCTGTGGTTGGCACATGATTTCTTCGTCTAGCTCACCGTTGAGGAACGCAGTCTTGACTTCGAATTGGTAGAGTTCTAGGCATTGACTGGCTGCAACAGCGAAAATGTGAACCTTGCCACGGGCTAAAGGTTTCTTCATAATCGATTCCTTGTTGATTAACCCTTTAGGAACAAGACGTGACTTGTACCTCTGGATGGTATTTTCCGATGACAACGTTGCTTTATAAACCCATTTGTTTTTGATAATTTTGGGATTTGGGGTTAGGTCAACCAGCTCCCATGTTCCATTTAACCGCAGAGATTCCATTTCACCATCCATAACCTTGTTCCAGTCATCCACTTTATCCGATTTTTGAGCATCTTCAAATGTTTCTGACACGTAAGCACTGCAAGTAAAAGCATACTTTTCTAAGGCGATAGCATAAAATCCGGAACTTGCTTTTAAGTTATTTTGGGAATAACTACGAAGTTTTTCTCGATCAGCATCGATTCGCGCCTTTATCTTGTTAGGTTTAATAATTGTATCACTTTTCAGAGTTCCAACATCATTTTCCTCCATATGATGGGGGCGGTTTGAATTTATATCGACTACTGAGAATTCTTGGAACAACACATCTGTGGATATTTTTATTTTGTTTAATTTTTAAAACTCAGGTTACACGATAACCTTTAACATTTTCAGTATATCCAAAAAAAAATTCATGGTTCTGACTTTTTATCTAATTTAGGTCTTTCTCTTTTAGTATATGCCCAAAAATATTAAAATTGTCAAAAGACATTTTTCTATAATAAAACAATTCATAGGGAGTTTTTGACTTGTCAGGACTAGGTCCAAATGGGTTTATTATGAAAGTAGCGAGAAATGCTTTTAGGAAAATCTACACCGATTACTAAATTAGAATTTACTGTAAAGGAAACCAAAGCATCGCAATCGCTATCACTAGTCTCTTCTTTGTTTGCATAATTTAAACGTTTATTTTTATTTGGGCAATCGGTCTTTCAATGTCCATACTGATTACATGGACGTTTTTTTCTTACTCCGAGTAATTTGATGAAACTTTCGTCCATGAGTTTTGCGTGCGATAAGTACCCTACTTTCCTCAATAGGTGCTGAGGACGATGTCACGTTATCTATTGCGTTAATTTGGTATCTTCCATGATGAGACGTGACCTCAGATTTTCAATTAATCGACCTTTAATGTAATGTTAATGTAAACTTATGCTGGCGCTTGATTTCTGCTCGTAAACTGAACACAATTTGGTCCACATATCACCAGACCTCAAACAGTTTATAATGTGAACCAGGGGCTGCTGTCAAACACACGTCGCAATGATTTTCTGAACCTCACGGTATTTGATACGCCATGCTTTACAACTTCAGTGTCTGCCGGGATCACCTCTTTCCCATTTACCACCTCGAATAAATCGCTTGGCTCTTACAAATGTTCCATTGTTCAATTCAATTTTTGCATAATCACTGTCCATCTTACAAATTATTCTTGAAAGTTGAAACAAAAGTATCTAACTAATCAAAATAATTTATTTTTTTCGCGAAGCTTTTAATATCAATAATTTCTCTTTACTATTTTTGACAAAAAATCCTGTTCTTGGGTAACTGGGCCCATAACCTATCGAACTTAGCAGAATGAAAAGACGACCGTTCACTTGAGAAGATTCACAGCAAGTTGTGGTAATTTATTAAGAAGATTTAGAGCTCCAGAGGCCTAGGGGCAATAAAACAGCGGAGGACCCCTCGCCAAAAACTATTTTCAAAATAATGTAAACCATTTTTTTGCACTCGAGTTTTTCAATAAATAATAATTTATTTTGAACAAACTCATATAAATATAAACGGAAAAAAGAATTATCTGAAATTAAATATACGGGTTAACGAACGGAACTTTTCGAGTTTTTTTCTTCGAAAAATCGCTGATGATGTGTCGTTGAAATCCAGTTCTCGGAGTAAATAGCTTCCAATGCTCAGAAGAGAAATCTTCGATAGATTTCATAATTTTCCTTTTTGAAAATGAGCGCTCTCCAAGGAAATTTGTAACCATCAAAACTAAATACAAAATACACTCTCAATGAAATTTCGAGGTTTGGGAATGTAGCTCTGAAATCTTGATTTTCGAGAACTTGGTAGTAAATTAGTTCCAGCGATTGATTTGTTCCAAAGTCCTTTTCCTTTTTGTATAAGTCAATCAAAGACACAAATTGAACAAACTCATTTTCAAGACTAGGGTCTTAATCATCTGGATACACTTTCACCATGCCTCTGCTAAAGCGTGCAAATTTTCAGCATCCATCTTCTCGATGTGATTTAAGAATCCAAATCTCGAAAGTACAGCTTTATATGCATACAATCTTTCAGTAAGAGAAACGGATAACTGGTCATACACTGGGATGAAGGCGGATACTTTATATTTTTCCTTGGGTGACAAATTTGCGTCTTGTGCTTTCCTGTAATCGAGCGGATTCAACCTCACATTATTTTATCGTTCTGGTGGGAGTGCGTGATTGTACTTATTCATCAGTATGGGATATGTTTTTGGCTGCTTCCTCATATTTATCTAAATCATTTTCCTTGGATTCCACGAATAATTCCAATAGTGCACGCATTGCCGATTCAAGATTCAAGAATTTACTCTTTTGGTCTTGCAACATTTTTTTTGTAGCGTTGAATCGCTCCAAGAAATCATTCCAAAATGTTGCAAAGAAAGCGGTTTCGAGACCACTCATCTTCTGTTGCGTTGCTTCATTTGTCACGATGTTTTTTTGCTCTTTACTTATTCTTTGATTTTCTAGTAGCCGTTGACTTTGGCTTCATAGCTCCAGCCCAACAAGACTAAAAACTTGCCGCTTTGCACTGGCTGTGATCGCAGTTTTGAAGCTCTGTTCAACCTTTTTTCGCCCAAACTTCGATCATTTAATTTGTTATATTGACAGGCCAAAGACCGCTGTAATTTTCGAGTCCACAAACTCCTCCGAGGTTACGGGCAAGTACCATCCCACTCAGCCATTAAGCGATTGGAGTTCTCCCTCAACATGGGTAGTGAATTGGAACTGATTCTTATTGTTATAAAGTAATATAATTATTTTATATAGTAAAATATTGTTATACTTAAAATAGAGTACTAGAATGCTAAGTCATACACATCTATCCACACTATAATAATTGTCATAGAATATCATCTTCTTGTAAGCTTTTTCTTTATCATTTAACTTAAGTTAGCTCTCTTCTATTTCTGATTGTCAAGGAAGCCACATCTAACCTAAATACTTAAATAAAACTTTATGTAAGTAAGTAAAAGTCTTTATTAATCATTTGTTTTTCATTTTCGGAAATTAATGACTCCAATATTTTGGACATGTCTTCCATCACTGTTCTTATTTGCGACCCCGAAGTGATAAATCCCTGGCATTCACTTTTTTCAATAATGGCGTAAGAGATTTTCTCCCACCTTGGCTCCCTTTTCGAAATCCATACACACCTTAAAAGAAATCATGAATTTTTAAGGGGGTTGTTAAATTGAGTTTTTAAACAGATTTGAGATTTTGGAACAAATTTGTCCACATATGTTGCGATGTTTTTTTATCCTTTGGAAAGGTCCCGATGATTTGACATGAATTCTATTATGATTTCAAATTAGGTCTGGTTGGTATTTGATATCTTTGTTGATTGTCTATGCATTTGAAAATTAAGTCAATGGGTTAGCAATTAATTTTAAAGCAACTAGTTTAATTATGTACTGATATTTTTCTTGTAGACATTCCTTTCAGTTTCTCTTCTCAAACACAATGATAAAAAACAAAAAAAGTGAAATGAACAATTTTTAAATTTAAATTGCATTTTATAATTTATTACATTTTTCGTACCCTTTGACAAAAAAAACTTACATAGCTCGCATACATTTTATGTAGAGTGATTATTTTCGATTTTGCTTTGTTTTGAACTCTACTTTCGAGTTACGTAATTCCTCGTTTCTTCGAAAGCTCATAAGAATATAGTTGGCACTACTTGAACTATTCGATTCTTGTTGGTTCGAAAAGTACGAACCTCATTCCTGTTGTGACATCCCTCTATCTCCTCGATCGCGCGCTTCTCATGCTCTCTTTTTTTACGTCTAAGAAGCCGGTGTTCTCTCCTCTTCTGCTCGTAGAGCTCGCGAGCAGCTCTAGTCCTTTTGTGCAGCGCCGTTTTGTATGCCTCTTGTTTCGCTGCGTGCGCTTGCCGGCATTCGTCGACAAACCAGGGGTTTCGCTGTGGTGGCCGTGTGAAACCTAGCACTTCAGAGGCGGCATCTCTGATGGCTGCAAGGCAATGTTGCCACTGGTTTTCAATGCTTAATGCAGGAAGCATAGGACTCCTTAGGAGGTTACTAGAGACTCGATCGGAAAAGGACATGGCAGTCTCTTGCGATTGTAGCCGTCTAACGTCGAATCTTCTCACAGTACCTCCTTGTTTTGGCTTGGATCGGGATATCCGTAGCCGTACCTTGGCTACAACGAGGTAGTGGTCCGAGTCAATGTTGGCCTCCCGGAATGTTCGGATATCCTGGATACTGGAGAAGTGTCGTGCGTCGATCGCAATGTGGTCAATCTGGTTGACGGTTGATTGATCAGGAGATTTCCATGTCCCCTTGTGGATATTAAGATGCGTGAACTGCGTACTAGCTACCAGAACGTCTCGCCCCGCAGCGAAATCGACCAGCCTGAATCCGTTGTCGGAGGTGGTGTCGTGCAGGCTGTATCTACCGATTATGCCACCAAAGATGTCTTCTCTTCCTAGCTTGGCATTAAAATCTCCTAAGACAATTTTAATGTCATAGCCAGGGCACTGCTCATATGTCTTGTCCAAGAGCTCGAAGAACATATCTTTGGTGTCTTCATCTTTCTCCTCTGTTGGGGCATGCGCGCATATTAGGCTTATGTTGGCGAATTTAGCCTTGATGCGGATTGTCGTGATGCGCTCGCTCACACTGTTGAAACTCAAGACTTTTTGCCTGAGCCTAGTTCCAACAACAAATCCACACCCAAATAGACGCTGTCTTTGTTCTCGGTAGCAGTCGCCGTAGTAGATATCGCAGTCTTTTAGTTTGCGTTTGCCCGGTCCATCCCATCGCACTTCTTGGATGGCTGTAATATCTGCCTTGCAGCAGTTTAGGGCTTCCGCTAATTGTTCGGCTGCACGTGGTCTGTTAAGGGACCTAACATTCCACGTACATATCCGAAGTTCGTTGTCCTTATTTCGTTTGCGTGGGTTGTCAACAGTGAATCCGTCCGTATCCGAGGCTTGTTGTTGCTTCGAAACTATGATGTTTTTACGTGGCCAGGAAGTCACCCCGACGGCACAACCCCCAACCTGGAGGGCCAAATCCTTAGTATAACTCCAAGGAAGGGGAGCCGGATGAACCGCTCCTTATAGGCCTGGGCTCCGAATATGTCGAAGAAGCCCTATAAAGTGTTCACTAAGTAGTTCGACCTTACTGGAACTGTAGACGCCACCGTTGATTCTATCTCGAGAATTCCTCCGCTGCCGCCTGGATAAGGAGAGGTGCCTTAGTGGAAACACCTCTCCCCCCCCCTCTCTCGTTTGCTGCCCCCAACAACTTTCCACTGGGGTTGGAACCCAATCTCCAGTTGAGGTACTAGGCACCCGATGTTCACCGCGGGGAGGTGAGAGTAGGAGTTGATAGACAGAGGTGGGTTTTGAGAAAAACCTGTGGACGCTTGTGTCCTCTTGAATGCACATGTCTACCATTTGAACATCAAAGATGAAGAGTGCCCAAATGGCAGTTAATTAAAAATGTAACCTTTTGTTGGAAAATCTTTTATTCTTTTTAGTACCATACTTTTCGCAACAGTCTTAACACTATTTTCACACTGTATTAACATCTTCAATTCCAATAAGGAGAAAATTTCCAATATTTTTGATGAGAAGACACGTTTAAGTATCTCAAAACAAACCTTTACGTCCTTTTAAAGAGTAAACTAAATCGTCTGTCTAGGCCTAATTTGATTCTAGCCACTTATTAAGTTTGTTATGTTAATTTCTCTAAACTCGTTTAAATGTTTCTTATTACTTAATTCCAAGAATTCGAAAGTGTGCATCCATTTATGTGTCAAAACAGTCATGTTAATAATTTTTGTAATTCACTTTCTATAGAACTACAAGTCGCGAGCGATACTTACGACTTGTCTCTTTTGCCCAACTACAGTCGTTCCCAACACGGCTTGGAGCGGCACAGCACACTGTCTTCTGTACATAAACTTAGGTAACTCATCATAAATGTTAAATGCTATCGCCAATTTAGATTAAATATGCAACATTGATGCTTGTTCATAATGCCAAATGAATATTTCCACGAACATATTTTTTTTTTATAAAATCACTTGGAGCACATATTATTAACACCACCACCGCCACACCATTCGCCAAGCTTCGTTTGAGCGTCGTAACATGATGCCAGCGACAACCTGTTAGCGTCTTCCTTAAACGGCCTTATCCTCGCTCAAGATATGCATTTAGGAGCACACTCTCCATCTGCAGATGCAGTTGCAGAATTGCAGAACTACGCTGTGTCTCTGTCCTGTCTCAGTGTGACTCTCATTGGCACCTCATTCCTCCACGGTCGTTAACCACTTATTCCATTTTCGAACAATTGCGATATTGTGTAAATTTCTAATTTAACTCTCCTGTCTTATGGTTATGGTTGCATTGACTCTGGTTATCCCTATGCGCGCACCCAGCATCAGCACCTACTCTCGCTGTGAACATGCAGTGGTCTGCTGATGTGGAGGAAGCCCAACATAGCTTGGGATGGCTTGGCCACAGAAGCGGAGGAGCATATAATAAAAATACATTTTACAAAAATGGCAAATATGATTGCAGGAAACTGACACTTTTATCAGGTTTAATCTCTCGCCAGCTGTAATCACCATTTGATTGCATGGCCATTCCAGTGGCTGTGGCACTGCCAAAGGAGCACGAGAGTTGGGCATTCCTTGGCGCGGAGATGTTGTTGGTGGTGGTATCGAAGCATATAGAAGCTGCTGATGGTGGTTGCTGGTAAGTTGTTCCCGCGTCGCGTTGCTTCGTCGTCGTCTTCGTTGTCGGAGTTGTCATTGGAAATTGTGTCTTTTCCTTTTCGAATAACGAAGTCTCAGGGAGTTTTTAGATTGCATTGGCCATACAACAATACCTGCAACTTCCCAACTACAAACATGTATACGAGTATACAATTGCAACAATACGCTTCTGATCTCGTTAAGGATTTACGAGTAAACTTTTATCACTTGGCGAATCATTGACAAATCCAGGCGAATATAATGGTAGTTGGGTCTTGGGTATTGCCTTTTGTTTGGGGGCTGCCTCATCATCATCATCATCATCTTGGCGATATTTGCCACATAACATGGATTTTACCATTTTCGAGCAAAACCCAGAAGGCGGAATGTGCCAAACTCATTCAGCTTCCAGCGTTCAACTACATACGAGTATACCATACCTTTCAAAGACATTGTTAGTTATTTTTGAAGCTATCGGCGATCTAGCACTGGCAGCAATCGCCTGGAGGATCGCTTGCCGCGCGGATGATTTCTTTCCAATTTATGTGACATATTGATTTTAAATTGATAGACCTTTTATAAAGTGGGTGCTTGTTAGTTAAGTCTTTGACGATTCGACTTATTGTTCTCGAGTTTAGTAAACCTACTTAAAGTCGTATACTCTCTACTCCTATAAGCCTTATGGTCAAAAGAAGGTTTTTTTATTTTTATTTAGTCGCTTTGTTGGGCATTTTGTGAATATAAAATAAGATCATCTTGTTTGCTGTTATGGAGGTACGTTTGGTTATAGCTTTGCTCTTTAGCCACTGACTGCGTGCTGAAGCCGATGCGAGACATTTATGAAAAGGCGGATCTTCTTCCATTTCGAAAATAATGAGCTCGACAATTCTTTCTGTGAATATGAATACATGTACTTATTTATGAAAATTCGCAATTTAAAGTTTTGCCGCATCATAAGCTATAAGAAAATGCTATCTTTTTGAGTGAATCAAACGTGGTTCTGATGGTTCTTTAGAAATCGAATGGGTATCTTCAAAACATACAAGTTGCAAAAAAGGAACTACAAAAAGCGATTCCCACAGGTTCTACTGAGATTTGAACTCAGATCGCTGGATTCAGAGTCCAGAGTGCTAACCATTACACCATAGAACCGTTGTAACTGTTGAATCAATTGTATATTTCCAAGTGGGTGGCCATCCATACAGCAATGCAATTATTGATTTTTTAGCCAATGTTAAAAGAATTTTGTTTTAGTAGGGGTAACGCGGGTTAACCTTTATATAGCTTTAGTTTATTTAAAGCTACGGTAAAAATAAATTATTACAAAATATAGAACAAGACGGAGAATGAAGTTGATGACACTTAATTATTTAACAAATAAAAATCTAGAGCACTAAGAACTACATATGTGAAAAACTAGGTACATACACAAAGAAGATTGCACCCGTCAGCAATTTTCCCAAAGTTCACCCACAGCATCAGGTGGCAGCTTTTGGTTTTAGGTTATTGCTTTATTATTGTTTTGTTTAAACAGTGGGAAATATGAAGATTAAGTGAGGTCTAAAAAAATATCTGTGCAATACAAAAACAGACACATCGAAACGAAGGACCTTTATTTCGTATCTCATTTAAAGTTTTGCTTTTCGAGTAATTTGAGAGGTTTTAAAGTATGAAGTTAAATTGAATAACAACATTTTCATGCATAAAGTTGACCATCTTGTGTTTTTTTGTTGTTTCAACACTGACAACAGCTTGAAATCCAGAAAAGAAGAAACTTACTCGGCGCAACGCTGTGGATTATTGAAACTTTTTTGTTTAAAGTGCAGTATGGGCCAAATGTCTGTATTCTCAGAAATATGAACAGAGGCTTCCACAACTGATTCAACAAAGAGAATGTAAATTTTCCTAATGCAATTTCTTCAAGAAAATATATAGAAGAAGTGGAATTTAATCATCATTTTATAACATATTTAAGTGCAAATTAAGTTTATATAAAAAAACTGAATTTAAGTTATTAATTAGAAAATAAATAAATAGCTCTGTTCCGGTATTTTTTTACGTCAAATGAGGATGAGTAAGAAGCTTCTTTTTAAGCTAATCAACTTAAATTCCTTCTTTTCTTCGGAATCTCTAACGATTTTTTGAAAGAGACCACAAGTAAAGAAGCCACCATCGAAACCATCAAAGAAATGACCGAAATGGCGGTGCAGAAGTCTATAAAAAGTTAAACATCAGTAAAAAAAAATAGCAAAAATAGCGTAATTTTGCTAATGAACGTATAATACAGAATACGTCTTCCTGGAATAAGGTAGAACTACATATTTTTGTATTGTAAGCTAATCATTAGACATAAGACAAAATCATAAAATAGGTTTTGTTCACGGACGGAAGCAAGGTGCTTAAACGAACTTTAGAAACATTGAGGACCTTAAGACCGGCCTTCGCAAGGAATGGCAAAAAATATTTCATGAAGTATGTTAAAAACTTTTCTCTTCAATACCTTGACGCCTTGAGAAAGCGATCTTAATTTCTCACTTTTTTTTATTTGAGAACAGAATTTTTATGATTCGATTTCTCACTTCACAAAATTATGAAAAGAATAAAAGTTTATTCGTTTTCTCTTGATCTGTTAACCCGTACGAGAAAGTTCAGACAAATCTTAGAATTATAAACTGGTCAAGTGTGATTTTGAAAGAGGTATCCTCAGCTAAAGATGCAAAGCTCGTAAATCCACTTTTTTTAAATTTTTTCTAATGAAGTTTTTCATGATATGAATTTAAGTCTTTTTCTTAAAAAAAAGACTAGTGTGAGGTTTGTGTAGGATATAGGACGGGAAATATTCAGGATCCAGTCTATTTTGAACATATAAGGCTCAATGATGAAGCTCGCGAGAAAAAAAAATAGAGATAAATCTGACTCTAATAAAAAAGTGTTCACTGTAGATTTACAATTAGCCTCACTTTCCCCTAAATCAAATGGATCGTCTTTGTACTACCGACAAAAACTTATAGTCCACAACTTTACCATTTTTGACTTGGCAGCACATAAAGGTTATTGTTTTTTATGGCACAAAGCTGTAGGTGAAGTTAGTGCTGATGAGTTTTCATCCATTTTGTGCAATTTTCTCGTTGAGAAAAATATACCCACCAGGACATTATTATTTACAGTCAAGGGTGCGCTGCATAAAATAGAAATGTCATATTAGCAAATGCACTTCTCAATCTAATCGCCTTACACAAAACAAAAGCATTTCAGAAAATACTTGCGAAAGGACACACTCAGATGGAAGTGGATTCAATGTACTCAGCAATTGAAGAAAAAGTGTCGTAAGTGTTGACATCTGTGAAAAAGCTCGTGTCCAACCCTTTCCTTACAATGTGAAATATTTGAATTTTGAATATTTCAAAAAGTATTTTAACTTAAATTTATATCTTTAACAAGACCAGGGAGAAAAAGTGGATCTCCAACAGTGAACCAGATCCACGCTTTAAAGTACAATGATGAAGGTTTCATTGAATATAAATTTAATTTTTCTGAAGATTGGAAATCATTGCCGCAATGAATCAAGCCTTTTAATCCAATTCAAATTGACAAATTGACAAGTTATATGATAAAGAACAGAAAAAATAATAAAATATTATAAAAAACAATATCAGACTTGTTAAACTTATTAAATGGGTAGCAAATTGAACATTTTAAAAACGCTCTCCAGACCAACTTAAAAAAATGGACACACGAGGTTTGTATTTTTAGCCAACGGTATATATTATACGCGGCCTGCTATACACACAGGTTTGTGCAAACATTTTGTGAGACTGGTATGCTTATGGGCAACACTCATATTCGTATTGTGCGCAGAAACAAGAATTTGGCAGCTGCTTACTTTTTCACTCACTAGCCTAAGCAGACCACAAAAATCTCGGCTATTCACACTCTAGAAACGATTCAATTGCTTGGCAGTTTGAACCTTAAATCAGTTCAAAAGTAGTGTTGGACGGGTTCAAATCTGATATTCACAAACTAAACGCTGGTGTGCTCCAGGGTTTCGTTTTGTCTCCGACGCTCTTCCTTATTTTCATATATGATCTTTTGTCTGAAACTCCTAACCCACTAAATTGTTTCGCTCATAACAGTACCCTCAGCTTTTCATATTCGTTTTTAGATAGTCATCCTTGTCCTTCGGATGTGGAACTTCAACGGCAGCCTATGATAAGCTCATTAAATTCTGATCTCGACAGCATTGTACAACGGGGAATCAAAAACCGTGTAGAATTAAATGCTTCGAAAGCTCAATGCTGTCTCCTGTTGTTAAAGCGTAACCCACCCCGATGCCGCAATCCATGAGCGGAACTTGCAGCCAGGAAACTAATCACCTCTTATGGAATGATCACATATTCGATATTGCAAAAAAGTGATGCTAGGTGCTTAGGATTTCTACGACGGTGCAAGAAAATTTTTCACCTCTTCTGATCTGGCTGTAATTTATAAAGCCTTCATTCGACCAAAACTTGAATATAACTCGAATATTTGGGCAGGTGGTATCGAATTAGCCAGTTGCATTCCCCCCCTTAAACCCGTAATACTCGTATTAGGAATGCACATCAGTTTAACCTTGAGCTAAATTTCGGACGTGGGTACTGTCAAGTATAGAGATTCTTTTTTTAACCGCACATCGAGAATGTGGAATGCGTTACCCAACTCTGCTTTTCCCTATCATCAGTATCTCCTCTTTAATCCTTCCCTATTTTCCTAACGCTCACACTGTGTTTAAACTTTAAACCTGTTAAGGGTATTACTAACCCCTTGGATGCCCGTTTATTATAAAAAAAAAGTTGCAGTGGACCATGCAGTTCGAGCCTCATATTAATTTTAGGTAGTTAGGTAGACTAAGATCTTGTTGGAATAAACATATTTTTCCTCTACGTTAACAAAGAAAATTGTTACATCTGGGGCTAACCTAAACCTAAGGCTGTTAAACAACATTTCGGTCAATATATAAACGCATGCCACAATCGATGTTTTGCTCACTAAAATAACAAATCGTGTTATCAGCGGTCCCTGTTCCTTGTGAATATTCCGGCTTATTTTGCAAGAGCAATTAGATGTTAAAACAGGCTATGCCAGCATAGGCATTATGAATATCCTTAGTCCGATCGTTTTTTTTAAATTTTATTAAGTGGGTCATACAAACCTTTTTCATTTCATAAATTTTGATCATCTTTGTTGCTTGCACACTATTCCCCAAATTTTAATATTTATGCGAACAACAACTAAAAATAAAAAATAACTATGAATAATGACTATAATAGACCAACATACGTTTAAAAAAAAAAACATTTTTTTAACGAATTTTAAAACTTCCTCAGCGATATTAAAATTGCAAACGTTGATCTTAATACAAGTTATTGTAATGGGTCTGATTTGTCAAACATTTTGGTTAACCTTAAACATCTTACGAACCAAAAACGCTAAAGACTTAAATTAAATTTTATGTTGTAGTGTGATACCCAACAAGTATATTTTTTGAAAAAAAATCAATTAAATAATGATTTTATCTCCAAAACTATTATGTGCAACGAAAAATAACGTTTTAAACATCTTTTAAAATTTTGAGAAAAATTTACAAAAAATTAAAACCTAAACAAAAAAATGAATAAATGTTGGTAAAAATTGATTTTCGATTATCTTTCTAAATATATTGTTAACATAAATTAAAATTTTTAGAAAAATTGAATTGACAGTTTTTTAACAAAAAAACCAAAACCTAACAAAGAAAACAATAAAAACAAAATTCCCATATTCAGTTCTTTTTTCATACAAATTTTTTTTAAATTATGTGCGGTTTTGGATATCTCTCAAATTTAAATTTCATTCATCCAATTTGTAAAAATTAAATAAATGCTACTTAAATTAGTAAAAATTTGTTGTCGACTAAAAAATCTATTTAACGTAACTAGATTTTCAAACTTAACTATTTCTTTATATAAAAAATATTGGATGCAATTTAAAAAAAAATAAGAATAATTCAAATGAAAATGTTCAACCAATTTGTTCAATACCTAAAGTCTTTAAAAAACAATCGCATAATATTTAATTGTTCTAACAGTTTACGCAACTGTAATGTAATTGTCATTAAGAAAGAGGCAGTAATGAGGCCTCTCACGAATCCGTAAGCATGATCCAAATGGTACACGTGAGCCAGACTATCCATAAAATGGGAACATCCGGCTCGATGAACCCAAAAGTTGATCGTTAGTGAATATTTTTTTCTCAGAAAAATCGCTATATGTATTAAGAAAAACACATATTTAAACATGGTGATACCACCTTTAGAGGAATATGCATTTGAATCCTGCAAAAGTGTTACAGAAGTGAAGAACATTCCCTTAAATGCTTAAGAATTAAACACTGCACAATGATTCTGCTATTAACTTTTAAACAAACTCGCTATATTTAATCTAATTATACCTTTAATTGGATTAAGTTTATAACTCAAAAAGGAAGATTTTAACAAGGTTTTTAAATGCTTACAATACGAATATGGATTTTATAAAATTAAATAAAGATTTTTGCATTTTAAATTCTTTGTCAATTTTATTTTCAAGCCTTTTCGGACTACCAATATTCAACGTTTATATCTTGTCACTGCGCCAAGGTCCAATTGTAAGGCCTGCCTTCATAAGTTCAAAAAAGTACAACTTAGTGAAGACCATAACATTGATGAAGCTTGGTATCTGCGTAGTAATTAATTTTAATTTAAAATATCTTGTTAACTCGCAGTTTATTCGATCTTCGATAGTTATTTCCAACTTCCTTAATATATTCCCTTGTGAATCTACATAAAATATTTACTTGGTACTTGAGGTAACCTTCTTCATCATAAAGGTTCTTTTAAACAACTCGGAAGACGTACAGCACAGTGAGGAAGAGAGGAGATGAAGAATCAGGAATAAAATAATAATAATAATTTCTCTTCAAGACGAATTCATTCCCGTGGAATTCCAAACACCAGAAAACAAACAGCTTGTTAAAATTCCTCAATCCCTCTTCGATTTTTCGCTTTCAATCATTCCAGTGCATCAGAAATTCAGAGGCATGGCAGCATCCATCTTCACTCCACATTCTCGTGCTCCCCCTCTGTGTCCTGCCACCTGCCACTGCCCAGCCCACTGATGCTTCATCATCTCTTCTTGTTCTTCGATGATGATCCATCAACAGTAACAGCATCAGCAGCCATCTTCTTGCCTCAGGCGATAGACTGAGAAAGGGCGAGGCACCAGACGCAGACGTGATGAGACGATGCTACGCGACGAGAAGCGACGCGGACGAGGACACAACGAAACAAAGATGCCACAAAACCAGTATGGCTGGCCGGGCCAATTAAAGAAATGACAAATTATAGCCGAGGGAAAAACTTGGAAAATTCATTACAGGACATTCGAAGTTGCAAAACCCAACAAAAGCAGCAAGACGCTCTCTACGAACGAGCGTTACGATACGACGAACCACGAACCGAACGATGATGACTCCAATGCTTAATGCGCCTGGCTTCGTGTCTCTAACCATCAGGCTCAGCTTTAGCTTTAGCTTCGGCGGACCTGAGGTCGCTTGGAATGCGGCGAATGCGAGTGCGTTAAATAAAATCGCCATCGCTGCTTCCTTTCGCGAAGACAGATGATGATGAGTCGCAATGGTGGAATACACAATTAGTCCGTCCGCGCATGACATCGATTCAGCGCCGAAATCGCGAACCCATTTCTTAGGAACTTGAGACGAATCGCATATATTCTTTTTGTTGGTTTTGTTCCTTTCGGTGTTGTTTTTTGGCCAACAAGCTTGAGAATCCCTCTGGCAACAAAGCACAACAGAACAGTGGCGGTGCGGCGACGGCTGGTAGGAGGAAATTATACGATTGAATTAAAATTGTTGTAGTACTTAGTTTTTACAGTCATCTCTATATTAGCCGCAAGGTGAGTGTTGAACGCGGTTTTTGTTTTTATTTGGTGTGTTTTTGCGGCTAGATCCGTGGCCCATTCGATCGCAACGAGCGGCGAGCAGCGAGCAAGAGGACCGGACGGCATTTGGGACGATCAACAGTTAAAAATAATTAATTGCGATTCCTTAAATGGAATAAATACCGATGGCGGCCGCGGCGGCTGAGGAATTGTAGCCTCCTTTTCGTGTTGCACGCTGCTTGGCACTTTTTGTGCCATTTTATTGTTTTCGGAGACAATTCGGTTGTTTTGGACAAATAATGGAGTTGACATTGGGCCGCTGCGCTGTGCGGCTCCGCACCGATTTTGGAAGTTTATATTGACTAATGATGTAGCGGTTTGACGAATTCACCATTCGTGCACATTATACGAATGCAACACGCTATTTGGGATGGAAGCCGGAGCACTGCAGCGCGGTGCGATGCGGTGCGGTGCGGTGCTGGCTGCTTCCCTAGTTTTTGTGGGATTTTTAATGAGGAGCGAGAAAGTATGTCAGCCATGGCAGGATGTTTGACAAATATAAGACTCCATCGATAGACTGTTTATGGGCTTTTGTTTAGTTTTATTTTTGTTGCGGTATGAATCAAATTGTTGACAGGGCCACCTGCCATTTGTTTTGCAATTAATTTGGAATTTCTTAATTTTTGTAAACATACACGTCATTTTGATGTGTGCGCTAAGCGAATAATTACATAGGTTATAGGTAGTTGAGTAATCTCTCTGATGATGGCTCTTTTAATTATTGTTTTGTTGATTATTAATTTAAGACAAGAAATTAGGAGTTACATCATCATTAAAAACTAATTGGAAAATTATTACAAATGTTTTACAAGTTTAAGCGTTTTAGGTGATTTGCTAAACAAAAATTCTCAATTTTTCTGTATGTAAAGGAAATAAGTTATATAACATAAAAATTTAAGCAATTTAATGTCAATATACAAATAGAACATCCTACTGCCGATAAATACAAATAGAACATCCTACTGCCGATAAAAGTAAAGTAGAATCCTACTGCGGATGGATTTTTAACGTTTATTCGATTCTCGAAATTAATTGGTTGATGACTGTTCATCGAGTAGTTACAATCGTAATTTTCCATTGGACAATTAAATTAATCTTTTTGATCTTCAATGGCCTATTTTTAATTCTTAGAGCTCTTTGGTCTTAAAGTTGATTTTTAACACTGATATCTTTAATAGAAGTACATTTTATTCCTTACTCCATTTATGCCAAGCGTGTTTGATGTGAAAATAACAAAACTATATGTCGATGAACTCAAAAACTACTCTACACAATTTTTATCAAAATTAATATATTTTTGCACAAAGAAGGTTTGTATGATGTGCTCATCGATATCACTAGTCACAAGGTGGTGCTGCAGAGTAGCTGCTTCTGGTCCGTTTAACCGATTGCCAGAAAAATCGGTATGATTTTTTCTCATTCTTAAGATGAATATGATATTCGTATTAATGGAAATTACCACCAAATGGCCATTCCATATATTAAATTCAATGATTATTGAAATTTTTACGAATTCTTTTAAATACAAGTTCAAAAAATATATCTTTGGTGCAATAAGTAAAATAAAACTATAAACATTCTTCTCTTTCGTACACTGCGAGATTTGAGAGGAAACAGACGGATCTTCTATGGTGCACTCATTTTATTGTCTGGTGATTTTCGACAAACCCTGCCCATTATACCACGTTCAACACCCGCTTATTAGCTCAATGCATGTCTGAAATTTATCAGTTGTATGGCGTCATTTACAAAAATCGACATTGAAAACTAACATGCGTGTACTTCTAAACGGTGATTTTTTAAGAGCTTGAGAACTTAAAAAAAAAAAACGCATAAAATTTGCAAAATCTCATCGATTCTTTATTTGAAACGTTAGATTGGTCCATGACATTTACTTTTTGAATAATTTCATTTAAATGTTGACCGCGGCTGAGTCTTAGGTGGTCCATTCGGAAAGTCCAATTTTGGGAATGCTGGAATAGTTGCTGGCTTATTTGTGTAGACTTTAGACTTGACATAGCCCCACAAAAAATAGTCTAAAGGCGTCAAATCGCATGATCTTGGTGGCCAACTTACCGGTCCATTCCTTGAGATGAATTGTTCTCCGAAGTTTTCCCTCAAAATGGCCATAGAATCGCGAGCTGTGTATCATGTAGCGCCATCTTGTTGAAACCACATGTCAACCAAGTTCAGTTCTTCCATTTTGGCAACAAAAAGTTTGTTAGCATTGAACGATAGCGATCGCCATTCACCGTAACGTTGCGTCCAACAGCATCTTTGAAAAAATACGGTCCAATGATTCCACCAGCGTACAAACCACACCAAACAGTGCATATTTCGGGATGCATGGGCAGTTCTTGAACGGCTTCTGGTTGCTCTTCACTCCAAATGCGGCAACTTTGCTTATTTACGTAGCCATTCAACCAGAAATGAGCCTCATCGCTGAACAAAATTTGTCGATAAAAAAGCGGATTTTCTGCCACTGATTTTGGTAATAAAATTCAATGATTTGCAAGCGTTGCTCGTTAGTAAGTCTATTCATGATGAAATGTCAAAGCATACTGAGCATCTTTCTCTTTGACACCATGTCTGAAATCCCGCGTGATCTGTCAAATACTAATGCATGAAAATCCTAACCTCAAAAAAATCACCCTTTACAACGAGATGCATAGGCTGCTGGGAGTTTTGCAACACAATTAATGGATATTAGAAATGGGCGAAGGGAAAACTTCTATAAGATCACAGAAAGCATTGACGAATTGGTGCAAAAATGTCCAAACATTGCACAAAACTACAAAATCCATCAGTTGCTCAGTAACGTTGCTTTGTATATTAGCAGCTAAGAACATCGATTTACCACTACTAACTATCAAACTGAATTCTTGAATTCGCTTGATTTGCCAGGCATGCTATCACAAGTTCTTACATTGAAACTTGGCGTACTCATCATTTTTCTTCGAAACATTCATTCATTCATACATTCATCTTCTAAGACTTTGCAACGGAACCAGGGGTGGAATCGGCTAAAGTGATTGTTGATAAATGACAATCAAAACGATCCAATTTGATCTATGTACGTAATTTTATAGTTAAATTGATACCTAAAAAGCTGTCACAAAAAAAAGTGGTAGTCAATTTCAAACAAATATGATTATTCCGAATAGAGCTACCAGACGCTTACACAAACGACTGGAAAATTATATTAGTTCTTTCAAAAAACACATTCCTGTGACCGACAAAGCTTACGACATTTGAAAAAAGCGAGAAAAGTAAGAATTTTATTCAAAATCAGCCAATTTGTTATTTTTATTTAAATTTTTATAAGAATCAATTTAAAATTTCACCAAGGCAACAACGAATTTTGACAATTTGAATGTGAAATTGTTCAATCGATTTAAAATGAGTTGAATCATCTTACATAGACGGAATGAAAATGATAGTCAATTTGACTATCAAAAAATTGATATTCAACTATTACCCTAGCCGATTCCACCCCAGGTTACAAATGTTTCGAAAGTGTTGCTATTCACTCCGAAAACATTATTATAGAAACTCCTCAAGCCTAAAGGCAAATCCTGGTTATAGACCTTGAAAATTGGAAACAATTCATTTTTTTTTTTAAATTTCTTATGACTACCTGGGAATTGTTTATACCCTCACTCTACAAATTTTGACTTTATAAAAGTATTAATTATGTAAAGTAGATTTTTGTACGTATTTATACGAGTATGTTCTTAAAACAAAAACAATTAGGTTCTATTAATTAAAATTAGATTAGCTAAAAAAAAAACGAAAAAAAAAAACAATTTTTTGAAAAATTCAGGGCAATACAAGAGTATATTGCTTCCTTAATCTTAATATATATAATTCTTCTGTGAGTGTGTATGTTCTGAACTTCTCTTTAACGACTGGACCGATTTTGATGAAATTTTTTGTGTGTGTTCAAGGGGATCTGAGAATGGTTTAGATTCACAAAATTGTCCGCTGGACAATGTTTTTTTAATTAATTTTTAATTTATTAGTAGTTGTTGATTTTATCGAAAGTGAGTGATTACGATACATACAATTTAATCAAGCAAAACTTCGTGCTGAGGAGTACATTCATTTACGTGACGCCGTAATCGGCAACGTAGATGCAACGAATGACATCAACAATGTTGGTACCGCATATATTCTCCCATCATCATACACTGGTAGCCCGCGTCATATGCAGAAATATATTCAAGACGCCATGACTTACGTACGTGCATACGGCCGACCTGATCTTTTTATCACATTTACGTCTAATCCAAACTGGGATCAAATCAAAAGTTTACTGTTGCCAGGTCAAACATCGATGCACCGTCATGATGACTGCACATGAATTTTTGATGAATTTGATTACACATTACTCGGTATTTGGTGAAACGCGTTGTTGGCTTTACTCTGTTGAATGGCAAAAACGAGGTTTACCTCATGCGCATATTTTAATTTGGTTGGTGGATAACATACGCGCAGAAGAAATTGACAAAATTATTTCAGCGGAAATTCCAGATCCGAATGTTGATCCAGAATTGTTTAAAATTGTTACTACAAATATGATCCATGGTCCATGTGGCACTCTAAACATGATGTCGCCATGTATGGATAATGGAAAATGTACAAAACGTTTTCCAAAACCAAGTGAAACTGATACTATCACCAATATGGACGGTTATCCATCTTATCGACGTAGAGACATAGACAATGGTGGTCAATCATATGAATTGCGTCTGTCAAATGGTGTGAGAGTAGATATTGATAATCGCTGGGATACAAAGCGCACATAAACGTTGAACTATGCAGTTCGGTGAAGTCTATCAAATACATTTGTAAGTATGTTCACAAGGGTAGTGATAAAGCTATATTTGCTGTTCAAAATGTTAACGACAATGACGAAATAACACGTTATCAAATGGGTCGATACATAAGTAGCAACGAAGCTATTTGGCGCATTTTTACGTTCCCTATACATGAAAGGGATCCTGCTGTTATACATTTGGCTGTGCATCTTGAAAACGGACAGCGTGTTTACTATACAGAAGAAACTGCACTACAACAGGCTTTGACGGCTCCAAAAACAACTCTTACTCAATTTTTTAACCTTTGTAGTCGACAAGATGCTGTTGGTGAATTCGCAAGGACGTTGATGTACACTGATGTTCCTAAATTATTTACATGGAATAAACAATCAAAGAATTGGGAACCGCGGAAACGAGGCATTCCAGTACCAGGATTCGCTGATATATTTATGACAAAAACTTTAGGTCGATTATATACAGTTCATCCTAAGCAACGCGAATGTTTTTTTTTTGCGTTTATTACTGGTTAACGTCCCTGGACCGACGTCCTTCCAATATTTGCGAAAAGTCAATGGTACTTCATACGATTTTTTCTTCGATGCGTGTCGTGAGTTACATTTATTGGAGGATGATAACCAATGGGATCTCACACTTGTAGATGCAGCACTGAGCTCATCTCCACAACAAATTCGTCAATTATTTTCAATAATATTCACAACGTGTTTTCCGTCTGATGCATTTGCTCTGTGGAACAAATATAAAGACTCAATGAGTGAGGATATTTTGCATCGGACTAGAATTACTAATCAAAATCTTAATATTGAATTCTCCGCCGAAATATACAACGAGTCATTAATGCCAGCGCCGAATCGCCCAGCAGTAGACATCATCAACAGCGATGTTCAACGTGAACACCAGTTCGATAAGACATCTTTAGCTACTTTTGGTGCGGAAAATGACAATTGCTTACTGCTGAACAACGAAATGTATATGATCAAATTAACGTTTCAATTGCAGCACAACAAGGTGGATTCTTTTTTTAGACGGCACTGGTAAAACATTTCTTATAGCACTGATACTTGCGCGTATTCGATCTCAAAATCATATTGCATTGGCCATTGCAGCAACGTTACTTGATGGTGGACGGACTGCGCATTCAGCACTTAAATTACCTTTGAACGTTCATACAAATCCCGAAGCAATGTGTAACATAAAGAAGCATTCAGGCATGGCTGAAGTTTTGAGAAAATGTAAAATTATTATCTGGGATGAATGTACAATGGCCCACAACCATTCGCTTGAAGCTCTCGACAGGTCCCTGAAAGATATCAAAAATAATGCTCGGCTTTTCGGTGGTGCTCTACTGCTGCTGTCTGGTGATTTCAGACAAACATTACCAGTCATTCCACGCGCGACATATGCAGACGAAATAAACGCATGTTTGAAAGAATCTTATCTATGGCCAAGTGTCACTAAATTATGCCTTACTATTAATATGCGCGTTCGATTTCAAAATGATCTATTAGAGTCAGGATTCTTTGGACAATTGTTAGACATTGGCAACGGTAAAATTCAATTGTATGAAGATACACAATATATTCGACTTCCAGAGAATTTTTGCAACATGGTGGCTACCAATAATGAGTTAATAACAAGTATCTTTCTAGATTTAAGACATAATTATACTAATCATGAATGGCTGCGAGAGCGAGCTATTTTAGCTGCAAAAAATTTAGATGTTGACGCCATCAATTTTAAAATACAACAGTCATTGCCTGGTGATGAAATTACATTTAAATCGATTGACACTGTTGTTGATCCTGACGAAGTTGTCAACTATCCTGTAGAGTTTCTAAATTCACTAGATTTACCTGGAATGCCACCACATAATTTGCGACTGAAACTTGGCTCACCTATAATTTTGCTTCGAAATTTAAATGCCCCAAAATTGTGTAATGGCACGCGATTAGTTGTAAACAAAATCATGGGCAACATTCTTGAAGCCACTATTTTGAGTGGAAAATTTCAAGGTGAAGTTGTACTTTTACCACGGATCTCAATGATTCCTTCAGATTCACCTATACCATTCAAACGTTTACAATTTCCAGTCCGCTTGGCATATACTATGACTAAATAAGTCACAAGGCCAAACAATGACAATTTGTGGCTTAGATTTAGAAAACCCATGTTTTTCTCACGGCCAATTATATGTTGCGTGTTCAAGAGTTGGAAAACCATCAAATTTATTTATTTATACACCTCAGGGTTTAACCAAAAATATTGTACATCCAATGGCATTACGATAAATTAAGTTTTTGTAAATAAAAAAATATATTTTTTAAATAAAATAGTTTGAGTGTAAGCTTTTTTACCTTTAATTAAAACAAGTTGAAGATTTTGTTACACATACTCACACGCTATCGATTAGTCTAACTGTAATAAATTTACATGTAATGACGTTAGATATTGTCATAACATTTGAATAATAATTTTCATCAAAATGGTCCAGAATGTTTTAGCTTATTGAAAAAAGTTTGAAATTTTCAAATTAAAGACGTGTAGACAGGACAACGTCGGTCGGGTCCGCTAGTATCTCTATAAATAGTCAAACAAAAGCTAACATTGAAGCGTTCCATTGGCCTTGATACCGCTTTTCTATATTGGCGATGTCCTGATGAAAGTTTTTAAAAGATGGCACATGTAACCTCCACCAGGGAAAAATTCCAAACTGCGTTGCATTAGGCAGTGAATAACAAAGCGCCATGCCCGATAGTATAAGCAATGAGTTTTACAAAAACGCGCCTGTTGATTTTTTGTATGAAATTCTTCACCTTTTCAATAATATTTTCAATACCAAAAAGGTTTCACAAGCTCTTCAAGATTCTCTGGTGTAAAAAAAGGCGATGTTAACCTAGCCAATAATTATAAAAGCATATCGTTTATGAATTTTATTGGGAAGATATTTGCATCTGTACTCCTTTGTCGCATTGACATTTGGATAGCAAATAATGAACTGCTTTGTGAATACCAATCTGGTTTTTGTAAAAGCTACTCCACCGTTGATAACATTTTCATTGCTATCGTCATCTACCAGCGGAATGAAAATTTACAAAAAATGACATCTTCAATCAACAGAGTAATTTACCCCTATTTGAAACATGATAACTATTTTAGTGATGAATATTGTACAAGGAAAATTTCGTTAATCTGCAAAGCAAAAAGTGAGCAACTTAATTTAAACGGCTCAACTTATAAGGGTGTATCCACTACACATTGGACCATTTGCAATTTGAATTCAAAAGAAGGTACAGTTTATACGGAACTCAGAGTCCTCTACTTTGGCAAACCTACTCTAACTGTGGAGCAAACTTTGACAATTTGAAATGGTTAAAATTGGAAAAAACTTTCCAATTATCTTGTATAAATCTTATTATAAAACAGTACAATTATACATAATGTTTATTCTAATTACTATTGTATATTATTGTTGCATATTATATATTATTATATTATTATTTTAAATAACTGAAATTTTGTTTTAAGTGAACTAAAAGTCTTTACATAACGCTTACTTTTTAATGAGTTCAAATACCCTTTTTTTCAGCCAAACTAAAAGCTTTTCATTTTTGTAGCCTTGAATCCAAGTTTTACTCAACTCTAAATTTGTTTTTGCCTAACTAGAAGCTGTTAATTCTTTCCCTAAAAATTATGTATTAATTATTAAGTAATTTATTTTTGTTTTAGCTAAACTGAAAGGCCTATTTGCATCTTTATTTAATTTTTGCAATTGTTTATTTACATTTTGTGAAATAGTGAACATTTTCTTTGAACATAACTTTTTTTTTATAATTTACAGGCACTCAAGGGGTTATTAGTACCCTTTAAATGTTTATATTTAAACACAGTGCGAGCATTAGGAAAATAGGGAAGGATTTCAAAGAAGATACCGGTGCACATTGGTTTTAAAGTTCTGAACATCAAAATGGGAGGGAAAAACAGAGTTGGCCAAAGCATTCCACATTCTCGACGTGCGATTTAAGAAAGAATCTCTTTACTTGACAGTACGCCCGAAATTGAGCTCAAGGGTAAATTGATGAGCATTCCTGGAAGTGCGAGTATTACGATTAAGGGTTGGAATGCAACTGGCTAGTTTTACAGAACATTGTTTGTAAAAATATTGATAAAACGACGAAAGGCATTAAACATTGCGGCGGTGTTCTAGCGATGTAAATATTTTGATTATAGTTCTGTCGCCTATCATTTGTCAAGCCCTTTTTTGAATTCTGTCCAAGAGATTTAAACTTGTTTTAGGGGCACCTGCCCAGACATGCGAATTATATTCAAGCTTCGGGCGGACGAAAGCTTTGTAGATTATAGAGGGGGTGACAAATTTCTTAATCCTAAGCACCTGGCAGCATTTTTAGCCATATTGAATATGTGATCATTCCATAAGAGGTGGTATGTAATACACATACCGAGTACTGATAGTTGATTGGTTTCCTGGATGCAAGTGCCACTCATAGATAGTGGTATCGGGGGTGTGTTACACTTTAACGACAGGAGACAGCATTGAGTTTTCGAAGCATTAAATTCTACACGGTTTTTGATTCCCCATTGCACAATGCTGTCAAGATCAGAATTTAATGAGCCTATCATACGCTGCCGTTGAAGTTCCACATCCGAAGGACAAGGATGTGAATCTAGAAACGAATATGAAAAGCTGAGGGTACTGTCGTCGGCAAAACAGTTTAATGGATTTGAAGTAACAGGCAAGAGATAATTTATGAATAAAAGAAAGAGTGTCGGAGACAAAACGGAGCCCTGGAGGACACCAGCATTTATTTTATGAATTTCAGACTTGAAACCATCTAATACAACTTGTATTAAACGGTTAGAAAGGTAATTTCTTATCCAACGAAGAAGTTATTTATCAATACCAAAAGCACGCATTTTCGATAAGAAAGTTTGTTGCCAAACTCTATCAAATGCTTTTGAAATATAAGAGCAATAATCTTACTTTCTCCAAAACGATGTAAAGATTTGTTCCACTGTTCGGTGAGATGTATCATGAGATCACCAGGTTACCTATTGCTACGAAAGCCATACTGTCGGTCATTAAGAAGCTTCCGTTCTTCAAGATATTTCTTAAGCTGAAAATTAATCAGCGTTTCCATGAACTTGGAAGGAAGGAAGGTGAGTGCTTTTGGACGTTGGTAAGAGGGTGAGGAGGATTCGCCTTTCTTAGGGACAGGCTGGACGAATGCTATTTTCCATTCGATCGGAAAGAGACCTGTAGAGTATGAAAGATGGAAAAATTTACGCAGTGGCTTTGCCAGCGATGAAGAACAACTCTTTAGAACAATTGAACTCTTTTCCACGAGTGCAAAATAAGAATCATTTACGCTCTCAAGAACAGGGGGACTCATGACACTTTCCGGTAGAGTCGAATTAACAGCAAACTGTGCTGCAAACAAATTGGCTTCATCAATCGAGCTTACATAGAGAGTGTCATTGTGGACGAGCTTGAAAACTTGAAAGCACAAAATCAATCTGGCAGACGGCATTGCCATGGCCAAAACACTTTTATTACTAAATTTATATTCCAATCAAATGTAACCGAAACTTTATTATTTAACAATTTTAAGTAATACAAATTTATCTATCTATCTTTCTTTAATGCGAGCTGCAAAAATCACTAAATCCGAAAAATACAATTATCGCATTACTTAATCTAAAAAATTACTTTTACTCATAAACTTGTATTTAGCATTGGAAGACAAGTCAAAATTTAAATTATTTTTAATACTTTTTCAGTGATTCAAAAATTATTTATAACTGCGAAAATTTTCGCGAAAAATAAAAAAAAAATTTTTCAGTATTTGAAGATTTGTAAAAGTTTAAAAATTAAATACTTCTTTCAAATGTTAATGCGGCAATCACTTCGGGCATTAGTTAAGTTAAATCTTTGATGTGTTCGATTGATGCAGCATCGAAGAATATTCTACATTTTATTATAGGGCTGGCTTCGAGAAAAATGTCAGACTCATCTAGGTCTCGTTTAACTTACCTATAAACGTTGTTGAAAGATTTTTAAAGCAAAATGTTCAGTTAGTTTGATTGTACGATATTATGTAATACGATTAAGACTTATAATATCGATAAGCCAAATGGTCATGGCTTTTAAAATCCAAATATATATGTCTGGATATTTTTAAGAACCTCAGTATGTGTCAAAAAGTTGTTAAAAGGGTATCATCATTTTATCTTGCTCTTACTCATATTTTGAATATTTTTAAATTAGAATGAGGCAAGTGTGCAGTTGTAGACGTTTTACAGTTTATAAGTTTCAGATAAGTAGCAAATTATATTTTGACAAACCTACACCATTTTTTTCAGACGTCAACTCGTTAATAGGAATCTTTCAATGGAATTCGACAGTGTTTGACACCCTGAAATTTGAATTGGACAACCATATATGATGTGAACATTTGTATTAGCGTTGTTTCTTCTTTCTAGAAAATTAATTTAAAAGTAGTAAAGACCTATGATACTCTTGACAAATTTCAGTTAAAAATATACGATATCGTCTCGGAAGCTCCAAAAGTAGACGAGACCGAAATAAATTTCTTTGTCTTTTTATTTTTCAAGATTTTTCATTAGTCTTAATTATAGTGGATAGTAATAAGTATAATAAAAATTTTGTTAAACGATCAAGGAATTTTCAGATCACATTTTTAAAAAAGCTAAAAGTTCAACAACAATATTGTTGTTCAACCCTAGTTTAGGCACGAAAAATAATGCTATGATGCATTGCCTCCATTTTTTATTGATTAAGTCGAGAGTTGTGGTGTCTTATTATAACAAAATACGTGTCTTGTTTAAAAAATATAAAACAATTTGTGTGAAAATAGTGGGAACAAATTTTGTAGTTACCAAAAACTGAGTTGTAAAATTTTAATTTTTCTAAGTTTTACTACAAAAATGTGTAAACCTTTACATTGATTTTGTATTTCAGTGTCTAATTTAGATTAGGAGCGAAAACTTGCCTGAACCAGCCGAAATTGAATTATTTGAATATCATGAGCATGACCAAGACCAGTTTACTGAGGAGAAAAAGCCAGTAATATATATACCCAAATGAATGCGAATCGACAAGCACAACGGGTCTGGAAGCCATTGGCAATGAACAAACTGCAGGCATATTTTGGGGTTTTGTTGTATATTGGAACATTAAGAGATGGTCATGGAATCCCATCAAGGGGCATCCAATTCTTCGAGCCGTGATGAATTGTACACGTTTTGATTAGCTCAATATTTTCCTCGGTTTCGACGATTCACTTGGTCGCCGAGCTCAATCATCAGCCAGAACAAACATTCTCCAGCCTGTTGAAATACTTTTGAATGAATTACATCAGACTTTGTCGGAAAATTATATTTCGGCTGAAAATCTTACCATTGTTGAGCAATTGAAAAGCTTCCGTGGACGCTGTAAGTATTGACAATATATGCCAAGCAACCCTACAAAGTATGGACCGAAGTTCTGGTGGCTGGCATCATCACTGGCAGTTGTGATGAAAGTCTTGAACTTGGCCGTGGTTATGACGTGGTGATGTCTTTGATGCCAAGATATTTCCACACTGGACGTAACCTAATGGTAGACAATTATTTCACTTCTGTTGATTTGGCGTTGAAATTGTGGATACAAAATAACAATTCTTGGAACAATACGAACAAATAAAAGAGATATATCAAAGCTATTTGTTGTAAAAGAGCTTTTGGATAATAATATCGAGCCCATCAAAATAAAAAAAACTCAAAAAATTATCTAAAATCGCTAAGATAAAAAACGATCAAAAACGTAAGGAAAAATGAAATTTATTCACTCATTTCTTATCCCTGGTTAATGATATGATTAAGACAAAAGTTATAAGCTTCTTCTTCTACTTCGCTATAACTACGTAAACTAGGGTTGAGTTAAAATATACTATATGTAAAACCCAGATTCAACTAAACCTAATATTGCATATTTACATTTCGGAATCTATATTCCGATTATAAAAGAATGAAAAACTAAATACCACTTTTTAGAATATTATTTGCATGTCCTAATAAATCATTATCGAAGAATAGTGAACAAACATGGTAACAGTGTTATGAAAATAGTGGATTAAGTTTTGATTTATGGATTACATAAACGTTTTGTTCTTAATAACTAGAAAAAGAAATAACAATTGATTCACAACAATTAAAATAGAAACATATTCAGGTAACTGAATATTGGAATTTCGGAAGCAAGTTAAGCGATTTCCCGAAATTTTCAGCAACTTCGTAAGTAACAATTTTCTTTACAGCTTGAGGATTTTCGTTGTTTGATGATGTTAGACCGTTTAGAGCACAAGTTTTCTTATGCCTTCCTTATTTCTTGTGAAGAACCTCCATATCTTCTTTGACTTCCAGAACAAGTAAGGTATGACAGTTTTATCAAATAATGTTTTTGAGCAATTAATTCGGTTTAATTGTTATTTTATGTCTATTTTCAGTTCTTAAACAAATTAATAGAATTCTCGTTGGTCTTAGTTTACCCTTGCCATGATATGATTTCAACTCTGTTTATTCTTAGTTGTTTATTTGACTTGTTTCGAAATGTTTGTTTTTGAAATTTGATCCATTAGTAATATTTCACTTAAAAGAATTGTATGTAAATACAATTTCTAATTTAATTAAAATTTATATTTTCTTAGGTTCTACCGAGATTTGAACTCGGATCGCTGGATTCAAAGTCCAGAGTGCTAACCATTACACCATAGAACCATGTTATTTAAATTAATGATATTGAAATTAAGTAGTTAACATTTTGTATTGAAACACAACCAAATTAAAAACTGAATTTAAAACTGCTGAATAAACAGATACAAATTTTCTTATATAGATTTAAAAACATTGAGTGTTCTTAGCTAGAGCTGTTATAAGGGAAAAAAACTCATATTAGAAGCGCTTAACAAAAAATGCTTGCAACCTTAAATCCATTGCCATTTGAAAATCTAAATTTCAACAGTTTTAGTAAGCTTGAAACTTGGAGAAATTTGAAAAATTGAGCTATACTATTTTTTTATAAACAAGTATGAATTAATTTAATTGTCAATACTTAAATGAATTGGATGTTATCGCCTTTTAAAATTGATAAACATTTACCTTATCTCATTAGTATAAACACTTCTTCCATTTCGCATACCTAAGGAAGGTCATATAAGACCATAACTCTTTTATTTATTAATGTAGATCCAATCGGTTTTAGATCAATTCTGATCACGGACTTGATTGGAACTGATTTCTGGGTTGGGCTGCAATTTAATAGATTTTATTTTTTAGAAATTGAACATGAACATCTTTAAAAAGTTACTTTTAAATATTTTAGTAAAATATCCGATTGACAAACAAACTAAAATAAGCTAACAATTCACATCACCCTGCCTGCTGGAACCACATTTCATCTATGTCCATTTTGGCCATACGGCTCTCGCTGTTGACGGTGAACAATTACTAACGTCGTTTTCAAAAAACTACAAATTGCGCTGGCCCAAAATTCACACCAAACGGTAATTTTTTGAGGATGCATTATCAACTGGTGAACCTCGCGTGTTTTGGTGGTTGGTGTCGTCCCATGTTTGGCAATTTTGCTTGTTAATACAGCAATTCATCCAAAAATGCGCCTCGTAACTAAAGAAGATTTTTCGGCCAAAATTGGGATCATCTTCCAAAAGATTTAAAGCCGAGTCAGCGAACAAACGGCTTTGTCCTTGATCATGAACTATGAGTTTAGGGGTCAGATGGATCTTGCACATGTGTAGTTTAAGTCCCAACGCAAAATTCACCAAGTTGAAGTCTGCCAAAGGCCGAGTTCTTGTGTACGGCGATCTTGCGTTCCTTGAACTTACGGGTGTTGGCTGATTGTTTACTGAACCAGTCGTCTAAATTTGGCTACCAAACGTTGAATAGTCGACTGTGAGGGGCCACAACGTCTACCGTAAAATGGGTGCAATGCGCGCAACGTTTGCGTTAACGAACACTTTCTAAAGTTTTATCATTTGAACGTGCGGTTCAATTGTGTAACTTGCCATGATGATTTGACATAAGCAACTGAGTAATAAAAAAAAGATTTGACAGATGTCACGAAAATAAAATGGGTGCTACGGGGCGCCAAAATCTACAGACTCCAATACCCTTTACAAAAGAAGTACAGCCAATCTTCAGACAATCGAACAAACAAACGAAAGAACAAAAGAGACATTACCTCATCCAATAAAGCAATTTTCCGGTACTTTCAAGCGATCAACTTGCAATACTATCATCTGCTTTAAAACATAAATAACTCATCATTTGTATAACAAAAAGTTGAGTTTGTATTTATATTCTCGAGATACCAACAAACCCGCATCCATAATATCTCAAATACCAATTAAACTCACCTCTCTCAAACTCGATCCCAGCAAGCTCCAACCAACTAACTAGTCAACTACTAGATTGAGCAAATTTTTCCTTGCAAATTCCTAATACCTACATACCTCTCGTACCAAGTTCGTAGTAAGCCATTTAAATCAAAAACAACGATCGCATCGATCGACTAAAGTCGATAGCTACCACAAATAAATCCAAAACTAGAGATCAAATGCTAATCGGTAAAATAGCAACAAGAAAAGCGCAGAAATGATCAGGACAGGATATGGAAGAGTCGTGCATCTTCACGTTAAGTCTATGCAAGACAGTAGCTTCTCACCCAAGCAGCTTTATAACCCAAGCCTGTATAAATAAAATCTACTATAAGGCAGGGAACAAAAAAAGACTCGTGAATAATCCACCAGGAATGATCATATCACAAGAGCAGAGCTGTGGTTCAGATTTATTTCTGACTAATAAAACTCCATTCGATGTCCTTATCAGAATTTGTGGCTAAGATAAATCTTCGATAAGTTCTTCTCGTATAGATGTATGTAAGAAAGGTTTAGAGCTCTATAAGTGCAGATTTAATAGGGTGACTTGGGTTTAAGTTGGTTTTAGCAGTTTTCTAAGTGATATATCAAAGAGGAAAGGTTTTCGGAAAAATTCTTAAGAAGCAATTTTATCAACGTTACCGACTAGAAATAGGCTTGCAAAGGTAGTATTTTGGAAGGAAAAGTTATTACTACCCTATCAGCAAAGTAAACACAGCTTCGAGACTGACATTTACTATCTTCATCAGCTTACAAAAAAAAGCTTTCTGCTTCAAAGAAGTGTTTCGAGGTAGAACCAGATTTGATCTTCAAAAAGTAAATACATTTTATAAGAATTTTGCCTTAAAGTTTTAAAAGATCTACTTCTTGGAAGCACCCTGTTTATAAAAACCACAACGACCATAGACAATGTCTTTTTCTGAGGGCCGACCAACGACGAGAAGATGAAGATCAACCACGAAGAGGGCTTGGCTGACTGGCTGGCTGGCAGGCAGTCTGCTTGACTAGTTAGCTGAATTACAATTTCGTTTACCATCGCAGGAACTCATCGATCGATCGGGCCCTGCCGCGCCATATCCATGGTGAGGAAAGAAATTAAAACCAATTAAATGGGCGCGATCTCTGCCAAAAAGCAACAGCAACAGTCGAAGATCGAAGCAGTAGAAGCAGCACGAAACAAACAAAACAAAGGATCGCAACAAGGTATATATGGTACAAGAAGGGGAGCAGACTCTTTTTGGGATCCTGATGGTGGCAGTGGACGGAGTGAAGCGGAGGGAGACGGAAGGAATAGCTTCACCAAGAGAATGCGCTCCACCATCATCATCATCGTAAGAGAGGAGGAACAACGAAAAAATGGTTGTTGCACAGTGGCTCATTAGTTTCGAGTTTTTCTAATTGGCTTCGAGTTCTTAACAAAACGTTTTCGATGCCAATCGAATCGAACACAACATTGATGATGATGACGAAGATGATGATGGTGATGCGCGCGGTATACAGATACACCAAAAGCACAGACTTGGTGATGGTGATGTTGCACGGGTCAGCCGGAGGTAGAGCAACCTTTACAGCATTATGCGATGCGATGGTTTCAGCTTCTTGACCGTTCTTATGGGTCTTCAGTCTTCACTTCACTGATGCCCTGTGCACGGTCAAATTGGGAAGGTAAAATGGGATGGCAAAGGAAGCGAGGCAAGCTTGCGCCATGCTATACATCTCGTTGGTTATTCGGCCTCGCGGTAGTTGGCGCGGCGGTATACCTACCTACAAAATTTAGTAGTTAGGTCCCGTGTTTTTCAGCTTTTAATTGTTTCCAATCGCTGATTGGAATGCCATCATCAGCATCGGCCATTGGGGCAATGGCGCACGGGGATCAGGATCAGCAGATCTTGCAACAGCAGTATACCTATAGTAGCAGTAGTTGTAGTCGCAGCCGCCTTGGCAAGGTTTCCACTTCTGGGAATTATGTTGTTCCACTTAACATAAAGAAGTGTATCGAGCGAGGAACCAAACCTAACCAAAAACCAAAACCGCACCGAACCATCAGGCATCATGGGGGTAAATGGATGTAACTTGTATTTGTTTTCTTCAACTTGTGACATCCACAAATTCTTAGCGTCTGAATCCAACGGAACGGGAATGGGAACGAGTAAAATATGTAAATTCGATTTCGGAAGCCAAAGTAATTAATACTCTGTTTCTGTTTTCTTTTAACTTTCGGTCGCTGCGCTGCTGGCTGAATGTGATGTGATGACGCTGACAATGACGCTAACGCTGACGATGTGAGGCAGGCACAAGGATCGATTGGAATCAGTGCAACCGAAAGACACACTATGGCAAGAAGGTGAGAAGGCTTCGCGGTGATTATGTTGGAAATTTATTGATGTGATATGCCAATGCCACTCTCTGCACTCCGCCAGGTCTCGAGTCGATCTTCGTTAACCATAAGGTAGAGGAAACCTTTAGTGATGGTTGGTTTAGTTATGAATGAATGGAACTTATATATACCAGTTCTGTTCCCTGACGGCGGTTGACCGATAAGGATCTGTGATGGAGTTCTGGAAGAAGTTTCCAACTTTCGGTTGTATGTAATTTAAACTTTCGGGTAGGTAAATTGGCTGAGATTTGTGAAGGGAAAGGAACCTTCCCGCGCAGTGTGTTTGTTTGTAATTGGAAATCTAAAAATGATGCTAATTAGGTCGTGATTGAATAGGAGGGATTTTGTTTTTATAGTGACAGAAGATATGTGCGTCGGGTCGCATATAGGACGTCTTCGAAATGGCGCTATAATTTTCTTCGAATTAGATTTTTGTTGACGGGTTTTCACTGATTATGCGTGAAACAAGAACAGAAGCGATTTCTATCTCCCAGCGAACTTGAATATTCGTATAGTTTATGGGGGAAGCGGACAACTTTTTTTCAAAGAAATATGTGGTTACTGGTTTTGTAGCTGTTTAAATTAGTGACATCCGGTTAAGGTTTTTTAATTAAGTGGGTGGTTCATAAAAAAAGTTGTTAGTAGACGTAATTAGGTATGTTGTTTGGTGCATATGTGTAGGCGTTTATGCAGCTACTGGTTAAAACGCCGTTTGAACAAATGCTTTTTAATTAAAGAAAACATATAAAAAAGAAAAATTTCAACTGAATGAATTTTAATTCGATTACAAGGCAAGAAAATGTAATATTATTTAATTAGGTATAACAGGGCTCAAAAAGAGACGATCAAGTTATGTAAGTATTTTGTTAACCTTTAAATTTTAAATTGTACCTTTCCCAAACAAGATTGGATATTTTATTTTGAAAGTTATACATTGAAAAAAATGGTACCTACAGTATTGAAAAATTTAAAATTTTTAGTAAATTCAGTAGGTATGTGTATGTGTAAGCTTTTTTTGGTTCAGAAAGGGTAAAAATTGTGTAGTCGACTCAAAATGTAAAATAGCTTTGATAATGTAAACCAAGCGTTCTGCTTAATATCAACACAATTTTTCTTTTACATCATATTTAGAGTACTTTCAAAAAAAGCAGAATTTTTAAAATCTATTGAAGTATTTAACAATTAATAAGTAGCATTAAAACTCAGAAATCTATTCTTTTTTTATCATAAATTGTCGTTGTTGATTTTAAGAGTATTTTTTTCACATGGCCCATTTTTAAAGTCAAAAATTCAGCTCCTTTTGTTACATTCCGAGACTGGTCTCTATTTCTGGATATTTGGATGACTATATTTCAAAATTACCTTGTTTCTTTTTTGCCAATGAAAATGCATAAATATTCCTTTAAAAAAAAAAGATTTGTTTGATTATAAATTGAAGATAAATTATTTGAAAGATACAGTGTTTTATTCATACCTACAGTCTTTTTAAATGTAAAGTATTTTGAAATTCAGAGTTTGAGACTTATACTTGAACAACGTTAAGATCAAAAAGCAGAGTTGTTTAATAATGATTTCTTTTCGTAATTAATTATAACTTTCATTTCAAGTTAAAGTAATTATTAATGTACTTTTTTACATTACATGTACTTAATTGTATTTTAATAACTTGTAATTTTTATTAAATACATTACAAACATACATTTCATTTCCTACTGTATTGTGTTAAAAAAAATGTACTTACTATTTAGGTTTATGTAATTGAAAATGCTAATGCGCTGGCTTAAATCCTTGACGGAAAGAACTTTCGAAATACTTTTACTATAGTTCATTTCTTAGTTGTAAAATATTATATTATTATTATAATAATAACACACTATTAATAACATAGTAAATAAATGAAGAACATCAAAAATGTTTCAAAAATTATTATTGTTCAATATAGACTATATTTTAAGAACTTTAATTGTAGGATAAAAGGCTTTTTCTGACCCGAAGTATTTTCGTAGCAAAATAAAGAATTCGCAACCTTTGAACAAAAACCCCTTTATTTAAGATTTACCTAAAAATATCAAAAGCATATTCACTTCAAAAAGTAGATTTCTTTAATTTTTTAGGATCTTAAAACTTTTATTTAACAGAAAATACACTTAAAAAGAAAAATAATGCACGACTGGGTCGCTAGAACTTTTTCTTTGTCTGTTTAAAAATATTTCCTATATTTTAAATTTTAAAAGTGTACCTAAAAAATAACTTTTTGTCAAAAATTTAAATGCCTTTTGAATTCTCAAGAATCCTAGAATCCTAGAAGAATCCTAGATGTTTTATAGCGCGTGCTGCAAAGAGCGATCTTAAGTTCCTTTTTCTCATTCGTTTTTTTGAAATCTTTCGTATCGGATCCATCCATCTATTATCTGAAATTTTTCTAGGTCTAGTAATGGCAATTTTACAAGACATGTTATTACACTATACAACCAAATTGCTGAACTAGCCAGAAAATACTAACCAAACTTTCTTGATAACTTTTGAGAGCCAAGCGGTACTGGAGTTATGGGCAGTATAATCGGAAATCTGATAAAACCCATAGAAATATTCCGCAAAAAGGGCGATGAGCATTTTTACGGCAACATCAATTTTGTCTCATCGACGGACTCTCTTCAAAAGCTCGAAGGGGACAAGGAACATCCACAGCAATCACTTGTTAAGGAGAAAAATCTCTCACTGCATGATGGCCAGTGCGCCTCGGCCGATGGAATAATGAGTTTGGACTTGACATCCATCCCTGGAACGACATTTACAGCTGAAACTGCTAAAAGCGTAACCTTATTATCGTTCGATCTTGATCAGACATCTTTCTGTACAGCTTTCGATCTAAACCAGATCACTCCTATCCATAGTCGAAACAATAGCAATATTTCAGAGCAATCAGCTCCTTACTATACAGATTTATATTCAGAACTAACGAGTAGTCGGGAACTTGAAAGTCCAATCACTCTCAACAACAAACGTGATATTGCGATAGGGCCCCACAGATCAGCGACTGGAATCTCCCATATTCACAATCCAATTAGCAAAGCAACAAACCCTGTGGTCAAAGTTTTCACCTCAAAAAAAATCCAACAGGTCTTAAACTTGGCACACTTACTAAGGGATGTCTGCTGATGACCCAAAAAAGCCCCCAAGAATCCGACGTGAGCTCTAGCGGAAACATTTTTTCACGTTTATCTCGAAAACTATTTGTCGTATAAAAAAATTTTGCTACACAAAATTAAAGCTTATTAAATTTTATAAAAAAAAGGTCTTAACATTGGTCTTAACGTGAAGAGAAACATAAGTTTTTTTCAGTTTTTCGGGTTTATCTTGAGAACTAGGTATTTGTCGTTTTAAAAAATAATCTTCTACAAAATTAACGCTTAATAAATATGATATTAATTTGTTTGTAATTGTTTTAGTTTGGAAAACAACTCTATAGGCATTCAGAAAAACATGTATTTTTTTTACACGAAAAGAAAGCTTATTAAATTTCCTAAAAAAATATGGTATCCATTTTTTCGTGTCTGTAATTGTCCACAAAAAAAACTGTAGTATTCAATTTGTATGTCCCATCTTACTTCTAATACTCGTTAGCCAACTTTATGGATCATTGCCTGCATGCCTAGAGAATAAGCGTTGTAGCAAGTTACTTTGTTATCTCCAACGTTGCAACTCGCTGTTGACATGATTTCATTTGTAACTGGAAATGGAGGATGTCTTTGGAACCAATTTGACAGCTATGTCCGTATTATCTCTAATTTTACGTACCTGCCATGTTGCACACTAATAGAAAAAAGAACGCCAGTGAATTCTTCGACCGATAAGAAAATTTCATGAATAGTGGTTAGCCATAGAATCCATTTGATAAGTACACTATCAGTGATTCCACGCCCTGTTGTCAAGCCACCATTCTCTTAATTCCACGCCCCTGTCCAAAATCAGTCAGTTCTTCTCATAGTAAAGTAACCCTCTGACACATAGTTTTTAAATTGATCTAGGGTCATCACAGAAATCAGTTCTATCATGTCCTGCATGATACAGGTGACATGATTTGGCGAACGTGATGTGTCCGGCGGCATGCAAATATGGAATCATATTCTCCACACAGTTAATAAAAGCATTTCAATCGCCAGACCGCCAAGCGTGAAAAAAATCTTTAAGCAATGTAATTATATTAAACAACTGAATCCATAAGGCTGCTGTTGGTCCATTAGATGTGAGAGATTTGAGTTTGTTAAGATTTGTTTGTAGTTTCTCACTATTGGATCAAATGAGGGTTTTGCTTTGGTGCACATAATAAAGGAGACTCATCAAGAAAATTTTTAAAGAGATTTTGTATTTCCTTTAATTCATGTTGGCTTATATCGACTTGTTCCATTATTACATTAAATAAAGATGTCTGTATTAGCATTAAAACACGAACTGCTCTAGAGAAAGCTTTTTCGTGCAGAATCTTTTCAACAGAAACCAGGGCGTACATAGAACCCATTAAGTCTTTCAGGCCACTTACACTCATCAGAAGACCTTTTCGGAGGACATTTACAGGAGACTTCCACCCAATCTGACTACGCATTCTGATAGTCAAACTCAGATGAAGCTGCGGCAACGATTTCTTTACTTTGTATATTAAGAGGCTGGTCAAATGTTACCATCATGCATTTTTTGTCACATTTCCAACAAAAAACTAGTAGGACAGTGAAGAGTTTATGAACGGAAGAGGAATGATTTAAGTGTTTACACTAAACAAGCGTTATTGAGTGCATGAACTCTTTCCATCCTGGAAAATCGTAAATGACAACCAAAGAGTGACATATGGTTTTGGAAGTAACATTTCTTCCGAACACGCATTCACGTTCGCAAAAACTAAATTTTTTAATCCGCCTTTAATTTGTTTTCTGAAATTTTTCCAAAGGAAGTACTCCAAGTTATCCAGTTGATTCAGCACAAGGTAGTTTTTTTCAGCTTTTGCCTTCGTGTTTCGGTTTCTTTCAATATGGAAGTAGATGCAGCGATGCACCTTATTCTGCCCAAAAGAATGTAATGTATTTAGTCCATCTAACGTTCTGACATTAAAGTCCCGCATTATCAAACACAAATTGATTAAATGAACTGCTGGAATCCGGTCGCGTGTGGCTAATAGCTGATATCTCCAACAACTGAGCTTTATAGTATGAAGAACAAAACCCTAAGCTTGCTATAAGGTTTACCAACTTCTGGGAACCAAGTTTTCTGTATATAAATAAGGCAAAGCTGCTAAGTTTGGAGACATGAATGATCTGGGACGCACAGCTGATATAATGCTATGCCCCATTGCAATGCACTTCCTTTTTCTATTTCCAATGTTCGTTTTCTTTAGTATAAGAGTTTCCAGAAACGTTTTTAGGGTTTTGGTACTCAATCGTCATAAATCTGTTTGAAAAAATCATCACATGTTTTCCTTACATGTCTATAGAGTTATTTTACAAACTAAAACAAGTACAAACAAATTAGTATCATATTTCTTTAGAAGATTTAATAAGCGTTAATTTTGTAGAAGATTATTTTTTGAAAGCCGTATGTTTCTCTTCACAGCCGCTAGAGCTCACGTCGGATTCTTGGGGACTTTTTTTGGGTCATCACCAGACATCAGTTAGTAAGTGTGCCAAGGTTCAAAACTGTTGGATTTTTTTTGAGGTGAAGGCAATTTTTGTCGTTCATTGACTCGACTATAGTATGCTTCCTTCATTCACGAATGTCAAATACCATTTATTTCTGACATTTGAATGAAATAAGTCCATTATTTTGCTAATAATAAAGTTTAAAAACCGTTTTCTATATAGTATAAGTTTTTTGAGGTGACAGAATAATACACCTTAAAATTAGTTTGAAAACATTTAAACAGTACTTATTTTATTTATAAAAGTTAGTTCCGTCTTAAGTCAACATAAACTATTCAATCGATAAAATCCAAACCAAAATACACAACCAACCATCTGTCACTTTGCTAAAGTGACAAATTCAAAAGCAACTCCATTAGAAAGTTGTTGTCTGTTTAATTTGACACCTCCTCTAATAGACAAATCCAACAATTCACCCGAAACCACCGCAACAATTGCATTAAACTGATTCCAAATAAACATATAATTAACCCACAAGATTTACAATCAGATAATCACGTTTCACAGTTCTATATATAACATAGGTAAGTAATCCTAGAAAAAAGTCATTGAACAAATAAATCCTCTATAAGTTCCAACTTTAACTCTAACTTCAACTTCAATACTGCAACTGCATCGACTAAGACGACAACCAAGCGATGGCGTAGGATGGCGAATAATTAAGAAGGCTCTGTGTCTCGCTGTCGCTAAGTCTGGATTGGAGGGCCACCGAATAAGGTTTCGTCACGATTACCCCAAATCCATGCATTGCTCATATTTTGGAAACCACTATAGGAGATGGAGACGGTATATGGTAGAGATGGCGATGGATGGCGCTGCTTGTACACATAGCCCACCAGCTCAGCTCACAATGCACATATAGCTACTTGTGGCGCAACGGACATTATAATGCCACCACCACCACAGCCACCATCATCCATCCAATTGTGCAACAACATTACAGAACCTCGTCGATGTTAAGTTTGACAAAAAACATTGCTAAGTAGCGCAAGTGCACGACGACGCTGGCTTCAAGTAAACTCCGCTCCGTCTAGATCTACAACCGTTTGCATAAATAGGTAGGGAACATTAAAAAAGACAAGTTTGAAACACACAAAAAGAGCTCCTCGAACCTGAAAAACAAAAAACAGAGGAGCGAGGACAAAAGTTGTCGCGAACTTCAACGACTTTACCTCGCTGCTGAGTGCCGTTGCTGCTGCTTCATGTGATAAACAATTAATGTCACGATCTACTCTAAATTAAAATATTTCTCATTAAAGAATAAAATGTTTGCAATTAAGTTAATTTGTAATTGCTTAATACTTTTGGGTACTTTGTATACAGGTACTCTTTGCACAGCAGTAGCTCACGAAAATATACGACTGATGCTTACTATGGTCGCTGGAGGCTTAGCGTACAAAAAAAGCTATAAATACCTTAACGAATAAAATCAAACCCAAATAGGCATACCGAACCATTAACAAGGAGTTGAAGCGTATTGGGATTGCATCGATGATGATTAAAAGTGCTTGAAATTGTGATTTCATTTGTATATTTGTTTTTAATGACTGATTTAATGGTAACGTAAATTAAAAAACGCAAGCCATGTTTAGCCAGTTTATATTTCAAAGATCGAAGAGATTTCTTTTTTTTTTTTCAGAAACATATTCAAACAAAATTTCCCATACAAATTTCGACAAATGATTTGATTTAAAAACATTTGCTTTTTTTGGATTAAAAATAAATGTAGTACACAATTGAACATTTTTCAGAATCATTTTGAACAGAATTTTTAAAAATTTAGTTAAATTCAGGCCAGAACTAATTTTAAACTAATAAAATAAACAACTTTATGTAGCATATACATAATTGCCAAGCCCCAACAAGCATGGAATATGGACGGATTAACTAATGACGATCCAAGCAAACGAAAGTCTTTAACAGACCACGCGCAGCCGAACAATTAGCGGAAGCCCTAAGACAGAGTATTAAATGCACCAGAGCTAGACCACAACTACTTCAACAAAGTAATGGAAAAGACCTTTTGTGAACTCAGGAGTGAACTACTGGACCATTTTGGATTCATTACAAAAAAAAAAACAGTGGTCATACAATACAATTTAACTTCATACCACCAAGGGCCCTCACTTTGGAGGACTTTGGGAAGCAGCAGTAAAATCAGCAAAACATTTGTTAAAGAGGAGTGCAGCCACAGCCTCGATAACATATGAAGATTTGGAAACTGTATTAATTTGAATTGAAGCCATTCTTAACTGAAGACTATTTACACTACTTTCAACCATAAATGTTGGAAACGATGGTCACATTAATATCTTCAAAAACTTCAATACCGTGAAAGAAAAGCTCTAAGAACATCAAAAAAGGCGATGTGGTCATCAAAAAAGAAGACAACGTTAAATCACTTCAATGGCCTCTCGGTAGAATCCTCAAGACAATCAAGGGTAATGATGGTTCAATAAGAGTAGTTGAAGTAAAAACATCATCTGGAATCTGGAAACGTCAAATTCATCGATTATCACCATTATCAATCGAAAAGGAAGTGACCAATGATATAATATCACAAGATGAGGACGAACTATCGGAACCAGTATAGCAGATACCAACTATGAGACGAAAAACTTCTAGTACCATTGGGATCAAGCCATTATTAACAATTCTTTAAATAATTCCATTACTTATGAGCAACGAAATTCAGATCAACTAGTTCAGAGCAAATTGTCGGAATACATTTCGAAGGAATTGGAACAGCAAAAATAGCAACTAGTGAATGAAACTTCATTATTCACTACAACTTAGATCCATTGTTAGAAGAATATTCAGCATTTGCAAACACAACACACTCAATTAATTTTAAGACATTCAAAACGCTGAGCTGAAATCGGAAAACATTATGCTTCCAGCCAAGAGAACAAAAGACGAGCAGCTAATTTCATTGGAAACATATCAAACTCTCTATTTGGAGTGTTGGACTCTGAGTTTAAATGACAAGGGCAATCGACCCAGCAAAAGAAAATGAAAACCATTTATTCCATCTATTAAAAATCCAAACTTCAATCATAGGTTCTTATATCTAGGTAGTAAGGCAAGACGAATATATCATCAACCAAAGGTTTGATCAAATCAATAATCAATTAAGAGAAATAACATCAAGAATACGTGATACTGGAGAAGAAAGTCATCAAATCAAAATATTCCAGATTTTAACATCACTTTCCTCACAACTTATTATTAAGACGATCAACATTCAAAGAATGCAATCAACATTAATTGATGTATTAACAGACACTCATTATGGTAAAGTAAGTTCACTGTTGATATCAGTAAGCCAACTCAAGGACGGGATAAAAAACGATCAAGGCTCATTTACCATCATTTTTAAAATTACCTGCTGATGAAGAAGATCTCTTACAGCTATACACACTAATGACAGGGAAAGGGGGAGTAACAGATGGGCAAGCGGTATTTTTGATCACACTTCTACTAGTAATCCAAGAGTTTTACTAACTATTCAAGATGACTTCCATACCTAGCGTAATCAACAATACCAAGCTAATAAGTGACCTCTGTGCTCCAATACTGGCCTTAAATGCCACCGCCACCAATACTTTCCAATACAATCATCTGAGATGGAATCGTGCATCAATTCAAGATCAAAACAATTCTCATGTTTTAATCAAAAAGCAAGATTCAGAAAGGGAGCAGAAGTATGTTCCTGCGAATTTGGTCTTTCAGGGAAATCAAAACTAAGTTCAACGTGGACACAAATGCAACAACCAAATCATTGGCTTTATTTCATAAAAACTCTATCTGGGCTCAATGCAATTTGCGGAAGAAGAAATCTAGAAATGGATAAGAGGATTCCGGAATATTAACACTACAATCAGGATGCATTTTGAAACAAAACCACATCACTATCGATGGTTATAACTCATAACACATTTTCAACAAATTTACAGACGTATTATTCCAACTTCAGCAATATTTCGGTAATATCAAGACCAATGCATCATGAGTCATTCATTACTTCAGAGTTTTAATAGCACTCCGTACAAGATAAAACTCAAAAACCTCACTAACCTAAACAACATAATCGCTGAGCAAGGATTTCTCGAACTACCCCATAAGCCCCAAATTCACACTTACCATAACGCTACAATTGGATATGTAGCTCTGCTATTAACAATCACGCCTATCAGCTATCTAAACTGGACACGAAAATCGAGATCATCCGGAATCTCAATAAAACCAAATCCTAAGCCTCGACAAACAAAAGCTGAGTCAGATTTCTCTGTCACAGTAACCTAAATAGTTGAACCATCGTTCAACGCGGGGGAGAATGTTTAGTTCAGTTTTGGCTTTTCTTTTTGTTATAATTTAAGTATTTTATTTGTAACTAGCTGGTTTACCCGACTTCAACCGGGAGGTATTCAACTATTTTATATAAAAAAATTAGGATGAAAAACTACTATTTTCTTATATTGTACCTTTTTTATTTAATAATTTTTATAAAGTATCTCTATAAATATTTCTATTATGGTTATAATACTTTTTTGTAAGCATACAGATTTTTTGCCGAGCTGACACGGGAGCAAGCAACATAAAATTGTCCGTGGGTAAAACAGGGATTTGTGATATAAATGCCTGCAACCCTCAGTGTCCGTGCCTTATTGATAGACATAGCAAAACAAAGCCTTATAGGGCATTCGTTAGTAATCATCAGTATCCTGGGAATGAAAACGCTTTGGCCTTGGGCTGAACCGGAAAGAATTTTAGCTTCAATTGCTTTCCCCGCCATAGTTACTATCCGTAATCTAGTACCATTGCATAATTTCGGTGCATTTAATTCCTCATAAGTATTATTGGAGCCGCAATTTTCAAGTCTAGTTTATGCCAAGGAAGTTCTAATGTATTCAAAGAATTCAAAAATTCGATTGGAATATCAATAGCATCATCTTGATCAGTCAGATTATCAATAGAAAGATAAGTTTGTTGATGGGCTTCAAACATTGAAAGAATTTTATGATTTATGCTTGGAACAGAATCGTTTTTAGGTTCTAAAATCACTCGTTCGCGTTACCAGTCATCCGTTTTTTCTGAAATTTGGGCGACGGGTAAACATTAGCTTTTAATTCATCTTGTCTAGTTACGCTAGTAGCAAATGTTGGTTATATTAGTACTTCACCATCATTATTTAAAATATTTCCATTTCCTATATCCAAAAGAGTTCTTGAAAATTGTGCTGCATTATTATCACCACCCAAATGTACGCGCATATTTGTGGTCAATCTTAAAAGTTTGACAGAAGTCCACAGAAACGACGATTTTATACCTCTTGGCACACCTGCAAACAGTATCAGAACACCTCTTATCGGACGTTACTCAGTTCTAAAATTCCGAAGTGTACGATCCAGAGCTTCAGGCTGGTCGCGGCATTATTAATTAAACTTCACTTCACTTTTAATTAAACTTCACTTCACTTCAATCCACTTCTTAATTATTTTTTTAATAGAAATAGTTTTAATATTGATTTCTTACAAATATCAAATTGTCATCCATACGTCATTACATACATAGCTGTCATTTTACGTCAATTACATAGCTGTCATTTGCGTTTTGTTATTCCATGTCTGATTCTTTTTTGTTATACCACGTTTTAGTGACTGACGTTTCAGGTCAAGTCACAAGGGAACGCTGTCGAACGGGATAAAAAGTATCCTATGTCCGTCTCCTGGCTCTAAGCTACCTCCCTACCAATTTTCAGCCAAATCTGTTTTGCCGTTCTTGAGTTATAAGTGGTATAACTAACACGACTTTCTTTTGTGTATATATATATTGTTCTAGATATACGACTTTCTTTTGTATATATAGATATTGTTCTAGATATTAAAATATCGTTCCCTACTTTTGTTTGTAATAATTGTAGCTTTAAGGTATAAAATACTCGTTATTGGAGTAATAAAAATCATTAAGTAACAAAACTCAATGCTGGTTGTTTCTGATTCAGTTAAATTATCTTCATTTGAACAGGTTCACGTGCTTTTTTCCAACTTTAAAATTATCTTATTATTATCTTCAGACCAACGAGTCTGTATACAACTGTCAACCACATCATCACGGTTCTCATTTATTGCAATAAGGCTTGGAATTTGTCAAAGAAAGATGAGAACTTTTTGGGAGGCTACGAGAGAAAAAGTTCTTGGCTGAGTTTTGGTCCCGTCTGCAAAGATGGAGAGTGGAGGAGAAGTTACAATAACGAAGTGTACAGACATGTACATCAAAACAGCCCGGAAAGTCTTTAAATCTAATTCCGAGGGACGGCTTAGTACACTAAGATCGAGCTGGATGGAGAGGCATGTTGGTCGAGGCACAGGTCGTTTGGAGATTATGATCTAAGTAAAATGATTTTTCAGGTGCAAAAGATGGCGCTATCTTTGAAAAACAGTTGTCATTACAGATTTTCTTACGACTAATATGAAATCGAAAACGTTAGCAAAAATTAGTTAAAATAAATTGAAAATGAGTTATGTCTACTTATAAAAACTTTATCTTAAGTGAGGTCATAGAATATTGGACCATCACAACCATCAAGTATCGAAGGTACAAGCGGCTAAAATGAAAACCTCGAAAATTGCTTCCAATAATCGAATAAAAGTCTAATATCTATCCGCAGCAGGATTTTACTTTATCATTAATGTGCAAGGATTCTCCTGTCGATGTCTTATGTGTTGGACATATAAATTCCTAATGTATTACTAATATCTTTTCCATTATGTTGATTAATTTATGTTCGGAATATTGAGTTTTTCACTCACACTCTAAAATACATTGAATTGACTCCTAAATGAGCAGTTTAGCGAAAAATAGGGACCTGCTTTGATCTATATAATATATTTTGTCAATTTGACTGATGTCAGAAATTTTAGAAATCTAAAGTTGTTTTTATTAAAAAGGCATTCGTTAAAGTTAGTTAGTTAAGATAAAGTGATTTTTATAAAACATTTCAATACATTAATAATATTTTTACAACAAGCCATCGTACTCGTAAATATGTAATTGAAATAATTCTTATAGCATTGGTACTTCCATATTATTTAAATGCTATAGCATCTTATCATCGGTTAGAACATTGCAGCCAAGACAGAATCTTCTTGTTTCTATCAACACCGGATAGCTTCCCACGTAATGCAGCTCATCTTTCCTTTCTCCCTTGTTACATAGACTGCAAAATATTGTAAGGTCTTCTCTATGTGGCACGCAGTCTTACCAACATAAATATTTGCTCCATGCTATTTTCATCTCCAACATAATTTCGAAGTTTCAAATTGTGGCATGATCTACTGTACAGCACTCACTAGAAGCTTTTTTTAGACACCACTTCCGATATTTTATGTCTATAGCCTCAATAATTTTGTTAAATGAGATTCGCCAATTCCAGATTCAGCTGAATCCCACACCGAATAGCCACCCCCAAGCACACCCCATACCAACCGCTTTTCTAATTAAGAACTTTAAAAAAATTCCTTAAATATCTTTCATTGGACATGTTCTAGACCTTAATTACGTTGTTAACGTTTAGCTTAAATGCATATGTTCAAGAAATGGGGGCAGACAAATTTTCGGTTGCCAATTGTGGGATCTGAATTTTGTTTAAAATTTGGTAGTTATATGGCAACTATGGTTGAAGGAAATTGAAACTAAGGATGTCATATTGACAAATGTGGTAGTCAATACGACAACTAGACAAAATTAACTATCAAAAATTGTTCTATTGACTATCCAGTAGTCGATTTATTAAAATAAGATTGTCATATTGGCTATTTTGGTAGTCAATACGTCAATTTGGTCAAATTTCAAGTTGACTATCGACGATCATTAATGTGACAATTTTTTTTTCTGTGTAAAAGAAAGACGAACAGTTCTTTTAATATAGAACCGCAAGAGTTTTTCACATTTTCAAAATACTTGAATGCAGATAGGTACATGGGAAGCATAAACCATGATAGACTGCAAAACTGCTTCAAATTCGTAATTTAATGCGCTATGCGCAGGCATTTTTAACCTTCACATTTTCCTGCTTTAAGTGATTTTCCATACTAAAATTCCTCGTAAAACAAACCCCAAGATATCTTAATTCCCGTACCACTTCTATATTCTCCTCGTTGAAAGTCCACCTTTCATTTACAAAAGTTCCAAATAGTTGGGAAGCAGAAAGAATGATGGTTAAATTTTTTCTTAAGAAATATGTTGAAGAACTAAGGCTTTTTATCAACCGCCAGTATAGACTTCTTAAGAAATAGTTCTAGTGGTAATGATATAATTAACCAAATAGTGTAACAAATCCTTACATAGGTTTCGAGATTATTGCACTTTACACTCCAAAGAGATTGGCTAGAAATTGGCATAATACTTTCTAATCTCTTAATCAAAATATGTATTTTTGGTATTGCTGAATTTTGAATAATCAATAGAAAAAAATGCATTGTTAAATGGAGAAACACAAACCGTGTAGAATTTGATGCTTCGATAACTCCAATGTATCTTCTGTTGCTAAAGCGTACGTATTACTCACGTCCAATGCTACTTTATCCTAAATGATGTTACTTCCATCAAGAAGGGCCAAACAGCTATCAGATCAAGGTGTGTGTAGTGTGTATCTTACGCCCAATTTCTTCACAAAGTTCTAAATTCCCTTTAGAACTCGATCTAGTGAATCTCAGTGTAACGATAGAACTTAGTTTTTAAAATATTTGGAACTCGGGCATTTCTTCACTTCTCCAAAATTCGATCTAAAATCATCATCGAGTTCTAAGCACTTAGAACTTGTTATTTTTAGAACCTAGTTTTATATATATATTTTGACAGATGTTTTCGTTTTTATATCCTTCAATTCAAAATACAAAATATATATTTTTTGTTGCGCCTATTTTCAATAATCAATAATATTCTTAGATAATATGAACAAGGACAATACGAAAGGAAGAAAACGAGAAAGCGGTTATGAAGTAATTCTGAACTAAGAGACTAATGGCGCAACTAACGACATCAAAAAAAGAGATTGGATCATAATTCGCTCACATTTCAATACTGATCAGTTTTAACGTATGTATGTAGCTTTTCAAATAAAAACCCAAAGAGAAGTTCCTGCACTAATTGGAAGGCATAAGAAAATTGTGCGCTGCAAACTGGTGGGGGACCGGCCAATACAGCACCCGTGCTGAAAATTGAAATGACCGGCGAAGTACTTAAATTGAAAAATTATTACGGTCATTTGCTCACAGGGTTAGAACAGATTTCGGCCAAATGCCTCCAATTGTTGCTGACAGCAGTAAAATTTTACTTCCGCAAGCAGGAAAAGGTAGTGACACTACCAAGATCAACGTCGTTGTCCGATTCGCAATCAAAAAAGGAGCTTACATTCAGTTACTGTGGCGGAAATGCGTTAGCAAATGATTACAAAGGAAGAAAGTCGCCTTGCAGAATTCAATGAATTGAGGATGAATTCATTTCGCTTGGAGCATGCTGAGCGAAGTTCAGAAATTCAGCAACGAAAAAAACTGCAAGAAGCCTTAGCAGTAAAACAAATGGAATTCTGGCAATCTGCAACTGATGCAATGCAGGAATTAAAAAACTCTCGCAATTTTGCAGATGGAGTTGCGATCGAAAAAATTCCAACGTATTGGGAGTTGGTGACATCATAACATTTTGTAAGGCAACCACCAATAGAAGTGATGATACAAGGAACTGCGGTGATGAGCTTTCAGTGCTGCCCGACTTATCACCTCAAAGTGACTCAGTCGTCAGCGAAGCATTGAGGAACGTGTATCATAACGGCGAGATTGGAGGTGAAGGAAACCGCCTGCAAAAGAAGTGACTTCTACGTTTTGTTTATTTTTTTTCTCACTGTATACCTACATACATATATGTATTTATCATTCATGAAATAATTATCTATCTATAATGTATAAAAATGGACTTGTGTTTGTTTGTATGTCTCTTTAAGATTCCAAAATAGCCATACTGATATTTGTGAAATTTTCATGGTTAATACTGTTGCCGTTTTTTAAACACTTTCCATATATTCTTCGGTCCTATTTGTCACAGCCTATTGTAAAGTAGCTTAAAGCCTTTCACAATTAATGGACTATCCAACACAAAAAGAATTTTACAATTCGAACAAGTAGTTCCTGGCGTTCTCAAACGCTCCTCATCGTCAGGATTTTCCGGTGGAATCATTTCGCCCCTCTCGATACAAATGTTATGTAGAATGCAACACGATGTAATAATTTTCTGAACAGCAAACGAATTTTTAGTACTCCGTATTGACGTTCAACTACATTACGTGTTCGGATGATACGGGATTGGTAATATCCGGGTTGTTTGCCGTGTAAGGGGTTGCTAAATAGCTGGTATTAGCATACCCAGAATCACCAACAATATATATTGTCCATACCGCCCCTGTTCAAATTCTTGTCGCACAGATGAATTTTGAAAAATCGTTTGATCGCGAACTGAACCTGCCCAACGTGCGACTACATTCAAAACCTTTAAATTGGCAGATGAAATGGTTTGCACATTAAGCGAGAACCAACCTTTCTGATTTCGAAAATCCTCAAATATTGATTAAAAGAATGCACATTAGCACATAGACTTTAAAAACTCACCAATTCTCCACCCGGCGATTGTATTTTCACGTGAGTACAATCAATTGCTCCAATTGTTCGTGGAAATCGCGCCATATCATAAAAAGCTACATCAGCTGCCCTTATTTCGTTTGCATTTGCCGGCATTTTGACGAAAGAGTGTAGGTGACGTAACAATGAGTTACAAACTTTTGGGAGTATACGACAATCGCTCGTAGGAGACACATGCACGACATCGGCAACATTTAGTTGCATATTTCCACAAGCCAAAAAACCCAGAAAAATCAGCAATTGTTGTTCTTCCAATATATTTATAACGAGTCCTATAGCCAATCAAGTATGTACATAATATACTATGAAGTTTACATATGCATAATAAATTTATTAAAAATTTTACAGTGGTTGCGGATGTTTATGGTCTTCTGCCACTAGGTGCAGGACTGCTAAAAACGTTTGTTTTGTTAAACGGAAGCGCCTAAAAAAATCGGTGTCGTCCTATGTGTTAATTGATTTTTGTTATTTATTGTCTTTTAATATATTTTCCGAAAATGATTAGAAATTCTATTCATTTTCATTTGGCTCGTTGAAAAAACGAAATTATAAATAAACCGAGTTTTAAGGCACTAGACCCCCGAATTTTAGGGTCTAATTTTATCGAAGTTCTAACTATAACAAAGTTCTAAATCGAAGTTCTAACGCGTTAGAACTTGGTGAAGAAATGACGTAGAACTCAAATGAGTCCTAAAAATCGGGCGTAATAGTCCCTTAAAAGAGATCACATATCGTCGCTGTAGATCGAACACCTAGTAACCCAGAAATGTTCACGTTTGGACAGATATTCCAAAGGAAGTCCAAACTATGATATGGGCCCGGTTACTAACTGAATCATTTTATAGCTCTTCAACACCACTGCAATTTTTAATAGCTCATGTAATTATTTTATCCATGTTTTTTAAATCAATGATCTTACGAAATATCTTTTGGCATTTCTTCTCTTAACCAATTATACTCATACTTCTAGTATTTATAAGAAGAGATTTTCTTTGTTGAGTCACACTTCACAAATGGTGAATACTTTATCAGATTAAAATTAAGAATTATAAAATCATTCAAGTAAAACACTTGTCATAAATTCGGCAAAAATACTAAACAGTAGGTCTCCAATACCCTGAAGAAATTGATATTCAAAAATTGTTCTTGAATGTCTTTAATTGTCTTTCTCCAGGTTTTTTTTTATTATTTTGTTTGTGAGTCTGTAAGTATCTACAAAATTGTAAGTATCAAAAATTGTATGCTTTAGTTACAAACTTTATGTTAAAATCCACAAAATTTAACCTCAAATTAACCCTCGAACAAGAAAAAGTCCACCATTGCCGATATAGGTACCTCTCTCTAACGAATTTCTCCTTTAAGTCTTACTTACTAATGGTTGTTATTCACATTATAATTTTGTCTCGGGGCTAAACCTTCCAAATGTGGTCAACAACTCAGCATGGTATGTAAATAAACTCTGCCCGAAGAAAGAGAACTATTTGTGATTAGTTCGTGTATGGCCTGTGGAGCAACCTTTCCCATTTCCCAGAGCAAGCGCTAGAGCCACCTTGTATAGCATATTACGTCTTCGTCGTTTACAAACTGCACCTCTAACATATAAATATAATACCTTCCTTGTTATATCGAAAGTCCAAGAGCTACAAATAGCAGCAGTGCACATAATATAAGTGGATTCTCGCTCCAGGCGCAGGCACCCCATCTTCTCAAGAGGATAATCCCAATCCCCCAAACATACGAAAGAGTGCACACACATTATATCTTAACCTGACTTCGGCTAATATGGCAATCGGCAGCATTCACGGCTTGGCTTGGCCTGGCCTGGCCCGTCCGAGGTCCGATTGGTGTGGTACCTGGTGCACTATTAAATTTGCTACCAATTCGCCATGTGCACATATTTAGCATCCAGTGCAATGCAGCATCGGGGCAAATAAGGCAGCGGGAATTTGTTGCCTTAATTTATTGCACGTAATTAAAGTTTACTCAAAATGGGCAAATGGCATCGCAGTGGTATGGCTGTATTTTGTGTTGTTGCCAGTTGCAGGTTGTTGGTAGCTAGAGTCAGCCTCAGCCAGTGCATCAGATCTTGGCAAGCAAAGCCCACATCTGATGAGGTAAGAGCGGATAGGAACAGGAGCTCATATCGTTTGGCCAGAGAGTGCAGCAATAACAATCAACCTGCCAGTGGTTGCTTGTAGCATTTTTATGGGAATTTGTATTGCGGTCTTAAGTCGTTTAGTTTGTAGACTTTACAATAACAACAACAACGCTAAACGACAAACAAATCTATGGTGGTAGCTTGAATTTATGCGACGCGCCAAGTGTTTTACTCACTTTTTTCAATCCGATAATTTCGTGCTGCAGTGAGTACACTCGTCCGTCCACGAACGATGCGATGCGACGTACATAGAAATACGTAAGGATGGATAGCTTCAATATAGACTCTGATGACTATATGGATGGCTTAAGGTATAAGGCTATAATATTGTAAAGCTGGGGGCTTCTGTAGAGTGATGGTGTGGATTCAATAGATACAGCCATTGATGCGACGGAAAGTGATGCTGATGAGGCTATAAATTGCTAAGAAAAGAGATTATAAATACACTAAGAGAAAATTGTTGTAAGATGAAGAAATAAGTTAGAAGAAAGGAATTGGTTACGCTTAGTAAGGCATCATATTTTTATATTTTATTGGATATTTTCCATGACCAATTCGCACAGTTTTTAAGAATTCCATATTTATAATGTCATGTATTGATTATGGACCATTAAGATAGATCTAATCTTGAACTCACTCTTACCGTAACAAAAAAAGTCTGGAAGTCTTGTCTTAGATCAGAGGATGACATCTTTTCAAAAAATAACAAGTTGTGGAAACCTTTTTTTCAAAAATGCGATTTACAGACTGGACTACAATTTTAACTCATTAAGCGTGCTTTGTTTGACCTTAAGTAACATCATAGTTGTTACTTGTCAAAAAAGATCAAAAGATGATTGTTTCAAAAGTGATAGTTGCCCAAATAGCCAGCGTTTTGAAATGAAACCTCGCATTGAAAAACTCTACATTTCAATTATTTTTGTATCCGATTCTTTCAAAAGACACTCAAACTCGACCAAAATGCAAAATACTTAACGTAGTTAAGGAACAATTTATTGAATTTAATTATTGCCTTTCCTTAAGATGAATTTTTTTCTTTCAGTGTTGGGATTTGTTAACTTTTACGGGCGATTAACTTTTGTACATAACACGAAATACGATGGATTAGCCAAGTTTGTATATTTTTTTCCGTATAGAAAATGGAAGTTGAATGGACTTGAAAAGCTACAAACGACGACGCGACGTCTAAAATGTATAGTTAATGTTGTAACTTAAATAATTTAACAATCTTATAAAGTATTAGGGCAATGATGCACAGCAAAGCTGTTAATTCTTTCAAGTCATTTGTATAAAAATGTACCTATCATTGATAAATACATTTTTACGAGGAGGGTATAAATTAATTGCAGCCGATAGTTTCATTGGTTCGAAAGATTTTTGTTGTCGACTAAACTTTACACTTTAAATTGCTACACTAAAAAAATATACCTTTATTTGAAGTACAAACGCACGGCAAAAAAAGCTTTTATTTAAGTTGTAGACATCTTGCAAAGTTGAAATATTTAAAAATGTTCAAGATGAAAAATCCAAAAACTTCCTATGGAAAGTAAATAATTAACAAATCTTTCTATTAAATCGATATTGTATGGGGCATATAATTAGGTGGTCGGCTCAGAAGCAAAGTTTTCTATCTCGCGTGAGGAATTGATATTTTAACATGGGTGCAAAGGTTCCGTCCAACTACTTGGGTTATGAATACTCCACCGCCAGGGCCCAGTCGATCTTTAAGGACTTCCAAAAATATTTAAGTTGTTGAAGAGAGCTAACGTCAAAATCCACAACGTTCGATACGGAAAAGGGCTGAGACTTTCAAGGGCCATTGTTTAAGAAATTTTTAAAAAGGATTTAAAGTTCTATCCGTTCAAATTTCAAATCATTCAAGAACTCATTGAACTCATGATTCGGTTTCACTGAAAAATGTTCTTGAAATGATGTTGGATTGTTTTCGTATTGTGAATCTTGTTGTTTGTCGTGACGAGGCTCATGGTCATTTAAACGGTCACATTAATATATACAACTGGCCGTTACTGGGCTCCAATAACCTATAACCTTGTAAAGCTGAAATACAAAAAGGCTCAGGGTAAGCGCCTTATCAACACATGAGATAATTAGAATATTTTTTCGAGAATGCTTATGGCCAGGCGACAAATATCAATAATGACAATTACCGACGCATGATCACCTATTTCTTGTTGCTGAACCTGCAAACTCATCCATCCTTTTCATAGCACACATGATTCGATTCCAAAAAACTCTTCTTTATGCTAAGTGTCTGACCCCCCTCTCTGATTGCAAATATGGATCCGTCCTTGCCTATATATCACGAATAAATGCTTCGTTGTTTTGTTCGCAGTGCGTCAATCGAAGACATGAGCCTTAACATGAATAAATAAATAGGGTGGTGCAACAGTCCGTTGAGAACTAGGGCTTAGAGACTTACAACTCTCAACCATTCCTGTGTTCGAGTATTGTTGTCAGGGATTGAGGGGACATACTATTTGAGAAAACACTTTTCATGACAAGAATTACTGTTGGAGAATTTGTCAATTCCTCCCAAGAGGCAGCTTTAGATGGCATAAGCAGGGAACGAACCCAATACTTCTGGCATGACAGTCCAAAGCACTAACTATCATGCCACGGGTACCACGAGAGCCTTAACATAGCACACACAAAAAAATTCTAGAGGTTTTGGATCGCATGATCTAGGTGGCCCCAAACGAAATTTAAGTATTCGCCAAATTTGCCTCTCCATAGGCCTCTTTTTACGGGTGCTATGTGACATGTAGCACCGACTTCTTGAAACCACATGTCATTCAAATTGAGCTTAATAAATATGGTTCAATAATTCCTCCCGCCCATAATTAGCACCAACAGTAAATAAATATAGTTACATAGATAGCTCTTGAAGTGCTTTTGACTGCCCTTGACTCCAAATACAGCTTTGCTTGTTCATGTATCCAACAAAATGGTCTGAGTCGCTGACAACAATTTTTTGTTAAAAAGGTGGATGTTCAATACAAGTGGTAAACTTTTCAAAATCCCATTTGCTGAAAATTCGGCGTTGTGATAGGTGGTTCGACTTTAATTATTTCTTCAGCTGTATTTTGAAAGCCATAGAACCTAAATTCTTCGGTAATCGATAATTTACGGCCTCACTAACACTGGCCAATAGTTTATTTAAGGTTTAATGTCGAAATAGTACCAATAGCTGCCTCTGTAGCCCATTAAACTACCTTTAAATGGAAGATGGATGGGATTAATTTTGAACAATTACTCATCTTTTCAAGCGTTGTTCGTTTGTAATACAATTCCGAAACTTAACTCATGTCCCTAAAAATGCTACAGAGTTCCACCCCATTTTCCAACAACAACTTTGGACACCCAAAGTCCAACAATACCCATTGCTTTAAAGACAGAAGCAGGCACGTGGACTATCACAGATGAAGAATCTCTTAATCTGTTATTAGACACCCACTTTCCAGGTAGCTCTAACATACTCAACGACTTAACATCAGAGTCTCAAGCTTCTACAAGAGATTTAGTTGATCTAACAACGCGGGAAAAACTGCAATTTGCCATAGACAGCTTTGATCCATATAAATCTCCAGGACCAGACTGAGTCATTCCGACCGAACTACAAAAATGCTCAGACATGATCATTCCACCATTGGAAATCATTCTGACAAGCTGTTTAAGGTTGAGATATATTCCCAAAGCTTGGAGAGTGGCAAAAGTAGTCTTCATTCCTTAAGCAGGGAAATCCTCCCACGTTAACCCTAAAGATCTACGACCAATAAGCCTATCATCCTTCCTTATTAAAACCTTGGAAAGATTGATTGAAATTTACATCAGACATAACTTAAAACCATGTCTCATTTCCACAACTCAACATGCTTACTCTAGGGAAAAATCAGTAGAATCAGCACTTCACTCGCTGGTACGTATTATTGAATATTCCCTCGAATACAAAGAATATAACTTAGTAGCGTTCCTAGATATTGAAGGAGCTTTCAACAACGACAGTTACCAGGCGATCACAACAGCAATGGATAAGCTGAAATTAGAGAAATCACTCATAGATCTTATAAGTCTTATGCTCAAAAGCAGGACAATAACTCCTAGCATGAGAAGTTTTACTGCCACCACATCAGTGAATCGAGGCACCCCAAAGCGGGGTCCTTTCGCCTCTTTTATAGAACATGGTAGTAAATGACCTACTTACATCATTTTAAGCAGAGGGTTTCGAGGTTATGGCCTATGCTGACGACGTTGCTATATCCGTATCTGGGAAGCACCCCCAGAACTCTCGGAACTCCAGAACTCTCGGAACCCCTACAGAACGCCTTAAATAGGCTAATAAAATGGGCTTAGCAATGTGGCTTGGACGTCAATACACATAAAACAGAATTAATACTCTTTTCGAGAAGATATAAAATTCCTCAGATTAGCCCACTCAATATTATAGGAACAATATTAAGCTTTTCCGACCAAGCTAAATATTTAGGCCTCATTTTAGACAAAAAACTAAATTGGAAGGCAAATATTGATGAAAGAGTAAAAATGGCTACTGTAGCGCTTTTAACTTGTAAAAAGGCTGAAGGATCAAAATGGGGCTTCTCCCCAAAAATAACCCACTGGCTATACAGTTCGGTTATCAGACCGATACTGATTTATGGAGCTGTCGGATGGTGGACCGCACTGGACAAGATGGTAAATCTAAATAAGCTCATCAAAGTCCAGCGGTCAGCAGGTATGTGCATCACAGGAGCACTTCGCACAACACCAACCGCATCACTGGAAGTGCTTTTAAACCTAACACCTCTTGACATCTTCTCCAAAATGGTGGGAGCCAACTCATGTGCGAGGCTTAGAGCCACCTTTTAATGGAACAGTAACAATACTGGACATACTACTATTCTAGACAGTCTCAGATCTATTCCAGATCGCTTAGACTTAAGCCCTTGCCAATCTGGTTTTGAGCAAAGTGAAGCTTTTAATTAATTTCGGTGCTTCTTTTATTCTATTATTTGTATCTTAATAGTCGACAACAATGTGTAGTAGCAAATTAACGGTTTTCCAAACAGCTACAAATAGTTAAAAACTCGATGATTCATTTATATACCGATGAAGTTTGAAGTGCAGCTCATTCTTTGTTGCAAAAAATTATGCTGTAGCTTTAAAAAATGAGGACTTACACCTCATCCGTGTTTGCTTGAATCCACATAAATCAATAGCACTTTCAGTCAATCGAAAAATTTTTGATTTTTAGATTTTAAGGCACTTTAAGTTGGGAGACGAAATAATTGAAAATATCAATACAGTTAGGAATCGTACATGGAACGACCACCTTGTTATTGGAACAGCCAATGGAAGTCCTTGGGCTCTTCTGGTAACTATAAAGAGTCCGCCATCTAACGTTGTTTTTTCAACTAGTACTTACATATTTCTTGAATGGTAGCACTTAGCTCATGTCTGAGTTGACAGATAATTAATTTAATCTATCCGCTGAACGAATATGGTTTTGTATACGCGTGAACAACGCTGGGAACAATGCTTAGAGAAGATGTCGTTTAGTTTAAAAATCTAGTTTTGTTAGATAGATTTTTAGTCGAAAACAAATGTTTACTAATTTTAGTAGCATTTCTTAAATTTTTACAAATTGGATGAATGAAATTAACTTAAAAGAGTTAAATTTTTACCAAATTTGCGTACTAGTAGTACCCGTGGCATGATGGTTAGTGCGTTGGACTGTCATGCCAGAGGTCTTGGGTTCGATCCCTGCCTATGCCATCTAAAGTCTTTTCACGGGTACTGCCTCTTGCGAGGAATTGACAAATTCTCCGAGAGTAACTCTTGTCATGAAAAAGTGCTTTCTCAAATTAGCCGTTCGGAATCGGCATATAAACTGTAGGTCCCATTCCATTCCTACAGTTTCCATCTCCATTCCTGACAACATTACTCGCAAACAGGAATGGTTGAGAGTTGTAAGTCACTAGGCCCTGGTTCTTCATGGACTGTTGCGCCACCCAATTTATTATTTATTAAATTTGCGTACTATTTTTTTGTAGATTTTATTTTGTTTATGAAAAAACGGACTGTTGGACTTTAAAAAAAAAACTACAGAAAATCGAAAACAATATTTTCTGTGAAATAAAAAGTGTTTGAAGACAATACTTTTAGTTTTTAAAAACCTATTTTAGTCGAAAGTAAATTTTTAACAAGTTTTAGTATTGCTTTTTTTAAAGTTTATCTTTTCTAAAAAAACTGTCAAATAGATTTTTCTCAAAATTTTACTGAATATTATATACAATAATTGAAAAAAGTAGTTTAAAGCTAATATCTCATAGTTTTGAAAAGATATATGAGTCGGAAATCATTTTTTACGAACGTTTTTGTTTATTTTTTAGAAAAAAACTGTAAATTCGATTTTTCTCAATATTTTTCCGAATGTTAAAAACAATATTTTTGTAAGTGAGAATTAGTTGAAAGCCATTATCTCAAATTTTTGAAAAGATATTTGAGTCGAAAATAGATCTTTGCTAAATTTTGTTTAGGTTTTTAATTTTTTGTTAAAAAAACTGTCAATTCGAATTTTCTCTCAATTTTGACGAATATTGAAAATAATATTTCTTATAAAAAAAATTGATTTGAAGATATAATGTTAAATTTTTGAGTTGAAAATCGATTTTACCAACTTTAAGCAGTGTCTTTTTAGGTTTTTATTTTTTATAAAAAAAACTGTCAATTTGATTTTTCTCAAAATTTTTCCGAATGTTAAAAACAATATTTCTACTAAGATAATTGTAATTAGTTGGAAGCCATAATCTCAAAATTGTGTCGAAAATCAATATTTACCAACTTTTGTTAAATTTTCTTTTATTTTTTTATTTTTTGTACAAAAAACAGCCAATTCGATTTTTCTTAAAATTTTACCGAATGTAGTGCTTAATATTTTTACAAAATGAAATACGTTTGAAACAAGCCACGAAATTAACGCTTAAGCTGGCAAGACCAGTGTTGCCAAATAAAATAGCAATTCAAAACTACACCCATTATGACAGTTTTCAGACCACCTGATTTGTAAGTGCTTTTCTTAAGACATTTTCTTTCTCAATATTTTCATCGTTCCGTTGACAAATCGAGTTAGGCAATTGAGGGCGTTCTCCACTTTATCAACAAAATTGAGTTCATTGATTCCCACATAATCCCCATGCACCACCCATCAACCAACAGATGTGTGCCTTATAGTCTGAAGAATCGATATTCATTTTCAAAACAAATTAATCACGTTTCCATCAAACTTGATTAACATTTTTAACACAGACAAAAAAGAACTAAAAAAAAATGTAGATTTAATTGATTAAATTATCTCCTTAGATCGTTAACGCTAGAAAATGTTGTATAGGTAACCGATCTTCTATACCTAGAGATGAAAATCTACAAATCTATAGAGGAAGCTAGAAAAAGCAAACCCAATTCATCGAACCTATACGTTATAAGGTTAAACATTTTAAATCAGTCGCCCAATTTTTTAGTTATTTTGTTGTATTTTATTTCAAACTCCTGACTCCCGATTTAGCTGTCTAATTGCTAGAAAAAACGCCCACCATCATTCTATAAATATATCTTTTCAGCAAGAGTTATAAAGGTACAAAAAAATGTCGAAATCAAAATTTATAGATTTTCAATGCGGATTCGAATACCTTGCAGTTTAAAGTCGTTATTAAAGCTGACAAATTTAAAATTCCAATGAGTTTGTATAGAAATTGAAAATGACGTTTTTAGTTCGGCATTTAGATTTTATATATACGAGTCTATAGGTGGGTTAAAATACAGGGTTGGATTGAAATTCACTTAAAAAACGGCCACACCTAGTTACCTACTTCTATACTTTTAGGAATTCAAACGACTTACTTGTACTTAAATACCCTTAGGACACTAATGCTCCTTATAAACCATTCCTCGAATGTGTTAAGGAAGCCTTATAAAAGGTAAAAGAATGTTTTTGGAAAGACTAAAGGAAGTCCGTCCCTGATTTATAGGGATTTCAATTAACACCATGCCATAAATTCAAAATCTTCGTCGTATAATCGTCGTGCTTCGTCCAACTCCAACCAAAGCCTGTCTGTGCGCCTCTAAACAGATTTAATTAGCCAACAAAGTTGTTAATTATGGCATCCAATTAGGGCGAATCTTGATTTTTGAATATTTACCAATGTTATTTGTTTTTAATCACAATTTGGTTTTGGTATCAATGAATGTATATGAATGAATATTATAAAACCTCCTTTATACCTGAATATACTTGGGGGCTTATAATAAACTCTCGAACTGCATTTGATTAATTAATTATTTTGATTCGACCACAAAGAAGTTTTATATTGCAGTTAACGTTTTATCAACTCGTTCCTTTCTTTTTGAAATTCAATTAGAAAATATTTGGTAGACTTTTTGTGACCCCTTTTAAATTTTATTTTTGAGGGGACTTAGGTATAAAAATACATTGGGATATAATATACCGAAATTCAGCCAATAAACATTCCTAGTGGCTCCTTGTTTTTTAAGTTCAGATTCATATCACCTTTTTTTATGGAGGTTATCTTTTGAGTTCAATAAAAACAAAAATATTTTCTAACATAAATAATGAAGTAAATTACAGTATTGTTGCGTCTCGTGAAGTCTCCAGATCTGGAGCCACTAAGTTTTTGTTAAGAATTCTTCTATATAGTACGAGTTTATATTTATTTCGGCTATAACTGTCAGATGTATGTTAATTGAGTGAATCGATTGATTTCAATTACAAATCTTTGGAATGGAAAAAGATACTCGCCGAGGTTTTAATAAAGATAAGAATCTAGAAAATCATAAATAAGAGGTTAATAGGAAAAACATAAAAATGTCACGTATTTTTTTTTATTTTTTATTGAACTAAAGGTTCCATTTTACCACAATCCCAATTCCCCAGCCTTACCTTTAGGCAGCGGATTTGGTTTTTGGAAATTGAATAAAAATAGTTAATTGCTAATTTATTACAAGAAAAGGTTTTGTAAGTAGGTGCGCTTAAAATCAGTTTATTTCAAAAAGTTGTTAATATTCTAATCAAAAGTGATTTATTTAGAAGTTGACTAGAATTAAAAACTTTGTTTCTTCACACACCAAGTATCAACTTACAAACCTTAGTATAAGTGGTACTAAAATTTTCCATTTTGGCCAATTAAGTGCAACTTCCTCAGAATATTGAAATCGAACTGAATTTATGAGATTTTTGTAACTGGGAGTTTGTGTGGTGATTTGTTAGAATTGTCTCCTTATAGTTTTGTATGTAAATGTTGTGCTTATTTCAAGCCATTACTATAAAGTATATGTTGTGTGTAACAAGATCTGCCCACTCTAGGTTAATAAAGTCCGAGTATAATCTACATATACCTATTGCATGATTCTGGAAAAATGTAGGTTAATAATTTTAAATGGGAAAAGATATTTTCTGCATACTCAAATCATTCAAGAAATGTATTTAAATATTGATTCAAATCACAGTTATTTCTATGTGGGTCTTCTAAATACTATAGTTAAACGAGGTGTGTTTAAAAAGTACCCGGAATTTTCGTTTTTTTTTTCTTAAATATTTATTTATTCGTTTACATCAATGTGGTCCCCTTCAAAGTATTCTCCTCCAGATATAATACACCTTTTGCCAGCGTTTTTTCCAATCTTCGAAGCACTCTTGATTTTTGATATGTCCTTGAGTATTCTCAGCGATTCGGCCTAATTTTCTTCAATAGAGGAAATGGGTCTCTTTAACTTTGAAAAAGGAAAAGTCGGAACCATCCGTTATCGTGGTTCAAAACCCATGAATTGTTTTTCCATAAATCTGAACGTTTTTTTCGGATTGCTTAAAGCAAACTTAGTATAACTTCAAGGTAAAACTCCTTATTAACCGCAAAGCCTTGTGGTAAGAACTCTTGATGCACTACGCCATATAATCGAATAAAACAGTTACTTGACGTGATGTTTTCGCTCTTAATGACGTTGGACGCTTCCAGGTGGACGATTGTGCTTTAGTTTCGACATCATAACCTAAAACCTATGTTTTATCACCATTTATGACCCTTTCAAGCAATCTTAGATCGTCGTCGACGTCATTTAACAGATCCTGAGCGATGTTCATGCGATTGTTTTTTTGGTCTAAATTCAGGAGTTTTAGAATGTATTTTGCAAAAAAACGACGAGCTCATAAAAAAACGTCGAACCTAGCAACTTCCCCAGAGGAAGTAAACAGTGAATAAAGCTGAAAATCGCATCATACTTTAGGGGCATGTACACCGACACAAGTCCAACGTTCAGCCTGCCTATGTGGATCGCTTCGCACGACCCCGTCTGCGGCACTGGACACCTTGCTCTACCTTACACCTCTTGATATATTTAGCAAACAAATAGCTGCAAGCTCTGCTATTCGCCTCAACGCTTTGTGGCAGTGGACTTACAACAACATTGGCCACTCCGTAATTCTAAGGTACTTAGAATCAATTTCAAAGCACACAGACTACACCATCCCCCAACTACAATTCGACAGAAATTTCCAGATTTCTATACCTCCCAGATCTTTTTGGGAGGATAGGACATTTTTGGAGGATGAGTCAATCCATTTTTACATAGATGGCTCAAAAACCAAAGAAGGGGTTGGTGGAGATGTGTACTCTGAACGACTGAAATTAAGTCTCTCATTCCGCCTTCCCAATCATTGTAGCGTGTTCCAGGCGGAAATTTTGGCGATTAAGGAAGTCTTGTCTTGCCTCAAAGAACACGTGATATCAACATCTAATATCCGTATTTTCTCTGACAGCCAGGCCGCTATCAAATCTCTGGACTCTGTCTTTACAAACTCTATAACAGTCCAGAACTGTCGATGTAAGGCAGATGAACTCGCTAGGAACGGTACAGTACAGACCATCCTACCACGTTTGGCAAGTACTGGCATACCAATCGCTACTTGTAAACTGCTGCTAATGCAAGACGCTGTGAGGAGTGCAGGCACCGGGTGGAACAACATCACCACGTGTCAAGCCACAAAAAACATCTGGCTAACACTGGATTTAAAACGTTCAAGGTGCTCTCTCTAAGAAGATCGCATATCAGCTCGATAATAGGTGTCATAACCGAACACTGTCTAATAGGAAAGCAAGCCACGAGACTAGGCGTATTCTGAAATGACTTTTGCAGAAGCTGTATGGACGAGGCAGAGGAAGAAACGGTTCTTCATCTTCTCTGCACATGCAATGCTCTAGCTCGAAAACGCAAGAATTACCTAGGAGAATTCTTCTTTAAAGATCTAAACGATCTAAATCATATCGGTATAATCAGCCTCTCACGTTTCGTAAGGGACTCAAGCTGGTTCCATTGAGCTTAAAAGGAAGCTTCAAGATTCATGTGGTATCACAATGGGCCATTAAACTGGCCTAAGTGTGTCCGTTTCCATCTTGGACAGCCACTATAACCTAACCTAACCTAACACCGACACAACAAACAACATTTTGACCTTCGGACTTTCCAGACCCGCGAAATTTAAAAATTCCGGGTACTTTTTGGACAAACCTCGTATTTTATTACTTATTAGATAAAACTGTTGATACATGTAACGCTTTCGCAACCAATTTCGGTGAGTCATTTGTTGATAGCCCTGAAGTAGTAACCTTTCGCAGGTTACTGTAGTCATATCTCTGTATCGAAGTCATATCTTTTATCCGTGTTGAATGATGACTATTAAATAATTTGTAGATATAGAAGAAGTAATTTCTTACACCGATATTCAAAAAAGGTAACAAGGAGGATCAAAAAAATACTAAATCAAACATTTTGAAAAGTATCACTTGTGAAAAGCAACACAGATTCGTGAAAAAAAGATCAACCGTTTAAAATCTCCGCACATTCTAAAACATATGTTCAAAAGTTTGAGAGCAAGGTTATGAAATTGAATGTGTACATACTGACTTTCTTAAATCTCTTAGCCAAATTAGTCACGAAGCTATTATATTTCAACATTTTTTTTACCTTGAATCAATTCTTACCTTGAAATGAAAAATATATTCCTTGAGTTAGAAATTTTCATTCACAACCTTTTGTTGCTAAATCTGGTGTAGGTGTTCCCTAGGAAAGCTATCGTGGCCCTCTGTTCATCCTGTTTATTAACTTTGTAACGTCAGAACAATGTTTAATTAAGGTTATAATTTTTGCTGATAATATGAACATTTTTAAAATATTAAAGTCCTCCCACTGTCGAACTCTTTTAGAAGCCGACATTGATATTTGCATACATTTTGGTGTCGGAAAAATAGCCTTACCCTACACCCTTATATAACGCTGAGCAAAGGAGTTCAACGATCCTTATATAATACTGTTTTTTGTACAATTACCATGTTTTTCGACATTCATGGAAGCAGTATTGAATCAATTCAACATATGAATTGAAATGGTCCTTATGATCTGCCTTCCTATGGACGGCGTATTCTTACTTGCTTACTTACTTAAGGTGGCGCTACAGTCTTCTGTGAACTAGAGCATCACCCAACAAACTTCTCGATCTTGCTCGGTCGCTAGCAAGATGTCTCCATGTTTAACGCTCCAAGTTGGGTGAGGTCACTTTCCACTTGTCCCACTTCCTCCTGATCCACGGTCTTCCTCTACTGGGCTGTCCTGTGGGTGTGGATTCGAAGACTTTCCAGGCCGGAACAGTTTAAAAGGTCTCCTTTTATTAGAATCGGGCAACGTATTCATCTTCTTCAAATACAATTTCTTCATCACAGCCGTGTTAATAATCCCTTAATTTTTCTACATCAACTCTACAATGGTGACATTTGAATTACTGAGGCGAAGCTCATCGCCTGCCTAAATTTTATTTTATACGTAATGACTTCCATATAACTAACGATTGGAAAAATGAAGCTCTAAGTCGCATAAGCATTCTATACAATCTCAACTCTTAGGAACTGGCGACGCAATGAGCGACGAGCGACTGAGTGACCGAGCGACTGAGCGACGACTCGCTGAGCGACCAATCTGAGCGATGGGTGGCCATTTATTAAACGACACGTTGCTGAGCGACTAGTTGAAAAAGTACTATCGTTTTGAACTTTGTTCTGGATGTATGGAGACAAAAAAACACCAAAGTTAAAAGGTAAAGAAATAATTCCCGATGCTTTTTTAAGAGCATATCCACATACACATTGATTCAAATTCGAAATATTTATAACCTTCACCGGAGTTGACAATAAGCCTTGACCGGCATTAAAGTGTTTAACTTTCTGATCAATGTTTATAAGTCTAGGCCGAACAACAGCGTTGAATTTTTGGGATTTACTCTAATCTCCTTTAGTACGGATAGGTACCAAAAGATTAAAATGCACCTCAGGAGTTCCTCAAGGTAGCTATCTTGGACCACTATTTTTAATATTTATTGATAATACTTGTAAAAACATGAAGTTTTGCTGATATAGTTAATTGTTTCTTAAAGTGAATTCCAACTATGACTGTTTGAACTTCCAAATAGATCTTGATTATTTGTTTTAATGGAGCATGGCTAACCGTCTCTAGAAAACTCTCGACTTATGAGTTTACTAATTCTCTTGATAGTACCCCTCAAGAAAACTGCTATAGTAATACATTTGGATGTAAGAGTTAGTGAATCTTAAGTAAATTTTGGAAAGCTTACTCTCGTAGTCAAATAATACATTTACTATCTTATATGTTTTGCCTCAGAAGGCTACGCGAGATATATTCAGTAATATCTTAATCAGCTAACACAATTTTTCAAAAAAATCTACTGTGTACCCATTGTTCAAGAAGGGAGATAAAAATATACCGTCAAACTAAGCTTTTCAATACAGTTCTCTTGAACAGACGGTCCACTTGGTTAGTAAAGCAACACAATCAGAGATAGACCAAGTTTACAATAATTCATGGATAATTCAGCTTCAACTTTGCCAAAAAAAAGTCTACGCTTGTTTATCGGTCTATCGAATCAGGAAATATCTTCGAAGGCATTGGCTACAATAAAGTATTTTTATCAGGATACTGCTGATGGTTCGTGTTTCTATTCCACAGATTTCTACCACACTCTCTTCTTTTTGTTCTATTTTCAAATGATCTGCTTGCAGAACTAGCAATCAGTATGGTTTTAGATAGTTTAAAAAACTACCGAACTCTTAAAGGTAGACGATATTGTACTGCTTCCAACTTACAACATCTAATAGGGGGTTTAAAGACTTACTGCGTCCAATAGAATTTAAAAATAAATAATGATAAGTCAAAAATAGTTATATTTCGCAATAGTGGAAGAAGAGCAGCGTGCGAAAAATATGTATCATCAATACAAATATTAAATAGGAATAATTTCCTAGAATGAGCATCTGACTTACAGATTGAGATCATCTAAGAATTCCATCAATGCATCGTGGTCAAGACTGCTGGAAAAATATTGTCCAATACTTAACAAAGTTTAAAATATACAATGTTGCCTCAAAAACTTTAATGTTGTACTGTGTTTTGGGGAAACCGCCAATACAACCAAGTCCAGAGTTTCCTAGATACCCGATATTACGCCTATAACTATGCTCTATACAGGTTAACTTAAGGTTTTCAAAATAATATTCTTAATCTTTGTTTAAAAGATTGCCTCAGAAACCTCACCCAAATTGATGGGATGTTTGTTTATTTTTGCAAAACCAATCAAATACAACTTTTACTACCACAAGACTCGAAACAAAAGAAAAAAAAAAGGTTTTCAACAATCTTTTGCTATAACCACTTTATTCCCAAACAATTACCATCGATTCTTGGTAATACGGAGAAACATGAAAAATTATCATTACTAGAAAATCATCACTGCCTTTGCACATTTTATATTTCTACAAAGAGTTCCCTTGAAGTTGGTAACAAAAATACTTTTTCTATAGCTAACCTGCCTATAAGCTATATAAGTTTAGCCTTGTGAGCTAAAGGTAGCCAAGTTATAGCCCTTTTGACTCTCTCTCTTACTCGACTCGAGGTCTCGGCAGAAAGATGCATTTTCCTGATTTAGCCGCACCTGCCATCATCAGAGTATTGCTGCGGCAATCGGTAGCAGTTTATTAGGTGCAATTTAAGGATGCTACCGTGAGTTAACTCCTGCACCCACTGTCGCGTCGCGCACACAACGTGCATCTCTCGAATAACATTTTTGCGATAAGAAAAAGGGGCCCTGCTTTTCGTTTAGCCTAAGTTCCTATGGAAAGAAAAAATGAACGAAGACCAAAAGAAGCAACAACAGCAACAAAAAGTCTGCGTTCTCCAAAAATAATGACATTGTCCGATCGAAGACTCTCCATCTCCATCCAGATCCAAAGGTCCAGTCTCAAGTCTGTCTCTTCCTCTTATTCTTCTTTTGCAGTTTCCACAGTCCCATGCACACACACACACCCTGCGCTCTGGAGTCTAAAGTCTTTTGCTGTTGCTTCTGGCCTTCTGCTGCTGATGGTCAGCTTCGGATCAAGCAGCAATGGAAGCAGCTCTTTGCGTCGTCGTCTCTTGTTTGGAATTTTAATTGAGAGCCAACGAGAAATTCATTTACAAATGAGGTGAGGCCATGTTTAGGAGATGTTCAGGAATAGTTAAGATATTGACTGAGGCTGGAAGACCGTTCTGTTTTTTGTTTTAACGTTGTTTTTTAAACTTATTTTTCTGAAAACTACGCTACGCAGATATGCGCTGCGCTGTGCTGTGCAGTTGCAGCAAGTTCAGCATCAGCACATCGACATATCTTGGATTATACAGTAGGAAGGTACCTAGACTGAAGCTAAAGGCTGAGGGGCTGAGGATTTGTGCAGTGTTCTTATTTAGATATTTTTATTTGTCAGCTTCTGTTTCTTATAGCACGCGGGCCGTGTAGACTGTAGAGGCGGTTATTGTAATTGCGTGGTTAACATGGGTGGACGATAAATTGTGGCACGAATTAAATATGGGCGCACCACTTGTGCGGACAGTTTTGTTGTTTGCATCTTTTTATATGAGCGCAGAGCATGCGGATTAAAAGCAAGCAGCATGCGCGAGGAATAGGTCAGAGGAAATTTAATTTAAAGCTATACGCTATGTCACTAATTACTCTGGAATAGAGCTAAGGTGTAGCTAGATAAATCAATTACAGTTTAGGAGGAACACTTTAGCAATGTTAGTTTAATCATGTTTTTGTTTTTGCTTTTTATATTTTAATTTTATGTTTTTGTTTAGATTTTAAATGGAGGTTTTATACTTATCTTCCTTTTAAATAAATAAAAATGGGTATAGCTTGAGAAATTGGAATGTGAAGTCAAGATGTTACTTTGATTTCATGGATCTAACTTAATTAGTGTTCAATTCTGCTTTTTATTGGCATTATTTAATTGAACTTGAAGAACATGGATTGAGTTTTTTTTAAAAGAGACTAACTTGCAAATAAGAAATAATTTGAAACTCAGTTTAGTTTTTGTTTTGGGATTTTTTTTTTACTATTTTTGTTTTTAACGTGAATTGATTTAATATTTATTTAAGAATTACGTAAACTGTAGGTATTTCCAATAAGAAGTTTCATTTGGATATTTAGAAAAAGAATAAAACAAGAGTTTTAAAATGAAATCGTAAAAATGGCTGCACGGACAATTTGCACAACTTCATAAATTCAATCTGTAAATCATTCAATTAATGAGTATTCGGATGGACTTTTACTTCTACGTGAGTCTAATGAACATGTTCTCAAGATGTTAAATAACGAGATTTAGGTTGCCAATTGTAATGGCCTCTTGATATTTATACCTTCCAATTTTGGCCTTCTTTTTAACACCTCATTGGGATCGGCCTATTTTTGAATTTCAAATCACGCCGCAATTATTGAGAGGCCAGCCTTAAGTTCGAAATTTTTGGAATTTCGATCAGAAAAACCGGATGAATTTAATAGATGTGAAAAGGTTCTACTCAGCAAAGATACAACGTTGCTGGTGATAAACAGGCTTGAGTTTTTCAGCTAACTGAGCTATATTTATGCAAAGAACTGTGTTACATCGTTTGTTAAATGCCCCATTCCAAAGATCGAAAACAATCCCGCAAAACCTGTATTTCTAGATGTAATTTGGAAACAGCAGAAATATTTTCATATAGTAACGATTTTTCACATCATTTACTTATAAACAAAAACTCAAATTTTTAAATTCGCTTCCTATCGAAAGTCAATATCTTTCTTTGGTCTCTTGATACTTGATGCAAAAACCTTTTTTTAACAGTTTTTTTGGGCCCATTAAAAAACAAATAGCTGGGTGTCGACGAACAGGCAAGCGACTTCCAACCAAAGTGACCACTTCGAGATTAGTCGACGCTTTAGAAGCAGTCTCTTAGATGTCCCGAACAGAAGGGCCGCCGATATGGGACTTGTTCGTGGTAACCACTTAATGATAGCTACCGTAAGATTGCGTACAGCTATAAGTTTAAAGATCCAACAGAATGACATGAGCCCAGGTCCCTAGCTAGATGTCTCCAGTTTTGAGCTCCAAGTTTGGTTAGTTCAGTTTCCACTTGTGCCCACCACCTGATTCGCGGTCTTCCTATACTGCGCTGTACTGTGGGTGTGAATTCAAAGACTTTCCGGGCCGGAGCATTGGTTTCCATGCGCTCTACGTGACCCAGCCATCTTAGCCGTTGGGCTTTTACTCTTCTGGCTAAGTCTACGTCGCTGTACAGTCGGACAGCTCGTCGTTCCATCTTCTCCACCTATCCCCTTCGATGCATAAGGAACAGTAGATCACACGAAGAGCATTAAATCGAGACAAGGCGCTTTCATCCGCTTTTGTCATACGCTTCTGCACCGTATAGCAGGACGGAGATGATAAGTCTTATGTAACACTTCGGTCCTCAGATAGAATACTTTTCCACTCAATTGCTTTCTTAGATCAAAGGAACAGCGGTTAGCAAGAGTTATTCTGCGTTTGATCTCAGCGCTGGTGTTGTTTTCTGCATTTACAGCGGAACCTAGGTAGACGAAGTCCTTGACCACCTCAAAGTTACGTCTGTTGATGGTGACGTTTTGTCGGTGTTGTATGTCCTTTCTTGACGACAGCATGTACTTTGTTTTGTCCTGTAGATGCTGCCATATGCGCCTTTGAAATCGATGAAAAGATGGTGGGTGCCGATTTGGTGTTCTTGAGTTTTTTCCAGGATCTGCCGAAATGTGAATATTTGATCGACTGTGGACTATTCAGGTCTAAAACCACACTGATAAGGACCTATCAGGGCTTAACAACAATGGGCTCTAGACGTTCCCACATTACGGCAGAGAAGATTTTATAGGCAATGTTAAAAAGACTGATTCCTCCGTAGTTGTTGCAGTTTAAAGAGTCCGGTATTGAAGGCATCCGCTCCAGCAGCTGTAGGAAGGACAAGATTGTTTTCTTTTGGCTATGTTGAATGGATCATCTTGCCTGACAGTAGAATTCGGTTCGTCGTCGCAGTTATACAGTCTGCAGAAGTGGTCCTTCCATATCTTCAGCATTGACTGCGGTTCCACTATGATGTTTCCACTTTCGTCTTTGCAGCCATCGGTTCTAGGTTTATGTAGCTGTGAATTTCGTTTCACCTGTTCATTAAATATCATTCCTGCTTTTTAACCTCTCACCATCTTCGACCGCACGCTTCTCATGATCTCTCTTTTTCCTTCTGAGAAGTCGGTGTTCCTCTCGCCTCTTCTGCTCATAGAGCTCTTGAGCAGCTCTCGTCCTTTTATGCAGCGCCGCTTTGCGTGCCTGTTTTTTGGCTGCATTTGCCTGCCGACATTGCTCATCAAACTAGGGGTTGGTGGCTGCTTGAAACCCAGCACGTCAGTGGAGGCTTTTCTGATTGCGTCTTGGCAATCTTGCCACTGATTTTCGATACATTGTGTTGGAGGCAGAGAACTTCGAGAGAGGTTACTTGTAACTCGGCCGGAAAACGATTTGCCGATCTCTTGCAACTGTAGCCGTTTGGTGTTGTTCCTTCTCCCAGCATCTCCCTATTTTGCCTTGTGTCTGGAAACCCGAAATGCTTCCTTCACTACAACGAGGTAGTGGTCAGAGTCGATGTTAGCTCCTCGGAAAGTTCGGACATCCATGATACTGAAAGCGTGTCTGGCGTCGATCGCTATATGGTCTATTTGATTGACGGTAGATTGTTCTTAAGAACTACAAGTTCCTTTGTGGATGTTAAGGTGTGGAAAATGAGTACTGGCTACCATGACGTTTCGCAACCAGCGAAACCAAGGATGAACGAACGCAAACATCTAAGGGCTCGAATAACTGCTGCACAAGGGGAAGAAAGAAATGAGCTGGAGTCCTCGTACCACATGAAAAAGAGAGAAGTTCACCGCAGTGTACGCCGTGAAAAGCGTAACTACATCAACACATTGGCGCAAGAAGCAGAAGATGCTGCAAACAGCAGGAGCGTTTAAAGAATAACCAAACAGCTGACCGGTGCACACACTTAAAGGAAACAACTGCTGAAAGAAATAGACGGTACTATGATAAGTTCCGTGGATAAGCCAGTCAGAAGGTGGAAAAACACTTCTGCCGCTTTTAAACCGAGTGTTGGCAAACAACTTGCAGCCGATGCCTTCTGAAGAGCCTGAACAAACTAATCCCCGAATTCGCACCGCACCTCAAAGTAAACACGAGATCGTTGCCGCAATTAATGAACTTAAGAACAACAAATCGGTACGACTTGATGAAATTCCCGTAGAGTTTTTACAACCAGTGCCAAAGTCATCAAGCGAACTGCTTCATCCGCTCATAACAGAAGCCGAAGTTGTGGGGCTGAAAATTAATTCCGGCAAAACAAAAATGATCAGCCCCGGAAACCGACCATCCTCTCAAATAAAAATGTCCTTGGCAACCGGTTGAGAGCTTTTAATACCTTGGAAGTATCGCCTCCATCGAAAGCGGATCCGAACAAGACGTCATTTGCACAGCGGTAAAGCAAAAGCGGCTTTCGGTATGCTGTCGAAAATTTGGAGGAATTATTCTATCAACTTAAGAGCAAAGCAATGTCGAATCTGTGCTTCTTTATGCGTGCAGTACTTGGAATGTTACTTCAGCCATTGCAAGAAAGCTGCAAACCTTCGTGAATAGATGTCTTCGTAACATCCAAAGGTTTTTCTGGCCGAAACGTATATCAAATGAGGTCCTTCATAGAAGGAAAGGTCAGGAATCTATAGACTCTTTAATACGAAGGCGTAAGTGGCAATGGATTGGACATACGCTTCGAAAAGTTAACGATTGCATTGCAGGCCAAACATTGCAGTTAAATCCACTCACACAAGAAGGAAGAAGAGCTGGATGACCAAGAAGCACATGACGCAGGGCAGCCGAAGCGGAATCAGCGTCACTAGGCAAGAGTTGGAGGGAGCTGAAACACATCTCCGGAAACCTTACACGATAGCGCGTGGGCGCCTATGCCCCTTAAGGGGTTCCCAACTTACTTTACAGGTCTAAGGATGTAAGTAAGTAAGTAACTATATACATGAAAAACTATATATTGGTCTAAATACGTTTTTTTTTAAACTAAAATCCAACGTTAAAAAAGCAATTTTTGGAATTTCTCTTAAAATAAAATTAATAAAAACAAGTTGATTATGCTTCCGAATTTTATTTATTTGTACCCATCGTTAACTTACCGTGTTACTTCTATGAAAGCCAATTATATTAGTCATCATAAAATTGTCCAATTAACCAAATTTAACTACAATAGATTTATAGTTGAAAATTAAGAACACCTTTGTCTTCAACAAATTCTTCCATTTAAACGAATTTAAATCATATAAAAATTTAATCTACGAGCTTATATTTCAAATCAATTAAATATTTAAAAGATTTTGTTTAATTTTTTTATTGTTTTTTCTTATATTTCTCAAAAAATCTTATCAAATTCCATCATATACGAACAATTTTATTTTAGTTTCGATTATAATCTTCGATTTGAGAATTTCTCAGAAGCTACTCGTCGTCGTCGTTACCAATTAAATTCACCCCAAGTATAACATAAATTCAAACCTACAACCAACATTTTCGTTTTGTTTCATTAAAACCATCAGGCCTCATTCAGTTCAAAAGACATTAACACCGACCTGCTGCACCACACAATCATCATCATAAGAATAATCAGTAATCAGTAGCAGTCCGGTAGCTACACATCGCAGTTAGCGGCCACCATATATACTCGTCGTACTAATAATAATACGGTAGCTGGGTTATAGTAATTAACTTGAGTTTCTTTTGGATAAGGAATCTTAATTTGCATAATCCCAACATCTCAAACAAAACTTCTACCCACCAAAGAAGAGAAAAAGACAAAAGAAATAAAACCCCCGCCGATATTATACATAAGTCCCAGAAGTCAAGCCCGAAGAACATTTATCAGGCCATCATCGATGTCGAAACAATGACACGTTTTAAACCGAAAATTTCAAACAAAAGATTCTGTTAATTAGTCGAAAAGTTCAAAATATCATTAAAACGTTACGTTTCCCAAATCCGATCCGGACCAAACCGCATCATCATGAGCGGGACAAATATTCCGATGATGCTGACGCTGCTGTTGAGTTCAATAGGAAATCCTATTCTAAACATAAATTCTTTTATCTAGAATCTATCTTCAATCTTCTTTCGGATTGAAAAATCACGTCAACAAGCTCATAAATAATTCACAAATTTCCTGTCTACCCTTTGAACACACACTCTTTGTCCCGTCTCGTTCCGAGCTCGAGTATATCGTTTTCAAAACCACCAGAAACAACAACAACAAAAATCTATTAAAGCCTGTTTAGTTTAGGCCCGATATATTTAGTATCTATACACGACAATTTGTTATCTCCGATAGAATGTCACCTTCTAATCATTTATATGATCGTTATTCCATGGTAATTTAATTTTTGTTGCTCCGATGATTTTCTAATAAAAGAAGAAGAAGAAAACAACAAAATTAATTAACGCCAATCAAGGTTTAGTAATTATTTAGCTAAACAAAAAATATATCTATTTATGCAATTTTGGCAAATTGAAATTCAAATTTAACTGCCTTGTGTGTCGTATCCAATTTGTGATCGACCGAACAAACATGCGGTGTGGCCGTTATTTTTATTTTTCAATAAACCTGTCGATATACTATAAAATATAATCAACACGAATTTGTCGTACATACTTGCTTCTGTTCGTATATTCGCTAGTTTAATGGAGACGTACATTTTTCATTTTTGTCTGGAGCTTTTCTGATGCTAGGTTGAAGTTTAGTTGCAGCTTGGTTGAAGCTTAGTTGCAGCTTTGTGGAAGGCAAACAGAACAACAGGCTTGGAAAAGAATGCAATCTTCAGGGAATGCAATCCTTAATGATTTCAATATAAGGATTGCATTCATTTAAGGTACATAAAGATTATGATTTCAAATGATTCGAAAATCAATCATTTATCCCAAAAACTCTGCCATCATTATTTCTTCAACCATTTGATTTCTATCAATTGATTGCAATCATTTGAGACTTCAGTCATTCTTTGCATTCAATTGAAGTTTGCATTCTTTTGATTTCTTAAGTAATAATTTACCATACAAAGACTTAAATTTAATGCAAAGACTTTAAGTGAATGCAAAGAATGACTGAAGTCTCAAATGATTGCAGTGAAATTTGTTGAGGGAAATGATTGCGTTCTTTTTAAGATCAAATGAATGATAATCGCAAAATTATAAATCCCTTTCTTTAGAAGAAATCAAAAGATTGCAATCTTTAACTTAAATTCAAGAATTGATTTAATTCATTCATAAAAGATTGCATTCTTGTTCAATCCTGCGGAACATTTGCACTTGCAGCAACAATATTTTCGACTGATTGTGAAACATTAGTTATGCTTAATCTGTCATAAAATTTCTTCAAATTTTTAACACTGATTGGTAGTTTGGTCGATTACGACGGATTAAATTAGCTACGGTTGTAGTAAATTTTTATAATTTCGCCAAGTTGGGCGATTTTTAAGGGATCTATAATCATACATGTGAAACTTTCAACAAACTTAAATGTAAGCTGAGTTTGACAGATGTCAAATAGCGCCAACCTGAACTCACGCAATGTATGACCCTATACACAAAGTTTAGCTTAATAGATGAAAAATTTTAATTAAGTTTGTAATTTGTATTTCTTTGGAAATGGATTAAACGACGTGAAGGATTTAAGTTTGACATAACAATGAATAACTTATTTGAATTTGAAGCTCTCTATCTTTTTCTGTAAGTAAGTATACATCATGTGTGTTGGACTGTCGATGGTACGAGTACGAGTATATCCAACGTTGTACTAAGGCATTTACCGATGGAGGCAATTGACATTTACACCACGCTCTTCAATAATGCACATTATCTAGTGCTTTGGAAGACCGCTGTGTTACATCCTCTAACAAAAAAGGGAAAGGACAACACCAGCCCGTCAAATCTTCGGTTGATAAGTCTTCTTCCGAGCATCAGCAAAGTTTTCGAAATAATCGTCAATAGGACATTGACTAAGTGGGCTGCAGACAACAAAATAATTCCGGATAGACAGTTCGGGTTCAAGGCGGGTCATGACACAATTCATGCTGCGTCTAAACTCGTTTCTGATATCCAATGGGATAAATCAAAACAACAATGCACAGGTGCTGTTCTGGTTGATTTGGAAAAGGCCTTTGACACCGTATGGTTAGATGGTCTTTACCTAAAACTGAGCAGGCTTGGCATAAGCAAGCCATTGTTGTATATACTTTATGATATGTTTAACGGTAGAAAGTTTGTTGTCAAAAGTGGCAATGTAACTTCTACCACAACATTCTCCATTCGCCGATTCTCTTCAGCATTTACACCAGCGATCTGATAGGTAGTCTTACAAAGGCAATTGCGTACGCCGACGATCTAATTGCGTACATAACGAACGGCCTGAAAGGTTGAGGTTATTAGAATTCTCTTGCAGCGTGATTTCGACAAGATTCAGCGATATTGCGATTACTGGAAACTGAAAATAAATGTCCAGAAGTCGGAGACAATTCTGTTCCTGACATCGTTGGCTGGGCCACTAGGTATACGTGTAAGAATAGGGGCAGGGGGTTTATCGTTGATCTTCACGGGCAGCCATTAGCGAGCAAAAGTGTAGTGAAGTACCTCGGTATCTGGTTAGATCAGTATTTATATTTCGACAGACATATAAATGCTGCTCTGACCAGGGCCAGAGGAGCCTTTGCTATGACAAAACGGCTGTTTTACAGCAATAGGCTTAAAGCCAGAGTGGAGGTAATTGGCCTCATACGACCAATGATCATTTATGGTTGTCCCGTGTGGTTCAAGTTGCCCCTTCCCAGGTGGAGATGTTTCGGGTGTTCGAACGGCAGTATTTACGACGCTGTACCGGCTTATATCGAACATCCGTATCTTCTTACGTGCATTACCATTCCAACGAGGTTCTATACAACGGGGCTCGAATCAACAGAATTGACAATTTCGTGATAAACCTCGTTCGAGTTCACATTGCAAGAGCTATGTCTTCGACCAACAATTTAATTTTCCTGGCGTTCTATCCGAACGATGAGTATTTTGAAAATGCACGCTTGAGTGGCTTCATTACACCAGAGGCATTCCTGTTTTTAGATAGATGCGGTCTAATACAGGATAGATTGGCAGTTCCGCTAATGTACCACGTCAGACGACGAACAGTGGATAGGCGACTCCTGTACAATCGGGACGTCATGGCACAAGACGGAGCAGAGCTCCTTCCGTTCAGTATTGCTTTGTCCGAACGGGACCAAACTGATAGGGTGCAGCAGGAGAACCGGTGTTGGTGGCTTCAATCGGCACTTGAAAGTGGGTTATCGGGATGTTGTTTTAAGTTATGCCCGGCTTAAATACTTGTTTTGTTGGTTTAGGGTTTAATTTTTAGTAGAATAGGCATGTCGGCACAAAAAAAATATACAAAAATTAAAATTTAAAAAAAAACATGAAATAAGCAAAAAAAAAGGACAACAAAATATGAAAAACAAAAAATGTTAGATAGTTTGATTTGCTGATGTGGTTGTTCTAGTTTTAAGTAGTTTATAGTTAGAAAAGTTAGTTAATGTAAGTTTAAAGTTTTATTGGAAGAAAAAAGATATTGAAATAATTTTTTTTTCAATTTTCTAATAAATAAAAATAAATAAAATGAATTACAGACCCTAACTTAGATATTAGGCTTAAAAGCATTATAGAATTAAGTATTATTGTTTAACGTAGAGTACTCATACGGAACCAGTAAGTTAGTTGTATGTTATGTTTAATAAGGCTAGTTTTATAAATTTTTGGCTAGCTCTTAGATAGTTTTAAGAATAAATTAATAAAAATGAATTTAAAAAATAAAAAAAAGTGTGCAGGACTGTCATGCCAGAGGTATTACGTTCAATCCCTGCCTGCGGGGTCTAAAGTTTTTTTTTCACTAGTACTGCCTCTTGAGAGGAATTGACTACATCTCCAAGAGTAAAAAGTGCTTTCTTGAATAAGCCATTCAAAATCGGATTAAAAAACAGTAGGTCCCCTCCATCCCTGATGAAAGTACTCGAACACAGGAATATTTGAGAGGTGTAAGTCCCTTGGACTAAGTTCTCAACGGACTGTTGCGCCACCTAATTTATTTATTTAATCCACAGATGAAATCAATGAATGCAATCCTTAAGTTGAATTCTATAAATGATTCATAATAATTGCTTTCTCTTACAAGCCTGCAGAACACTTCCTCTTGCAGAACAATATTATCGACTGATTGTGAGACATTATTTATGATTAATCTGCCTTAGAATTTCTTCCAACTTTAGCACTGATTTGTGGCTTAGTCGGTCAATTATGACATTCCAAAGTGTCAACGCTTGCATCACCACTTTTGTAGTAAGTTTATATAATTTCAATACGTTGTACGGAAAACCTTTAATCATACCTGTCAAACATTTAACTTACTCAAATACCAGCTAAGTTTAACAGCTGTTAAATGATACCAACTTGATATCATGAAAAGTATGGCCATATATAACGTTTAGTAAAATAATTTGAAAACCTTAACTTAGTTTGTAAGTTGTATTTCTTTGGATATGGTTAAAAGAACACGAGGGATTTAGTTTGAAATAATAACGCATAACTTATTTGAATTTGACGCGCTCTATATTTTCTGTAATTCATATAGAAAAACTTTACTAATAGAACTTTTTGTTCATTTTTTAGAAATCCATAACTAGCCTTAATAATATTTTTAAACTTTAATTAAAAATAACAGTATGGTTCCACGGTTTCATGTTTCATTGTTTACTGTTTTTTTTTTTGTTTTCCTCGCAATAAAATTAAAATAAATCTAGTTTGATATTTTGCATTATTATTACCTTGTCGAAAAGATGTTCAGATTAAAATACTAATTAATAGGTTGTCATTTTTTTTATTGTGAATTTATTATAAGTATATTTTTATTTTAATCAAATTCAGAGGCATAAAAAAAACAATGTTTTGCATATGGAGCCGCATAAATCATGGACACCCACAGTGAAACTGTGAATAATATTTAGTTAACAAAAATAAACATACAATATTAATAAAGTTTAAAGTTGTTGAAATTAGTCAAATTTCAATAATATTTAATAAATATTTATGAATTTATTTCGATATTTAGAGGAAAAAATTATATTATTATGAATATTTTTGTTGAATGTCGGAATTTTCTTTGTTGAATTATGATTCTTAAGAGATTAAACCTTCCTACGTACAAATTAGAACTTTATGCGGATTTGAAGATTGTTAAGACACAATGATATTAGGGAATTAATATTAAGTCTTTGTTTTTATACAAACGAACATAATAATATAAACAAACCTTATTTGGTTTAAGTTTTATTATTATTTTAAATGGAAGATTTTTTGGCACGTTCCGTTTGAGTTATTAATTTGGTAATCATAAATTTAAAATGTTTTTTGTTTATCTAAAAAATGGAAAGCAATAAATTGTTTAATTTTATTAATCTATATTCCCTAAAAACTTTATCTCAAAACTTTAATTTTTAAAGAGTTATTGACACAATTGGAACAATTATTGACACTGCAAAATTTCAGTCTAGCTATTGACACCCTCTTTTTATATAAAGTTTCATTGGAATAAATCGGAACGATTCAAACTAACTGTTTTTATTCTGTATTTAATAAAAGTATGATCATAAAAGTTTATTATATATATAATATAACGACTTGATTATAATTATTTTTATTGTTTTTCTGTTGTTATAAATTTAATACAATGGGGTGTCAACTATTGCCTTAAGATTTTAACAATTCTTATAATTGACACCCCTATGTCAATAACTGTCTTCTATTAGAGTACAAACGTTGACACTGTGTCAATAGTTGTACTTATTAACAGAGTCAATAATATTATCACTCCTTTAAATCAATATTAATAGCTGGAAAAATGCCTTAATGTACTGGGAAATATACCAAAACGGACCTCGAAAACGCTCTTGAAGATGTAAGGATACAAAAGATGTCCAAAAAAGCTGCTGCCAAATTTATAATATTCCTCGAACTACACTGATATTTCGATTGAGTTCTAAGTTCGTTAAAGCAAGGCCAGGTCCACAAACAGTTCTGCCCGCTGTAGAAGAAGAATGTTTGGAAGAATGGATAACCACATCCCAGCGTAAAGGCTTCCCAAAGAGAAAAGAGAATGTGCTTCATGCCGTCAAAGGTTTTCCCGGTTACCGGGAACGGCTGGTTTAAGGCATTTTTGAGTCGACACCTTCAATAAGTCTTAGAACTCCAGATCCGGTTACATCAGCCAGCGCAACAGTTGGATCATCAGACATAAAATCGTGGTTAATTTTAATTGAAAAATATCTTAGGAGCAGAACATGATGAATGACGAAAGAAATCTTTTATGAATATATATCGAAAGTATTTCATCCACACCTTGTTAGCATTGGAAATATTTTTCTAGTTTGTCTTGGTTTTCTTGTGAAAACGACCGGTAAAAAGGGGGGATAGTAATATTGAAATCGGTACACCTTGCCGATTTAAAAAAAAGAAACTCCAAACGTTAGGGAAAATTTTTTGTCCTCCATATCTTAAGAACCAAAATAGAGATATCGTAATTTAAACAAAAAATGAAAATTTGGTGGAACACAAATTTCTTACGAATCACTAACGCTATCGACTTCTATTTGTCCCCCCGAGTATTTTACGAATACAAATTAATTTGCCCCTAAATATTTTTATAGAAGAAGAAATAAGGTTTTTGAAATCTAGTAAACTTTTGAGATAAATCAAATTCACTGTTTTTTTACATACAAAATATTAAAATCGACAAAGTAAAGACAATGGCTTCAAAATTAGTTTCATCTTATAAAAAATATTGTTTTCAACACAACTGCAACTGCACAAAGTTGGTAAAAATTTTTTGAAAATGCTCGGGGCCAGGCGATATATGTCAATAGTGACACTTATCGACGCATGATTACGGATTTGTTTTTGCTGAACCTGCAAGCTCACACATATTTTTGTAATTGCAAGAGGATGGATGCGACCGCACATTCGGCTAAATATTTGATAAATTTGCTTAGGGAAGCTTTCAAAAAGCGATACTTGAATTTTCGACAAAAAAACTCAGAAAAGAGATTATATGGTAAACCAAAATTGTTTGTATCATATGCAAAATTTTGTTGTTTTTTTTTTTGAAAAAATCAATTGACAATTTTTTACAAACTGATAAAAAGTGCGAATCAATTGATATGAAAACAGGAACTTCAAATTTCTATTAGGAAACGAAATATTGCTATTAACATTTTTTTGTTAAAGTTTAAAAAAAATCGACACCGGGTTGGAAGGTATTAGTGTGGGGCTGCATCCTAGCACTTTTCATGACGAGAAAAACTCTTTGAGGTTTTGTCAATTCCTTGCAAGAGGCAGTACTCGTGAAAAAAAAACTTTTAGAAAGCACAAACAATGATTGAACCCAAGACCCCTCAACTGACAGTCCAAGACACTTTTTTTAAAATTCATTGATTGATCGTGGCCCAGCCAACGATGTCCGGAACAGAATTGTCTCAGACTTTTGGACATTTATTTTCAGTTTCCAGTTGTCGCAATATCGCTGAATCTTGTCGAAATCACGCTGCAAGAGAATTCTAATAACCTCAACCTCAACAATTGAACTTTTCGAAAACAGCATTGAGACGAATTTTCCATAAAGACCTCAGTATGACGCTATACGAAGTCCAATTGGTTCAGGAGTTGAATCCAACTGATCATCCAATGCGTTTTCGCTTCGCTAAGTAGGCCTACGATCGACTTAGAGAAGATTCTGCCGAAAAAATCATCTTTTCAGATGAAGCTATTGATGTTGACGGATATGTAAACAAGCAATTGGGGCACAGAAAATACACCCAAAACGAGTCACTGTTTGTTGCGGTTGTGGTCCATAGGCATGTTGGTCCATTTTTCTTCGAAAATTAGAAAGGAGTGGCCGTTACAGTCAATGTTGATCGGGCCTGTTGAACGAGTTTTTGTTTACAAAAATTGAAGTGGAGGATGTTGGCAACATTTTGTTTCAACAGAACACAGAACATGTTTTGCGCCTTGTTTTTGAAGATCAAATTATCAGCCGCAGAGCTCATGTCGTTTGGCCACCTCGAAGCTGTGGTTTGACACCATTGGACTGCTATTTGTGGGGTGCCGTAAAAGATAATTACGTTGACATGAACATGCCAAAGACAATTATGACGCTTTAAAAGACAATATTTGTGAAGCCATTGGTGCTGCACACAAAATACAATTTAAATAATCAAAAAGTATTCTGTATTTTCAATTAATTTAAACCTCAAAAAATACTAATTAAAGTTATGTGGCATATTCTCAGCCGTTGTGTTCTTATAATATATTCAGGTACACTAAAGAACCACATAATCAAAATTAAAGCAAAAATAAACAATTAAATTAATCAATTAAATGTTATGCGATTTTTTCCAATGTTAAGCAGCTCATACTTAATAAATACCAATAATGTTAATTCGGTAAAATTTTAAACGACAGACATTTCCGGGACACAACATTCCATAAAAACAACAATTTAAAAAGTTGTCCTAATTAAGATAATTTTGTATTATTCCATCCCACGATTTCACAATTTAGTCAAAAGCAAAACAACTTCTTAGAATCATTTGCATTGATCGGCAGCATTCCAAAACCTTCGTCAAGGAGGTATAATTCCCATCAAATAGTATCACGCGTCCTATAACCCCTGGATATGGAACTTCCTTCTCTCTATACCTGATTCCGAATAAATGGCGCTCCATCCAACTTCCAGATTCCATCAACCTCCAACTAATAAACTAAATTAATTTACAAAACACAAAAATAATAAAATATTTTTTAATCAATTTATATTCAGAATTTTGTTTTAAATCACCGCAATCACTATTGTTGAAGAGAGAGCTGCTGCTAAAACGGAAAAAGATATTCTACCATAAAAGATGACAATTTTAGGTCCTGCAGCAAAGGCAAACGCATGGGAAGATTGCCTGACACTGGCGCTGCTGCCTGGCTACTGGCAGAGCCTACGTTGTACAGCACCACCACTGCGCTAACCGATACAACAGCGACGCGATATACATACCTGCGTATCTCGTTATTAATTAGCGAAAACAGTAGCTGACAGATTCAAAATGTTTGCTAATTTGGAAATATTTTGTTGTTGTTTTACTCTTCGTGACGTGATTCCACACGGATTGGCTATATGTATAGAGGGTAAGTATATGAAGGCAGCCTTGCAGTCAGTCAGTGATATAGTCAGAAATTTAAAGTGGAACTTGGTCCAATTTGAACAAAGCAAACCTTTTAGCATCAGCTTCAGGATCATTTCGTTTTTGGTGGAGATTTTTTTGTTTAGCTGGAAAGACAATCTTTGCTTTGGTCTTGGTCTTGGTCTGGCCCGGGGCAATTATTTTTTGTTGAATTTTATTGCTGACGCTTGTGGTCAACAAAATGCAAAAAACAGCAACAACAACAAAATAATTCAACCAAAGACAAGCGACCTCTAGAGATAAAGGCTGTGTGTGTACAAAATTCCGAATAAATTGGGCAACTACTGGAACCGATGATGTGGACACTGGACGGACAGCCTCAGCCAGCGCACAGTCTTCGAAGAAAGATCCCAAGAGATATGTCGATGGAGTTCCAATTAATGAGACACATTTTCGATACCTTATAATCGCCACCAAGAGACGTAGGTATATGTATTTCATTTTGTTTGCCCTTAGGATGTAATAGTATGCTGAACTGACTAAATGGAAGAAACGAGATCATGGTTGCCACTTTCAGGAAAATATTAGTATTTCTTTTGTGTTGCGTCGTTAAGGAAAAATACATACAAATGTCTTTTAAAGATCAAGTTCAAAAACAAGCCTCCTAAAGATTGAAAAATAAGTTACAAACATCAATTGAGGAGAAAACATTTTTATTACCAAAGTGGCAACCATGGAATAAAGTCTTCTTCAGTCAATCTGTCTACATGATTGTTAAGTGAGTTTCTTTTTATTTTGTTAGAGGGTTCCAACTTCGTTTTGACTTATTTGGGTAAAAATTGTCAACCACCCGTTTGCATCTCCAACTGGTCAGTAGTCTTTTATTGCGACGAGCGATCGATGTGACCGACACGACGACGACGACGATGCGTGGAAGCTAAAATACTGAAGACAATTCTACCGACTCTAACGTGTGACGTATCTTTGTCATTTTGAAAGAATCGCTACTACCACAACTTTTGTGAGTTAGCATTTTCATGATGGAGACTTCTTATCTCGATTGGGTCTTAAGTGAAATTAATAATTGTCCGATTTCTCGTAAAGATTCTTATCGTATTTGTTTGTATTTTATTTATTTGAGAATATAATATGTCTAATGGGAGTTGGAGTGCTTCTGGTTTGTTACCCAAAAAGAAGTTTTTTTGTTTCCTTTTTATTTTAAAGACCCAAGATTTGCTAATTGGAAAATTATTATTAAATGTTTGAGGATATATACAGTTTCTTGTTTATTAGCTGTGAGTTAAACAAGGTAGATATAGTATAGCGTCAGTGGTATATGTTATATCCCTCCTAATGGAAGGTTATGGCAACAAATTGAAAATTTCAGACACGTATTGCAAGAGACACGTTTTCAAAGATCCGCAAGAAGATTCTGCTCATTCTGAATGGAGGGAATATATTTATTTTATATGCGATTATATTTGTCGCGTTTAATTGCGCGACGACGACGTGGAATGGTGAAGCACCACCCACGCTTTAATGTTTCATTGAATGTTGAGTGCCATTAATACTTACAAGTGGTCGTTAGTGAAATGTACTGTCATTAGTTACGCAATTTATTGATTTTCTGTCGAAGATGTTAAAATCAATGGCTATAAGAGAAGACTCAAGGGTCTGACTTTTCAAGATATAAAGAATAATAATCTTACGAAATGTTAAGATATATCCGGGAACTTAAAGTTTGCGTATATATTCCGTTTAATTTGTATGTTCATAGTGTATATCCATCCATAAACATTTTCTTCATAGAGAACTGATAAAAACTCCACAAACTCCATATTTTAACTAGAAACATTGCGTGAATATTGTACTGTTAAGTGTCCATTAAACAGTTAAACATTTAACTATTTATAACAATTTATAGATCCAGTACAAATATTTTTCTATTTTAATTGATTATTTTAAACACTTTCTCACACTGAACTTTTTTAAAGTTTTTCGCTCAGCTCTTTCGTTTTCGTTCTAATTCAACGAACTTGGATCACGTTTTTCCTATATTTCCTCATAAGTTTTTTTCTTGAAATTGTAAAAAAGAACTTATTGTAATATAAACTCGAAGCTAATCTTGTGATTAGTGAATCTCCATCATCCCCCCCCCCCCTCTGAAATCAATTTTTTTATTTTGTTTGAATTGCCCAATTATGCCTCTGGACCGAATTCCGCACTCGTTTTGGGTGTACTGTCTTGTTAATGTATGCGTGCTGGTCGCCAAGATCAAAGTGAACTTTATTTGAAGAAATGTTTTTTTTTTTGGCAAAATCGGCATCTTCTCTAAGCGATCTTCCCAGTGTTGTTCAAGCGTATACATACAACCATATTTGTTGAGCGGAAAGATAAAACTTAATATCTGTCAAATGAGAGATGAGCTAAGTGTTACCATTCATGAATAAAGCACTAGTTGAAAAAAAAAACATAAGATGGCGGACCCTATATTAGAAAAAAAAAACTTAGACCAACGGACCATCCAGGGCGGGAGAGAGGTAATATGAGGCATACAGCTCAAACATAAAGTTGTACACCTAAGTAAAGATTTTATCTAAAGATGTGTTAGTAAATTAACGATATTCACCAAAAATTAGTTTAATGCCAAAAACAACTAAAATTATTGTGTTCACGCAATTTAGAACTTGGAAAAACTTTGGTTATGCTTTGAACTATTTTCATAAAATTTGTTTCAAAGAAAAAGAGCAAATATTCAGGTTCTCAAGAAGAAACCTTGTATAAGGGATCGTCAATTTAATAATTAAGTTGCCTCTAAATTCCTGAAACTATAAGCCTTTAATTCCATCTTATTTTTTGACGCACGTAAAACAGTGAATATTGAAGTCATTTTTCCTTGTGGCATATATAGGAACAATATGGCAAGTATTGCATTCGTACAAATTTTCGACCTCGAGCTTTAAATCAAACATTAAATTAAGATGATAGAAAAGTCGATAGAAATGGGTCCCCCATCCCATCTGTCTGTCTGGCCCTTACAGCCAAAACCATTGTGTCGATTGATTCAAACTATCAAATTAAGGTTTGGCCGTTTGGCGTTTTTTTAATACGAAAAAAAACAGCTGTCCCCATACATTTTTTTTTGGTTAAATTCGAAAATTCGATTTTTTTTAAAATTAACCGACACATTTTTTAAACTTGTAAACATTTTTATCTTCATTTGGTTTCTTTCTACAACAAAATCTTATTTTGGAATTTTGGAAAAAATGTACCTCTCATTAAACCATTATCAATAATCTTCTCTTTCTGCGCAAGATCTTTTCTTTGATAATCAAAATACTTTATTTTCTTTTTTGATTTAATATTTTTGTTGGCAGAACTCGACACCTTGTAAAAGGGTTACCATATAAAATGTATATTAATAAGCGCTTAATAACTACATACAAAAAATTTTGTTTTTGAGAAATAAAATGGCATCAAAATTTTTGAGAAAAATTAATTTAAATAGACATTTTGGGAGACATAAGTAAGTTCTACTCAGTCTTGCATTTTATTGCTCTCAAAATTTATTTTCTGTAGACAAAAAAATGTAAGACCTTAAAAATAAAAGGAATCTAGTTTTTGAGAATTTGCTTTGGATGCTCTAGAACAAACATTTTTAAAACGAATGTCAAGAATATAAATTTTCCAAAAACAGTAACTTTTGTTAAACTAATGGCCAATTAGAAAACATAATAAATGTTTCATATCTATATAGTATAAACTCTTTGAATCTCTTGAGAACTGAAGTGAAAAAAGATTCTGAAACGTATTATTTGTTAGTAAGTTGTTTTTATTTAATTTTTAGAAAAATTATGTACTTAAACGCAATTTCAAAACAAAAACCAAACATTTTTTTCTCTATAGATTTTAAGTTCTGTTGACTCATTTAAAATGAAAACTACAAAAAATTCTTTATATCAGACTCTCTCTCATTTTCTGGGTTCTGTAATGGGTTCGAATTGAAAATTGAAAAAAAGGTCAACAGAGTCGAAATGGAAGCTTTTCGGAAAGATGTCTGTGCGGACGTTCGCGAAGTTTTTTTCGTTGTCCATAGCACAAGAACCAAAGAGATATCGACTTCAAATAAATTTCGTTATACAGATCATAGTGCTGAAAGATGCAGAAAGGGCTCTCAAGAAAATTGCGTGTGTGTTTTTCTTACCATAGTAGCTTAAAAAAAAGGTTAACATTTTGGTTAACCCTAAATATCTCACAGACTAATAACGCTAGAGACTTGAATTAAATTAAATATTATTTATTTATTTATTTATTTATTCATCAATATGAGATTTAAAAATCTACAATAAGACTACTAGATAAATATTTACATGTGTACAATTTATTAAATTAACTTAAACTAACTTAATACTTAAAATATAATTAATATGAGAAGTATATAAAAATAAACTGTAAATAAAAATATACTTTAATTCGTTCATACACAATCAAAATATAAAATCAATTAAAATGAAAATACAATTATAGTTTACTTTTCAAAGAAGATCTACTTAATTGAAAATCAAAATCAATACAATTTAAAATTAAATTTGAACAATTGAACTCGACCCTTAAGATAAGATTCCAACCATTTCAAAAGGATATAATGAAATCCAAAGTTTTTTAATTTCTAAATTAATAGAGTGACTTACTCTATCAAATGCCTTTGAAAAATTGGTATAAATTACATCAATTTGATGTCCTTCTTCGAGATTATTTAAAATGAAATTGGAGAGAAAGATTAGTCATTGTTGAATTTACTGCAACGAAACCATGTTGTAACGGTGAAATCTGTTCCTTAACTAAAAATGTCAGTTTTTCATATATCAATTTCCCGAAAAGTTTGGGAATACATGACAATTTACAAATCGGACGGTAGTTAGATACTTGCTGTTTAGACCCTGATTTGTGAATAGGGTTTAAAAATGATTTCTTCCATGATGGAAGAAATTTGCCGTTCATTAAAAAATAGAATAAGCGGTTCAGCTAGAGAAGCAACACCTTTTTTAAGAACAATAGGTGGAATTTCGTCTGGACCTGGTTTATTGTCATCATTTAAACTCAAGAGACCATCTCCAATTTCGGAAATATTTAATTCTAAAAAAAAAAATATCTGTCTTACATTCAAAAGGCATATATTCGGCTGTCCATGCTGAACTTACATTTGAATTAGCGTAACTAGATTCAAAATAGTGTGCGAAGGAATCACAAATACTTGATACATTTGAACATTTTGACACAAGGTAATTCATACACTTGGGATAACCAATCGATTATTTTTACTCTTGATGTAGGACCAAAATGACTTACTATTTTTTTTAGGTTAGATTCAATTGATAAAATATAATTTTGAAATAAAAATTTATTAAGAACTCGGATATAAATATTTTGTGGTTCATCTTTATTTTCTGCAATCCGTAAACGTTGTTAAGCCTTGTTTCTTCTATTGCTTAAGTTACTTAGCTTTTTATTGAACCAAGGCGGCTTGGCCTTTGTTTTAATTTCAACTTTAGGAACATACATATCAATTGCCAATTTCAGGTAAAAAAGTCATACAAATTTAATAAATCCAATGAACAACAATACTCACACCGCGGAATATGCACCATGTAACTCGCTATGCCTTCGAAATTAGTTTTTTTGTAATTCAGTTTCAATTTTACACAATTGTTAGATTTGATAAAATCATAAAAAGAGAAACAAATATCTAAAGCATTGTGATGAACAGGGTTAGAAAACAAAGGATATATTGATTTATTTACCAATATAGCTAGTTCTCTGTCAAACAAGGACCAGAATACGATTTAAATTATTCACACAACAGTTAATTTGGATTAAGTCATCACTTGCAAAAGTATCAATTACTTCACATTCAATATCTGAATTTACATTAAAGGACCAGAGATGTAGTCCCTCGGGATCTGTAAAATATTGAATACCCAATGTTTGATAGATTAAAATCTCCAAGAATAATTACGTGATACCAAACAAATATATTTTTGGAAAAAAATGCAACTGACGGTTTTTTTTATGAATCAAAAAAAAACTGAAGAAAATATTTGGCACCTCGAAAATTTTACGAAAAAAAGAAAAATTTTACAAAAAATTGAAAACCTAAGAAAAAATTAACAAAAGTTGGTAAATATCTTTTATATCTTCAAATTTCTTTCCAACAATTTTAGACACAGCCTTCAAATAAATTTTATTTTATAAAGAATATTATGTTTTTAATATACAGTTATCTTAATATATAAAAATTCAGTGTCATATGTATGTTCCCAGTGAACTCTTCACCAAGTCAACCTATTTCAGTGAAAGTTGGCAATTTATGTGTAATTTGGTCTAACTTAAGATATAGGATAGTTTATATTTCCATTAATGGTCTAAATTGTATGTATGTTGCATTAATATATAAAAATCCAGTGTCATTATGTATGTTCCCAGTGAACTCTTCACCAAGTCAACCGATTTCGATGAAAGTTGGCATTTTATGTGTAATTTGGTCTAACTTAAGATATAGGATAGTTTATATTTCGAGTAATGGTCTAAATTGTTTACATATATGTTGCAAATGAAAAATACTTAATATAAAATCTACTGTTCTAATTATATATGATCATTATGTTTTCGGAAATATATTTTGACTTTGAAATAAAACTCAGCTGATCCCAAAGTTACCATCGGTGAGATGGACAAAATATGTAAGTATTGCCAAGCGTTAAAATTTCGCAATGAAACACCTGGCATGTGTTGTGCATCCGGAAAAGTTGTATTACCATTACTTCCTACTCCACCTGAACCCTTGAAATCACTACTTTCTGACATTTCAAATGATTCAAAATTATTTTTGCGTAAGACACAAAAGTTTAATTCTTGCTTTCAAATGACATCATTTGGAGCATCTAAAATTTGCAATCTGATGGTCGTAATTTTGAAACAACATTTAAAACACAGGGCCAAGTGTACCATAAAATTGGATCATTGATGCCAATGCCAAATGAAGGTACTAAATTTCTCCAAATTTACTTCATAGGCAGTTGTGAAGAACGTGTGCCAACTCGATAATTATAATTTTATTGAACAAGCAGAAGAGAGAGCAATTGTAGTATTGTTGGAAACATTTTTAGAGAACCGTAATCATCTGGTTCAACTGTTTAAAAGAGTATCACCACAATTGAAAAATGACAATTATCAAATTGTCATCAAAGCTGACAAAGTACCATCAGGAGAGCACGCTGGCAGATTCAATGCGCCAACCGTAGATGAAGTTGCTATTATTATGGTCGGTGATCCAGTTGACAACAGATCTATTAAAATTACACATCGAGATAATACAGTGAGTAGAATTTCAGACATACACCGTTTGTACGACGCACTCCAGTACCCATTGATATTCTGGCAAGGACAAGATGAATATCACATCAATATCAAACAGTGTGATCCAATCAATGGTAATGAATTAAGTAAAAAAGTTAGTTCAATGAATTACTACGCGCTTCGATTAATGATTAGATATAATCAGAACAATTATATTCTTCGATATCGTCAGTTGTATCACGAAGAAAAAAATGTATAAAATCGGATTATGTTGGCTGTTGATGCTAAACAAAGTGGTTTCTTTTTCTTGGATGCACCAGGTGGAACGGGTAAAACATTTTTGATATCGTTGATCCTTGCGAAAGTACGGTCACAAAGGAAAATTGCATTAGCAATTGCATCATCAGGCATAGCTGCTACATTGTTAGATGGTGGTCGAACAGCGCATTCTGCTTTTAAGTTACCACTAGATGTCCATACAAATCCAGACGCTATGTGTAACATTAAGAAAAGGAGTGGAATGGCTACAGTGTTACAAAGGAGTTCAATCATAATTTGGGATGAGTGTACAATGGCTCATAAACATTCACTCGAAGCATTAAATAGAACTTTGCAGGATTTAAACAGTAATGACAGCCTTTTTGGTGGAGCTATTCTATTATTATCTGGTGATTTTCGGCAAACATTGCCAGTGATTCCTCGCTCTACTTTTGCTGTAGATTGCCAGACAATTTCTGTACTGTTGTTGAAACTAAAAATGATCTGATCGAGAGTGTCTTCCCAGATATAATAAATAACTATCTAAATCACAATTGGCTCAGTAATCGTGCTATTATGGCAGCAACAAATGTTGATGTAGATCTAATTAACTACCAGATACAACAATTATTACCAGGCGATATAATTTCGTTTAAGTCAATCGACGCTACTGTCGATGAAGACGAGGCAGTGAATTTTCCAATTGAATTTTTAAATTCTTTAGACATATCAGGAATGCCACCACACAATCTTCGGTTAAAAATTGGATCACCGATTATTCTTCTGCGTAATTTGAACCCCCCTAAACTATGCAACGGTACACGTTTGGTAATCAAAAAAATCACTGGAAATGTTCTCGAAGCAACTATTTTGGCAGGAAAGTTTAAAGGAGAAATCGTTCTGTTACCACGCATTCCAATGATACCGTCAGATTCTCCAATACCTCTCAAAAGACTGCAATTTCCTATCCGTTTAGTTTTCGCGATGACTATTAACAAATCACAAGGACAAACAATGTCTATTTGCGGCTTAGACTTAGAGAATCCATATTTCTCTCATGGGCAATTATACGTTGCCTGTTCACGTGTAGGGAGACCATCGAGTTTATTTTTGTTGACAAAAGACAGGCTGACGAAAAATATTGTTCATCGATTGGCACTTTAGTAAACTTTAACTGTGATTTTATTTAATTTATGTTAAGCATAGTTAATTAGTGTTCAATATTATCTATTAAGTCCTTCCTTAATTACTGAGCCACAGCAACGCGTGGTCGGGTCTGCTAGTTTTATTATAAAAATCTAACAGTCAGTTTTTTTTCTGTCTTTTGTCACGAAATTTTTTAAATCTACAAAAAAAAAGTACGCAAAATTGATAAAATTTTATGTTTGGTTCTCGACATCTCGTGATTAATAGAAAACATTAACTTTAAATTAATTTCATTCCTCCAATTTGTATTTGTTTATATTAGAAATAAAAATATCGTTAACCAAAACAGATTTTGAAATCAAACTCTTTTATCATATGCACAATATTGTTGGTAATTTTTATTTTTTTTTAAGAATAATTTAACTGCTAGCTTTTTTAAAAAACCACGATAACCCACAAAACTTTTAAGCAAGATAAATGGACAGACGGGATAATAACTTATCAATGTGGGTCGCGTCCCAGCATCTTTTTGAGTCTTTGTTCGGTTCTTCGCATTATTATAAGAGGAAACAGCTAAACAATTTCTCACATTTCTGTGTGATATGTACCAAAAATCCACTAAGGAGTCGTCTCTAGGTAGGTCGTCGAAATTATAAAGTTAGACCATGCTTCGCTCTACATAAGTGTTCCTAAATACTTTAATAACTAAAGTTTTCACTTAAGCTCTTGAAATTAGTAGATGTAAGGTTAAGATACACATTATGTTATTTAAATTTTGTCAGTTTCATTTACAGAACATTAAATGCAAATTCTAACCGATAAGTAAAAACTCTTCTTGCCCCCCCCCCCCTGATAACCACTCTGGATCTGTCCTTTCCTACAGTTTTAAGTCGAATGAGAACGGCTAATTTGAGAAAACACTTTTAACTAAAAGACGAGGATTTACCAATTCCTGGCGAGTACCCGTGGAAAAAACTTCAAGCTGTTATTGAATCCAAGACCTCCAGCATTGCGCACTAACCATTACGCCACGGCTACTGCTTATACCAAATTAATAATTAATAATTCTACACATCATGATGGAGGGATTATTAGTCAAATGTTTGTCCTCAAAGCTGTCATATATTTATTATGAAATATAAGTTATCCAATGTAAACCCACAACTTCAGAAAAACCTATTGTTTTCGAGTTGTATACATGTTATCATGGATCTTATAGGGCTGGGTCCAGATGACTTTAAAAAATGTTATCAGGATCAAAGAGTATAGAAAGTCTTTGTAACTAAAGCAAATACACTCATTCATTTTAGTATTTTAATAAAGCCCCATTATGCGATACCAAAGCAAAGTCAGATGTTAAAAACAAAATACCGAAACAGTATACATTTTTATTTTAAAACCCGGAATCGTTTAAGTGTTCCGCATGGATTGTAAACGTTTACCAAAAATCGTATCAACAAAAGAATTATTCGTAGTGATGATTGAAACATTATCGGTTATTTTACTCAAATCTCCTGAAAACTTTATCTCTCATCTTAAAAATGTATACAGCATAATCTAACTACAGTCAATTTCATGTGGCTTAGAAGAAAACGACCTTCCAGTCTTAAAGACTTCTATTTTGACAGTTTTTCGTCATGACTGGAGACTGAACCAATTCAATATTGTATACTAAGTCTGTAGCTATAATAAGTGATAAAAGACATCGGCGGAAATTCAGAAATTGGCATGACACCAATGCACATGATCCAAAATCGTGCAATAAGTCTAGAAAAGTCATGGTTTGGGGTAAAGTTCAGGATAGCGTTGCGATAGTCTCCATATTTCTTTTAGAACTACAATGTCAGGGAAAAGTTAATGGTTACTTTGCAAACAAACGAACATTCATAATAAATTTGGTTTTATTTTTTAACCCGAATCACGTAAATCCATAAAATATAAATTATAAATATATTAATAATATTTTATTCCACACCAAATGATATCGGAGGGTTTGAACCACCAATTGTATTAACCTCAAATGTTCTAACAGCATTACCCATCAAGAGCATACCTATCTTAACCTCTTTCCCAAGATCTCAATAAAACACCGCCAAACCTAATCATAAATGAATCCCCACATTTTCTTTGCTGTTTAATAAAATATATATAAAATATGTTTACATTTTATTTCTCCACTTTATAAACACAAGCTGAGTAATTGGCTAAAAGATCATAAAAATATGTTAATTTAACCAATTTTATGTCCGATTCGTAGAATTTCTTGCCATGTCTGCTGTCTGCATGCAACATAATTGGATCTCCAAACGAATGAATTTTAATATTTTTTATTCGCGGCAATAAATAAAAAGAAATTGTTGATAGTACCTGCGCCATATAGTGTACTATACACGCAGTTCGTCATGCTTACCGCCTCGCATACCTTAAAAATATATACATAAGGAGCCAAACAATATAATGTATACCTCTACTTGTATACGTATGAAACGACAATCAATAAATCAATATTTTGTATTGATAAAGTCTCCAAGGCCTCAATCATTATAATAATTGGCCAATGTGCATAACATAACCCCAATGGCCTGGAACTGGAATACATTTGCCACAGCATAATACAAAACCAACCACAAACGAACTAATATAGAATAAGATCAAGCGGGGGCTATGCTATTGAGATCCCTTGATCCGATGAAGTCAAAAGCAGGCTTATACAAAAGAGAAGCCAACGCAACCGCGCAACCATATTACATGACATTACTATACGGGCTTACGAATATCTCCAGCAGTAGAATGGGCTTCACCTTCCACCGTCAGGCGAGCTTATAAGCTATGGTGACGTCTTGTGGTGGTTTCATACGTATAGGAAGATGGTGCACATCAGCAGCGCTTCGAGCACAGAGCCCACATATCATACTCGAGTCCGCAGAGACCTTCTGAACGACCAATTAGCGAGATGATAGAAAATATGTCAATTTCTGCTTTATGTGGCCATTTCCAGTCCGAATTTTATATATTCCTGGGAGAGTGCTGCAGAAGCAACAGAAGCATGAGCAGATCGAAGATATCCCCCAATAGGCTATAATAAGGTAAATAACGTTGTGACGATCTGAACGGTGATGACGAAGGCAGCGGGCGGCAGCGAAGCGTTGGTAGTGGCAAAATCGAAGATGAGTCCGATGAGGATGATGATGACAATGACAGGAGATTCAGTTCCTTGCCTACTCGTGAAACAAAACAACAAATAAAAGCAATGGTGCTGTGTAGAACAATAAATCCGATAGCTATGCCAGAAGTCAACTTGGAGAGAATCTATTGTTTGAAAATATACGAAGTAAGTAGGTAGACAGACCTTCCTTATAGTGAAAAATGATAATCTAATTTCAATACTGCATCAAAAAGTGAGGCCTGGCTTTTGAAGCTTTGATGGTAATAGTAACGGACTGAAGACCTACTTATTCACTTCGGAAAAAGCCAATTGTTTAAAAGGAAATGAGGGAGAACAATTGAATTGTTAGGAAAAATAATATACAAGGTCAGTAAATATGGAGAGATAGTATTTACCTATGAGATATGTGACTATATCTAAGAAACAGGATTTTAAATTTCCTTGGACCCATTTTCACATTGCCTAAGTCAAAGTAGGGAAGCAATTACATCTCGGAACTAACGTTGATTTATCGGCATTTGATTTTTCGTACAAGAAGTTTCGTAGGTTCCAACGCTCGTCCACAATGACACTCCCTATTTAAGGTCGATTGATAAAGCTAATTTGCTTGCAGACAAGTTTGCTGTTAATTCGACGCTACCGGAAAATGTCATGAGTCCTCTTGTTCTTAAGAGAGTAAACGATTCTATGGGACGAATCTTCTTTTGCACTCGTGCAGTTACAAGAGTACTAAAAGACCTTGACATACACAAATCCGCTGGCCAGGATAGTATCTCCCCAATTGTTCTGAAGAGGTGTTCTTCAACGCTGGCAAAACCACTGCGTAAACTTTTCCGTCTTTCCTGCTCTACAGGTCCTTTTCCGAGCGGATGGAAAACTGCATTTGTTCAGCCTGTCCCTAAAAAAGGCCGAATCCTCCTCTCCTTCCAACTATCGTCCAATAGCACTCACCTCCCTTCTCTCTATGTTCATGAAAACGCTGATTACTTATCAGCTTAAGAAATATTTTTAAGAGCAGAAGCTTCTCCATTATGACTTTCGTAGCAATAGGTCCACTGGTGATCTCATGGTTTATCTCACCGAACAGTGGACGAAATCTTTACATCGTTTTGGAGAAAGTAAGATTGTTGCACTCGATATTTCAAAGACATTTGATAAAGTCTGTCATCTTGCTCTCTTATCGAAAATGCTTGCTATTGGTATTGATGAATCTCTTCTTCGTTGGATTAGGAATTACCTTTCTAACCGTTCAATACAAGTTGTATTGGATGGTTTCAAGTCTGAAATTCATAAATTCTGGTGTCCCTCAGGGCTCCGTTTTGTCCCCAACTATCTTCCTTATATTCATAAATGATCTTTTGTCTGATACTTAAATTGATTCGTCTACGACAGTACCCTCGGCTTTTGTTATTCGTTTCTAGATTCACATCCTTGTTCACCGGATGTGGGCTACCAATCTGTGCTGCAAGCAATTTGGCAGCGTATGATAAGCTCATCAAATTCTGATCTTGACAGCATTGTCCGATGTAGAATTTAATGCTTCGAAAACTCAATGCTGTCTCCTGTCGTTAAAGCGTACCGCACCCCCGATGCCACTATCTATGAGTGGCACTTGCATCCAGGAAACCAATCAACTATCAGTATTCGGTATGTGTATTACAGATCATCTCTTATGGAATGTTCACATATTAGATATTGCCAAAAATGCTGCAAGGTGCTGGCCCCCCTTCTGTAATTAACAAAGGATTCATCCATCCAAATAAATAAGGTGTCGCAGAAGTCCGTTGAGAACTAGGGCCCAGTGACTTACGACTTTCAACGATTCCTTGTGTTTGAGTACCAGAATGGAGGGACCTACAATTTTAAGCGGATTTTGAACGGCTTATTTGACAAGAATTATTCGTGGAGAATATCAATTCCTTCCCAGAGACAGTAACCGTGAAAAAAAGTGTTAGATGGTAAACGGAGAGATCGCACCCAAGACCTCTGGCTTCTGGCATGACAATCCAACGCACCGACCATTATGCTACGGTCACTACCAAAGCTTCAATATAATTCAATCATCTGGGCAGGTGGCCCTAAAACAAGTTTAAAAGTTTCGGATAGAATTCAAAAAGGGCTTTAAAATTGATAGGCGATATAATTTTAATCGAAACATTTACATCGCCAGAACACCTCTGCAATGTTTCATGCTTTTCTTTCTTTTATCGATATTTTTACTAACAAAGTTCTGTCGAATTAGACAGTTGCATTGCACCCCTTAAACGATTCAGCCTTAATAATCGCTCTTCCAGGAATGCTTATCAGTTTACTCTTGAGCTCAATTTCGGACGTATTGTCAAGTATGGAGATTCTTTCTTACATCGCACACCGAGAATGTGGAAGGCTTAGGCCAACTCTCCCAATTTGATGTTCAGAACTCTAATACCAATGTGCACCGGTATCTTCTCGAAAAACCTTCCCTATTTTCCTTATGCTCGCACTGTGTTTAAATATAAACATTTAAAGGGTATTAATAACCCCTTGAATGCCTGTAAATTATAAAAAAAAGGATTTTAATTATTTTGCTGTTTTTTGGAAAACGTTTGTTTTCTTGCATTTTGCTTAACGATTCTTCAGTTTCAAAAAAAGTCAAATATTGTACAGATTGTAAATATTGTTGTTTTATGTAATCACACCCCCCCACTGAAAAACGTTTGGTGACACTTATGATCAACATAAATAAAATATGGGCAGAATAATAAATAATCATGGGTCGTACTTATAACAAATAAATAAAACGCTGATTTGTTTGCCTTGAAAGAGTCCTGACAGCCAATTACCCGCATTATTATAAATTATTTTACCTGTCGCTTTGGTGGCGAATGGCGATGGCATCGCGCCCCAAGTCAAGAAGTATACAGTCACTTCTGCCGATCTGGGGTTCTGTGCTGCATTATAGGTCCCCAAGGGGGTACCTATATTCGAATGAAATTTAAATCGGTAAAATGTGACAGCGTTGTCGTCTTCGTTGTTGTCGCAACGTGTCCGTTCCATTTTATCGCGTCGCATCGCGTAGCATCTTTGGAAAAATATATGCTTGTTGTTTATGCTCGACTTGAAAATTCCAGAGAGATGAAATACTTTTATCACCTCGCTGCCATCTTTAATTGTTAGCAAGCACAATGCAACCCATTCTTCGGCTTCTATACACTTCCAGCTTCTGGTGTTTGTTGTTGTCACCTTGAACGTTTGTTCTTAATATCCCGTCAGCCATGTTGTTTTTTTTTGTTGGGTTTTCCTTTGCATCCCGTCGTAGTCGAAGTCGTATATGCGTTATAGCGTCACTGACTGTCTCCAATGTTTGCTGTTAATACGATTATTAAATATGCACAAAGGGGCACAGTGTTTTGTGTCCGACTTGACTTTATTTCGCGTCTAACCGGAGGCACAAACAATGCTTCTCACTTCTGTTCCACATGTTGGGGGGTAGAAAGAGGAAGGTGTTTAGGCTTGGGAGAGAGACTTTTATTTGAATTACGATTGTAATAAGTGCTCATTCCACGAGAATGGGACATTTATGTACCTATGATAGAAATGTTGTTTAGACAAAGATACCTACCATAGTGAGAAGGATTATTGTTACTTATTAAAAGATATCTATAGAAGTTGCATGGACGACATGTTGGCATAGTGAAGTTGTCAGTTTTTGCCCACAAATATGGAAACCAATCATAATAATTGGATGTTTTGCCTAATGAATCCAAGCAGATGTCATATTTTGTGTGTAGGATATTATAAGGTGCCTTGTGCCTGTATCTTTAACTCAATACTGTTATGTTAGAGATTGAACATAGTTTGGAGTGGTTAAATGAACAGCTGTTTTTAGAAACTGTCTTTAAAAATAAACATATTTAATGGCTAATTTTTTCTTTAAAGTCAACATTTACATTCGGCACCTATTTATTGTTTCAATATTATTTATTAATTATCTAATGAATTGATCTGTAAATATGTAATTATTATTATTATTGGAGGCATTGATACAAATAAAGTAAAATTTACAGCATGGCGATTGCCGTCTGCCAGATTGACATCAAAACGCAATGAATGTAAAAAGCCTTCAATATAATTAATTTTCAATTTCAATTTTTAATTTTTTAACTATATACAGTTCATGATTATTACAAATAATTTCAAAAACAGTAAATAGAAACACAATCAAAAATGTTCGTTCATTATAGAAGTTCGTAAGGATTGGTAGTACCCGTGGCATGATGGTTAGTGCGTTGGACTGTCATGCCAGAGGTCTTGGGTTCGATCCCTGCCTATGCCACCAAAAGTCTTTTCACGGGTACTGCCTCTTGCGAGGATTTGACAAATTCTCCAAGAGTAACACTTGTCATGAAAAAGTGCTTCTCGAATTAGCCGTTCGGATTCGGCATATAAACTGTAGGTCCCCTCCATTCCTGAAAACATTACTCGCACACAGGAATGGTTGAGAGTTGTAAGTCACTAGGCCCTGGTTCTCAACGGACTGTTGCGCCACCCAATTTTTTAAGGATTGACAACATTATTAGTTTACTACGTAGTCTGACCATCATAGAAATCACTGGGATATTATTGAAATCCTTAAAATAGTTGTTTTGTGCAAGGTTATGTTTAATCTGCTGTATGTTGTTCTGTACAAGGAACTAGACGGATCAGCAATATATTCAGCTCTACATTTCTCATCAACCCTTAAAATGAATTCGTACAAGATGTTTTCAGCGGTTGTTAAATCCTCGATGGGTTAATTACAATTAATTTGACATTCCTCAGCAAGATGTTGCCACTGTGGATGCTAACTGTTTTGATCTTGTATGGCTAGTTTTTCACGACCCGTGAATCTTTCATTTTAACAACGTTAAGCAAGAAGTCCACTTGCAACTTCAATGTTCTTATAAACAAAGGAGAGAGAACGGTTTACAGAATTATTACGTAGTTTGGCGTATTTGTCGGCAAATGAAATATTCTTTATATAAAGTGCGTTAGGAGTTTTTCAACCGAATTGGACTTTTTACATCCCCATACCACAGCTGACAATACTGGGGTGTTTTTTTCAGTGGTATATAATTTTAGGTTGGCAACACAATTTTAACTGGAGACTATTTTCTCTAGTGAATTATTTTTTGTTTGGTTTGGTTTTAATTTTTAAAATTAATCAAAAATGTTTTGAAAATCAAGTGTTTTTGTTTGAATTAGGCTAATTTCGTTATAAGACATCGTGCTACATCCATAAAAACTGTCAGTTTGGTGTGAATTGATAACTGACTCTTCGCTCATTAGTATAACAACCATGATGGGCAGGACAAGCACAGCGGCCCAATAGGTTATGCATACATCCCTTGCCACAATTTAGTTGTTCAAGAAAATGTTCGTTAACCACATAGTTTTAAATTAGTGACCCGCGAATCGTTCAATTTAAAGCAGCTTTACTATTTTCTGTGAAGACGTATGTAGTCAGTAGCTAACGCTGATAAGCCCGAGATAATGGACCACAAAGATGATAAGATTTGCCGTATTATTGTCCATATTCGGCCACAAATGTTATCAAATGTCACTGAAAATTACAGATTAGACCACGTCCGATCAAACTGTAGCTGTCACACAATTTATATATCATGGAAACATACCATTAGCATTTTCTATTAAAAGAAGATGCTGGGATGCGATCCACACTGATAACTTCCCATCCCGTCTGTCTATTTGTCTTGCTTAAAAGTTTGTCTATATGTACTCGTATCAATTTTTACAAAATTTGTGCACTTTTTTTTGTAGATTTTATTTTTTATGAAAAAACGTTTTTTTAGGGTTTTATTTTTTGTAAAAAAAACTGTAATTTCGATTTTTTCAAAATTTTATCGAATGTTAAAAATAATATTTCTTATAAGATAAATAAGTCTGAAGCCAGTATTTTAAATTTTTGAAAAGATATTTAGGTCGAATATCAATTTTTACCAACTTTTGTTAAATTTCTTTTAGGTTTTTAATTTTTGTACAAAAACTGTCAATTCGATTTTTTTCAAAATTTTACTGAATGTTACCAACAATAATTTTTTAAAGAAAAATGTAGTTTAAAGCCAATATATACAATTTTTGAAAGGATACTTGAGTCGGAAATCAATTTTTACCAACTTTTATACATTTATTTTTTAGGTTTTTATTTTTTGTACAAAAACTGTTAATTCGATTTTTCTCAAAATTTGTACTTATGTTAAAAGCAATATTTCTTATAAGTAAAAATTAGTGAGAAGCTATTATGTCAAATTTTTTAAAAGATATTTGAGTCGAAAATCATTTTTTACCAACTTTTCTTAATATTTGTTCGGTTTTTAATTTCTTGTAAAAAAACTGTTGATTCGATTTTTTTCAAAATTTTACTGAAGGTTGAAAACAGTATTTCTTATAAGATAAAATAAGTTTGAAACCTAAATTTCAAGTTTTTGAAAAGATATTTGAATCAATTTTTAATTTTTACCAACTTTGAGTAATGTTTTTTTTAGATTTTTATTTTTCATAAAAAAAAATGTCAATTCGATTTTTCTCAAAATTTTATCAGAAAACATTATTCTTCGTTGCACAAAATTGTTTTGGAGGTGAAATAATATTTTATTCGTAAAATTTTGGAGGTGACAAATTTTTGGTTTGCAGTTTTTACTTTATACTTCTTTGATATCACGTTACAATATATTATATAAAATTTAATTCAAGTGTCTAGCGTTTTTGGTTCGTAAGATATTTAGGGTTAACCAAAATTGTCACCTTTTTTCGCAAAACGCAGTTTTCTGCATCTTTCTGCCTTATTATCTGTATAACAAAATTTATTTAAAATCTATATCTCTTCTGGTTCTTGAGCTATGGACGTACGAACGTACGGATATAGGGACGTACGAACGTACGGACACACGCACGCACAGACATTTTTCTAAAAATCTTTTATTTCGACTCTAGTAACCTTGAAACGTCGAGAAATATCAAAATTTTCAATTTGACAAATCGGACCCATTACAATAACTTCCTATGGGAAGTTAATAATGTTTGAGATGAAAAGTTTTAGAATTGTAACCATAATTAGGGTTTTATTAAATAGGGATCGGCTCTGGACTCCTCTTATAAGATTTCCCACCTTTTTATCTCAATCGTGAGCTAATTTTTTATGAAGTCAAAAAACCTGAAGTATGAGCGAGAGGGGCATGTTTCTTCTACAGTGTCAGAAAGAACTGCAGTCTTGAGGCTGTTATTTACACCACCCTGATAACTTCTCATCCCGATTTGTCTTGCTAAAAACTTTAACAAAATTTTCGTCACATTATTTTGTGTGAGATAAATAATTTGAATTGAATATCTTTCTTCGTTCTAATAATAATTGAATGGGAAACCATTTTTATCATTTCGTGTTTTGCAAAAAAAATTGTCAATTGATTTTTTTTAAAATTAACATAAAGGTAGCAACAATGGTTTGCATATGATAAAATAAGAGTGATTTTAATACCTGTTTTCGTTCCCGAGATTTTTATTCGAAAATAAATTTTTACCAATTTTAGTGGCGTTTTTTGAAAGTTATTAATTCTTATATACAAAAAATAGGGGTTGTATTTTTCTACAATAACAATACAATTTAGGACAGAATAAATCCTTTTGTGTGAGATGAAATTACTTTGAAGCTAATGCCTTAATTTTTTGAAAAGATATTTATGTTCAAAATCAATTTTTATCAACTTTTGGTAATATTTTTTCTTAAAGCTTTGAATTTTTGATATTTATTGACAGTTCCAATTCGATTTGTCTAAAAAAATTTACCAGATGTCAAAAACGTTATTCTTTGTTACATACAATTATTTTGGAGATAAAATCATTTTTTGTTAGTTAAATATTTGAGTTGACACTTTATTTCAATAAAAAACCGTTAATTGATTTTTTATTTTAATTATATTAATTTGGTATAACGCCACAATAAATTATATGGAAATTTATTGAAGTTACTAGCGTTATTGGTTTGGGATATTAGGGGTTAACTTAAATTTTAACTTTTTTGGCAAAGGTAAAAAAACGCCCACTTAATTTATTTGAGATTCATTTCTGAAAATTTATATGAAGTCTATATCTTTACATTATTTTGAGATATTAAGACATACATCTCTCTACAAATCTTTTATTTAGGTTCTAGGACCCTTGAAACGTTGAAAAAAGAACAAATAAGAATTTGTATATTGTCTAAGTTTAAGTCTTTTAAAAGTCTTAATACAAATTAAAAAAAAAAAAACCTATATAATTCATAAAAATTCATGCATTTATATAATTTAATGTTTAAAGATAATTTCATGCAAATGTTGACCTTTTCGGCGCCTCAAATAGTCCATTCGCTTAGTCCAATTTTGGCATATTCTTTCCAATTAAAGCGGACTTGTCTATATAGGCATGATATTTTACATAGCCCTTTAAAAATATACTAAGGGCTTAAATCGCACGATCTAGGCGGCTAATTGACCGGTCCCGAACGTCAAATAAAATGTTCACTGCTGCGTATGCTGTGAGGCACCGTATTGTAGAAAGCGCATTTCCTGCAAGTCAAACTCTTGCATTTTAGGCAAAAAAAAAGTTGGATATCATCTCACGGTAACACTCACCATTAACAGCTACATTACAATACGCATCATCTTTGAAGAATTACGGTCCAATGATGCCACCAGCCCATATACCGCACCAAACTGTGACTTTTTCTGGATGCATTGGTAACTCTTTCAACGCTTCTGGCTAATATTCACTCCAAAATCGACAATTCTGCTTATTTAAACAAATGAGATTTGTCGGTAAAAAAACACAATTTTTCGGTAAAAGAGTTGATTTTCGGCCAACTTTTCAAGAGCCCATTCACCAAAAATTTTACGTTGCACTAGGTTGTTCGGCTTCAATTCTTGCACCAGCTGTATTTTAAAATTCGTCACACCTAAATCCCTCCGAAAAAAATTGCCACATTGTTGAGTAACAGAGGATCAATTGCCACGAACGGTGACGAATCGATAATTGATGGTCATCATTAACACTGGTCGATACAGTACGCTCTCTACGTAAGCGTGTTGGTGAAGTTAATGTCCAATGTAAATTTGATGCGATATTTAGTTAAAATAGCCTGAATAGCCGCTTCGATGGGTCCATTAAACTGACCATAAAATGGAAGAAGCGCGCGATGTACTTTCATAACACAGCACGCACTTTGATAATTAAATTCAATAACTTGCAAACGTGTTTCGTTTGTTAAATTACAGACCACACTGAAGATGTTTGACAGTTAAACAAGACACGAAACGTGTGTCAGCTGTTTAAACAAGTGTTGTCAAAAAGATAATAGCTAAAAAATCACTCTTCACTATAGAAACAAATTATAAGGGTCTTAAGTTGAGAAATGCATTTGAAAAGACTTAAAAATGCGTCTTGCAAGTAAAAGGCTTAAAGCTCAACTTAAGAATTGTTTTGATATTTTGAAAACCGGAAAAATTACCACTACCCCCGATCACCAAATTTCATATAATGGTGCGTATATCTACACATTCAAACAAGGGATTCTTTGTTATCACTCCATTCCTAAAACTTGGTGCCACCGGCTCTCGGTCCCTAAGGTGTTGGTATTTCAAAAACTTTGAATTTTAAGAAAATTGCAGTATAAAGCATCTTAACCAAATAGGGCGAAAATATTTTAGCAGTCTGTTACTTTGTTTGTTATAATCAATTTTTTAAAAGCAATACAATTTGTATCTTAAAATATTCGGAGTGGTTAATATATTTCTTTTGATTGATAAAAACATGTTAGTTGATTTTAATTTAATTGTAATACCTACGTTGTATTTTTGGTTTGTGAAATATTATTAAATACTATTAGCACAGATAATAAATATAAATTTATTATCTGTGCTATTAGGTTCAATCAAATTTTCAACCTTTTATTTGAATATCTTATTTCGATGTTATTATTAGTTAAACAGAATCAATTTGAAGTTGATATCTCTGTAGCTTCTTGATAAATGACCGAAGGAAAATTATCCCAAACATACAAATAAATGTCAATTTGACGCATCGCAATTGCAAAATTTTTTAACATTATTAATAAAAAATTTAAAGTTTTCTAAGAATAAGTTCACAAAAATGTTTTTGTTAAGTACCTATTAGTCAAAATCAAAATAAAATTTGTTTCTAAAGATTAATAAACAAATCTTATTTCATTCAAACAGAATTATATGTTAATAACTGGAGCGGGTCGAAATGCTGTATTTGAAAATACTGTATGGTTAAAATTCTGTATCATATTGTATGATACTATATATTCATAATACTGTATGTCTAATAAACTGTATCTCAAAATGCTGTGTTGTCAAAATACTGTATCTCAAAATTCTTCTTCTTAAAATGCTGTTTGAGCAAAATATATCGTTACTACAGATTTTGAAATCAAACTTATTTTGTTAAGTGCAAAATATTGTTACCTACTGTAAGTTAGTTTTTTAGAAAAATTCCAATGATAACCTTGTTTACATATCAAGAAAAAAAAACCCGACAAAATTTTAATAAATTCTTTTCGACTAAAGCATTATAAAAACAAAGGCTGATATTGATATCTTAAAAAAAATATTGTTAAAGTCTTAGAAAAAACGACAGAAGGATAAGAAGTTAATGATGACTTTGTAGGTTACATCCCAGGTTTTTTATCTTTTTAATAATTAAAGTTTTACAGTAATTTGTAATACCAATTTCAAGAGTAAAAGAGTTTGTGAAATTTGAACAATAAAATAATTCTTAATATGTCTACTTTGTACTGAAAATAACGCTTTTAATAATATCTCCTATATTATTTTTACATTTATATTCCGAAGGACTACCATTAATAAGTCAAATGGCCGAAATCCACGAGTCCATAAATTGAACAAATTAAAATAAACACTGCTGAGCTTGCTAAACGGGATTCAAGATACAAAATCGTATTTTTATAAATTAAAAACCGTTTAATAACAATTTGTTTTGTATAATACTGAAAATTTAACGAAGAAAAGAAAACTGCAGGTTTTCATCCTCTACACAATAATTGAGCTTTAATACATTTTTTCTTCTAAGTCCGACGGAAAAATAAATTTCGTATGGAACTCATAGTCTTGCAAGTGGTAATTTTTATCATTTCTTAAAAAATTTAAACCAAAATCCCATCATTTGGCTTGGATTTATTTATTTCTTCTAAGTGTTTACACATAAACCTCAACTAACACTTTTAACATCTTTTATATGAGAAGCTTTTTGCGACGGAACTCGTATGAATGTATTGCATTAGATTGAAGATACAAAGTACAAAGTTCACTTTAGCTTGTTAACAATTTACAAGCAAAAACTGCGTCGGGCTGGGATTCTTGAATTAGTCCACATTTTTTTCGAAATTAATCCGTTTCATGTTCCATGTCCATTTGTGGACCTAATCGATCGATTGCACCAACAAACATTTGCAACATATTGTGCCTAATGAGACACGTCTCAAAGAAGACATCGCATCATAGATAAAGACATCCGAAGGCTTGGCGAACAAGACGCGCACACTTTTTCAAGAATCAAGATTCACTAGACGCAATACACTCATGCGGACTTATCCGGATGCAAACGTGCCATCACACTCTATAGACTCCTATATCCTAACCAACAGACCGTAAAAACACACACACTTGATGCAACGGGACTAGGTCTACAATTGCGCCAATTAACCTTCGTGTTTTAAGTTACAGTTTAAGTTAATCTATATCCAAATACCGAATAAGCCCAAAAGCAACACTCAGATGTGGGTATAGATTCACTTGTCCCTCGGACAAAATACGGAATGGCTTATACAACATCAATGCGCACAACTTCAATGAGCTTCTAACTCCGGGAGAGTAAGCTGCCTTCTTGGAAGGAGATATAACCAGTTTGTCAAGTCAACTAACTCTAAATAAATTTCCCCGCAACCTGGAATCCACACCACACCACGCTCTCTCAAGCTGGAGTTTCTTGATCTGGCCAATGTTGTTGGCTAAAATCGTGCCCATCATTGAATTTTTTTTTGTTCGTCATTTCATTTCTAGCCTAAACTCAACCTGCCATGACAACAAGCTGGAAAAGTTCCATATTCCCACTCCACATATACAGAGGTATAGAGTAGAGGTGAGAAGAAACCTGATTTGAAATCAAGATAGGGGAATTATAACGCCTTTTGAAGGTGGAGCTTCTACCACTTTATAACCACTTTTTTGTCTTTACTTTCCAACCCAAAGTTGCTTTGTACACAATGGTGGAAGAATGATAAGTTGTTGGTAGGAATGGAACTTAAGTGGTAAGTGTCTAAAAATGGTGGTTGCAATTGCGAATATTGACAATACTCGGATGTTGCAACTTCATGAAATAATAATTGTTTTAGACTGAAAAGAATCAAATTGATATGATTTTTCTTGACTTCGAAATAAATGTTGAATTTTGGTCAAAATTATTTTGTGAATCATTTTATGTATAAACATTTTTATAATTTTCATTAAGTCTTAAAGAAAAAATTGTAAATTGTTTGTTTTAAGTTAATTTGTATGTCTCCTCTTTATTTGACATACTCGTAACTAATGTTAGACTGAAAGAAGTTTTATTTCCTAAAAAATAAGTAATTTAGAAATCGACAAATTAATTTATAACTTCAAAAACATAATTTTTTGTAGGAAACAATTTTTTTTTCCAAAATAATGCTAATAGAATTTTTAAAACCAATAATAGAATGTATTTCATTTTGTGATACAACTATTTGAAAAAAAATAAGTTCATTGTGAAAATAACGCAACATGAGAAAACTCAATGATGTCTTTACATTATTTTCAACTTCAGCTTCATTTATTTTTAAGTTTTGAAAAGCAGTTTTAGCACATTTAACGGGGTCTAGAATAGATTTAACTTAACAAAATGACTTAGATCTGAAATTGGTTTGTATGTTTCAAAAATGTTAACTTTACCCGTAGTTTTTTGGCATTCTATAAAAAGTATATTATGACATTTCTAAGAAAACGCTTCGACAGTAGCCAGATTTTTGTATTTAAAATCTGGTACAACTGAAAGAAGATCTGTCAGCATAATAATAAAAAAACACAAATAGAAGAAAGTTTTGTGATAATTAACTTAGCAAAAAAAGGAATAAAATGGACAATTTTCAAGGAGAAATGGTAAGAGAACATCTGAAAATTAAGATTCTATAAAACAAAGTTCATTTAACAATAGCAGCTTTAGGGTGAATTGATCGAGTTCAGTGCCAGCGGGAATAAGTTTTTGAAGAGCATAATAGTCTCGAAGACTTAACAGAAGATAATAAGCATCCTCTTTCGTCCAGTTCTTCTTTTTTTTTCTAAGGAATATTTAATTGTTTAAACGTGTAGTTTATAAGCTAAAATTATTTTTTTTCTTATACAATTAACACGTGGCGGTCGATCTCAAAGTTTTAACCAAACAATTTGACATAAAATAAAAACTTCAAGAAGGGGGTCTGTTCGTAGACTACTACATTAACATGTGGTATTGAAGCGATTTTAAAGCTCGCTTCAATTATTTATATACCTAAATCGAGTTGAGATTTATTTATTCTAAACTGAGATAAATATTTGGTGGAAACATAGCGAAACATAAATATCTTTTCTATTGTTTTCTCTTGCAAAAGAAGCCCAGTTAGTCCATCTTCTTTAACAAAACTTAATAATATCAACAGTAAAAGATTTATTTTTTCCCCAATGGAAAACAAATGATTCCCAATGCACAACTACTCAACGACCACAGCCATCGAGATACAAATGTAATATCAATCGTAACAACGTTTGAGAACGAAATCACATAAGATCCATTCGAGGCAAATATAAATGTCAAAAAGCCATCCGTAGTAAAATTCCACTTTAACTTTCATCGGTAGTATTCATACTACGGATATTTTTTTTTTGTTATTCGTGCAGAATCCTACTACACTATTGCTAGATTTTCCAATAAAACGCGGTTTTTTTTAAGTAAATGACTCTTTTAATTTGCAAAAATGAATTATTTTTTTTTAAATAGCTAAACATTTCTTAATTATAATTCGTGTTTGTAACACTTTAATTTTATTATTATTATTTTTTATTTAAAATTAGTTGTTTTTAGGAAGATACAAAATGTTTGAAATAAATTTTAAAAATATGAGAAGTTCTGACATTTTAATGACAAGTATTTATTTTTCCGAAAATTTAAATTATATTGACTTTTTAAAATCGAAAAAATTGGAATACTGTCATACTTGAAAGTAAAGTATTCATTGCCTATGATTTATTTCACAAAAATTTTAAAAGAACACCTTTGTACTTTAATACAGAACAATTCAAATAGAAACCTTAAACCATGGGTAAACTCATCACTGATCAAAAAAATTAACCGAAAACTGAAACATCTTATGAATATTAGTTTGAAATGCAAGTATAAGACGCTGTGTAAAAAATTAAAACTAAGAAATAAGAACAACAAAATATTCGTTTTATCAATCTGAAATACATACATACAAAAAGGAATAGAAAGGCATGAATAGTTTTTATGGTAGGAATAATATGTCGAATAGCAATAATCCAATTGTACTAAAAGATGGTATAGTTGTTTTATCGAGTCCAAAAGATGTAGCGGATGAATTTAGTTTATTTTTTGCTTCTTTTGGGCATAGTTTTTTTTCTAAAAGTGTACAGACTTCATTTGATTGTTGCAATGAGATTGATTCTCAAGAAACCAGTTCGAACAGTTTCTTTTTTGAGCCAATTACAGGACTTGAAATACTTACAACAATAAACTCTTAAAATAATTCAACTTCTAAATATGCTTAAAAAGGTTGGGTAAAATTTGGTAGATATAATATATAATAATATATAATATAATCCGGAAACTTTCCCGTTGATTAAAAAAAGGTATGATAGTTCCATTATTCAAAAAAAGGAAGCAAAACAGAAACAAAGTTATCTATTGTTTTTTAGCCTAAGAGGTAGTATCTATCCGGACATACCAATCATTTTTCATTCTCACGGTTGCTCCAGTCATAAGTTGCTTTTTGGTGAATGTAATGGTCACCATACTCAATCGTTCCATCACAATGTTAAATGCAGAGGCAGCTGTTTTGAAATTGAAAAAGTTGAAAATGCCAAGTTGCAATGTGGAATATCCTGTTGGGGTGGTGCATATGTCAGCAAACTATAACAACTCACCGTTATTCAAAAATCAGCTATAAGTAACGTTTGTAAAACCCATCGTTTAACATCATTAATGGAACTTTTAAGGTTTTTAAACATTCTCCCCGTTAGACATTTATGTTTTTTCAAGTTTTAAAAGTGTTTTTTAAAAGAGCTGGATATTTGGAAAGTCTAATTTTTAACATACAGAGTCTTAGAAGTAATTCCACCTTTATAGTATAAATATCCCATATTTTCATATGCTTCATGCAAACTTTTCAATGCACTGCCTATAGGAGTTCGTAAAATTAGAAATATTGGCGCGTTTTTAAACGAAATAAAGCTATGGCTTCTTGCCGTAGACAACCAAGAAATAGAAACTTTACTACACTCAGAGACAAAAACATTGTTGGGAACTTAACAACTCGCATTTGAAAAATTTTAACATTTTAATTTTTAACTCAAGAACGTTTTCTTAAAACAAGAACTTTTTCAAAAATATAGTAGTTAAATCAACTTTTTGGACATTAAACATTCGTCAACAGGGAATCTTTTTTGGAATAAAAATAAAATATTTATTTTCGGGGATGAAAATTGGAAGCAAATAATTAATTCTTAAAATAACACAGCCATCTTTTAAGGTGTTTAATGCTTTTTACTATGCCCACCTAGTTTTAGTGTGTCGTGCACTAACACACAATAATTTCTTTCTTATATTGAACCCCATCTAGTTTTCCAAAACAAAAATTAAGTTGCATGTGTAACTTTACTTACATACACACGAACAAAACGATACCATCCCATTAAGAACGAAATTTTTGATTCAAACGTTTTGTGTTTCTCAACAAAAAAGTAATTCTTGAACTGCAAAATCTAACTGTTAATTTTATTTGTGTAAAAGCAAATACCACACACACAACCCAAAGCCATCACCAGGCTAAAAACGAAGTTTTTAAATCAAACAACAACAATTTAGTTCTTGATATCCTAAGAATTGCAAAATCTAACTGTTATTTTATTCTGGTCGCCACTTCATTTCTATGTGATTTTTATAAAGTGCAGGAGTGACTCGTGAGTTAGTTGTGATTTTAAAATAACTTATTATTAAAATAATGGACAATATAAGTGAAGAAGTTGAATTTATAAATTTGGACACTATAGTGTATAAGTTGTTTCAAAAGTGGAATATGTCCCCGGAGGAAATAAACGCTTTAGCCGAATGTCGATTTTCTACAGAGAATTTTTTGAAAATGTTGAATTCTCTTGAAATCGACGAAATTTTCAATAAAAAGTAATTATTATCGGAGAAAATAAAGTTTAGATATAATCTTGATAAATGTCGAGAACAAAACGATGTAAGTATACCAAATCAAGTGACTATTGTATAAAATTGTAGAATAAAAAAAAAACAAAAGATAATCCATTTTTTGAAAAATTTCTCGCCTAAGAAGCATTTTAAGCAAATTATCTTGTATACAAAATTCTCATTTTAGTGTGAATTAGTGGCATGTTGTGCAAACGACCGTACTTTGTCCATGGTTTCGAGTTGGATTTCATCTGGAACCCTATTGTCGAGCCTTTCTAAATCAGATAGCATCACTGCCATTTCAAGTTCAGAGTTTGACTTAGAAACTATCTTGAAAGGCACAGTCTCCGGAGAAGAATTGCTGGAGAAAGGTAGAAAAAAAGTAATTTTGTCTAAAAGTGACCAAACTTCAATTTCAAGAAGCATTGTCCACCATTTCGCTCTAAAAAATATGAAGATGTGTCCAAAAACATTGTTAATTTTGTATATCTATTAATTTAATTTAAAACTGTAATATGTAAATAAAATTTTTATAAAAAAAAACAATATTGACAATAAATAATATACCTTTTACATTAACCGTAAATTTGTGTTTAACATTATTCCTCCAAGACCAATTGCAGCAACTGCTTAAGGATAGGATTTCTTCTTACTTATGGGCTTGTTTTAAAACTAAATGATTTTGGTTTTAGGTGAGTATTTAATATTTTGAGGTTTTGAGAAAATTTTATAGGTCCTTGGGGCAAGAATTGAAGTTCTTGACTATTCTGAAAGAAATGGTTCTTACGACAACAATGTACGTTTTTAAACGTAACGATACCGATAACATTAATTTTTGGCACAACAATGTTTATTCTTCGTGTATTGAAAATAATGTTCTTGTTTTAAATATAAAAGTTATTAAATTTTGAGAACTTTATTTTTGGTTTTAAAATAAAAGTTTTCAAGACTTAAATAAAACTTTACTCTCTTAATAGTCCGGTCAAATTAGACCAAAAAATCAGTAAACCCACGACAAATTCAGGGGAAGCTGAAAATTCTTAAAATTGTTTAAATTATAATTATAAACATTGTCTTAAAAGTCCCAACCGATCTCTTTTTTAAGACAATGTTTATAATTATAATTTAAACAATTTTAAGAATTTTCAGCTTCCCCTGAATTTGTCGTGGGTCAAATGTCTAAATTGACCGGACTATAAGTTAAAACAAAAAGTTGTTGGGCAGATTTTAACCTACATATTTTCTTGAGACAAAGTATAAAACTTTTGGCATAACTATTTTTTTGTCTGAGTGTACGTTGCAATGTCTTACAAGCTGCCACCATAATTAAATTGGAAAGAAGACAGAGCGCACGAGTATCGATGCAACCTGGAACGGAATCTTCAAACGATTGCTCAAATTTCAATAGGCGACATTAAAAAAATTATAAAACTTTTATGCCCGAAGTCAATAAAACTAGTTCGACGTAGCAAAACGTGTAAAAAATCATTCTAATGGTTAAAAGCTCTTAGAAAATTCAGCTGCTATTCCTTCAAAAAAATGTATTTAGTACCAAACTCAGAATTCAAAGAAATATGCAAGGAACAAAAAAAAACATTGTATGAAACCGAAGCCCTTGAACTTGTAACTTAAGAGTAAGGAAATCGTAAACCATTTCATATGTGAAATACGCAGAAATTTGCTCGGCAGCAATGTGAAGTCACTAAAAGAAATAGTCGCCCCCCTCAACTGTGAAGGAAACGTAAATCAGTTATTTAATTATTTTCGAACTGCAATGTCTTACCACAATCAACTTATAAACGAATCCTTTTAAAACAGTAATTTCTTTAGTTTATATTTTAAATGCTAATTCAAACAAAAAAAATTCAATTAGATAACCATTGTTAATTTTCAAACAGAAGTAATTAGGCAGACGGCATAGCCAAGCTTTTTAGATTTTACTAAATTATTGTTATAAACAATGTACATAATGTATATAAAAGAATGTTAATAAATCGAATTATCCATCTATCTATATATCTATCTCTCAGTATTATAATAGAACCACCGATTGACAGTTACATAAAGGCTCTTTCTTTCTTTAAAAAAAAATGGATAAAATACAAAATCGGGGTTTGGGTGTCCTTGGAAGAACTTATTTTTTTTAATTTTCTCCACCAGCTTTAGCGAAACAATTTTATAAATCAAAAAATATTTATTCACATGTTGCGTTAATAGAACTTCGGTCCTATTTTAGCGGTTTTTTGAATATCAAATTAACGTTTTCACAACAAATATGGAATTTTTTGGATCTTAGAAGCATTTATAAGGCTTCACATTTTATTAACTGTTCAGATTTATTTTAAAGGGCCATTAAATTTCTTAAAAATAATTTTCAACAAAAATTAGCTACCATTTCTCATAGTAAATTTTTTTTGATTCCGCCGCAAAGTGTCCCCAAAGTAAGGGTTGTAATAAACAATATGATTGTTTATATAGAGGTTCGTAAGACTGCAAATTCTTGTGTCATAGCTTGGTCCGTATATTTTTTTGAAAAGCGTATTGAATAAAATAACATTTTAAAATAAAAGTTTTTTTTGCGCATTATGTTCGATTCGAAATAAGTTAGAACTATTTTAAAGGATAGTTTTTTGGAAGTTTTTATTAAAAACATGGAACTGTCAATTGGATTTTAATTTTTCAAAAAAATTTAAGGGAAGTTAAATTTGTTTTTATTCTGAACACTTTTTGTGTGTAAAATATTCTAGGTGAAAAATGGTAGTTTTGGTGCTGTGAAATAAGGCATCTTTCAAGAGTTGGTCTTATTTAGCTTTAGTAATCTCAGAGCACCCGCATTTAATTGGAAAATTTCCTATTTTTTGCGAAACGAGAATACATTTTTGAACAATAGTTTTTAATTAGACGATGAAGTAATGGCGCTACTTAACTCTCAATACAATAATAATAATATCTTCAGATACTACCAACCCGTAATGTTTTAGCGCAATCAAATTTCAATTGATTTATTTAATTAAAGCGAACTGTATAAAATTATATTATTGTATTATTTTCAAATCGATGTCAATCGGTCAGACAAAAAAACCATGTAAACGATTTTTGTAAGGACTGTCAAGAACAAATCATATGTCATATGTCACCTGTGGGTCATATTAAACTTAAAAAGCCAAATTAATTTAATTTAAATTTAACAATATATAGGTTGCAAACACTCAACCTCGCACTTACCACAAATCTTATAGTTTGTGCAAGCAAGGAGGTTACAGGGGGCAGCATACTCCACTTAATCATTCTCAACTTGTATGCACTCACCTGAAAAATAATTTGATTTAATTTCGTAAAATAATTTGACATTGTTTCACTTTGTCAAAGTGGATTATGACTGTAATTCTGAAAATTGGCCGTATAACAGTTTGGAAAAAGCAATTAGTGAGATTTTTAGAAGGTAGCATTATTAAGTTTTTTGGTTTAAACACAAATTATGTGCTGAGGTCATATTTCATGACAATTTTGTACGATATCATAGGGTGTGTAGAATAAAGTTTAATTTAAGTCGAGGACGCTTAATATACTTTGGGCCAGCAAAATTTTCAGAAATTTCAATTTTTTAATTCGATTTAAATTTGAGATCAGAATAAGTCCAATTTACGTATTTGTATCTTTTATTTATAAAAGTATATTAATGTATACAATTATCTTAACTACTTAAGGGCCAGTTATAGCTATCATTGGTTTTCATTATTGAAAACAAACATTGGAATTTTGTTGACAGGTCGTTTATAGCAATCATTAAAATTTTCTGTCATTGAAAAAAATTTCCTAATTAAAATCCACCGACAAATTTTTAACTGACAGAAATCTGTCATTGTAATTGTGTGAAATTGGAACAAAAATCAGTGGAACGATTCGTTTCACTTTTGAACATAAAAGTATCAGCTATTCAGGAAAATAAATTTTGGTCAGGAAAATAGAAAAACGCATTTTTAGATTGTGATTTCCGATCGATCAATATATACAGCTGTGGACAACTAATTAGAAACATTAATTGCTTCTCATTTCCACATTCACTTTATCAAGTGTGACTAGAATAGCGGTATCCAAAACGGTGTAATGCAAGCGTTATTAGATAATTGTTTGAAAAGGCATCATTTGTGCATAAGTCTTTGCAAAGTACACAATAAAATCAAGGTAGAGTGTAAAAAGTGTTCGTTTCAACTGGTCAACTAATTAGAAACAGTTAAATTACGTTTGATTTGGGTGAAATAAAAATAATCTTTTTATTTTGCATTGGTAAGTAGGAAATTCTGAATTGTCTGCAAACGTTTTTAAGGAATAATTTTTAAATTTTGCAGGTTATTGCAATGGGAAAATTAAAGAGCTGTGATCCTCCTACAAGGATAGCGATTCTTGAGCTTCGGAAGCTTAAAATGTCCTATAGAGCAATTGCATCTCAAATAAACTGTTCTATAAAGAAAGTTTTTAATGCAATTAAGCATTTTCAAAACTTCGGAACTGCTGAAAATGTACCTCGTAAAAAACGGGCCCTTAAAACAAGCTGCCAAATAGATCGAGAAATTAGTAGGCTAACCAAAAAAAAACCAAAAATAAGCTCCACAGAGATACTACGCCAACTCTCAGTTGCATTCATTGTCCCGATAGGGCGACGCTCATTGAGAAGATGATTGGTAGAAGTTGGGTTCCTTGGTCGTGTTTCTCTGAAGAAACCATTAGTGACCGCAATGCAACGTAGTCTTAGAATAGAGTTCGCAAGGTGACACGACAACTGGACAACAATGGAAGTTGTACATAGTGTGGAGTGACGAAACTAAAATAAATAGGATCGGCCAAGATGGTGCACGTTATGTCCTAAGGCCAAAAGGAACAGCGTTTCACCCTAAATACGTTTCGCCAATAATTAAGCATGGAGTCGGCTCGCTTAACGTTTGGGGTTCTTTCTCGTGGTGTGGAGTTGACCCAATCCATAGAATCGATGGAACGGTGACAGCCGTTAAATACATTGACATTCTTAAGGAACGATTAGTGGATTGGACCGATGAAAACATGCCAGTGATATGGATGTTTCAGCAAGAAAACGACCCCAAGCACACTGCTGGAATAACAAAACAGTTATTTAGGGACCAATTGATAACAATTCTGGAATGGGCATCATCAAGTGCAGACCTTAATCCGATAGAGCATCTTGGGCCAGATGTTAAAAGAGCTGTTGCTCTTTTCGCAACAAGGTATTTAAGATAAATATAAGGTAAATGATATTATAAAGTTATACATTTTATAATAAGATATGATTTTTCTCTTTGTTTTTAATTAGTTGTGCTTTTCGCAGAAACTGCCATATGAAATAAATGTTATGTTTGGGAAACATTGTTTTAAGTTTAAAAATATATTTAGGAAAAAAAAATATTCCTGCACAAAAAAGAAAACAAACAAAAATACAGATACTTCTTTAAAATTGAATTCAATTTGTGTTTCTAATTAGTTTTCCACAGATGTAATTTTCATTTCTAATCATAGCGAAACACCGTCAAATATTGATTCCAAAATTTGTTCGGATCGATTGCAATTTTAGCTGTAACTGGCCCCTTAAAATTTAAGCTTCTAGATAAAGGAAAATACTTTTATTAAAAAAAATAAATGTTGGCTAGCTTGAATTTGAAAAGATTACTAAAATCACCAATAAAAATCAATGATATACATTTTTCTCTATTTTGCTATTTTATAGTTAAAAATCCAGCTACATATTTATGCTAAGTCGTATACATATATTGAGATTAATTTAATTGCAACTATTATGGAACAGTTTGAAAATACGAAGTAGGTAACAACCATTCAAAAACTCATTTAAAAAACTTTTATTATCGCTTTTTGGATTTAATTCAGTGCACAAATCTGACTTTTATCGTCCAGTCATAATTTTAATTTGTTTTAATATTTTTTTTAAAGCCACATATGAATATACACTACATTCTGGCTCAACAATATAAAAAGGTCAGCTTGGTAAGCCATCTTATAGAGCATAACTATACCTCCAGAAAGCAGCAATAACAATTATTATCAGACTGTATAACTCAATCTTCCATCATAACAGAAAGATGATACATCTTAATTAAAGATCTAGAAGCCTCCTGGTGGTAGTATAATTTAATTACCTACACTATACACAGGGGCGTCTTTATTATATGCAAGCCACAAGCTCATAACAAACATACATACATATATAACTCTAGAGCAGAGTAATGGCTTTTTGAGAGTCAGATTGCTGCAGCAGTTTCCTTCAATTTCGAATTATATATACTTATGTACATATATGATATATTATTATGTATGTTCAATTGAGTGATTATTTTAGTTCAAATTTCTGATGGGTTTGATGACATATGGTTACCAATGGAGAAGAATTTCGAGTTAGTTTATGAGATTCCTTCTATAAAATGTATTATTTCTTAACAATTTTATTTTGCTTTGTGATTTTTATTGATGCTGTGGTAAATTGAGAATCCAAAAATTAGGTTCTTATGAGACACTAAAACCTAAATTCATTATATTAAATATTTTCTTTTTTAAAGAAGTCTTCTAAGCTAACATTTTATAGATATAATCTTCTATTCTTGATTTGTTCACCAATAAATGTAACCTTATTACTTACGTAAGGTAGTGCTACAATCCTATGTGATCTAGAGCCTCACTTAACAAATATTTCCATCTAACTCGGTCCCTATCTAGATGTCTCAAATTGCGAACTCCAAGATAGGTGAGGTCACTTTGGTTTCCATGCGCTCTTAGTGATCCAGCCATCTTAGTCGTTGGACTTTTGTCCTTTTAACTAAGTCTTCATCGCTGTACAGCTCGTCGTTTCATCTTCTCGCCTTCGATGCATACGGGATCGTAGATCATTATGCTGAGTTCTTCGGATTATGTCATTGTCATCAGCATATGCCGATAATTGGAAAAACTTTTGAAAGATAGTGCCTCTAGTGTTAACGTGGGAGCTCTGCACTATGCTATGAAGAACGATGTTAGAAAAATCGTATAACTACGCATCATCTTGTCGAAAGTTTTTTTTTTGACATCGTTCAGTTTTGTTAAGTTGTTTCCAACCTTTTCGGATTGTGCGAATTTTTCATGTACATCCTGCACGAACAGAAGAGTTTAAAACTAGACATGGTTTTATACAGTGCTTAGAGACAGTGGGTGTCGGTTTTTTTGTTCTTGGGTTTTTTTCAGGATCTTCCGTAATGTGAGTATTTGATGGGCTTTGCTGGTCAACCACACTGCTAAGGAGCTATTAGGTTGTTGCGATATGCTTTAGACGGGAGAGAACATTTTGTAAGCGATGTTAAAGAACTTGTTCCTCAATAGCTTGTGCAGTTTAGAGGTTCCTCTTTTTTCAGAGTTGCGCAAAAATAAATATTACCTTGATTGGCAAAATAACATGTTTAAAAACTAATAAAGGTATGTAATTACCAATGAATAACAATATCAACATAATGAAATCCTTGGCTACGGTTGCAGCTCCATATCCTTCTTTTCTTTTTATTTTTTACAAAAGTATTTCAGGGTTTGAAAAGAGCTACAAATGCGCATTGAGTTTGAATTCATAAATACTGCAAAATGACTGCAAAGACAGAGTTTAGTAAGGCATTTCACATTCGTGTAGTATAACTTAAGAACGAATCCCTGTACTTGAAAGTTCTAACTAAGTTGGGCTCGAGAGTATACTGATGAGTATTCCTAAAAGCGTGAGTATTACAGTTAAAATATTTAAGATGGGGAATAAAACTGGCTTTTTTGGTAGAGTTATAGTCTATTAAAATAACGGTAAAAAAGGGTATGACAAGAGACCCTACGACGATGTTCAAGCGAAGTAAATTACCTAATGATGATATTATAATCAATCAATTTAAATGCTCAAGTTCAAAAAAGGCTTGAGTAAGTTGCATAGGCACTAGCCCAGAGATGGGAGTAGCAAAATCAGAATTGGAGACACATTTCTTGTACGACCTAAGTAATCCCAAACAACGTGCGGGATTTTTGGCGACATCGCATATGTAATCGTTCTAGAAGAGGTGGTTGGTGTCATACATACCAAGAATATGCTGATGTTCATTCTCATTTATGCCAGTGCTAGTCATGGTTAATGGTAAGTGGGGTATACCTAGCTTTAACGATACAAGACTGCATTAGGTTTTTGAAGCATTGAATTCAATACAGATTTTTAATTCCAATTGTACAATTTGGTTAAGGTTGGAAATGAATGAGCTTTAGATATTTTGTCCTTGCAGTTCCACAACCAAAGAAAAGGGGTGTAAGTCTGCAAATAAATTTAAAAATCTAACAGTACTATCGTCAGCAAAATTACTTACTGAATTATAGGTTGTAGTAAGAAGATCATAAATTAAAATAAGAAAGAGTGTCGGAGACAAAACAGAGTCCTGGGGCACACCAGCATTAAAACTTAGAACCATCCAATACTTCTTGTGTTGAACTGTCAGAAATGTAATTTCTAATCCAACGTTTTAGCCTGATGCCAAACTTTATTGCATACTTTTGAAATATTTTTGAAGAATTGACAAATTCTCCAAAAGCAATTCTAGTCATGCTTTCTCAAATTAGTTGTTCGGATGCGGCATATAAACTGCAAACTCCATCCCTGCAATTACTCGCACACTGGAATGGTTGAGAGTTGTAAGTCACTAGGCCCTGGTTCTCTACGGATTGATGCGTCACCTAATTTATTTATTTTATTTAAATTCCAAAATTCTGTTAATTATCTGACCTTGGGAGGTGAAAATAAATCTCTTCATAAATGAAGATGATTTTTCAATGAAAGTCCTTCTCATTTTGGACAATATAAAGACTCTAATATCTTATATCGACTGCACCAGCAATACTCTCAGTTGTTCTTGAGAAACGAGTGCGTAACAATTTTCTTGTATTGACTGCACAATTCTAATGCGTTCTTAAATTAATCGTTCCACTTTTTATGAAGGCGTAGTTCTTACTTGTCAAATGTCAATAATGACCACTTTTAAAGTTACAGCTGTTTCTCCAAAGAGCAATATTTAAAATTTAAACTACTTTTAGAAATCTTCTAACACAACTGTATAGTTAAAGGTAAAATCAAGCACCCTTATATCTGCTTACGAAAGCTATAATAACTTCTATCATTGTTCATTTTTGCTTTTAAGTTGTTGTGGTTTTTGGAATAATATCTTTATGATAAATAATTATTCGGAATTTTATTGCTGTGTATTTGACCATTTTCTCCATTTAGAAAAATTAATATCCTTTTTTCATTTTCATTTATAAAAACTCGTATTACTTGGTTTTTGAAATGTGAAAGTTAGATTTTTATCAATTATAAATTGATATTAGTCATAATAAACAGCAGAATTTTTTCTAAGTAGTGGGAGGAAGGCGTTGCGTTGTGCTAGGGAAATCCAACATTTTGATAATATCATTAAAGTGGGACCACTAAAAAAAAAACACTCTTTTACCCATCATGGCAACCATGTTTCCCTTTGGCAATATTTTATGAAGATACAAATTTAACCTTTAACAATTTTAATTGCTTGAATTTTATGTTTATTTCGTATTAATATGTTTCTGGTCGCCATTAATCCAACATTTTAATGTTCACTCAATCAGTGTTTTCGTGATTGAGTTAATGCAGGCCTACAATATGCTGTCGTGCCCTCCGAACAAAGATGGATGCTTTATATACGCTTCATTGCTAATAGTCAGCTTGGCTCCTGGGCTCTGGAAATCTCAAACCAGGCCAGAGATGCACATATACATATACTTGAATTTTATTATACTGTTTGTCATTTTGGCCTCACTGATGGTTAGCTTATACACCATCTTACTGATGGAAGAAACCATAAAATTCCGCACTTCAAGACAACGATATTTGCGAATCTGAAGGTTGATGAATTGAGTTGGAGCCCAATGAGGAAAAATAAAAACATCCCAGTAGGAGCCAATCCATTCCGAATGTGATTTTATAACCATATTGGTTGTAACTGTCCAGATTAATGGCGGCAATTAATTTCGAAGGAAATTAGGATGAACACATTTTGCAAATGTGGTTTCTGGGTTTTACGACTTCTGGGCATCTTCAATTCTTCAATGCAAAAAAACCTGAAGCGGTTATTTCGTGCTGTTTCCAAGAAAAAGGCTTGTCTCTTTTATGTTATATTAGGTATAGGTCTATACATGATACGAGGTTAGCGGATTCATGTTACATATTTGGTTCAGCGAAGCAGCAAGGCTTTAACATCAGCATCAATGGATTGTATCTCATTAGTTTCTCCTTACAAATAGTTCAAGTAGGCAATTTATTGAGTGAAATCTCTTCCCACCATCTTGGAGTCACAGCTCCGCCGCTGCCCACCAGCTCTTACACTACAGCCAGCAGCAGCACCACCTCGCACTAATTGGTGACTAAATTATTTGTTCCAAATGCAGCTGAAAAGACAACCCTCTATGGTTTGCCCATTGAGTCTTGTATATTTAGCCTTTGTAAAGAAGGTTTCTGCATTTGGCTAGCTAGCGTTCGTTTGGTTAAGCCTATAGCCTGAACTAAAAGAGGAAGCCCACACCTTCTATGCAGATTCTATGTGAAGCTGTACGGCTGGCCTCGTCGTCGTCGAACATAAAAGTCATCTCTTCAAGAAGAAGTCTATTTAAGCTTCTTTTGAGGATCTTAAAGAATTGATGTGAGCTTAGGGAGCTGCGCGTGCATTATAAAATCAGTGTGTTAGGTTTGGCCAATAAATAAAATCACTCGTGGATATGGTCAACGTTTTTTTTGTTGTTGTCTCATTTATTCTGCATTTGTTGTCTCTAATAGCCATATCGTTAGAATGGAGGCACAAGCTGGGAATATAAAGACATTCACTGACTCATGCTTATAGGACCCTTATGAAGAAAGGTTGGGCTGGTCTGGGCATATACATATGGCGGAACTTATTCGGTTAAGATGAGATGGTAGTTAGGTATATAGCTAAGGGGAGCTACTTAGGCTTATTCAAAATTAAGACGTTTTTGTTATTACCCAACAGTTAGCAGATGGAGTGACTTATTTATTACGTTTCCTCAACTTTTTGAAAACTAAATATTTTAAACGCCTGCGATCATTTAGTTGGGTAAAGTTTTGAGTATAATTGTACCCTTAAGTCTTGTTTCTGAATATAAAACAGAATTTGTATGTAAACAATGAATTAAACAAATAAGTACGCCTGTAGAAAAATTCATAAATGGAAAGTCATAGCGCTTAATATTTGCTTGCTTGGGAGTAATCATGTGAGAGATTATTGTTTAAACAAATGTTTTCAACTTAAGGTGTCAATTTTTAAGCTTATTTAATGCAATATGTACTTAGTTATGTGGAAAAGTCTTGTTGAATTTTATTTTAAGTGTTTAGACCGATGATACCACGGTTCTATGGTGTAATGGTTAGCACTCTGGACTTTGAATCCAGCGATCCGAGTTCAAATCTCGGTAGAACCTTGATAACTTTTTACAAAACTCTTATATCTAATATAAAAATGTTCAATGCAACTCGAAATATAAGTACATTAAAAACAGAATTAATTTACGTTACCTAAATCTTTAGGTGCATGAAAGTGTAAAACAGTCGTTTCATTTTTAATGATCTGAAGTTAAAATGTAACACAAAAATTTAGCACAGAATTAAATCATTTTGAATACAGTTAATCACGAGAATCGAATGTCAATTTTTACATACAGTCCAGTAAATAAAGGTTTTCACCTCAAAACTTCAACAGTTTTGAAACTGCGCACCAAAAGGATTTATTTAATCTAAACTTAGACAACCGTTTGGTGGAAACATAACCAAAATTAACTATCTTTTTTTTTGTTTTCTCTTGCAAAATAAGCCAGTTTCATTAACAAAACTAAGTAATATCAACAGTAACAGATTGATTTTTGTCCCAAATGGAAAACAAATGATTCCCAATGCACAGCTACTTAACAAACATACCCATCGAGAAACATACAAATGCAATATTAATCGTACCAACATTTGAGAACAAAATCACATAAGATCCATTCGGGACTAGTATAAATGTCAAAAACCCATCCCTAGTAAGATTCTACTCTAACTTTTATGGCTTGTATTCATACTATGGATATTGTTTTTGCTATTCGTGTAAAATCCTACTATACTATGTATAGACTTTCCAACAAAACACGGAAAGATTTACAAGGCAAATATACACTCATTCACGCAGAACTGTTGCAACTGTGCCAACTTCATCGGGCAAATTGCTGTAATTGAATAAATCTCTTTCCCGAAAATTTTAAAAAGGGAATGATTGTCAAGCTCCTAAATAAGGAGACCTGATGAAGTTCGAGAGCTGATGAGGTATACTGCAGTTGCCAAAATAATAAGAACGTGTGTAGGGACACCTTAAAGCAATACTTGACGATGAACAAGCAGGATCCTGCATTGGATGCTCCTGCATTGATCGCATCAATACCCTGCAGATCGTCATTGAATAGTGCGTCGAATATACATCACAACTTCATTTGCTGTAAATCGATTTTGAGAAGGCTATTGACAGCGTCTACAGAGATTTTATCTAGCTTGCTTTGCCGAGGATAAACTCGTCTCTATCACCAACACAACTTATGATGGATCTGAATGTCAGGTTTTTTAAAAGGATTTATTTCGTCAGAAGAGTTTGTTGTCAACAGATCTTTTCTTTTTGTGAAATCATCAGGAAACTACAGACCTTGATTAATTTTACTTTACTTACTTAGGTCCCCAGACCTGTTAAGTCCGTTGGGAACCCCTTAAGGGCCATCTCTACTACGACGCCAACGCGTCATTGTGTACGGTTTCCGGAGAAGTGTTTCACCTCCCTCCAATTCTTTCCTAGTGACGCTGATTTCACCTCGACTGTCCTGCGAGATGTGTTTCCGGGTCGTCCAGCTATTCTTCTTTGGCCTGCAATGCAGTCGTTACAATTGGGAGGCGTATATCCAATCTATTGCCACTTACGCCTTCGTATTATAGAGTCTATAGGTTCCTGACTTGTCCCTCTATGAAAGACCTTATTTGATTTACGTTTTGGCCAGAGAATCCTTAGGACGTTTCGAAAACATCTATTCACGAAGGTTTGCAGCTTTCTTGTAATGGCTGAAACAACCTTCCAAGTACTGCACACATAAAGAATCACTGATTCGACATTTGTGCGAAATAGTCGTAGCTTTGAAGAAGACGCCTTGTTCGGTCCCGCCTCGATGGTGACGATTCTTCCAAGGTCTCCACTATATCTACCGGTTGCGAAGAAATATTTATTTGAGAGGATAGTCGGGTTCCGGGGCTGATCATTTTTATTTTGCCGGAATTAATTTTCAGCCCCGAAACTTCTGCTTTTCTATTCACTGTCGTCATTTGATGGAGATCCATCATCCTATGAGAGAGTAAGCAAACATCGTCCGCGTAATCCAAGTGATTTAAATATGATGTCAAAGTCCATTGGATCCATCCGCTACATGACAGAGCTGAGCGCAGGGCATCGTTTATCACCAACAAAAACAATATTGGCACCAGAATACAGCCCTGTCTGACTCCGATTTGGATTTCAAAATCATCTGACAACCTACTATCGTACAGAACGTGGCACTTGGATCCATCATATGTTGCTTTAATAACCAACCTTCTCGAAGTAGATGAACAGCAGGTGTAGTGGTGATCGATATTCAACTCACTGTTCAATAATGATCCGCAGGGTGTTGATATGATCAATATACAGGAGGATCCAGCGCGGATTCCTGCTTGTTCGACAACGAGTGTGGCCTCAAGGTGTTCTCTGCTGCGTTCATTAATTGGGGTCTACGAAACATCTTACAGCATTGGCCAGTTAGTAGATCTAATCAAGAACTTTATAAAAACTATTATTTATGAAGGCGAGTGGATTCGACGCAAACTTCGAAAAAGTAATGGCGGCATTGAAAGACAGGCAATGCAGTGGAATAAACTAACTCAAGAAGATGTTCAAATGGTAGAGATGTGCATTCAAGAGGACACAAGCGTCCAAAGGTTTTTGTCAAAAGCCACCTGTTTATCAACTCCTACTCTCACCTCCCTGCGGTGCACATCGGGTGCCTAGTACCTCAACTGGAGATTGGTTTCTAACCCCAGTGGAAAGTTGTTGGAGGCGCCAAACGAGAGAGGGGGGAGAGGTGTTTCCACTAAGGCACCTCTCCTTATCCAGACGGAAGCGGACGAAGTCTCAAGATGGTATCAACGGTGGCGTCTACAGTTCCAGTAAGTTTGAACTACTTAGTGAACACCTTATAGGGCTTCTTCGACATATTCGGAGCCCAGGCCAGGTTTATCCGGCTCCCCTTCCTTTTAGTTATACTGACGATCTGGCCCTTCAGGTTGGAGTTTGTGCCGTCGGAGTAACTTCCTGGCCAGGTAAACAATACCTTTAGTTGCGAAGCACCAACAAGCCTCGGATACGGATGGCATTACTGTTGACAACCCACGCATACAAAATAAGGACAGCGAACTTCAGATTTGTACGTTTTACTTTAGGTCCCTTAACAGACCACGTGCAGCAGGAGAACTAGCGAAAGCCCTATACTTCTGCAAGCCAGATATTACCGCCCAAGAAGTGCATACTACGGCGACTGCTACCGAGAACAAGGACAGAGTCTATTTGATTGTGGGTTTGTTGTTGGAACTAGGCTCAGGCAAAAAGTCTTGAGTTTCAACAGTGTATGAGCGAGCGTATCACGACAATCCGTATCAAGGCTAAATTCGCGAACATAAGCCTAATATGCGAGCATGCCCCAACGGAGGAGAAAGATGAAGACACCAAAGACATATTCTTCGAGCTCTTGCACAAGACATATGAGCAGTGGCGTGGCTATGACATTAAAATTGTCTTAGGAGATTTTAACGCCAAGTTAGGAAGAGAAGACATCTTTGGTGGCATAATCGGGAGATACAGCCTGCACGATACCACCTCCGACAAAGGATTCAGGGTGATCGATTTCACTGCGACAGCGAAACAGCAGGCATACAAAACGAGCTGTACGAGTTGAAGATAAGAGAGAAGCACCGGCTTCCTAGATGGAAAATAAAGAGCATGAGAAGGGCGCGATCGAGGTGATAGAGGGATGTCACAACAGAATGAGGAATGAGGTTCGTAAATTTTACCAAAAACTAAAAAAAAACCTCCCAAGGGTACCAGCCACGAACCGAAGCCTGCAAAGACGATCAGGGGAACATCATAGTAGGACGGCAGTCGATGTTGAGAATATGGAAAGACCACTTTTATAAATTATATAACGGCGATGCGGAACCGAATTCCGCTGTAAGGGAGATAGAACCTCTCAACCTTGGCGACGCAGATCAACAATTCCGCCTACCCGACCTCGACGAAGTGAAGATAGCTATATCTAAACTTAAGTCAAACACAGCTGCTGGAGGTAACGGCATCGCTGCAGAACTATTCACAGCAGTAGGCGATGACTTGGTAGGGAGCATGCGCCAACTCATCTGCAAAATATGGTCAAAAGAAATCATGCCCGATGAGTGGAATCTCAGCATAGTGTGCCCGATACATAAGAAAGGAGACCCTCTAAACTGTGCCAACTACAGAGGCATCAATCTCCTTAACATTGCATAGGTATAGGATCCTTTGACGTATTATGTGAACGTCTGAAGCCGTTCGTCAACAAAATGATTGGTTCTTATCAGTGTGCCTTCAGACCATCAGGAAAATCCACTATCGTCTAAATATTCACACTACGGCAGATCTTGGAAAAAATCCAGGAACTTCAAATCGATACCCGCCATCTCTTTATCGAATTTAAAGCCGCGTATGACAGCATCTATAGGGAAGAGTTCTACAGAGCAATGTCTAGTTTTGGCATCACTGTCAAACTTATCCGTTTGTGCAGAATGACGATGGAGAATGCGCGCTGCTCTATCAAGGTCGGAAAAGATCTCACCAATTCATTTGATAACAAAAAAGGTTTTAGACAAGACGATGCACTGCGACTGCATGTGACTTTTTCAACATCGTTCTGGAAAGAATTAATCAAAACTCAACCGTTAACACAAGAGGCACTATCTTCAAAAAGTCCACCCAATTACTCGGATACGCAGATGATATTGACATAATTGGAAGATCTAAACGTGATGTCAGTGGAGCATTTTTGAGCATCGCGACGGAAGTGAAGAAGATGTGCTTAGTGGTCAATGAGGGCAAACCAAGTATATGCTGTCACCAAAAAAGGACATTGAACAACGACGGACGTGTTGGACAAAATGTCAATTGAGAAGTAAAGTCCTCTCTCGAGCATATAAATACAGTGTCAAAGATAGATGAGAGCGTCTTAGAATGCTTCTAGAGAAAAATTCTTCAGGTGATTTTCGGTCCCGTACGCATAGATAGAGAATGGAGGAAAACATATAACGACGAACTGTATGGGCTGTACAGCGACTCTGACCTAGTTAGCAGAATTAAAGTCCAAAGGCTTAGATGGCTAGGTCATGTAGAGCGAATTTACATCAACGCTCCAGCCCGGAAGGTCTTCGAATCCAATCCCGAGGGACGGCGGCGTAGTAGAGGAAGACCGCGACTCAGGTGGCGCACTCAGGTGGGAGAGGACGTCAACCAACTTGGCGTGCGAAACTGGAGACAGCTAGCTAGGGACCAAAATGGCTGGAGACGCATGTTGGTTGAGGCCTAGCTCCGCGCCGTACTGTAGTGCCACCTTAAGAAAGTTAGTAAGTAAGAAGGCAGAACAGTCAGCAGACCGTGAGAAACATTCGAGGAGGTATCGTCAAGATTGGGGAAGAGCTGAAGGGAGTTTAAAAACATCACCGACAACCACACACGATAACGAATAGGAGTAGTTTAGGCCCTATGTCCCGCTATTTAAAATCCACTGATTTTATAGTTCTGAGTGCCTATAAGTAAGTAAGCATAGCCAGATGAGAGTTTGTAAGCTTTTTTAAGAAAAATTAAAAAGTGTATGACAATAAAAAATAACCCTAATAGACAACAAGGTTTTCGAATCGCTTCATCGTTATTATTTAGATCAATTTATATAGATCCCTTCTGATAGCCTGAGAGTTTTTTACTTCCCTGAAAAGTGAGAGAATAACGTATTTGTTATTATTGCCCAGCCAACTAGGGATTGTTTCGTGTATAGGTAAAGTTTTCGAGTTCTTCAAGATTATTGAAAAAGTCTTCTTCTGAAAATTTTCCCGGATACATTTGGGGATGGTTTTCTTTGTTGCTATCAAATAAAACCACAGTCAGTAAAAAAACGGACTTAGCTGCGTTTGAAAATGTTGATCTTCCAAGTATATTAGGATTTGTACAGGTACAAGTTTGAAATTTGCAAAGTTCTGAATTTTTTTTAAAAGTACTGAGAAATCGAATGAGTTCTGTCGTTTTTCTCATTTTTGTTGTTTTATTGGATTATTTCCCTCAATAATGTTTATCAAAATTGTCTCACATTGGTATTTTTCTAGGAACATTTATTTCAAAAATTTGATTTATTCTAAAAAAAAGAAAACAAATTACAAAGTTGTTTAAAGTTTAATTATCGTATCTGCCTGTATTCGACACAACACTCATGGGTTATAAGTTAAAGAATGCAGTTTTCCAACTTAAATTACTGTTTTGTTTTATGAGCGCAAGACTTCTACGAACCAATTGTGCAAGCTATAGGTTTTTTTATTTTTACTTCTTCATATAGACTCAAACTTTAACCACTTTGTAATAAAATTGAAATCAAATCAAAACAGAACAGAAAGTAGTCAACAATCTTTATTTTTATTCTTCCATCGCATATTGCTTGGAAATAAAACACTGATTTGATCGTGATCGTCTTCCTCCTCGAAAACCGATCATTTCTAATTCTCTCTTTCCGAACTAATCAAATTTACAATAACTCTAGTTTCTCGTATACCTTTTGCAGAACCATCATCTTCTCAAGCCCCAAGGCGTCAACTCAAACTAAACTGAGCATCAGCACTCAGGTATGTTATTTACGTCAGTTAAAAAGAAGACTATCTTCAAGCTCGTGTAAGCTTACTTTATACTCATTGCCTGTGATTGAAGGCAGGCTCTTACATGTTCATCCTTATGATCGTTTAGCGTCGTTTATTATAGCAATTTTGTTGCCATAAAATAAAATGATTTGAGACTTGAGTATGAGTATTACTCTTCTCTATAACAGCTTAATTTTTGAAGCAAGTCGAAAATGAGTCAATCAATATCCCCCGACACTAGAAATGAATTGTTTGCGGCCAATTAATAGAAATTATTGTCTGATTCCGATGCGGATAAACCTTTAGCTGAAATTGAAAGACTGTACAGAGTGTATCTAGCCGGGCTATAAGGCTATACGAGTTTTACCTATGTTGAATGTTCGATTGTTAAATTAAACGTGCAACTTATGAGAGAATGCACGAAATTATAAGGTAGGTAGATAGGTACACGATACCCCACAGGCTTTATACCTCTCTATGGACTTACAATACCAGGCTATAGGTATGGTGGGTATAGGCATATGATGCTTGAAGGCAGCAACCCTGGAAGTGATTGTTGGGCTAATTAAAAGTTATAACCTCTTAATGAAACTGAATGAAGCTGATAATTGCTAATGGAATTTCGTGGCGTAGTTGTTTACTTATATACCCATAAAGAAGTCAGTGGTGGTGGCGGGGGTTTAAAGAAATGTTTATGTCTCTCTCTGTTGTGGTCTCAAGAGGTTATAAATGATGGTTGAATGATGAAAAAAAACGAGAAAGTTCAAGATTGTAGTCGGTGATTAAGTAATTTTACTTACAAAATATTTGCCAATTATTTTTATAATAATTTTAAATCGGTTATAAGTTAAATCACTTGGAATTTAAAAAGAAGACGGTATCGCTGCGGGTTTATCAGGGAAAATAATTTTTCTTATTTTTCACAGTTGAAATAATAAATAAGGAAATAAATCCCTGTTGTATTATTTGATTTTAATACTAGAGACACAAACGATGTTGTTACCAGTACGTATCACCTGACTTTCTCTAAATTTAAATCCAAAATTGATAAATTGATAATTTCAAAACTTTTAAATAAGTTACGTACTGAAGAACTTTTTACTGCCTTCACTTGGGATTAATTACTAATCTCGCAGTCAAAGGCACCATCACCTTTTTCAATATGATAATATGCAACGCACCTTTAAGGACAATAAGGCAAATTTTGTGGAGAAATTAAAAAGATCGTAAAAGATGTTTTCAAGGTTCTACCGAGATTTGAACTCGGATCGCTGGATTCAAAGTCCAGAGTGCTTTTTTTTTTTTTTTTTTTTTATAATTCATTTTTATTAATTCATTCTTAAACCTATCTTAAAGCTAGACAAAAATTCATAAAACTAGCCTAATTATCCATAACTTACAACTAACTTAATGGTCCCATACGGACACTCTAAGCTAAACTATAAGAAGTCCAGAGTGCTAACCATTACACCATAGAACCGTGTTAATCATGATCTTTTAATAAAAAGTACATAAATGATCTAGAAAATATGTTAATTCAGTAATGCCTTGAACTGCCTTCAATAAAACTCAGTTGATAAAAAACAGCTGAGTAAACAGAAATAAGCGAAACAGAGTATTACAAATTGATTGAGCTCGCAGCATTTTGTTTGTTTATATACAACAAAAATATTTTACTCAGTATATTAACGATACGATTAAAGCTTTAGATTCTCTATGATTATGAACACGACGAGTGGTATTAAAGTGCACATACAAAGCTAAAAAAACGTATTGGGGATTGAATTGGGACAGCTTTGCATCGTTCAAAAATAGGGCTGCTCACGAGACGAGACTTTTCGTAGGCTAGTCTCGGTCTCGTCAATTTGTTTTATCGTTACTGTAATGGGATTTTTTGCACCTGTTTTATGAAGGGGAGTTATTCCATCGCTTAAAAAATCTTCTCTGCAGTAATATGTGAACATCTAAGGCCAATCGATAGTTGCTTATCATTGTGGTTTTAGACCATTAATTTTCACAGTCGATCAAATATTCACATTACAGAAGATCTTGGAAAAACCCAAGAGTTCCAAATCGACAAATTTTCATCGAATTCAAGGCCGCATATGACAGCACCTGCAGGGACGAGCTGTATACTATACATCCATGTTTAGTTTTGGCATCCATGCTAAACTCGTCCGTTTGTACAGAATGACCACAGAGAATTCACCATTCTCCGCGTAAAGGTTGGAAACAACTTAACAGAACCTTTAAATGTCAAGAAAGGTTTTAGACAAGGTGATGCGCTGTCATGTGTTTTTGGAACATCGTGCTTGAAAGAATAGAGCATCAGAGCTCACACGTCAACACTAGAGGCAATATCTTTCAAAAGTCTGTCCAATTACTAGCATATGCTAATGACATTTATATAAACGGAACAACTCAGCGTGACGTCAATGGGGCTTTTGTGAGTATCGATGTAGAGGCGACAAAAATTTGTTTAACGGTTAATGAGGTCAAAACAAATTACATGCTGTGTAGTCAAGAAAGGGCCTACAACACCGACGTCTTGGCCATTGACAGACGTAACTTTGAAATATTCAAAGAAAGTAATTAAACGAGCTAGCTCCTTTCCTATTCATTACTTACTTACTTACTTAAGGTGGCGCTACAATACTGTGCGAACTAGGGCCTTGCGTAACAAACTTCTCCATTTAGCTAGTTTCCTATTCATCTAAGAACTTCAAACAAAATATCAATCCAGTTCAGTTTACCGTGAGCAGTTCATAAACCAAAGGAAAGAATACGAAATTCTAAAAAAGTTTGTGTATAACCAGTAAAATCAAATCTGCCTCGAAAGCTTTTTGGACATTTTTAAATGGTTAAAGGAAATCTTATGGTTTACCTCAACCTCAACATGAGGTTTGAAGATATCACATAGATTTGTGGTATGTTTGCTGATTTTTTTCAGTCGAATTTCTTATTGAAATCTGAAGTGCACACATTGTCATCAACCACCAGCCAATAACATGTTTATGTCAAATATTATTAACGGAAGAAGACATTTTAGAAGAACTTTCGTTTTTGGATGACAATAAAAAACTTGCCAGTGATTTAATTGCTTCTATGTTCTTAAAATTCTGCAGATATGGTCTTTCTTAATCTCTTTTAAAATTATTTAATTTATCGCTCAGTCTTGGTCAGTTATTAGATACTTGGAAAACTTCAGTCATTACGCCAATTCATAAAACAAGCTCGAAGCAGGACGTCCTTAACTACAGACCTATTTCAAAGCTTCAAACTATTCTAAAAATTTTTGAAGCCATTGTCAAAAACGGATTTATGAAAATATTAAGCAAGTGATTTCAGACAATCAACACAGGTTTGTGAGTAAACGATCAACTATAACTAACTTGTCTCTTTTTTCACACTTTTGTACGAAAGGTATTGAAGGGGGTTAGCAAGTTGTTGTCATATACACCGACTCTTCAAAGGTGTTTTATAGGTTGCAGCATGACGTGTTATTTAAAAACTAGAACACCTTGCTTTCATTCTCAATTATTGAATTGGTTAGATCAATATTTAAAAGATTACACAGTTTGTCAAAATTTGATGTAAAACATCAAAAAGAATGTATAACTTTTCAGGGGTTCCACAAGGAAGACATCTCGGACCACTTTTGTTTGTTCTTTTTATAAACGACTGTTTCAAATTTTCTGAAAATTTACTATTTTCTGACGATTTGAAAACATAAAAACGAATCAATTGTTCACTTGATTGCAATCTTTTGGAAGATGACCTTAATTGTATTTTTTAGGGGTGTGAAGATAACTGCCTTCATCTCAATATCTCCAAGTGTATCTCACTTTGAATATAAGGTTAATAGTACAATCCTTGATAAGGTCTACGTTTTTGAAAGATTTAGATGTTGTTTTCGATTGGAAGTTATCTTTTAATGATCACTACGACTATATGATTTCGAAGTCAAATAAAATGCTGGGTTTTCTAATGAGAAATTCAAAGTAACTTACTGATCCGCCTACTTTAAAAATGCTTCATATCTCATTGGTAAAGTAGTAGTAGCGTAAATTCACTAGGGGTTGGGTCTTGGGTTTGATATCCCGATTTTTATATTCCCGTTTCTTAAAATCCCGTTTTTTATAATCCTGGTTTTTATAATCCTGATATTTGATATTCTTTTTAGCTAGTTCACTGGGATTATCAAAAGAGTATTCTCATAGATGAACTTTGTGTCTTAGTGAAAGCGCTGGGCAAGTACCCAGCTCCTGCAGACGTCATTTGAGGCTACAACAAGTCGTATTGCGTGTCTGCCTATAAGACAGTGTCGAGTAAGGACACCCATTAGGGAGCTAATATGAAGTCTGCTTTGAGATAACAAGTCCTAAGAACGCCTTAGTTCCTGTGTAGGCCATATGAGTTTTTTGGCTGCGCATGTTGGTAAATTGTGCCACCTAGAGTTTGCTATCGCAAAAGCTGTTTCTTTTAGCAGAAGTTTACATAAAGCTATCGGTATACCTATCTTCTCCCCCTCAGGTGAAACAGTTCATCAGCTCTACAATTTCCTAAGATGTCTCTGTGGCCCCGCACCCAACAGAGGTGAATGTTAAATTGCTGCGCCATTTCCATAAGAGACGATCGACAATTGAGGACCGTTAGAGATTTGGTTGTGATACCGTCAAGGGATTTGATAGCAGCCTGACTGTCAGAGAAGATGCGGATATCAGGAGTTGATATCACGTTTTCTCTTAGCCAGGAGAGAACCTCTCCTCTCTGCAATGATTAGGGAGGCGAAATTAGATGCTTAGATTAAGCCACTACTGCAACTACCTCATTCGTCTTATAGCCATCTGTATAAAAATGGATGCATTTGTCATCCAGGAGTTTTTTATATCCCCATTCATCTCTGAAAGGAATGGATACCTGGAAGTCCTTTCCAAATAGGGGTTTAAGAATAGTGTAGTCTATGTATTTTAGTATAGAACCAAAGAGGTTCAACATGGTGGAGTGCCCCACATTGTTGTTGGTCCATTGAGATGAGGAGTTGAGTCTTAAAGTTGTACTCGCTGCAATTTGTTTGCTGAATATTTCGAGGGGTGTCAGATGGAGGAGAGTGTCCAACGCTGCTGAGGGTGTGGTTATTAATGCCCCGCTTATGCAAGGACATGCAGCGCGTTGGTTTCTGCTGAGTTTGTCGCAGTATGTGACTTTCTCTAATGTTGTCACCCATACTGCAACCCCGTACATAAGTATTGGTCGTATGACCAATGTGTATAGCCATTAGGTAATGCGAGGTTGAAAACCCCATTTACTACTTATGGCTTTCTTGCAAAGGAAAAGAGCTACTGTAGTTTTTTTAACTCTTTCCTGAATATTAGACTTGCAACTAAATTTTTTGTCCAATATCGTATCAAGATATTTGGCTTCATTGGTAAAAATTAGTATTACACCTTTTACTGAAGGAGGTACAATTTATGGGATCTTGTATTTCCGTGTGAAAAGGACGAGTTTGTTTTTTGAGGATTAATACTAAGTCCGCAGTGATCAGCCCATCTAGTGAGCATATTGAGTGCATTTTGGAGGAGGTCTCTCAGTGTGTTAGGATGTTCCCCTATGACGGAGATAACCACTCTGCCGCTTTCCCTCTCAAGGGATATTAGTAATTCGTTAACCATTATGTTCCACAGGAGAGGGAACAGAAAACCACCTTGCGGAGTGCCTCTACTGACAGACCTTTTTGTGCAAAAATAACCTAACTTAGAGTTGATGATCCTGCTTTTTAGCATTAGATTAATCAACTCAGAAGTGCTAGCGGATGTGTCAACGTTGTTGAAATATCCAATACCCAATATACAGGAAGGCCACCATAGTGTATTCCTTTTGCTCTAGGGAATATTCGATAGTTCTTACCAGAGTGTGCAAGGCTGTTTCTACCGATTTCCCTTTGCAGCAAGTATGCTGAGACATTGATAGTCTCTTAGCAATGCGCTATTACGTACATGGATATCAATCAATCGTTCAAGAGTTTTGAGAATGAATGATGATAGGCTAAAAGGTCTTAAATCTTTAGGTTTGACATGCGAACATTTGCCCGCTTTGGAAATGAAAACTACTTTTACTTCTCTCCATCGCTGAGGTATATAGACCAGATCCAGACAACTTTTAAAGATCATTTCAATGATGGGTAGAGTTATGTCAATTGTAAGTTGTAGCTCAGCTGGTATGATTTGAACTGGATCTGGAGATTTATACGGTTCGAAGCTATTCAGAGCATATGTCAATTTTTCTTTTGCAACAAGACCTTGAGGAAAAGTTATATTAGTACCCGACCCAGGACGGTTTGTTGTATTAACGGATTTGGAGCTATCTGGGAAGTGGGTGTCTAGTAGCAGGTTTAGCGTTTCTTCGCAAAAGTTAGACCATGTACCATCTGAGTTTTTAAGACAACTAGACATGGTTGGATTTGTCGAGAGGATCTTCCTTATCCTTAATACCTCCGCCCTATATTTTGGCCAATCTATTTTCCTGTAATTGCGGAATTGGATCGGTTTTGGGGTCTCTTCAATAAGTGTGAATTGGATGTATCTATGATTGGAGAACGAGTTCTCCTTTGATACTCTTCAATTCAATATTTTATTTGAGAGAATTAACGAGACAAGAGTCTAAAACTGCTTGTCGATTTTTAATAACTTTTCAAAAATTATACAATCGTGAATTATTATTCGATTTGGGTTAATTCAAAATGGAAAAATTTTAAAACCATTTCAACTGCATTGTGATGAATGTTATTTTATAACATTTTATAAGATGGTTCATTACATTGAACTTCAAGGCAATTATCAATAAAAATTAAATCCAAAATACAACCAATAGATTTAGTAATATTGTCCATCTCTGCAAGCTCTTCCGATTTTGACGGTCCTCGTGAAATATCTTAATCTTTTTATAGCACAATTAACGAGCTTGGAAAGAATACTGAAAAAATACTACCAAATAATTTGGACCCCATTAAAAGAAAAACAGCTTTTTTTGAAAGTGAGAAACGGTCATCTTTCTTTAAACACAAATCCTTAAAACTAAAATGGACTTCTTTCAGTATTATTTCATTCTGATATGACAACGATACAGTCTTATCTTAGCTCATAAGATTTGCAACAAAAACTAGTCCTGAAAATTCTAAAGGTTCAAAGACTGTCTCAGCTCTTTTCAGACTTTGAATCATAATTTTATCTTATGAATGTCCCTTACCTTTAACATTCTTCATACAAAAGGATCTTTTTAAATCCACAAGTGCCAATTGAATTCAAATCAACAAACAAGGACGAGAATGAGCACGAGTCGAGTCCTTTTTTCCTCAAACATATGTTAAAATCATAATCTTGTTATATTGTTTAGTACACAATGAAAAATAAGAAAATTGGATTTGACTCGTAATCCAATGAGATTATAAATTAAACATATTTTGTTTGGTATTCCATTCCAAGATTACCCGAAAAGATGACCATCCTCAAGTCGTGTCGACTACTGGACTCAACAAAAACAACAACAAAAGTGTGTGCGTCCTTTTTATATGGAAGTATATATTGTCTGGCAAATGACGAACCCATGTTAAATGCATAATCCCTTAAGCTGTTGTCAAAGTCATAAGTCACTCTCACCTTATGCGAGATTTCTCTATATGCGCATTGCTTACACACATAACTATCTGTATAGGTGCCTAAGCTATAATGGAATTATGTCCTTTTTTTCCACCTTTTTTCTAGGGATGCGGTTTTTGAACTGAACATAGGACGTATACAATTTTGAATAATCTCTTCTGAACTGAAGTAGACGTAATGATTGTTTCGCATTACGAAACGCCCATCATATCATCATAAATATAAATGCAAAGTCCACCTTTAGGACACCAGAAGGAGATTACAATTATCAGGTGAATTGTCTATTATTTGTCCACGTGACACAGGGATTTCCGAGTTTAGTGTGTGTGTGTGTAGAACTAGGAAATTTGTAATCCTTTTCGGTTGTGAGCTTAAACGTAAATTGGGTGTGTCAGTTTTAATTACGTAAACACCCATTTTTGCCACTAATTTTATATTTCTAAAACACAACGTACCTATACATCAAGCTAAACCTTCATATAGAAGGTATTATATTTTCAAAAGATTCTTGACATTCTTGTTTTGTTTTTGTTGTGCTTTTGACGGATATTCAGAAAACAAAAAAGGATTAACATCATGTTTCGAGGTAAATCTTTTTCTTTTTGAAAATATAAAAACACTCGCGTATAACTTCAACATCATAAATAATATTTGTATTCAAATAAATTGAACAGAATGTAAAACAATGGAATCACGACATCACATTGAGTGCGGGAATTTCTTAAAGTATCTATATTCTGATAATACAACAACAACAACATAAAATAATGCTCAACTGGTTTTCTTATAAAATAAAAAATTCTGGGATGAGAAATTACCAATAATCTAACACTAGAGTTTCATAAATTGATTCAAGTCTTTAAAGAAAAAGGGTTATTTGGTGAATCTACTTATGAAGTTATCTGCATACAAAAGGATCCTGGTGCATAAATCTTCACATTGGATCTCAAGTGAGTGGTTTGCTGATGCTGGTGACAGCTCAAAGAAGATGCTTTGATTTGTGTGCGATGTGCTGAAAAACACATACGGCAAAGCTAGACTTGAGGTTGAAAACAATTATGTACGGCCTTAATAGAAAAAAATGTGGTTTTGGAATTTTGTTTACATTATGTGTAGTTGAAAAAAAGATTTTCAAACCAGATATTGTTTAACATACTAATTTAATTAGTTGGGACCACAGTTTTATTTAAGGCTATTTATTTTGTTTACACTTTAGAATTTTCAGAAATTAGTTACTTATAGAAAGCTTCAAACTACGATCAAAGGCTTATCATAAATGCTTTTGTTAGTTGTTAGCAAGCAAATAATACAAATAAAGCCTAACACAAGCTTAAAATATAAAACATAATTAGCATTTAACATGAATTACTACGATAGTGTAGCACTGGTTATAAATAATGATTTTAATCCCACCTTATTTAAATTTAAATCTAGCGAATAACAGCTTAAGTTGTATAAAATGCCCATTCGACTTAAAGCTTCATTTTTCCCATAGTTAGATCATTGTAAGTCAATATTTCTAAAATCAAATGTACGCGGGTGATAAATGCTAAACTTTCATAAACAACTTGTTCAAACAAATTATAAATGCAATGGGGCTGTAGTTTGTTCTAAACGCTTTGTTACCTTTTTTGATAATTGATGTTAGAAATGACTTATGTCCTATACTTTGAAATTTGCCTGTTTTGCGAGAAAGTTTGCATAAGAACGTAATGGGCTCAACTAAAGCATTACTACACTATTTTAATACTATCGGGGAATACCATCGGGACCGGCTGAGCAGTCATCATATATATCAGATAAAAGATCAACGACCGTACTCTGTAGCATAGGAATGTGACATACAGCTATAGTTTGCGAGGAGTAACGATTATGAAAATATGCTTCATCAACTTTTTCATTACCAAATGACTCACAGAAATTTGTTGCAAAAACGCTACAAATATCAACAGTTTTATCTAATGAAATGTTCTTGTAAAAGAAGTTAACTGGAAAACCATCTAATTTTTTCTTTAAGTTTAAAAGTTTCCAAAATTTCTTAGGATACTCTTTCAACGAGGTGCCCATATGAGTAACATAACTAGCATATACAAATTAAAAAGAGACTTAAATTCGTTAAAGATCTTAACATAAAAAGATACGTTGATTGGAGACAGAGTCTTGAGATAAATTGTCCATGTCTTATTTCTTTTGTTACGCAGTAAACGCAATCCTTTCGTGTACCAAGGGTGGGTAACGTTTGTATTTCTTGATTTCTTTAACAATAATCAGGGATCTTATACAAATTTAAAAGTGCTTCTACGATATTAAAAAATGCTAATGTATCAGCATGTCCAGAAATGGTTAAATCTTTAGACAACAATTGGAAATTAGGTCTTCTATAATCAAAATTATATAAGCAATCAAAGGAATTACAGTGTTCAGTAAGGTGATTGCTTCAGTCAAGAAAAATGTCCAAAGGGGGGGATATATATCAATATTAGTAATTCCTGACCTAGATTCTAGAACAAGAGTACTAATAGCGTCAAAAGAAAATACTAAATCGATAATTCTAGGCTATACCTAGAAATAGAAAAGACGGAAGCTTTCAGTGAGAACAAACCACTTTTCGGGAGGCACTTATGCAATTCTATTAAATCCTCTTATGACATTAACAAAACCACTGTGTAAGCATTTCTATCTGTCCTATTCAATACTTTCCTGCACCACCTTAAAGTTTTTACTTGCGACATATAGGAACTATATGGCAAGTTTTGCATTCGTGCAAAATTTCGAACTCGAGATTTTAATCAAACATGATATTACGATGGTAGACAAGTCGAAAAAAGTGGGTCCCGCGATTCCGTCCGGTCGGTTTTGTCTGTCTGTCCACGCTCCTACAGCCTAAACCATTGGGTCGATTGAGTTCAAACTTGGAAGTTAAGGTTTTGAGCAGATTCGCGTTAGGCTTTTTTTTCATTTTTTTTTAAGATCAAAACTAACAGTGGCCACCATACAATATTTTTGGGCAAAAAACGAAAATTCGAATTTTCTCAAAAACAAACCCATAGATTTTCTTTAAATTTTCTCTAAAATTTTATATTTTAACTTGGCTTCTTTTAATCAGAAAAACAAATTTTTGTATTGCTCCGGAAAGGTACCGCTCATAGAACCGTTATTTTGTTTTTTAATTTTCTGAGTAATTTATAAACCGATTTCAATAATTTTTTTTCTGAATAAGCTCTTATATTTCTTTAACAATATTTGATTATCAAAAGTGCAATTTTTTATTGTTTGGATTTTTAAAAAAATATTGAATTTTATTTTTTCAAAATTTGATATCTCAAAAACGTTTCAACATTTTTTTACGAAATTTAAACGTATAGCGTATATTAACAATCTCTAAACAACTGCGTACCAAAAATATTTTATTTATTATTTATTATTTATTTTATATATACAAAATTAATTTAAAAAAAAACCGCTCTAACGATTTTCATAAAAAAAATTTGAAAAATAATATGTTTTTTTATTTATAAAATAGCATTTAAATTTTTGAAGACAAACTGATTTTTCGGGCGAAATTTTGAATATTAAAATATTTTTTTTTTAATATTTCAACTGTGCATGAGCCCCAAAGAGCGCATTATTTTGACAAAATTGTAATTACATTCCTAGCTTTTATCTAAATTAGTGCATTTGGTACATATGTATTTATGTATTTTCAAAACTTAAATTATTGTAAATACCAACAATGGCCGCCCATGTAGCGCAACTGTATCGGATTAACGAATATGATATATTTAATCAACAATCTATTTTAAAGTGTCTATTAAGAAGTAATATCTTGGTAACTTTGTATATGTGATTTTAAAATATTATTTTTTACGAATAAGGTTGTTTCACACATGATTTACTTTCCTTCGCATATATAAAAGAATAAATACTTAGTACAAGTTAAAGAAACGGGCCAGAAAGAGTATATGTATTTTCTATTAGAATCACTTTTTCAACGTATACGCATTATACCTATTTATAAAGGTATTACGTACAACTTCTACAACTACTGCTTATGCTTACGTGTCACTTCATAACTAAAATCCAAAACGCTCAAAAGCCTGACCTTAAACAACACATGAACAGCAATTTCTTGTACCTGTACGTATGCTTGTTATTTTTTTAAACTTTAACAAAATAAATAAACTGAACGTAAAAACTCCATGTTAGCGCTGAAAACATATAGTAAAGAAGGAATGTAGTATGTACCTTTTAGCTACCAATAACATTCCTTCATTATCATCATAAACATGTCCTTATCTATCTATCTGCATAAAGCTAAGCACGCCAATGAACTATTCTTTATTCGTTTTAGACATCTACCTGCTACCTAACTACACAACCAATAGGCGATCGCTTTACAATTTAAACATTCATGGTCTGCCTCTTTCTTATCTTATTTATTTTCCATCCTGATTCTTCTAATATGAAATTACAATAAAGCTCTATCTAAAGGAAAAAAGCTTTGAATCGCATCGTAGCCTTATACATAATACAAACCATTTTTCATATACAAAGATCGTACCGAAGTAAAAGCAGACTTATGAATGTAAATAAAAACAAATATCGGTAAAAGATCCTAAACAGCTGACGTAAGCATGCAAAAGTTTGTTTCATCCCCTTATTAGATACAATATTAAGCCATTTTGTTTTTTATATAAAGTGCATTGATATAAATAAAACAAAAACAAATTCATCAACCTTCATATGGAAGCTCTTTATGTGAAAATATATACAAGGATGGACTCAAGTAGATTGAAGGAAATTGTGTAGACTTTTTGGGTCGAAAACTAATTATCTCCCTTATTCTGCTGGCCTATTATGGGAATGGAAATAATATTTTTCTCTCGCTCCCGCTGAATTTCTCCACTTTCGATACTAAAGCCACTCCAACGACTATGCATCTGGTCGCCCTAAAAGTTTCTGCTCATGAGAGTATTATGGTTTTCATTATGTACAATTGTACATAATGGCATTTATATCTTTGAAGACAAACTTAATTTACAGGTTTATTTTTAAATCTTATATAAGTACTTTTTTAAACATACTCTTAGCATACAGGAGCAAGTTCGTGCGACCCAGTCGTGCATTTTATTTTTACTGTACTGCATCAGCCATTCGTATTCGGCGTGTAAGCACTGTTGGTCCCTTCCATACCTGAAATGATTCGCACGCAGGAATGGTTAAGAGTTGTAACTCACCAGTTCCTAGTTCTCTACGCACCGTTGTGCCTCTTTTATTTATTTACAATAAAATATAAAATTATGACACTTGATATTTCAAGCCAGCATTGGTATTGATAAAACTCTTTAATGTTGGGTTGGAAATTACCTTTCGGAAATTGACGTTGATGTGCCCCACGGCTCTGATTTGTCTCCGACACTCTTGCTTATTTTAATAAATGAACTTTTGTCTGAAATTCTAACCCATTTAATTGTTTCGCTGATGTGAACTGCCAACGGCAGCGTATGATAAATTTAATAAATGGATCTTGACACCAAAAATGCTGCTAGGTGTTAGGGTTATCTTCGACAATGCAAGCAGTTTTTTACCATTGATCTGGCTATAATTTACAAGGCTTTTATCTGTCCGAAACTGAGTATAACCTTGAATATACGCACAATATGAAAAACGCTGATAAATATTTTAGACTATTTTAGAGGAATCAAACAATTCTCTAGGTGAGGTTTTGAATATGAAATATAATATCCATTACCATCTATAATAATTTATAAGCGTTTATTTCAGGCAAACTTGTGTTTTCACCTTTAAAGTTCAAATATGTTTTCATCACTTTAATCGATATTGACATAAATGCAGACCTGACAAAAATATTTGTATACCAGGGGTGTAAATTAAAATTTTACAGTTTTGTCAATAGATGTCTCTAGTAATATGCATGGCATACATTTCTATGAGCCTTTAAAAATAAACAAGTTTAATTTTTGCCAAAGTTATAGCGTCATAATTGTTTGCCTCAGTAAATCACAACGATACATAGCGTTGGCAGTAAGACAATGCTCTGAGTTTGGTATGACCATTGTGTTGTGGTCAACTTCGAGTAATTAAAACCTGATGAGACGGTGAATCCGAGGATCTTTAACAAGAAAAACTTATGAATTTGAATCATTCGCACCGGAATGGGCCAGAAGACGTGGACAAATCATCCTACAACGCACCGTCTTATATCGTTAAAGTGGTGCAGAACATAATAAAATCATTGAATTGGGAAAACTTATTGCACCACCTTTTCCCCATCGATGTGATATTAATTTTCATAGCGTGCCTTCCCTTATATTGAAGAAGTTGAAAAATTGCTCATAGAATTGTTTGCTTCAAAAGAGCAGAATGATGACTGAAATATGGGCAAAATGTTAACACAAATGTTTGAGATATCTTCAACAATTAAGTGATTCCTTTATCGAAAAATCCACCAAATTTTAATTAACACCCCTGGTTTATAATTTTCTGCCATGGTCTCAAGTATTAAGTATTGTAAAACAAGACAAACGTGTCCTGGAGAACCCAAAATCATGTCCCAATCATTTTTGAATTTGATTATACACACTTAGAGCACATTCTATAGGCTCTATCTCTGAAAAATTTGAGCTTGTGACAAAATTTTGTAATACAGAAACTGATATACTTAACAACTTTTACAATAGGCGTGTTTTTTTGGCATCGCCATCTGCAGCTAAATTTGATTTCCTAAAAAACGGATCCCATCCTCAACTGTTTTATTTTGTTTTTAAGTTGGTAGGCTTGTCTAGCTGTCAGATAATAATAGAAAACAAGCGTAGAAGTTCAGGTTGTTTTCCTGATACTACATATTTTAACAAAGAATTTCCTCACTTAACCACCTGTTTAGCTGTCAGATAACCAAACTCGAATCTCAGGGTACTACAACGAGCAAAAAGTCAAAAATCGAAGTTTTTCAACCCCGAAATTAAAAGTAATGATGCAGAAAGCTTATTTCTTGATGTCAACAACAATTTTTGTAGCTTTTTCAAAATCAAATGGCGCTACAAAAATAACAAAGCCTTCGAGACTCTTTGAGTTATCCGATTATCCGAGTAACCAATTTTAGAAATTCAATTTTTCTCCGATCGAGTATTAATACTCAATGTCAATTTTTTATCCGCAACTAGATTTAATTTTAAGTTTTATCAGTAACTGGAAGCTTCCACTGCGGATACGGATGGTTATGCCAAAAAAACATTTCGCATTCACAAAATTCTCCTTGGAACATGGTCAATACTTTGAGTTTCCTTGCATCCAATTACCGCAATCTACCCTATCGCTGAGATGGTAATCCATTTGCTGTCATAATAATTGTGCGATACGGTCTACACTTTGGAGAAAATTTTCTCTAAATTACGTATAGTGGCTTTGGCTTCCATAAAAACTCCATATCCCATCATCATAATGGTCCTGTACCTTACCTATACAGAGATTTGTCTTGCAAGGCCCACTTTAGAACTCGACGACATAAAATCGTGCCAAAACAACACGACATGACAAACACTGGAAATCAACAAGTTGCGCTAAGATTTAGCGAACAGTTAGCCTCGAATAGGTAAAGCGCAAGCAAAGCCCATTGGGATTGGGACTCAGGGCTAGACCTTACCTGTTGTGTATAGCTTCAAAATCAGCTACAGCTACAATTTTAGGTAGGTACACGTACTCTCCCGCTCTTGGAGTCTGTAAATATTGATTTCTAAAAATAAAAAAAAAAAAATAACAATAAAAATAAAAATAACGATGAATTTTCTTTGGAGTATTAATGCACGTAGATTTGTTTAAACAATGCACTTTGGACACTCGTTCATTCCGGGCTGAGACCTGAGAGTCTAGAGCTGCGACAGAGGCTCTGTGACATGCCGTTCACATGGCTATGTCAGCTAGGTACCTAATATGTACCTACCTATACGTGTATTTAGAGGGAGTTCGGGAGCTGGAGCTTGGCAGCTTATGGAAGCGACAGCACCGCCACCCCCAAACCCCATATTCCAAAGCGAATGCGATGAAGATATTAAAATGTGAAATAAAGTTGTCGATATGTCTCGGGCGATTATGTCATGCCGCTCAACACAATGTAGATGTGGCATGGCGTGCTGCAAGCAGCAACACTGCTGAAGCGGCTGCATAGTGTGCACTCCAGAACATTTCATATTCCCGCCGCGCTATGCCAACCGCAAACCGCCAATGTTATAGCCATTGACGTTTAATACATAGCTTGCGGATTGGGGATTGAGGATTGGGGAATATTTCAAAACACAAAACGAGCTGGAAAAATGGAAATGGTGGGTTCAGAAGTCCTGCAGGAGATGTGATTTATGGCGCACGAAAAATTCCTATGCGGCTATTGTGGAAAATTTGCATGTTGCAAGTAGTTGTGTCCGTGGCAGAGTGGCGGGCAAGTTGCTGTTGTTTAGCTCCAATGCGCTGGCACTGCCACTGTGATGGAAGAACGACGCGAACGCTTCGCGACAACAACGTCGACCATTAAAGTCGTACATAGTTGTTGTCGTTGTCGTCGACGACGACGTCGTCAGTCGTATATACAGTACACAATTCGAGCGCGCATGCTGCAGAGGTGCTGCTGGGGTTAGATGCGAATCTCGTGGAGGAGTTTACATTTGCGTCCAAGTTTAGAGCTCCAGACTTGGAAAGGAATCATTGCCAACGTCGCGTAGCGTCGCCTTGGTCGCTATTTCAGCTAACACTGCAGTTTTCGCCGTGGAATGCATGTTGACAATATAATTAACAATGAAATTTGTTCCTCATTTAATGCGATTTACGTGAAGCTGGTGGGTTGATCGGATGAGCTCCTCCCCTGCTTCTCTCTTTTTTTTAAGGATAGGTAATGAAAGGTTAATGAGGAATTGACATCGCTTTTGGCCAAGAATTCATTTGTGCGGTACAGTTTGGTAGTTGTGGTCTTTTATGGGCTATAACTACTCAAACTCATTTGAATGCAAACGGATTTGGAATTGTTAATTGATTTAGGTGCTATAGGTACTTCCTGAATTTTCTTTGCTGATGGGTCAATAGAGATGCAGAAAGAATTTGCATTTTTAGTAGCTACCCCCATTATCCTTGTTTGGTTTTAACCTTTAAATAGTTTGCATAATTTTTCAGTGAGGTGTATTATTCCAATAGCGCTTACCAAGGGTGAAATTTTTTGTATTTGTAGGACTTTTAGTCTTAAATTTCTAGTTATGGTGAAGTTCTTTTTATGAGGATGTTATACGCTTTTTCAAAATGAAAGCTTCAGTTACAGTAGTCAACTATTACGTGAGTGAGGTTTTCGAATTAACAATCACATATTACATTTTTATCAGAAGTGTGAAGATTATCATTATGAAAAACTACAGTATATATTGTTTGCTTAACAAGATTGATTTTCATATAAGCATTCAATTGTTTTCAATATTATAACCATAAAAAAACGACTTTAACTTTAGGTCATTGCTAAGTTAAAGTCAAATCAAGTGTGTCAAATTATTTACCAGGACCGTGTGCAACTAGTAACAATAATTGTTGGCATTGTTAATGCTGTTGTTTTAGCGCTGACAACAGTCTAAACTTATTCCGCAGGATAAAATATAAAGATGCTTTTCTAAGACGTGCTCCAAGCGGAAGAAATTGACTAGCTACAAACACTGACTTAAAGCTTTGTGGACCATTTAAAAATGGTTTAAAAGTATCCTTTCAGATCGTCTTACAAGCAAACCAGGAACTCAAACACAATTTATGCAAAGAGGCTGGGATGCGACCCACACTAATAACTTCCCATCTTGTAGACTTGCCTTGCTTAAAAGTTTGTAGGTTTTCGTGTTTTGTTTAAAAAAGTTGTTAGTTGAATTATTTTAAAGCAATTAAAAATCACCAACAATATTTTGCATATGATAAAATAGTTTGATTTCAAAATCCATTTTTGTTAACGAGATTTTTAGTCGAAACCCAATTTTTAACAATTTTAGTGCCATTTCTTAAAAAAATTTATTTCTTATATAAAAATGTACTAGTTGGATGAACGAAATTCATTTAAAGTCAATATCTTTTATTCTTCACGAGATATTAGGAACCGAACATCAATTTTTGCCAATTTTGCGTAAATTTTTTTTGTAGGTTCTAGTTTTTAATGATAAAAACTAACCTTTATATTTTTATAAAAAAATGTATCGAATGTCGAAAACAACATTTATTGTGTGTTGAAATAAATTTGAAGCCAATATTTTTAGTTTTTAAAAAGATATTTGAGTCGAAGTTATATTTTTAAAAAGTTTAAGTAATGTTTCTTTTTTAAGTTTCGGTCAATTCGGTTTTTCTTAAAATTTAACTGAATTTTGAAAACAATATTTTTCAAAAGATAAAAGTAGTTTAAAGCCAATGTCTCAAATTCTTGAAAAGATATTTAATTCAAAAATCAATTTTTACCAACCTTAAGTAATGTTTTTTTAGCTGTAATTTTGATTTTTCTCAAAATATTTCCGAATGTCGAAAACAATATTTCTTTTAAGTGAAAATAATTTTTAAGATATAATCTCGAATTTTTAAAAAGGTTTTTGAGTCGAAGATCAATTTTTTCAACTTTTAGTATCTAATATTTTTTGCAGTTTTTAATTTTTAGAAATAAAAATGTCAGCTTGATTTTTCTCAAAATCTTACTAGATGTTCTTCGTTGAAACGTCAAGAAAAGTCTAAATTTTCAACTCGACAAATCGGACCGATTACAATTACTTTCTTGGTATTTACTAATGCTGAACTCGATCTTCATTTAATAATGTCTTTAATGCACGAAATATTTCATCTGGATTTCGAAAATCAGGACGCCGAACACTTCGATTGTTTACTTTGATGAATTCGCCACTGCAATATCGTCTGAACAGCCCAATTAAGCAAATTTACCGATTGGTCACAAACCTACTTACACTAACTTTATTTGTTAAAGATCCGTTGATGTTAAAACAACAGGAGATACATTCAAATTTAAACTACACTACTGAAAATAATATCTAATCCCCCAAGAAGTTTACGTTTCTATAGAGAATGCTTGTTTTACAAAAATAGAGCGACAGGGACAAAAAACGACGCCATATTTTATACCCTTCTTTTGACATTTCTCTTCAGTAAGGTTTGTCATTACTAGCCAAAAACTTGTCGTTATAATCGTAATAGCAAATCAACATTTGAGCGTCTAGTGGACAAATTTGAATCCCCAAGCACAGTACAAAATGTTCCCATGCCAGTGACACAAATTAATGCCCGTAGTGTCGAAAATATTGCTCCCGCTGAGGCTTCAATTGCTGAAAGCCCAAATGTGCCTCTCACACATCGTTCTCAAGCATTGGGCTGGGCATCGATGTGGCGAATTTTGCGAAAAAATCTTGGCCTACATCCTTACAAGATTAAATTGACTCAAGAACTGAAGCCACTTGACCACCAGAAGCGTCGTATGCTCGTGAATTGTGCTGAGCAACAACTTGAAAATGATTCGGTATTCCATCGAAAAATCATCATCAGCGATGATACTCATTTCTGGCTGAATGGCTTCGTCAATAAACAAAATATGCGGTATTGGTATTTCGATGAGTTGAACCACCTTACTTAGCTGGTCAACGAGCCCACTCAAATATCGGACGAGCAGAAAATACTCTTGACATCTATATCCTCTAGGAACATCCTGACTATTGTGTCATATCAGCAAATTTCTCGTGTCAAAACTCTCCATTTAAAGAAAGAACTCCTAAGAAAACCGTTTGGTAATACGAGAAAGCCAACTGGGACGGTCTCAATTATTACTTCAGGATCTTTAACTCGTCACTATGCTTCCTCGATAGTGACGTTGACGCCAGCGCTGATATGATCACAAGTTTGATACTCTTGGGAATGACAACTTTTATCCCGAATAGGGTTAAAAGCATCAGACCTAAGGAAAACGCATGGTTCGATGCGAGCTGTAAAGAGGTTATTAGGGTCAAGAAGGTAAGTTTCCGTTGTTTTAAAGCCAATGCAACTGAGGAAAACCGGAACAAGTTCAAGCAAGCCAGGAAGGCCTGCAACGCCCATATCCGACGAACCAAATTTTTACATGACCAGCAGTTACGGCAAAAAATACTGCAATGTCCCAAAGGCAGCACAAATGTTTGGTGATTTGTAAATATGATTCATAATAAATATGAGGAATTCTTCCTCTTCCTCGGTTCTTACGCTAGTTGTCAATGACACTTCATTTGTTAGCTCTTTGGAGAAAGCTAATCTCTTTGGTAGGCAGCTCACCGCCAATTCAACGCTGGAAGTGAGTGTTATGACTCTGCCCGTCCTCGAGCGCGTTAGTGTTTCTATAGGACCAAACTTTTTTCACACTCGTACTGTGGCGAGAATCCTAAAAGATCTTCACAAACACAAATCCGCTAGTCCGGTTGGTATCCACGCTATTGTTCTTAGGAGATGTTCTTCATCGCTGGCAAAACCACTGTGTAAGCTTTTTCACCTGTCGTACTTCTCAGGTCTCGTTCCGAGCGGATGGCAAACAGCATTTGCCCAGCCTATTCCCAAAAAAGGCGAATCCTCCTCACCCTCTAATTACTGACTGATTTCTCTTACGTCCCTTCTTTGCAAGGTCATGGAAACGCTGATAAATTATTAGCTCAAAAAATTATCTCGAAGATCGAAAGCTTCTTAATGACCGGCGGTACGGCTTTCGCAGCAATAGGTCTACTGGTGATCTCACCGAACAGTTTAGCAAATGTTTACATTGTTTTGGAGAAAATGAGATTATTTCAGTTGACATTTCAAAAGCATTTGATAGGCACTTTTATTTTTAGGTTTAGGTTTTTTTTTAGGATGGATTTACTTCTGAAAACCATAAATAAATGCTGGTGTGCCCCAGGGCTTTTATATATGATCTCCTGTCTGCTTCTTCTAATCCAATACATTGTTTCGCTAACGATAGTACTCTTAGCTTTTCATATTTGTTTTCAGACTTACATTCAGCTTCTTTGGATGTGGAACTGCAACGACAAAATATGATTAGTTCATTTAATTCCGACCTAAATAGCATTGTACATTGAGGATTAAAAAACCGCGTGGAATTTAAAGCTTTGAAAATCCAATGCTGTCGCTAAAGCGAGATACACCCCCTTGCCATTATTCATGGATGGCACTTCCATCAATGAAATCTAACGAAAACTGTAAAACAAATTACTGATACCTTCTTTATTGCACAATCAATCCTGAAAGTATTAACATTTTATTTTGTAATTATTTGATATAATATTTTTATTTATATTGAAATTCTTGGAAATATTTAAACATTTCTATAATTTAATGAAAGATAAGGTTAAGAACATTCTTTTTGTAATTCTCAAAGCCTTTTAATACTTTTTTAAAGTGGTAGCATACGAGTTCATTAAACTTATCATGATCTGTTTTATAATGTTCACATTTGATTTATAATTCAATTGAGTTATTTGTAGCAAGCAGTTCGGTACCAATAAACTCTTTTAGAGATCTTAAATCATTTCTACACTGACAGAAAAGCCAAATGATTCTTGTTATTATTTGAGTTGATTTTTTTAAATATATTTCTAGTAAAATAAAAAGTTTAAGTTTATCTTATTTGTTGGTAGTTACTTAGATTGAAATACAAGGTCAAGGATGGATAAAGACTTCTAACCAGAGTGGTCAAAACCTTAACATAAAGATGTGTTTGTTTGCATAGTTTAAAAAGTCCTAATGTTTTGTGAAGGAAGCTGACAAAATTAAATTGGGAACGAATCGAAATGTTGTGTTTTAAAATCTCTTAGGGTCGAAATTCTGTAGTAAACTGTATAATATTCTATGGTGATAAACTGTATGTTAAATACATTTTACATTTCAAAATATTGAACATTTAAAATAATGTATCACAAAATGTTGTATTGTCAAAATACTATTTAACAACTTTAGTTAATAGATTTTTTTTAGAACCCTGTTGTGCAGCATGGTGTGGTCTAATTATTTACTTTGGACGACTCCCTACATATAAAATCATTGCAAAATTTCAACAGCTATCTAAATATGCCCTACTTAAGAGCTAAAATAAAATGTTTGGAAATATGTGTTGAAACGTAGCTTTCTTACCGACAATAATATATTCCATATCTATAAATGCTAAGAATGCCATTAAAATTTCGATTTTAAAAGGTAGAAAATGAGAAAGCTCGCAAGAAAAATTTAATCTTTTTTCCTAGGAATATAAAACAGAATTTAAAATTAGTCTATTATTATCATCATTCAGTTAGCTAACTTGTAGATTGAAACTGATTATAGCTGAAAAATTCTTTAAAAAATTGTTGTTTTGCGCGAAACTTTTGTTAACATTTTCATCGAAAAGGAGTCAACAGTACTCCAAAATTATTTGGAGAAAAATGTTTGTTTCTGCTGTAAAAATTAAATGAAAACAAATCAAAATAATTAAATAAGTTGTGAAGAAACTATATTGTGGCACTTACAAATTACAGGTTGGAAAAATTTCTTTTCACTTCAGTTCTTGAGAGATTCAAAGCTTTTATATCTTTGAATAAGTAGACATGTGCATTCAAGAGGACACAAACGTCCACAGGTTTATCAAAAACCACCTCTGTATATCAACTCCTACTCTCACCTCCCCGCGTTGAACATCGGGTGCCTAGTACCTCAACTGGAGATTGGGTTCTAACCCCAGTGGAAAGTTCTTGGGGCAGAAACCAAAGAGGGGAGAGAGGTGCTTCAAATAAGGCACCTCTCCTTATCCAAAAGGCAGCGGACGAGTTCTCAGATGGAATCAACGGTGGCGGCTACAGTTCCAGTGAGGTTGAACTACTTAGTGAACACCTTATAGGGCTTCTTCGACATATTCGGAGCCCAGGCCTGTAAGGAAAGGTTTTATCCAGCTCCCCTTCCTTGGAGTTATACTAAGGATCTGGCCCTCCATGTTGGAGGTTGTGCCATCGGGGTGACTTTCTGGCCACGTAAAAAACACCTTTAGTTCCAAAGCACCAACAAGCCTCGGATACGGACGGATTCACTGTTGACAACCCACGCAAACCAAATAAGTACAACAAACTTCGGATCTGTACGTGGAATGTTAGGTCCCTTAACAGACCACGTGCAGCCGAACAATTAGCGGAGGCCCATAACTGCTGCAAGGCAGATATTACCGCCATCCAAGAATGCGATGCCGATAGGATGGACCGGGCAAACGCAAAATTAAAAGACTGCGATGTATACTACGGCGACTGCTACCGAGAACAAAGACAGTGTCTATTTGGGTGTGGATTTGTTGTTGGAACTAGACTCAAGCAAAAAGTCCTAGGTTTCAACAGTGTAAGCGAGCGCATCGCGACAATCCTCATCAAGGCTCAATTCGTCAACATAAGCCTCATATGCACCCATGCCCCAACAGAGGAGAAAGATGAAGACCCAAAGACATATTCTTCGAGCTCTTGCACAAGACATTTGAGCAGTGCCCTGGCTATGACATTCAAATTGTTTTAGGAAATTTTAACGTCAAGCTAGGAAGAGAAGAAATCTTTGGTGGCATAATCGGGTGATACAGCCTACACGATAACACCTCCGACAACGGATTCAGGCTGATCGATTTCGCTGCGGGGCGAGACGTTCTGGTAGCTTAGATAGTACGCAGTTCACACATCTCAATATCCAAAAAGGGACATGGAAATCTCCTGATCAATCGTCAACCAGATTGACCACATTGCGATCGACGCACGACACTTCTCCAGTATACAGGTCAGAAAAAATCATGCCCGATGAGCGGAATCTCAGCATAGTATGTCCGATACATAAGAAAGAAGATCCTCTAAATTGCGCCAACTACAGAGGCATCAGTCTCCTTAACATAGCATATAGGATCATCTCTGCCGTATTACGTGAACGACTGAAGCCGTTCATCAACAACCTGATTGGTCCTTATCAGTGTGGCATTAGACCAGGAAAGTCCATTATCGACCAAATATTCACACTACGGCAGATCTTGGAAAAACCAAGGAACTTGAAATCGATACCCACCATCCCTTTTGGTTACCCTGTCAAACTTATCCGTTTGTGCAGAATGACGATGGAGAATGCACGCTGCTCTATCAAGGTCGGAAACGATCTCACGGATGCATTTGATCTCAAAAAAGGTTTTAGACAAGGCGATGGACTATCATGCGACTTCTTCATTATCGTTCTGGAAAGAATTGTGCAAAACTCAACCGTCAACACTAGAAGCACAATCTTCCAAAGCTCCATCCAATTACTCGGATACGCAGATGATATTGACATATTTGGAAGATCAAAGCGTGATGTCAGTGGAGAGTTTTTGGGTATTGTGACGGAAGTGAAGTAGATGCGTTTAGTGGTCAATGAGGGCAAGACCAAGTATATGCTGTCATCAAAAAAGGACATTCAACAACGACCGACTTGTTGGACAAAACGTCACCATGGACAGCTATAACTTTGGGGTAGTTAAGGCCTTTGTCTACCTAGGCACCGCTATTAACACAGACAACGACACCAGCGCTGAAATCAAACGAAGAATAACTCTTGCAAACCTCTGCTTTTTTGGACTTAGAAGGCAATTGAGAAGTAAAGTCCTCTCTCGAGCATGTAAAATCACTATCTATAAGACACTCATCATCCCGGTTCTCATTTATGGCGGTGAGGCCTGGACCCTGTCAAAGAAAGATGGAAGCGTCTTAGGATGCTTCGAGAGAAAAATTCTTCGGGTGATTTTCGGTCCCGTACGCATAGATGGAGAATGGAGGAGAAGATATAACGACGAACTGTACGGGTTCTACAGCGACACTGACCTATTTAGCAGAATTAAAGTCCAACGGCTTAGATGGCTAGGTCATGTAGAACGAATGGACATCAACGCTTCAGCCCGGAAGGTCTTCGAATCCAATCCCGAGAGACGGCGCAGTAGAGGAAGAATTTTAAAGTTTTTCCAAATTTTAAATTGTGTGTATTTCAAATATTTTTCAAACCGCTTGAAATCTTTGCTTAAACAATTAAACCGTTTGAACTTAATGGTTCATACGACCTTCCCGTTGATCCTTTATTTGTTAAAAGTTTATGAATTTGGCCAACGTCATTAAAATAGACCTGGATTTCCGATTCATATTGTATTACTGGTCCAGTCCTCAGTTAAAAGTAACATTAGCCACAAACTGAAAACCACTAAAATGCAACTTTTATTTTTATAAAAGAACATTGTTAAATAATGTAAACTTAGTTATTAGCTATTTTAAGAACTTTTGGACGAAATTAAATAAACACCGCGCGTCCTGTCCACAAGTTAAGAGCAAAAGGTGAGACAGAAATGCTTGTGGACAACACTAGTGATCCAATATGATCTTGGAATAAAAATTATCTTTTTTTTTATGCAAATGTTCATCCACAAGTAAATGTCAAGAAGCTACAAAAAGTGGTAGGATTATTGGACCAGTATCAGTAACGTAGTTCTCAACAAAAAAAAAAAACAATTCCGCCGCTTGCCGGCCCAAAATCCGAACCAAGAGCTAACTTTTTGAGGATGCATTATAACCTGGTGAACTTTGCGTGGGTTGGTGTCGTTCCATACATGGAAATTTTGCTTGATAACACAGCAATCTATCCAAAAATGCGGATGATTTTTCGGCAAAAATTGGGGTTCTCTTCCAAACGATTCGAAGTCCACTCAGCCAAACAAACTGCGCGTTATCTTTGGTCATGAACTTTGAGCTCTTAGGTCAGTTGGATCTGATTGTTTACTTAACAGGTTGTCCCAAATTTGCCCACCAAACGTTGAGAATCTACCCCCTCGAATTTAGAAACCCTAAAGAATTGTTAAATGAGTGCATGCGTTTCCTCTTAATACATCTTAATATATAAAAATCCAGTGTCATATGTATGTTCCCAGTAAACTCTTCACCAAGTCAACCGATTTCGGTGAAAGTTGGCATATATGTGTAATTTGGACTAACTTAAGATATAGGATAGTTTATATTTCGAGTAATGGTCTAAATTGTTTACATATGTGTTGCAAATGAAAAATACTTTATATAAAATCTACTTTTCTAATTCTATATGATCATTATGTTTTCTGAAATATATTTTGACTTTGAAATATAATTTCTTATTACCTTCAAGCTACATCGGTAGTCCACGAAACATGCAAGAATACATTCAGGACGCGATGACTTATGTTCGTCATTACGGACGTACAGATTTGTTTATAACATAAACGTGCAATCCAAATTGGGAGGAAATACAAACTTTATTATTACCAGGTTGTTGGTTGTATTCAATTGAGTGGCAAAAGCGAGGCTTACCTCATGCTCACATTGTAATTTGGCTTGATGTTAAAATTCGTCCAGAAGAAATTGATCAAATTATTTCAGCCGAAATTCCAGATTCATCAATTGAGCAAAAATTATTTGACATTGTTACAAGTCACATGATTCACGGGCCGTGTGGTGCTTTTAATATGACATCGCCATGCACGGAAAATGAGAAATGTAAAAAAAAAATTCCTAAGAAATTCACGAATGATACTATTACTGATGTCGATGGTTAGCCGTAGAAACGCCGATAACGGTGGTCACACATTTAAAATAAGAACGTCAAATTCTAACCAATTATAGAAATTGACAATCAATGGGTGGTACCGTACTCACCACTGCTCTCAAAAACATACAAGGCTCATATTAATGTTGAGCTTTGTAGTTCAATTAAATGCGTTAAGTACACTTGCAAGTACGTCAATAAGGGCAGTGATTAAGCCATGTTTGGAGTACAAAACATACATGAAAATGACGAAATAGCACGATATCAAATGAGCAGATACATTAGCAGCAACGAAGCTATCTGGCGTATACTTAGTTTTCCCATACACCACAGAGAACCATCTATCCAACATCTTGCAGTGCATCTTGAAAATGGTCAACGTGTATATTTCACTGAAGAGAATGTTTTTCAAAGAGCATTTGAACCACCAAAAACGACTTTAACTGGATTTTTCTCACTTTGTCAAAAAACTGATCCCTTTGGCCAATTCGGAAGAACATTATTGTATACCGATATTCCATGCTATTTTACATGGAGTATGTCAAAAAAAAAAATGGGAGCCACGTACAAAAGTAGAACCACATCCTTATATAGCAGATATATTTAAAGCTAAGACACTGGGGCATTCCAAAACAACGTGAATGCTTCTTTTTGCGTTTGTTGTTGATTAATGTTTCTGGACCAATCTCTTTCCATTTTTTACGAAAAGTTAATGGTCGAGTGTTCAGTACGTATCAAGATGCATGTTGTGAGTTGCAACTTTTAGAAGATGACAATCCATAGATCTGACACTCGCTGATGCAGCTTTAAAGTCCTCGACAAGTTGTATTCGTCAACTATTTGCCATCATCTTGACGTCATGTTTTCCAACACAGTCATCTATACTGTGGGAAAAATATAAAAACTACATGACTGAAGATATACTATACCGACTTAAACAAACAAACCAATGTCCAAATCTAGATTTCTTACCAGATATGTATAATGAAGCATTGATATTACTTGAAAACTTATGTATTATGATCTCAAATTCATCACTTAGTGGTTATGGTATGCCATCACCTAATCGTCCACCTATAGACTTAGTGAATAGCGATTTGCAGCGAGAAGAACAATTGAATAATCTTGATTTAGCTACAATTATTGCTAATAATGAACCATTTTTAACTGACGAACAAAAAATGTATACGATCGGATTATTTTGGCTGTTGATGCTAAACAAAGTGGTTTCTTTTTCTTGGATGCACCAGGTGGAACCGGTTAAACATTTTTGATATCGTTTGTCCTTGCGAAAGTACGGTCACAAAATAAAATTGCATTAGCAATCACATCATCGGGCTACTTTGTTAGATGGTGTTCGAACAGCACATTCTGCTTTTAAGTTACCACTAGATGTCCATAAAAATCCAAATGCTATGTGTAACATTAAGAAAAGGAGTGGAATGACTACAGTGTTACAAAGGAGTTCAATCATAATTTGGGATTAGTGTACCATAGCTCATAAACATTCACTCAAAGCATTAAATAGAACTTTGCAGGATTTAAACCGTAATGACAGACTTTTTGGTGGAGCTATTCTACTATCATCTGGTGATTTTCGGCAAACATTGCCAGTGATTCCTCGCTCTACTTTTGCTGATGAAATCAATGCATGATTAAAACAATCATTTTTATGGAGAAACGTGGAAACACTAAGGTTAACAAAAAAACATGCGAGTACAACTCTAAAATTATCCGACAGCACGAGTATTTTCTCAGCAACTATTAGATATTGAAAACAGTGAAGTGAAATTTAATCAAGATACCCAATGCATAAGATTGCCAGACAATTTTCTTACTGTTGTTGAACTAAAAATGATCTGATCGAGAGTGTCTTCTCAGATATAATAAATAACTATCAAAATCACAATTGGCGCAGTAATCGTGCTATTTTGGCAGCAAAAAATGTTGATGTAGATCTAATTAACTACCAGATACAACAATTATTACCAGGCTGTATAATGTCGTTTGAGTCAATCGACGGTACTGTCGATGAAGACTAGGCAGTGAATTTTCCAATTTTTTCGGTTAAAAATTGGATCACCGATTATTCTTCCGCGTAATTTGAACCCCCCTAAACTATGCAACGGTACACGTTTGATAATCAAAAAAATCACCGGAAATGTTCTCGAAGCAACTTTTTGGCAGGAAAGTTTAAAGGAGAAATCGTTCTGTTATTACGCATTCCAATGATACCGTCAGATTCTCCAATACCTTTCAAAAGACTGCAATTTCCTATCCGTTTAGCTTTCGTGTTGACTATTAACAAATCACAAGGACAAACAATGCCTATTTGTGGCTTAGACTTAGAGAATCCATGTTTCTCTCATGTGCAATTATACGTGGCCTGTTCACGTGTAGGGAGACCATCGAGTTTATTTGTGTTGACAAAAGACAGGCTGACCAAAAATATTGTTCAACGATTGGTGCTTCAGTAAACTTTAAATGTGATTTTATTTAATTTATGTTAATCATAGTATTTATTAATAAAATAAAATTAAAGATGTTATTTAAATTAGTGTTCAATTTTGTCCATTAAGTCCTTCCTTAATTACTCAGCCACAGCAACGTGTGGTCGGGCTTGCTAGTAATATTATAATAAAGCCGTAAAATGAGAAAACATTATTTTTCTCCGTGTAGAAATTCTCGTTTTACAAAACTCCCATTAGACAATAATTATTAGTTTATAATCTTTGAACTATAGATACAGTCTTTGACGCACGATCATTCGAAGTCGATGAGTCTGATTTAATTGCTGAGAGAAATGACAGAAATAAAAGATTTATGACAACTGCTTTTTTTATTTGAGAAGATTTGTTTCTTTGAATTCGGACGAATCTATTAGATAGTTTGAAATAATTCATTGGATTATTGATAAACGTACATAAATCATGTAATTATTTCGTTTTCTGATTAAAATTGGAGTTCTAAGATATTTTTTATCACACTGAAGCTAAAACTGGTTAGAAAACAAGGCAACGGTCTTCTGTAGGCATTAAAGGATTTTAAAGACTTATGTAGATATTTGCGGCGTTTTCAAGCCTTTTTCTATTAATTTAACACCCAATTTAAAATGATTGGGATTATGTTAAGATAAAGATGTTGGTGGTCGAAAACTTAAAACGAAAAAAGGGTGTGTCATTGAATGAGTTGATTTGCTTATTAAAATTTTGTACAGAAAATTCGTCTATTCTCTAAGCTTGTCTGTCACAGAAATATTGTATCACTCTATTTCAGTAGTGGGTCTAATAATTCCTTCACAATTTTGTACATCATAACACATGAGGATTTAAAAAACTTTTTACCAAAGTCTTATAACAACACACTTAAAGTTAACATTTTTTGAGCAAAACAAGAATAATAAAGGCAAAGAACAAGGACATGTTCTTAGAGGAGATCGTCCTGTTACAAAGCAATCGTCCTCTATTAAAGTGTCGTGAAAAAAGATATTTATCAAAAACTCTCCTTTTTAGAAGTTAAGACTCCAATGACTTGGAAAAAAAATCTATTTCAAATCATTTATCTTTTATGTTAATTAAGGTTCAATAAACTTGTCACCTCCACGGGCCACCTTCGCATACGATTATGATTATGAAAAACGCACGGCATGCACTCCAACTAACTCCACTCAGAACTCAGAAAGGTGCATACTGCATGCATGGAAGGCGGGCGGGACAAAACAGACATAGTATTATACGAAAATGATTTCCCGAACATATAAATAAATCCCTTTTTGTAAAGACCTATTCCACCTCCACTTAAAAAGTGACTCCATATCATAATGGTCCCTCGACTCAGATGAATTATTCGTGTTTTGATTTCAATTCAATAAGCACCAAATTAATCCTAGTTTATGGGTGTTGAAAGTCCGACTGGTTGACAATGGAACGCAACGTTTAAGGTTTATGATTGCGTTCCATTGTCCCCGGATAACAACGACTACGATGATGATGATGATGATGATTTGGGGGACCGAGAGGACGGAACCAATGATGTAAAAATGCAGTTTATAATGCGCGGTCCTTGCGTGAAGCAAAGTCGTATATAGTTTTTATTGTATGATTATTATGAATGCAGATGCAACGAATCGTCCTAATGCATAGTATCAGAAGATCCTGGCTTTAGTGCTGTTGTTGTATTTATAATGACAATATGGCTATGGCATGGAAATTCCGGGTGACAGCAATAAATCCGAAACGTTTAACGAATATCCTAACAATAGTCGGGGAATTGTGATTGCGCGAGACCGAAAACGCACAGAGTTCGCCATGCCAAGCCAGATTACTCCAATCTTCGGGAATGATGGAGGAAAATTAATAAAAGAGCATAACGATATAAATGGTTAAAATCGTATAGTGGTGCAATAATTGGAAGAACGATGTAAAAAATGGGAAATAACTAATAACACAAAAAGAGAGAATATGGAGAAAAAGAAGCATGTTGTCGAGGATTTTTTAATTGATTAACAATGCGATATGGTTTTATTGTGTGATTTTTAAATTATGTTCGATGTCATATAAAATTATTATTTTTTTTGTGCAATTATAACGGTTACTCGTAATTGTTACAAGAGTGCCAAAGGAAAGATATCTAAAGTAGTAACGGAGACAATTTTTAAATTACTGGAACTGACGTAATTAATTTTTATTGTCATACAATCAATTGCGATTTTGTTAACAAAAATAAAAGTTTTGTACGAAATGTTAAATTTTGGAAACCGACCAGTCTTGTTCATTTGAGCAATTGAGTTATAGAAACTTAGCCTGGGAAAAATAGATTCAAAGGACCAAATAATTAACTAATTACATTTTATAATAAGAATCGACGTAGAAAGCAACACTTCAAAAACTACCGAATAACATATAGCATACGAGAATATGCACGCGGCATAAAAGTATAGGGCTGGTGTAAGAGTGAAAAAAGCCTCTTCTTGGAGGCCGCTAGAAAGAAACCCCAAAAGATTTGACTGAGGCTTGTTTCTCAGTTTATCAACCTGACCCGTACAAACTAATTTAAAAAAAAAAAAAACGAACCTTGGAAATGGTCTGATTTTTACGACGACTGATGGACTCATTTTACGAATTTTTACTTGTAACGTAAGATCGCTCTATAAAGCTCAAGCTGCAAACAGATAGCCGAACCTTATCAATGTATAAAGCTGACATAACAGCGTTACAAAAGATACTATGGACATTGAGTAGTGTTTTACACAAGAAAGAATATGACGTCAACGAAAAAGTGAAATTTACTATTATCAGCTTTAGCGCTTTTCCAAAAGGCAATGCATAATTCACGTTTGAGCCAAATTTCAGAAAATCAGCCTCGTAAACGTCCACGGACCTACGGAGAAGTCCCCTATCGAAGAGAAACAGATCTACTACGAACAATTCTAAAGGGCCCTCAATGGTTGGTTATAATGTAAAAGTAATTCTTATAAAAGGTTTTTTAACTGGCGCGGGTAGATTTTAGCACCCCGTGGCGGCCATTTCAATTTGGCGACACCTTTTAAATCGTTTGTTTATTATTCAGTTGTTTATGCAAAATCGTCGTGGCAAGTTGCACGATTGAACATCACGTTCAAATGGTAAAACTTTATTATTAAAATGAGTGTTCGTTAACACAAACGTTGCACGCACTACTCCCATTTTACGGTAGACGTAGTGGCCCTTCTCAGTCGACTCTTCAACGTTTGGTGGCCAATTTTGAGACGACTGGATCAGTAAATAATTAGCCATCACCCGTACGTTCAAGGAACGCAAGATCGGCCATGAACATCGCCGCGGTTCGTGAAAGTGTACAGCAGAACTCGAGGCAGTCAATTCCTCGCCGTGCACAGGAACTTGACCTTTGTCAGACTTCAACTTTGTGAATTTCGTCGGAACTTGGTCCTACATCCGTACAATATCCAACTAACATAGGAGCTCAAACTTCATGACCTTAGACAATGCCGTTTGTTCAAAGACTGGGCATCGAATCGTTCTTAAGAGGTCCCCAATTTTGTCCGAGAAATCATCTTTATTGACGAGGCGCATTTTTGGATGAATGGCTGTGTTATCAAGCAAAATTGCAGTATATGGGATGACACCAACCCATGCGAGGTTGACCAGGTGAAAATGTATCCTCAAAAAGTTATCGTTTGGTGTGGATTTTGGACGGCGCGCAGGGACGGCGTTATTAGTCCGTATTTTTTTAAAACGACGTTAGTGACGCGGTCACCGTCAACAGCGAGCGCAACGTAACAATGATAACTAAACTCTTATGGCCCAAATTGAACCATATGGCGATACGTGCCACACAGCATACGCCACGATTTAAATTTTGCATGAACGATTCGAGAGTAAGTTTATCTCTCGCAGGGGTGATGTGAATTGGCCACCTAGATCATGCAATTTGACCCCCCTAGACCTTTTCATGTGGGGTTTCTTGAAGTCGTATGCAAATAACCACAATCGACCGGTGCAATAAAGGTAAACATATAACACAGACCATCGCTCAAATACAGCCGGATCTATGCGGAAGAGTCATTGAAAATTGGACCACTCGGATACGTGCCAGCGTAAGAAATCGAGGCGGGATTTTTTCAAAAAAATAAAAATAATAACTTTGTTAATGCCTCACACACAGCCTTTTTTATACCATTTAAACATCTGCCTGCCTTATTAAAAAACTGTTAGGAGCTTTATTGCAAACAAAAGTCAGGAGTCAGTATTCAACCAATATGCAGGCATCCATAGTTTGCATGAGAACACTAGTGACAACGGACTTCGAGTCTTAGAATTGGCAGCATTGAAAAATATAGGTAGTAGCGTGCGAGTGCCTGGTTCCGTAAAGATCTCTAGAAAGCCACCTGGTATCAACGGATAAAGTCACTCGTAAGCAGATTGACCACGTGTTTATATACCGTAGCCACTACTTGATCCTGATGACATGACGTAATGAGCGTAGACAAATACCAATATCGACTTGGAACATACTATCATGTTGGTATGGTGTTCAGGGGGCCGATTGCCTTACGAAAACTTATTGCATCCGCCGATAAGGTTTGATTTAACACGTCTGCCCTACACCACGAGAATACCACTAACATGTATTATGAGTTAGGATTGGGACTGAATGCAAGAAAAGACGGCTTCACAGACAGACAAATTACCCTGGGAGAAGAACTTAATCGGTGAACTTTAACAAAGCCTATTAGTACAATCCTTCAAATACCTTTGGTCAATTGTAGCAGCCGATTAGAACAAGAAGAAAAAATACGCGGCCGGTCCTACTTGAGTATGTCAAAGCTTTTTTAAATCCAAGGCACTCCAACCTCTTAGGTGCGTTCAAAGCAAGATCTTGCGGAGGATTGTTGGTCCCTTATGTAAGGAAGGACGATTCCAGAGTTCAACCTAGGTAGACTTAAGTGGGCTGGACTTCTTGCTTGTCTTTTGTATTATATTTTATGGTAGGAGAGATTTCTTAGACCAGTAAGGACGAAGCCTTGAGTTGTGTCGGCACACGTTTTATATAAATGGAGGTACTTGTTGTATGATACTAGGACCGGATCCAAGTTGTAGAGCTGATAAATATGTTGAATGATGATGATCTAATGAAACTTGAAGCATAATCATTAAAATTAAATTCTTAATGTTTCTTTGCTTTTCAAAATTAATAAAAAGCATTTAGACTTTCTTCCTTTAATCGTTCAAACGTTAACTAGCTATAAGACACGTAATCCAAGAGCAAGCTGTGGCAACAAAAAAACACACACAATTTTATAAACATGCCGATATTTCCTATATCCTTGGGTTTTTGCAGAAAACTCAAATGTCGAATGTGTGAAATATGTATATAAAGTTCATATTGCAAGCAAAGATTCTTGGATAAAGTTAATCAATACAAGTCTTATGACAGTTTTTCCAGAGAAGGTCATAAAATTTACCTGTTGTTTTGTATCCAATGCTATCCATTGCAAGATCTAAATGTTCCTATTAGCGTGTTTAAAATCATATAAAAGGATATTCTGAGTGTTTGAGAGCTTAGTATGATGAGGAAATAAGCCGAATTCGAGTTTGATGGGATATCGGCAAAACCACCCATTGTATAGCCAGCTAAATTACGAGTAGAAGAAGTTCAAATGTTATATACAACTTCCTAAAGGACCCCGTGAGTTATGGAAAAACCACAAAGAAAAAGTCAGGAAAGCCACTTCATTTCAGAAAAAGCGGGCGATAGTGGGATCTGCTTTAAGTTCAAGGCTTTCCATTAGTAAACAAAAGGCATAAGCTGGATTAAATGCTAGCAGATCGATTCAGGTGACATAGAATGCAATAGCCTCTTACAGGACCGTGGAGATGGATTTTCTTAGCTTTAAAATGACTTCAATCACTTACAAATCGATTCTGGAACGGGCTTTTCCCAGTTCTCTGTATTATTTGGTAGAGAACGATGAACTTCCCAACGAGATATTGCACCAATACATACCGCAATCAAAATGTACCAAAGCCTCCAAATTCTCCTGACCTGAACATCATGGAAAACGTATGGGGATGTCTTTTAATAAAATTCTTCAAGAAAGATGGCAATACCAAAAAGCCGAAGAGATTTTAAAGTCACAAAAAAGTCTTGGGCCCAAATTCAATTATCCGACATCACTTTATGAATCTATACATAATAGGTTACTTGAAGTAATTCACAAATCGGGAGGCAGGACACATTACTAAAACTTAGTTTAATCCATTCAATAAAGCCGGGATTTACCCAAACCATAAGTTTTTTTTGTTATTGTCTGTACTTGGGTCTTACAGGTAAATTTATATCTCATACATTTTGTTCCAATCAATAAAAAAAAAACTTATAAAGATGTCAATTCCTATACCTTTGTTTCATAATAATTCATATTTACAGATACAGTGAAGGAACTTTATATAACAAGTCCCGCAAAAATATTGATACGACAAAATTTAAATTGAATCGCATTCCTTATATCACCATCGTTATCCTGTACCTGTACCGATTTCGATATACCAAAATGCATTCATAAAATATTAAGCTCCTTTATAGGTGTACGGTACATGTGAAATAAATCGTTTTTGGTTTTTTTTTATGAATACGAAATGAAAAAATTCTTGCAATTCAAGGATTTATCGAAAATCAAACTAATTTCCGGTACTGGGCAACTTTTAATTGAAAATTTTGCATTTTGATGGAATTTCAATCGAGTCTTTCGTTCAACTTTTTTCGTTATTGTTGAGTGGTTGATGTTTTTTTGTTTGTATTGTGCACCGGAATCTTATTTTCCTTTTCAATATTTCATTGTTGGAAACAGCAGCAGTGGTAGTTGCTTCTCTTTAGCAGGATCATGTGTCATCGCAGATGTTGCATGCAAAAATGGTTTCGCAGTTTGCTTGAGGAAGGTGTCACCATTCATTGCTCGAAAAGGGAAGAGTTCTTTTATAATGGAATTAATTTGTAATATTTTATCGATGGAGTTTTTTTTAATAATTTTTTCAATATTCCAACAACAGGAAGCCATTTTGCTCTAAGGGAAAGTTCGTTTAGAAAAAATCAAATTGCTTAAAATCTATTTCCTTTATGGGGTCAACATTTTAATGGAAAAAGGTGTAATGTTATCGACGGATAACAGATGTATAGAGAGGTACGCACCAATCTATTAAAACCTTCCAACTACAACAATCTTTAATGGATCATGGAAAAAGATCTGAAATACGAGGTATATATAGGTAGGAACATCACAATTACGTTTTATAGCCTCATCACTTAATTAGTTTTGGCAAAACAGAATTCTATATGCTGGGCAAACTTTAATTAAGAGTCAAAAATTCACACCAATATCTTTTTCCCACAAATCACTTTCAAGAGCTTAATTTTATTTTTGAACAGAAGAAAATTGACATTTTTAAAATATAATAAGTTAGTAGGTTTTAACATCGTCTTGTAACTATAAGATTGTTTTAAAAAGATAATATATCCGTAAAACTTCAAATAATAAACAAATAGAAGTTAAGCAGAGTTTAAAAATTAAAATATGCAGGCATGTCACTGATAAAAAAAAGAAAAAAGAAAGGGCCCAATATGGCTAACTTGAGATGGCTGGATTGAAGGTTAATAACATCTACAGGTCTTATACGACCTTTGAAATAATTATTATTATTATTATAAATATTTATAAGGCTTAACAATAAATACTCAAAACCTAAAACCTACCCAGGGCTACAAGCTGAATATGAGAAAAAATTCCTTTGAAAAATATTATGTTGTTCAAAATTTCTTGATGCGGAGGTAGGTAGGTAGACAAAGTAATAAATTTGACTACATCGCACTGTCCCTGCAGAGGTTTTTTTTAAGGAAAACATTCGGAACTTTCGGAAGGAACCAAAGTAGGGTATTTAGGTTATTTTTAAAAAGTTCGTTGTCAATTTTGTCAATTTTAACGTTATGTGTGGTTAGATGTTTCATGGAAAGCTGGAAGTTACGTTGGCAGAAGTAACATATGGATGAAGGATCCTTGTAAAGTAGTTGACTATGGGTGAGTCTTAAAGCCATAGCATTTAAGACACTAAAATAATGATCCGCTGAATATAACCCTACTTATGAACAAAAGAGGACGTGAAAAAACTTCCCCTGTTTATTTTAATAATCCAAAACGAGGTCCATATAAAGTTCTAGTGGAAATGTCAGTTTAGACCAAATGAAGGAAATCCTAGCGGAAAACAATTAAAAGCTTGTTTTAGAACTTGTTTCGAAAGTCGACTTTCAATTGCACTATGCCGACTTGTCTGCCCTAAAAACAAAACAAGGCGAGTTTTCTGAAAAAGTTGTCTTCCTGGAAAATCGGAAAAAGATACTCGAGACACAAATTGACCGACTTATGCAAAAAAGCATCTCGACGGAAATGAAAACAATACTGAAATTGAATCCGCGCACACAGCAAAAAACCCACTGCAGTAATTGCTGTAAAATTGAAGTCCCGAGCAGCAGCTTTAAATGTTTTACGAAACGCGAAGAAACTTAAAGTAAGTAAAGAAGAAGCTGTTTTTGCATGGGATGAATCGCTTGGGGTCAAGAATTTGAGAAATAAACACAGTTTGGGCGTAATAAACCATTTCATGGGCGAGATTCCTCGTTCTTTTTCAATATTATTAAATAAATTGCAATCTGAAAATATAAACAAAAATAATGAAGTGTCAATATCGGCCACTGGAAGAAACGTCAAACTGCAAAATGTAAGAGGTGAAACCACAATAGAACCTAGAACCGCTGTACAAATTGTGAGTGGATGTTCACAAAGCAATACATCCAACTGAGAAGAATCCACCTGATGCTATAATGTCGCCGGGCTTAAAAACAAAAGTTTATTTACTGAGATTTTTAATTATATTAAGCAATTTGAAGTATTTATATTATTAGAAACATATGTTATTGATTTAGATTAAACTAGTTTTAAGAATACTTTTATGAGCTACGAAATTGAATTAATAACAGTGTTAAAAGTAACATATTTGGAAGAGGAAGTGCTGGTGTTCGGTTATAAAAAGAGACTTAAGGACGCTGCAATCAATTTTAAAAACATTGAGCAATCCCGATTTTTTGAAATCAAAATAGAAGAGAATATTCTTTACGTTGTTCCAATTAACTTGAACTGCATCCGTTGAGAACGCTTTTTTGATGATTTTAGAGTAGGAGTTATGACATTTTCGGATCACATGCCACTAGGGTACCCTTTAGAATGAAAACATCTCGAATGGATACAACAGAACCTGCCAAAGCTTCAATGGAAAGAGAGCTACAGACAGCTTTTCAAAAGAAACCTAAACAGACAGCTCGAAAATAACTTTGAATGTTCTAGCTAATCTAGACATGCTCATGTTAACGAGCATTATCAAGAAAGCAGCGCCCCAAAAAACATTGGCAAAAAGGAGGGTTTGGCAAATAAGCAAAAGTGGTTTGACAGTATTTGCATGAAAGCTAGGAACCTATCTTTTGCGTACTTGAGATTATTCAAAGCAACCAATAACATCAATTTTAGAATAATCTATGCGACAGAATTTAAAATTCTTTGTAAAGCAAAAAACCGAAATTTTGATGAAAAAACCATCAAAATAGTAAACACCGCGAAAAACTAAAAAGAGTGCTGGTTTTAGTTTTTCGCGGTGTTTACTAAAGCAATTAGGCTTGTGAGTCGAGTACGGCTTCAGTACTGCACATTGAACAACTGAAAATCCATTTTACAAGTTTGCGTTGGAAAGACCACCTGTAATTTTTTTAAAAACAATGTGTGAAATATTCTTAGGGACCTGGATAATTGTCGTTATTTAAAATATGTGATATGACTTTACATGCCTTATTTGGTTCCCCAGTACAATGCAATTACCTATTTTAAAGCTGATCCTGAGTTAAAAGTAAAAAAGAGGCTGGGATGCGACCCACACTAATAACTTCCCATCCCGTCTGTCGATTTGTCTTGCTTAAAAGTTTGTCTATATGTACTCGTATCAATTTTTACCAAATTTGCGTACTATTTTTTTGTAGATTTTATTTTTTATGAAAAAATAGACCGTTGGATTTTTATATAAAAATTACTGAATATTGAAAACAATATTTTCTGTGAAATAGAATAAGTTTGAAGCCAATATTTTTAATTTTTGAAAAGCTATTTGAGTTGAAAATAAATTTTTACCAAGATTAAGTATTGTTTTATTTTTTGTAAAAAAGACTGTCAATTTGATTTTTTTCAAATATCGAAAGTTGAAAACAATATTTCTTATAAGATAAAATTAGTTTGAAGCCTAAATTTCAAGTCTGTGAAAAGATATTTGAATCGATATTCAATTTTTACCAACTTTCAGTAATGTTTTTTTCGATTTTTATTTTTTATAAGAAAACTGTCAATTCGATTTTTCTCAAAATTGAATCAGTTGTCAAAAACACTTTTTTTCGTTGCACAAAATTGTTTTAGAGATGAAATCATATTTTGGTCGTAAAATTTTAGAGGTGACAAATTTTTTTTCAGTTTTTTTGATTTATAAAAAAATGGATTTTTTTCAAAAAATATACTTCTTTGATATCACGTTACTGTATATTATATAAAATTTAAGTCTCTATCGTTTTTGGTTCGTAAGATATTTAGGGTTGACCACAATTTTCACTTTTTTTCAAACTGCTATAGTAAAAAACCACAAACGAAATGTTCTTGAGAGCCCTTTCTGCATCTTTCTGCCTTATTATCTGTATAACAAAATGCATTTCAAGTCGATATCTCTTCTGGTTCTTGAGCTATGGACGACGAAAAAAATGTCACGAACGTAGGTACACATCGCACGCACAGACATTTTTCCAAAAAATCTTTTATTTCGACTCTAGGGGCCTTGAAACGTCGAGAAATTTCAAAATTTTCAATTTGACAAATCGGACCCATTACAATAACTTCCTATTTGAAGTTAAAAAGATTATTAAGTTCATTAATTCAACAACAACAAAATGTTTAAAATTGCTTGCAAATGACCCAAATGATATATTGTTTATATCATCAAAGAGTATCAGCAAAGAGTAAAAACTTAAAAATAAAAAAGAATTGGGTACTCTTACTATGAGTTAGACTAAAACAATTGGATAAACAATATTATTTGTTTTTCCATTTTAAGCATGAATAAACAAACAGTTGGGGGTACTGGCTCTGGAATAGGGAACATAAAGTTGGACATTTGAAAAACATGATTTCTCAAAATTGATAGCACAAACGTCTAGTGTTTGCCCTTGGGCCTTATTTAGTGACATCGCAAATAATAATCTCTGAAAGATTCATTCATTTTAATAAAAGGGACGACCTTAAAACGTCCGGAAATGTCAAAATTTTCTATTCGACAAATTGAACCCATATAAAAACCTTCCTATGGGATATTACAAACAATACTTGTTTGATTACTGGTTGCGACTTCAAATAAAGAATAGGAATAGAATTGTTCCAATGAAACCGTGATAAAATTGCACATATTGCTGTAAATAACGATAAAAAGATAGCATTAATAAAGAATCTGGTAACAATTTGTCTTACTTTTATTGGTTCTAACAAAAGCACTTTAAAGTTCACAAACAGATGTTTTGTATGAAGCATTGCTCTACCATCAGCATCAAAACCAAGGAATTCTGCTTCTATAACAATATTAAAATATAACATACGAGTATAACAAAACAATAATATAGTTCCAAAGTAACAAATTGACAACTAGGTCAACAGAGAACAAAGTAACAATTATAATCCCCTTCACCACTTTGTAAGTTTCATAATTTATCATCATACAATATACGACTTTATTTGCTGTAACATTCATTCTATATGCATATTAGACCAATTATACGCCTGGTATAGCTTTCCCATATGCCAAAATCAATTTTCCATTCACTTTTTTTTATTTATCCGTTCTTACGCGCTTTGCTATAACGTCTAACGTCTAAGCCTAACCACAGCACCGCGCTGTACCGAACAAACCCCGACCGTAACAGCAACAGACCGTTCCGTCCGAAGCGTCCGTTCGTTGTTGTTCTTGTGGTGGTATTGTGTATATTTAGCATAATTTGAATTATTGACATCGAACCGAGAAATTGACAATTGAAATGACTTATTCCAACATGATTTGCATTTAATTTATGTCCCGCGCACAATCTGTGTTCGACTGACTTGAACAACAAATGATTATGCCAATTGCTGATTGCTCGATCATGAAATCGCAATTAACTTATTTTGTTTTCTTTATATTCTTTTTTTTCTCATATCCAATTAACATTCACGTTTATGGAGAGATCGACTTCTATTCATTTTATAATTTCAACAACTTCAAAAGCTTTTTGTTAACAGATCAGCCTTAAGAATAGAAAAGCCTTGATAATAATGTGACTATAGGTAACACAAGTCATATTAGCAATTTATCTACTTTGGGCAGATATAAAATCATATGAATGTAGATATGTAAAAAAATGTTAAATAGATACAAAAATTATGTCAAAGTTATACAAACAAAGGAAGTTCGAACCACTCCCCACACTTATAACTAAACAAGAGACAAGACCTACCTCAAACAGATGTTGCTCTACAGGCGAACGTTGTAAGAACTTACAAGTTGTTAGAAGCAAAGCACAACAACTTCATCTCAAGTTGTGAAGAAATTCCTCACACTATGGGATACCACCATGGGATTATAAGTTTGCCATATAGTTCACGACAATTGCCACTAGAGTTGTTGTATATGATGCCAGGTTATATGTTGCCAATAAAATGCCATTCGAAAAGACTGTCTTAATCCGCTTTTAAGTTAAGCCAACTAGTTGACTACCATTGAATTCTTCTATGGGTCACAAGTACTCTTACCAGACAAAAAAAGATTTAATATTGTAATGAACTCGATTTTGCCTTTTGTTGTTCAAAGAGTTTATGTAGGACTTTCCGTTTGAAGCAGAAAATAGCAGATTGAATTTGTTAAATAAGTCGATAGCAACATTATACATTTAGGTTCTGTAGTTTTTTTTGTCAAATTTAAAAAGGAGTGCAATGAAACTGTATTAAACAATCACCAAAATTCAAAACTTCGGGAGCCGAAATATCCAAAGAGAAAATCCTCCTGTCAAAAATCTCAAAGCCAAAACAAATAAGTGAAAGTAGTAAAGAACCACCAAGGATTGAAGAGTCAAAAACGCTGTAAAGTGGCTGAAGGACAGTAAAGTCTATGCATTCCAGCTGAGCTTATCAACTAAGGGGGTGAACCATTTCACCAAATTATGTACATTTGAAGTATTGGTGGACGTATGCGGAAATAAAAGGATGTGCAAAAAGACTGGCGCAACGATACTTAATGTCGCATTAAGAACAAAGGAGGTATCACTGAGCGTAGAAATTATAGGGGTAAATCGTTGTTTAGTACAACCTATAAGCTAGGTCAGTAAACCACTGATCAATTTTTCACATTTATTCGGGTGATGAAGACAATTTATAGAACTCAGCATCGCTAAGACTTCAAAACTGTCTATGCCAGTATATCCAGGGTAGAACTTAATTAAGCCATGAGAGAATTCGGCGTTTCAATAAACTGATAAGGCTATTTATGTTAGATGAAAATTCGAGCCAAGTAAAGGTGTAAACTCAACCCGAGACTCTTAAACATCTAAAAGGGACGCTCGTAAACACACAGCTACTGGCAGAAGAGATTGACATCTTTGAAAGAAGAAAAGAAGCTGTACAGAACTCATTGATGCAGATCGACCATTTAAAAGGTTTTTTTATGTCAAAATTTTAGCACTCCCTATCTGAAAGTTGTCAGATTTGAAGATAAGGATACACAGTGTTTGCTGTTGGCCTCATTTTACTCTGACTATAATGCACCATCACCTCCGGAGGAGGTGTGCAAAATCATAACTGATGCTAAAATCAAAAAGGCAAACCTTCTGATCGGAGGCGACGCTAATGCTCGGCATACCCTTTGGGAAGTTCTGAGATCAACGAACGAGGTGAGTCACTTTATGATTTTATTATTGAACATAATATGAGCATTTGTAACAGAGGCAATACTGCCACTTTCATGTTTTCGAGCTGATGTTACTTTAGTAAAAAACCGTAATTTATTAGTGGAGAATTGGAAAGTTTCCCCTTTGAATTCGTTTTCGGATCACAAGTGGATTCTTTTTCAAATTAATTTCGAGTCGAAAAAACTTACCGAATCTCACTGAATCAATAGGAGACCTTGAATCAAAGGTGACAACCTTTGAAACTTCTATATGTAAAGCTTTAAGAGTCTCTTGCTCAGTTAAATATAGCAGTAAAACCCTTCCTTCTTGGTGGAATAAGGAACTGTCCCGTCTTAGGAAAATGACGACGACAATTTTCAATATCTGCCACAAACATAAGTTTTACCAACCGTATAAAGACTCTCTTAAAATTTACAAGCAAGCCCTGTCATCAGCCAAAAGACAAGGCTGGAGAGAATACTGTCAATCAATCGAAGACATAAAGGACTCCGCAAGGCTCAGCAAAGTTTTATCGAAGGAACATTGTAATCCTTCATGATGTGGCAGCTCCATGGCTGGAACAAATTTTCAAAGGATGCCTCCTTCTCAAACATGTGCCCATGTCGTGGAGACAGGTCAAAGTAGTTTTTATCCCGAAAGTGGGTAGGCGAGGTCACGAATCCCCAATGCGAATGATTTGAGACCAATAAGCTCAACATCTTTTGTGCTTAAAACCTTGGAGGGCATTCTTGATTACCATATTAGAGAAATCCTAGTTGGACGACCTCTCGAAAGCTCTCAGCATGCTTATCTTAAGGGCAAATCAACGGAGACTGCCCTCTATGAGGTAGTGCGTACTGTAGAACAAACAATTATAAACCAAATTATAAAGAATTAACTCTTGCTACCTTCCTAGACATAGAAGGTGCTTTTAACAACGTCCTCACTGAATCCATAGAAGAATCACTCGTTAAGTTCGGTTTAGAAGACTTCATTCGGGAATAAATTATTTCCATACTCAGTGCGGATGATTTGGTGCTATTGGTGTCAGGAAAGTACACCTCTGTGATAAGTTAAATCACGGAGTTAACCAAAGTAAAACTGAACTGTTGCTCTTTACCACCAAAACTAAAGTACCGCCCTTCACGCTATCTCGACTTAACGGTCAAATCCTATCATTGTCTTCCAGTGCAAAATATTTGGTAGTTATACTCGACCTTAGACTAAACTGGAAACTAAATATTGAAGTAAGACCTTTTTATAAAATACATAGTTTCCTGCTGCGCTATTAGGCTGAAGGAATCAAACAACTGGTTGTCAAAACTTTATGGTCACAGCAACACAACGAAATTGATTCCCTCAGATATTATCTCGGTAGACACTGACTACTGCACTCCTACTTTGAGCCTTAGTAAGTGTTTTAAGGTTATTTTCCCATCCAGAGAAGATTGGGAGGATGACATCGTGTCGATAGGATTTAACACAACCATCTTTACTGACGGCTCAAAGATGGAGTGCGTAGTTGGTTCTGGGATCTTTTCTGAGTCACTAAATGTTGCTAAATCCTTTAGGCTTCCTGACTTTGCTAGCGTTTTTCAGTCTGAACTGCTACCAATAACGGAGGAGGCATGTAAGATACTTAAACAAAGCCCAAACCAAAACAGAAAAATCTTCACAGACAGTCAGGCAGCTGTCAAAGCCATTAACTCGGACACATCCTCATCCAAATTGGTCCAGCAATGTCGCGATGAGCTTGCAAGCCTGAATATTAACCTCGGTATCACCCTTATCTGGGTTTCGGGCCAAAGTGGTACCGTGGGAAATGAATGGGCTGAGGAACTAGCCAGGCAAGGATCGGCCCTTCATAGCTCACTTGCGGAAATGGTTAACATTCCTCTTGGCGATATGAAGGGTAAAGTCTTTTCTATCTACCAAACTAAATCAAACCGAAGGTGGAGCAATTTACCCAACTGCATTATATCTAGGAAGATATGGCCCACCTATAACAAAACCCGTACAAACGATCTTCTATGCAGGCAAAGGCAAGACATAGCCAGGATTGTTGCGGTTTGTACCGGACATTGGCCTATAGGAGTTCATGCAGAGAAGTTGGGTATCTCTTACAACACCTTTTGCCGTAGCTGTAGTGACCAAAGAGAAAGTGAAACGATAATCCATTTCCTCTGCAAATGTCCTGCTTAGGTGATAAGTGACTATCACTTTTTTGATAATCACATTGATTATCACCATACTTAATTCAATTCGATTAAATTCAATTGTCAGAAGTAAAGTGATTCCTAAAAAATATCTAAATAAAAGTATCAAATTATTTGTTTTCAAAACATTCAAATGGTGGCTACGTCTGCGGGAAATTTTCGAAACACAACAGCAGTAACGTTGTTAATAAAGAATTTAAAGTGGTCCAATTAATTACTTTCCCTGGGTCAATAGCAGCAGTCGATAACAACATCGGTGAAGAAATACGCGGAAGTCTACTGGAAAGTCAACAGAACCTAACATAGCTTATCAAGACTCTTTAAATTCAAAAATCTCAACATAAATTTCGAACTACTTATGTATAAGACTGTATAAGACTATGGACTTAAGGTATAAAATCACTAAAGACATTGTCAGATAGCGTAGTAGCACTAACCATAGCCATCCCGTGTTAGATTTGAACGGCAACCTTTTAGTGACGATAGAAGATCAGCTACAAAGATGGAAATAGCACTTTTGTGCGCTGCTTAATGATTACCATAATGCAAAATTAAATTCACAATTGAACAACATGCGCAGATGTTCTAGGGGTAAGAAATGTGATATATTTTCTAAAGAAAAACAAAACAGCTGGACTTGATGGTATCCCCGCAGAATTCCTAAAAGCAGACCCTGAGGCAGCTTCCCCTATTTTGCTTAAGCTCGTGCCGGCTGTCTGGGAGAGTGAAACTTACCCAAGGGACTGGAAGGATGGAGTTATTGTAAAGTTACCAAAGAAAGGAAACCTCAAAAACTGTTATAACTGGCGCGGTATCACAGTTCTGTCCGTTTTTCGGAAGTTAATTGCAACTATTATTCTCGAGAGGATTAAGTTCAGGATCGCGTCTTGGTAGAAATGGCGATCTCAAGGCAAAATAGCCTGAGATCCAATTAGCGCTGTAGTGCACCACTTTGATCGGATCGAGTCTACCCTCAATAGGCACCAAGCGGGGTTTCGCAGCGGCCGATCGTTCGTCGACCACTTCAAGACCTTGCGAATTATACTCGAACAATCATCTGAGTACCAATCACCTAATGCTTGTTGATTTGGAGAAGGCGTTTGATCGTGTCAATCGTGAATGCATCTGGAGATCGCTTATTGCGTGAGGAATCCCTGAGAAAATTGAACAGTTTTCCCACTCCTTCGATGTGCGTAAAGGAGTGAGAAAGGAGATGTCTTGTCACCAATTGTGTTTTTTTTGCTGGTGATGACTGGTGGGTACAAATGAAACACAGTATCCAATGAAGTCTGTTTCACAAGCTTAGCCACATAGATTATGCTGACGATATATGTCTCATGACAAACAACAAGGCAGGCTTATATCCGACCGACGTGTCATTCGCTGCAATTGAATGGAGAGGTGGCTGGCTTAAGGATTAACACAAATAAGACCAAAATAATGACCACGGGACAAAGCACATAAGTTATTCTAAGGCAGGGGACCATAGAGGAGGTCGAGTAGTCTAATTATCTGGGAAGTTTTATAGCTCTCTATGGCGGAACGGACCTGGATGTTTGCAGTAAAATAAACAAAGCCCGTAGTGCATTTGGAATTCTTTCTACTGTGTGGAACTCTAGCAAAATATCGCTACGCACCAAGTTGAAACTCTTCGAATCCCACTTCAAATCAGTGCTGTTATATGCTTCATGCAACATGGAAATGCTCTGCCAACATCTCGAGCAGACTACAAGCTTTCGTTAACCGTTGTCTGCGCTCTATTTTGAAGATCTGATGGCCGCAAACCATATCTAACGTTGAACTGTGGAATAGGACCGGAAAAAAAAATTTGACGTAGACATCATGCAACGCAAATGGCGTTTGATAGGCCATACACTGAGGAAACCTGACAATAATATAGCAAAACAATCAGCCTAATGGAATCCCCAGGAGTTAAAGCACTGCTGTACTTGCAGCCGGCCAACAATAATATATGATTGCGAAACTCTGGTGCTCGGTCAGAGATACTTTTACCTCTAATCCTTGCTTGAGAGAAAAGTCTTATGGAATTTAATTCGACCCATATGTGAGGTGTTTCTAGAGGAGGTATAATAATGAGTTTTTCGAAAAATACCGGGAAGTTGATAAAGTCACAAATTTAAAGGTTGGTACACACCGGTGGACTGGGCACGTAACACGCATGAGTCAAGAAGATCCAGTTCAGAATGTCCTTTGCGATTCGGATCATGGTAGAAGCCAGCAGTAAAGACTATGCCTCCTCTGAAAGGATAGCATAGACCAGGGCCATATTTCATAAAATATTGACAGGTGAGAAATTTGTCAGAAAAACACAATGAAAAAATGTATGTATAATGACAATTTTTGTATTGCTTCTCGATAAGTGAGCATAATTAAAATGAATAACATTCTCAAAATAAGGGTACTAATATTCTATTTTCCTGTGTGCGAGTAATGTTGTCAGAGATGGAAGAATTAAGGTTACTAAACAGAAGACGAAAAAAATGGGATTGGGTTGAGGCCATTTAACGATTCGAAATCATTATTGAGCGTTTTTCATTTTTAGTTCAGAACAGAGTCTGAACTGTCAAACAAAAAATTGTGTTTTTTTTTTAAAGTCCGCACAATGCCAGATTCCTCCAATTAGAGAGAGAATTTATGCGGACAGCAGCACAGTACATTACGACATTGGAATGATGTGAAAAATGTTTTCATTTCAGGTGCTGACAGAATAGTTGCTCGGAAAAATGAAGCAACAACATTTGGCTTTCAGATAAATCTTGAGCAAGGATTAACGAACGCAAACTGTTAAGGGCTGGAATAACTGCTGCACAAGAGGAAGACGGAAAAAAAAACAAGCTGGAGTCCTCGTATCACATAAAAAAGAGAGAGGTTCACCGCAGTGTGCACCGCGACAAACGTAACTACATCAACGCATTGGCGCAAGAAGCAGAAGATGCTGCAAACAGATGCGACAGCAGTACCGTTTACAGAATAACCAAAAAAACTGACCAGTACACACAGCTCAAAGCAACACCTGTTGAAAGAAGTAGAAGGTACTGTGATAAATTCGGTTGATGAGCAAGTTAGAAGGTGGAAAGAAAACTTCTGCCGAATTTGAAGCGAGTGTTGGCAAACCTCTTGCAGCCGATACCTTCGGAAGCGCCTGAAGAAACTAATCCCCGAATCCGCACCGCACCTCCCAATCAAGATGAGATCGTTGCCGCAATTAAAGCACTTAAGAACAACAAAGCAGTTGGACTTGACCTAATTCCCGCAGAATTTACACAAGCAGCGCCAAGGGAAGAAGGGAATTATCGTCAAGCTTCCAAAAAAATGTGATCTTACAAAGTGTGAAAACTGGAGAGGAATTTGCATTCTACCAGCCGTTGCCAAAATAGTAGCAAAAATTATACTAGAACTTATCAGAGAACACCTTGAGGCCACACTCGATGCCGAAAAAGCAGGATTCCGCGCTGGATCCTCCTGTAACACCCGCGGATCATTATTGAACAGTGCGTGGAATATCGATTACCACTTCACCAGCTATTCATCGACTTCGAGAAGGCCTATGATAGCGTTAACAGGGAGCATATCTAGTTAGCTTTGCGGATGAGAGGCATCCCTAAAAAACTAATTGCTATTATTAAAGCAACATATGCTGGATCCAAGTGTAACGTTCTGCACGATGGTAGGTTGTCAGATGATTTTGAAATCAGTCAGACAGCGATGTATTCTGTCACCAAAATTGTTTTTGTTGGTGATAAGCGGTGTACTGCGCTTAGCTCTGTCAAGTAGCGGAGGGATCCAATGCACTTTGATATCCTATTTAAAGCACTTGGATTACGGGGACGATGTTTGCTTTCTCTCTCATAGGATCATGGATGTCCATCAAATGACAACAAGTTTGGAGAGAGAAGGAAGCTGAAAAATAATTCCGGCAAAACAAAAACGATCGGTCTCGAAACCCGACCATCCTCTCAAATAAATATTTTCTCGCAACCGATGGAAAAAGTGGAGAGCTTTCAATACCTTAGAAGCATCGTTTTCATCGAGGGCGGAACCGAACAGGACGTCATCTGCCACATCGGCAAATCAAAAGCGGCGTTCGGAATGCCGTCAAAAATTTGGAATAATAACTCTATCAGCTTAAGAACAAAGCTACGACTTTTTAGCACAATTTCGAATCTATGCTTCTTTACATCATCTTCGAAATCAGCGTCACTAGGCAAAAGTTGGAGGGAGCTGAAACACATCTCCGGAAACCGTACTCGATTGCGCGTATGCGTAGTAGAGGCCCTATGCCCCTTAAGTGGTCCCTAACGTAAGTAAGTATTTTAATTTAAGCTTTGAATCTTATTTGTTGTTTCTGAAGAAAATGAGAGTTAAATTTAAATGTCAAATAGTGACAGCTTAAGCGTACAAGTGTGTTTCAAAATAATTCTGAACGCTCAGAACAATCTTTGTTCAGAGGATTCCCGATAAACTCGAACTCCGTTCAGAGCTCTATTCTGAGTTAAAAAGAAAAACACCTATTTTATTATTATTTTGAAAGTGTGTATAATTTTAAATTACAAATAAGTTACAATAACTTCCTATGAAAATTCAATTAAAACATTTTAATGAACAGTTTTCGTAATATACAGTATTTTGAAATGCGGCACTAAGAACATATTTTATGAATTTTGAAGATTTAAAACTCTGAAATACGTATAATTTCGACCCGCTTCAAAGGAAACGATTTTTCGTATTTTAATGAGACTTCCTAGTATTTTTTTTTTTGTTTTTCATTTCTTTTTGGTTTTCGAGATATATTCAGTAAAATGGAGGAACTCAATAATATGGTCGCTAATACCGTAATGTTCGCCGATATTTTTTAATACCTATTGTGTTTGTATATTTTTTCTCCCGCCCACTGTAAAGTTTAAGGCCAATACTATCAGGGCATTCCGAGTAGTCATTTTATAATAAGTTTACCATCACACGATCATCGCGCTTGCACAATAGCCAAATAGGTATCGTCTGTCATTGATTTAAAAATTCAAGTACACATTTTTCGGCGTATTTTAGTGATTCTGGAAACAATAAATTTGACAGACGGTTATCATTTTACATATTAACCCTCAATATTAATGGAGTTTTCCATGGGTTAAATAATTCAATTTATTCTTGATCTGTAAGAAAAAACAAATTTCGCCGGTTTTTGAATTCCATTGGGAAAAATCAGTTTTCTTATTTTTGATTTAAGATTAAATTTGCCGGTACACTAAGTCGCACTAATACGATAACAAACAAAAAGCAATTAAAATGTTTGGTGTTTCATGCTCCCGAAAATTCCATAAGATTTGCTATAACTATTGGAACTTTGGCTTCGAAGGCACCTATGTTTGACAAGTACGATTTTGGACTTGATCTTGCCCAAAGCACATTATCCAAAAGAGTTTCGAAATCCGTCCTTGGTGGATAACATAGAGCCTTTTCTTTCTTTCCTTGAACATAATTGGGTTTATACTCATTGGCCAAGAAAGGATGCTCATCCATATATTTTAAACAAATTTGTAGCTGATTGTGTGTTACTGGCTTATTTATTTAAAAAATTCTAATTGGATTTGTGACGGTGCTCTTGTCGTCGGGAGCTAGTTGTGGGACATTCAGTCAAACCACACAAAAGAAAGCAGCTTTACTTTATTCTTAACCGCGTTCGTGCTGTCCAGGGACTACAATCATAGAACGTTGAATTGGCAACATAGAAAAGTAAAACAAAGAAAAGGCGGATTTTAAAATTTAATCAATTAGATATGGATGTTAATTTTTATTAAGACAAATTATTAGGAACTAAGTTGAAGTTAAATCTAACTTAGAAAGTGAAAGCGCTACGAAATAAAAACCTTATTCCAGAAAAACATAAAATAACCTACATATCTAATTCATACAGGTAAGAAATATTTAAATTATTAAGTTCAATGGTTCTGGCGGATGTGATTTGTGATGGACCTATTAGTCTAATAGTCTTAAGAAAAGTGCCGACAACAAATTTTGGGATTGAATATACAGGGTGGTTCGCCTGAAATATGACAAAAAGATAAAGCGTGTAGGTTGGATCGCGTGACATGAAAAAATCGTACTGTGTAAAGTCGTATAGTTTAGACCGTAAGGCAATTTTCTAAAAAAAATTAACTTAAAACAGAAAAAAAGTTATTTAAAAATAACAGTAACAATTACAACAACAGGTCACCTACCATTATAATTTTATAAACCGAACATAGAACCTTCTGGTTTTGAGTATTCGACTAAGACTTGAAAAGACCGTTACATTTTATAAACAAAAATAGTGTATTATTTTTTTTCATTTTGTTTTAATTTTTCAAAAAATTTTATTTAATAAAAAAGATAAAAGGGGATTTCAGAGTATGCATTATAGTGTAAAATGGTATTGTATTTTCATGGTTTTGTATTGTCACTATAGGTGCAATCCTTGATTTTAAACATTTTTTTTCTCTTAAGAATTTTTTTAATAAAATTGGACCATGTAACTAAACGGGGGGAATAGAAATAGACCCATACGATTTTATTTATGTTTCGACCAAAATTACACGCAGTGTCTTTTTGTCACACCTTTGGTGAATCAAACAGGGATTATAGGTATGTGCATACAAACGCAAAAGTCTGGCGGGTTAAAGTCAGTTAATTTTAAAAAACCATATCCTGGTGCTCCGTCATTTTCGCTAATCCCAACCACCTTATCATTGCAATCCGATTAATATAACAGTAACAGAACACTGAAGATAATATAATATTTTTGAGCTAAACATATTTGGCTTTTCTTGGAGGCTTTCGTTTGTTGATTTATTGCGTTTTATAAATTCCAAAAAATCCCGATAGGGTTTGCCAAGATCAAGGAACAATGACAAGGAATCAAGATATGGTTCAAACATTAATTGAAGTGATAATAACTCTGACCATAATTTGGAAAATCGGTAAGTGCTTTTAAGCAATCACAGGCCAAAGGCTGATAAAAACTCCTGCCAGACTTCTGTTTTAGATATATTGCAAAATAAAAACATGGACCTCCCTTATAGGAACTCACACTTTGCTTATACATTCACTTCCCAAAATAGCTAAAACCAAAGTAATATCCTTGTGCATAACGTCGTTATTGCAACTGTTATAAAAAACACTGTATGCAAATTAATGATACATATTTTTTGTAACGTGTTGCAGGCTCAAGAAATAATCTTAAAATGAAGCGTTCAAGAATAAGCGATACTTGGAATTACTTCAAAATTGATTCCGAGCAAAATAAAACGGCGAAATGTTCTTTATGCCATTCCATACTAAGTTTTAAGGGAACTATTTCAAATTTGAAAAAACATTTAAAAAACAAACACTTGTTAAATGTACAGCCAAGTACTGCAAGGCAAGAAAACAGGACTAATACTAAATCAGATTCAGAACTTATTTTGATACCTGATGAACAACCGAATGCGACAATCACCACGGCAATAAATGAAGGTGCCCCCAGTTCTTCTACGGCCCAATCGGAAGATATCGTGAGCCATCAACCATCTGTTTCAAAGTCGTTGTTCCAAACAACTTTGACTCGTTTTTCAAACAACAAAAAAGTAACACCAACTCAAAGAAAGGAGATTGACATGTCACTGATGGCCTTGTTTTATAAAACTTTTTTGCCATTTTCTACAGTTGAGGATGAAAGCTTCAAAAAGTTTGTGCATGCTCTCAATCCTGGATATCAATTGCCTAGTCGAAAACATGTATCTGGAGTAATGCTTAACGCTGAGTTCCAAATTTGCGAAGCCAATGTAAAAGAGCGTTTTACTAATTTGAAAGGAACTTGTCTAACATTAGACTGCTGGACGTCAAGAGCACAGGAAGGCTACCTAGCAGTAACTGGTCATTTCATTGATGACAATTTTGATGCTAAATCTATTCTTTTGCAATGTAAAATTTTGGAGGGATCGCACACAGCTGCCAATATAAGACAAGCAATCGAAAAGATTATTGATGAGTGGGGCTTGAAGGGAAAAGTGCGGTTGATTGTTGCAGATAATGCTTACAACGCACAAAATGCAATAAGAGAATTACAGCTCAAAAATTTCGGTTGTTTCGCGCACTCTTTAAACCTTATAGCTAAAAATGCTTTATCAATACCGGAAATTGACAGTTTTTTGGTAAAAATAAGAAGCATTGTGAGCCATTTCCGGAGAAGCACAACAGCTACCGAAAAGCTGATCAAGTACCAAAGTCAAATAAACGTTTCACAGCCAAAAAAAAATGATAATTGATGTTTCAACGAGATGGAACTCAACATTCGATATGTTGGAAAGAGTTGTTCTACTTAAGGAAGCCTTAACAACGACAATGGCTTTGCTCGACAGCACCAGTAGCGCTTCACTTCAGTGTATAACTTCGGAAGAGTGGCTGCTGTGCAATCAGCTATGCAGAGTGCTGAAACCTTTAAAAGATGTGACTATGCAAATAAGTGGGGAGCAATATCTTACAGGAAGTCTAGTCATTATATATAACAAAATGCTTACCCAAATATACCAAAACAAGATTTGTAATGACGTAACACTTCACCATAAGGCACTGGAAGTAGGAACTGCCATAAAGCAAGGGATAGCTAAAAGGTTTGCAAATATTGAATGCAGTGGAACCTTTGGAGTTTGTACGTTCCTAGACCCAAGATTCAAATCGCACCTTTTTGAAAGCCGTTCAGCCGCTGATGCTGCAAAGAATAGGGTAATAGACTTTGCAATTAACGAAATCGAGTCAACAAGGAGGAACAACCATACCAATGCTCAAATACAACCAACACCTGGCCCTTCGTCAACCGATCATCAAACGAAGGATATGTTTCGCTCTGGGAAGATATTGACCGTATTATACAAGAAATTCAACCGGTAAGGTCTTCAAGAGTAGAAGCTTTTGATGAAGTAAAGCTTTACTTAAACCACACAATGGCTAAACGGAATGATAGTCCGAGTGAATGGTGGCGGAACCAGCGGAATACCTTTCCAAATCTTTCTAAAGTGTATCGAAAGCAATGTTGCATAATAGCAACTTCGGTTCCATGTGAACGAATTTTTTTAAAGTCAGGTGAGCTTATATCTGACCGACGGTCGAGACTTAAGCCTGAAAAGGTAAAAAAACTGATGTTTTTAAATGTTGATAAAAATATCTGATTAGCTACTGACATTGATAGTATTTTATTTATAATAATCACTTAACAACAAAAAGCGTAAGTAGAGGTAAATGGCTTAAAAGTTATTAAACTTTGGATATGTACCAAGTGCTCACCTTTTGGTATATAATTGTACAAAAAACCGTTTTAAAAGTAAAAGTACCAACTAATTTATTGAACTTTAAAACTTACACTTATTTTCTTTCAAGAAATGACTTTTTGAAATGTAAGTTTTGATTGGTAAAATAATTATAAAATAATTAAGTCTTAACGTTTAAATCGCCAATTCTATGATCTATTGAAACATTTTTTTTACTCCTGAACAAAACACTCTTTAATCAGGAAAATATTAGTGATATTTTTGTATCGCTTTAAATATTATAATATTTGTTAACTAATATATTAGTATTAGGTAATATCACAAAATATTAGTATTGACCCATGCCTAAATCTAAGTAACAAAATGGCAAGTGAGAACAGTAGAGTAGGTATGACAAGTGAGATAAAAATGCAGGTGAAAACAAAATAGCAAGTGGAAATAAAATTGGCATGTGAAAAGAATTCGCGCCGCGACCGCAATGTGTGACTTTATGACTCGAAAAACACAAAAAAACAGATTTGTTAAATAAAAGTTTTCGAACCCTAATCGTGCTATTAACCATGAGTGTAAAGTTCTTAATTTGGCCACTACTAATAACTTCCTTGCACAATACTGGAGGTAAACTCTTAGAATTAAAGTTCAGAATCCAGTAGAGTGCGATGGTGAAATTGGCGTACGTTACAGATTTAATAATTTTCAAATTATAAGACATAAATTACTAACATTTTAAAAATAATAGTTACATAGTCGACGGTACCAAATAAAAACATTAATAAAAAATAATTAATAAATAATAATAATTAAAACAAACAATGAGTGAAAGATATTGTCATGTTGCTTTTGGTACTTATGTGAGGAAACTTTAAAATAAGACCAACAACCCTAGTTACAGGTTTTGATGTACATTCTTATTACATTTAAATCACAAGTAAACTTAAAATACTATACAAATGTATGAACTCAAAATTTCATTTTCTAACACTTCACCAAGAAAACGGAGGCTATGTTATTTGTATGAAGACATCATAAACTCATACAAACTTCCATAAAATCCCTGTGATCTTAAATATCTTAAGTATCTATACTCGAAACCCTTCAAAAGACTTATTACCCGATGGCAGTTGACATTAAAACGACAAATTTTACGTTTCTTTTTGAAAAATGAAGCCGACTGTCAGCACTAAAATTTTATCTTTTATGATCACATCCACATCTCACTAAAAACTAAAGAACAAATGGGTGTAGTAACGTTTTGAAAAATAAACTCGCAGGATATGGGATGGGATCTTTCAGCTTCCGCAATTTCACGTCACATATTGCAGAGTAATTTGCGGGACTTATATGACTATGTCTGCAGCTATGACAACAAATCTCTTTGACGGATGTGATGATGGAACCATCATACTCTCCGTCACCGCATTTCTGTCTGCCTGATTTTGTTTTATTGTACAAAATGAAGAAATCTGTTAATACTTTTTTTTTAGCGAGAGATCATAAAATAACTTTTTTGTCCCGAACTCGTGTTATCATCATCAATTTAATAAATCTTCTTTTTTTATAGATTCCCACGCGCTGCAATCCTGCAGCTTGAGAACAAAGCAGCCGTTGGCCTTTCACCACCTCAACTAATCCAATTTTCAAAGTGATCCCATTTAGCATCGAATGCCATTAGTTGGGACATGATCCCGATTTGAGAGCTTCAACACAGCGGGTGAAGCGGTCGGGCGACGACGACGACGTGTACGTCCACTCAGTTCCACCCAATAATGATGTGCAATTTGAAAAACACCTAAATATTTACGATCAGCGATCAAAACTTGATGATTGAACTGCGATATATTGATGAAGTCAATTCGCCAACCTCTGGCCGTCGCGCCGCGTCCGTGTTGCAATTACCCTGAATTGACGCCAAAGTACGCCCTGCGATCATCCCGACATCATCAACGCGATCATCCCAGAGCGTCGATGATGATCAAATTTAATAACAATCATCTAGGGCGCTCCAGCATCAGGTCCAACGTCGTCGTCATCGTAGCGTCGTGTTGTCGTCGTTGGTCTTTGATTCTCAAGCAAAGCAATCCAATCGACAACCTCGAGAGTAATCATTGTTATTAAGTTCTTGTTTGTGCCATAATTGAACAATTCATTTTGGCCCAAATTAAAGACGTTACACAAAGCAGAACAAACGGATTACCCGATTACCGACCGACGACGCGACTGCGAAGACTCGTCGACCAAACCGTTGCCATAGTTGGAGTCTCCACGTACGATGCGTCTTCGTTGTCGTCGCTCTGTAAGTCAGCCGCAGCGAAAAACGACGACGACGACATCAGTGAAGCGAGGCGAGGACATCGCAATTGCACAGAGCCTGGCACTGGCACTGGCACCTTAAGTGGCCATTTATGAATCATGGTGATTAGTTTGTGCTTTGTGAAAATTAATTGGTACATGATTTTCCGCGCGCAGAAAAGGATGTGTCGGCTCCATCTCCATCTTCGGCTGAAGCTGAAGTGCGTTCATTTTTATTCCGCAACGACGACGCACCGCACCGCTGAGGCTGAGTAAGCTAAATTATCAGGGCATGCAGCTTGTTAGTGTAGGCTTTGATTTTAATGAATCAAAGGGCCTCCAATAAGTGTGATTATTTTTTCGTTCCCGATTTTGTTCTGTTTTTTATTTACCAACTTGGAAAGCTTGTAGGATGTGATGATGGTTACTTATATAGAGTGAGAGTCAAGAAGGCCGTCGCTCGCTGTGTGTTGCTTAACAACTTGGAAGGAACCGCATATCGTGCCCGATCCCGATCCCGATCAAAGGTGTTCCTGATTGATGTGTTCGAATTCAATGAACGAGAGGACCGATTAGGCATTGACGAAGTGGAGAAATTACTTTGTTGATAATGAGTATATCGAGTTGGAATTTTTCCAGCCATCGCGACCACATCTTAGCTGTTGACGGTGCAATTTGTTGGAATTCGATAACAAGAATTAAATGGATCAGATGTTGCGAAGCAGCGATTAATGAGGTGATGTTTGATGAGATACTTCAGAAACTGAGGCTGAGGTTTTGCAGCAGTTTATTTATAAAAGGTTATTAATTATGTTTTGGTTAAAAAGTAAAGTAACGTAAATAAAAAAGCACATAGTTATTAGATCTCGCTAAAAATTGTATTGCATTGTAAAATTTGGACTTAATATCGAAAAACAATATTATTCAAATTAAAATCTTGGAATCATTTTGAGGTAATTTTTAACCACTATCTTACCTCATTTCGGGCAGAATATCGGCTTAACTTTGACTAATTTTCATTGCATCTAGTTTTCAGAGATTTTACGCTTAAACACGGTCTTTTGCGTAGCCTCAAAGTAACAGTGACAGGGAAGTCTCAAATACCATAATTGTTATGTGGCGTTTTTTAAGGACCCAAGTCAAACGATCTTAAATCGTATCAATGGATTCAAATCAGCAGCAAAAATTTCACTTTCAACAAAAATATCAGCTACGCTCTCACCTCTTTGAATTTCTTCAAATTTTAAAGATTGCTCGAGTAATAAAGGTTAAGGAGCTACGTTTGTATCACAAAATTTTCTTCTTCTGAAGTTGATATCAGCTTGAAGTTGTTTTCGTTAACTTTAAATTTTATTTTTCTTTAAATAAATTTGCCAAACTTTAAAGTTTATCTCTTTTATCTTCATATCTCTTTCACTGTTGAAGGTTTTTTTGTAGAAAATAGTGGTGTCAACTTTCGATAGCAATGTATTGATTTATTCTTTAGTGACAAGATAACCTAAGAAGCTTACAGATGACGACTTGAAAGTACATTTTGAAGGATTTATGGTCAGTCCATACTATTGAAAACGTTTGATAAGCAGTTGAAGGTGATCTTGTATAGAAAATAGGTCTCTAGACCTGTCGTGACTTCTTGGACGAATCGTTGATACGTTTGCGCAGCATTGCATAGACTAAAAGTCATTACCATAAATTCAAACAGCCCGAAAGAAGTAATAGCTGGTTAAAGAAGGATTTGATGGTATGCTCGAGTTAAATCTATGACGCTAAAAAAAGTCTTGGCCTTCAAATGATGAGCGAAATCTCCAATAGGAGTTATGAGATAGCGATCTACGATGGTGACAGCATTGAGAAGTCTATAGTCACCACAAGATTGCCAGTCACCATTTTTCTTATTAACCATATGATCATCGAAGTTTGAAGGTAGAGAAATCCTTGGCTGATAAAATAATTGAATTTTTGTTTTGCGGTTTTGATTAGTTCGGGATACAAACTTTTGGCTTTTGGAAAACACAGGAGGTCGATTTGTTTAATTGTGGTGCATTACATCATGCTTTCTTTTAGCCACTACCTTTGTCTTGGTAAAAAATTGAAAATGAAGTTCGATGGGTTAATTGGTTAAATATTTCTTGCATTTGATGAAACTGCGGCTCCAAAAACCATGTGTTGCAAGGCTTGTTTTTCTATCCATTAATTTCTTTATCAGCCAAAAGATGCAAAAATTTCGGGAAATCAGGTCCAATGGTTGGCTTGGTGACTTGAGCAAAGACAAAGGCCCAGGAAAAGGTTCTGCGAAGACCAAGGTTGAGTGACATTAATCGTTCGTCATAAGTTGGAATTTCAGTGCAATAATTGCGAAAAGAAAACGGTTGGATTATTTTTTGTTTGGTTTTTTTTTTGTAGATTGTTGGAATGACTGAAACTGTGGCTCTGAGAAAACATTTGAGCAAAGATTTCTCATTGTAATGAAGGCAACTTATAGTGTCGGCGAAAAGGCTAGTCGCTGGTTGCTGTCCACAAATTAGTTTTCAGCGACTAGTCTGTCCGCAAATTAGGTTTATGATATTTTCCTTCCGCTTTGGCATATATTTAGTAGCAAACGTTTGAAAGTTTGGATCCTTCAAATGCAAGGAACTTGGAGTTGTTTAATTTGCTTTTAGCGATCAGCAATCTGATTTTGTAATTCAGCCAATAACACTGAATGATGCTGTCAGCACCGGTGTTGAGGCATAAGCAATTTCTGAATTTCAGTAATATCAGCGATTGTATCTGTCATTCATAATTGCCAAACTGTTAGGGTCTTATTTTCACTATACCATAAGATCGGTGTTTAGCATCTTTTTTATCTATAACACTTGAGCCTTTTTTGTTTCAACTCTTGAAATGAATATTAAGTATTTTAGTTACCACATCTTTCGAAGTGTAATACCTTGTGGTATCTGAACTGATTAAAGTGGTGTGGAATTAGGCGTCAAGCTGTTGAAAATTCAAGTCCAAATTCTGTTTCCAAAATTGTGCAACTTTTATAGTAACCTCCGCAACTGCTCCTTTAATGATTTTTATATTCCCATAGGAAGTTATTGTAATGGGTCCGATTTGTCACATTCATTTGACATTTTTTGACGTTTTATGGTCCCAAGCGTGTGTGGTTTTTTTTTACCATAGCAGTTTAAAAAAGTGGGAATTTTGCTTAACCCTAAATATCTTACGAATCAAAATTGCTAGAGACTTGAATTAAATTGTATACAATTTATTGTTTCGCGATACCATACAAGTGTATTCTTTGAAAAAAATAAAATGAATGCTTTTTTTTATAAATCAAAAAAACTGAAAAAAATTGATACCTCGAAAATTTTACGAATGAAAAATGATTAATTTAACTAATAACTTTTTTAACCCAACACGAAAAACTACAAAGAAGACAAATAGACAGACGGGATGGGAAGTTATCAGTGTGGGTTGCATTTCAGTCTGTTTTTTCTTCTGTATCAGGAATTGTGTTCGTGTTAGAAGTCTGTGGTGTCTAGTTTATGTATTAAATCATCATGGCAAGTTAAACGATTGAATGATATTATTATCATAATGAGTGTTCGTTAACGCAAACGTTGCGCGCATTGCGCCTATGGTGGCCCTTCACAATCGACTCTTTAACGGTTGGTGGCGAAACTTAAGACGGGAACATCCCCACGGTCCGTAAAAGTGTAAAGCAGAACCCGAGGCAGTCTATTTCTCAAAGTGCACAAGAACTCGGCCTTTAACTTGGTCATAGAAAACGGCGTTTGTTGTTGCTGACTGGGCTTCGAATCGTTTGGAGGATGACCTAAATTTTGGCCGAAAAATCATGTTAAGTGACGAGGCTCATTTTTGGATGAGTGTTTTACCGTATATGGGAAAACCGCGACACCAACCCACGCGAGGTTCACCAGATGATAATGCATACTCAAAAAGTTACCGTTTGGTGTGGATTTTGAGCCCCCGGCGTAATTGGTCCGTACATTTTTTAAATTGACGTTAGTAAGGCGATCACCGTTAACAGCGAGCACTACATAAAGATGGTACCTAATTTCCTATGGCCAAAATTGAACCAAATGGACTAAGACGACATGTGGTTCCAGCAGGATGGCGCTACGTGCCACACAGAAAACGTCGCGATTGACATTTTGCATGCAACATTTGAGGGTAGGGTTATCTCTCGCAGGGGTGATATGAATTTTCCACCAAAGTCATGTGATTTGACCCCGCTAGACTTTTTCCTGTGCGGTTCTTGCAGTCGCAGGTATACCTATGCAAATATACCACACTCTACCGGTGCCCTAAAGGTTAACATAACCCAGGCCATTATTCAAATTCATCCGAATCTATGCGGAAAAGTCATAACCAAAAATGTTTTTGTTGTCTCCAAGATTTTTCAACGTACTTTCCATCTACCTTTAGTGACCTTTTATGAGCATTCATACCAAAGATTCAATATGTACACCTGTAGGATGATAGCTCTTTTTCGCAATGTTGTCCATTTTTGATTTGTTGATGCATCTAGTAGAGTTACAACTATGTCCCGAAGATAGAGGTCCAGTCGATTCAGTCATTCAGAAAAAGAAGTCAGCAGGTGTCGATGGTATATCCAACATTGTACTACAACATTTACCTTAGGAAGCTGTGGACATTTATACCACTCTGTTTAACAACGTTCTGAATAATACATATTATCCGGTCCGTTGGAAGACAGCGGTCGATAAGTGTTCTGCCGAGTATCAGTAAGGTAATAGATAGAGCTCTGCCAAGTGGGCTGAGAACAACAAAATAATTCCGGATAAGTTCTTCTTTAAGGCTTTTTAGGGGCTTTCAACGGTGGAGTTTGCGAAAATACTCTTCTGGTAAGTTTTAATAATTTTAACGCGTCGCAAACATTCTACTTATTATACGACAAATAGCAGTTGAGTTTGACGGGTGGCAGATTAAAAAAAAGTTTTCCCCAAATTTGTGTTGTTTTTAAAAATTATTTTTTTTAAGGTCTCTGTAAGCACGAACCAATATTGTAAATGACTAACATTCCTTACCATAAAGCTTTAAATGGTTAAAAGTTGTTCATCACCTTTGTCTGGTTTTACAAAAAAAAATAAAAACATTTTTCAATTAACTTATCATCTTCACAACAAAATGACTACATCCAATCAAGAACAAATTACTTAGAAACAACCTCATATAACAAATTTGCACTCAATTAAACAAAATAATCGTACACGACGCTTAGCAATTAAAAAACATTTTAATCAATTTAATTACAAAACTTTATAAATATACAAAAAATATCATATGCAAATGACGCTTGAGGCAAAGTGTCATTGTGATCGTCGGTCGGCGCGGCCGGCGGCGGCGTTGGACTGTGGTCGTGGTCTTGGTGTCGATGAGAGCTATAAAGCAATTTGCATTGTCAGCCAATTTGAACAAACAACAAATAATTATTTATTATAAAATTGCCCCCTTATCGTTTTCGTGTAACAAGCTTTGTACATACATCCACACGGAGCTACGTACCTAATTAATTTCATTTATGTGTATTATGTACTCACAGTGACTCCGGTGACATTTCGAGTTCCAATTAAACAATCAGCTTCAGCTAGCAACGAACGCTGGCGCTGACGCTGACGCTGAGGCTTTTATTGCCACTGCCCTATGGCTTAACTCTATCCTCCTCTAGCTTCAAGTTGTTAGGGGCAAGAAAACATTTCAATCTCGCAACGAGTAAGCTTGAAATTGTTTACACCAAACGAGTGCGAGAGGACATTAATTAATCGTTGCGTCTCATCGTCTCATCCAACGTCAGTCTTTAAAAATAGACTGAAGGCGAGGCTTTTGCGATAATATTAATTAATTAATTAAATATATAAAAACGTTATTTTATGATCGATTGTTTCAGGTCATTTGTACTTACATATACCCTCAACAGATTAAATGAATATACAAAATGAAAACCAAAAATAAAACAATTTAAACAAAGGAGGAGAATACAGATCTCCCAAGATTTATGCCATCTCCGATAGGTCATTTGTCGAGGAGTCGATAATAATTGCACTTCAATAATAAGTGATATTTTTCAACAACAAATAAACAACATTTAAAGTGCAACAAAGTATTAAAAAAATCAAATTTCGAATTAATGAAAAACAACACAATATTAAAATAATATAATATTGAAAGTTTTTCTAATAGCTTTGTTGGGTTTTAACGTTTGTATGCCTTAAATGAGGTAAATCATAATTTCATGTATTAAAACATCAATGCAAGAAAAAGACATTGAAATGCGATTCACACATTTCTTATCAGATTTTTGCTGTTTTTGTAGGATTTTGGGTTTTAAAAAAAGAGTTTGACAATTTAATTCTTCTAATAAATCAACTTTAAGTTAGGAAAAATATTTTACTTACTTAAGGTGTCGCTACAGTCCTTTGTGAACAGGGCCTCACACAACAAACTTCTCCATCTAGCTCGGTCCCTATAAGCTAGATGTCTCCAGTTTCGTGCTCCAAGTTGGGTGAGGTCACCTTCCTCTTGTGCGCGCCACCTGATCCGCGGTCTTCCTCTACTGCGCTGTCCTGTGGGTGTGGATTCGAAGACTATCCGGGCCGGAGCATTGGTTTCCATGCGCTCTATGTGACACAGCCATCTTAGTCGTTGGACTTTTACCATTCTGGATAAGTCTACGTCGCTGTACAGCTCGTCGTTCCATCTTCTCCTCCACTCCCCTTCGATGCATACGGGACCGTAGATCACACGAAGAACTTTTCTCTCGAAGCGACCCAAGGTGCTTTCATCCGCTTTTGTCATGGTCCATGCTTCTGCACCGTATAGCAGGACGGGGATGATAAGGGTCTTATATAGCGACACTTTGGTCCCTCGAGAGAGGACATTACCACTCAATTGCTTTCTTAGTCCAAAGAAACAGCGGTTAGCAAGAGTTATTCTGCGTTTGATCTCAGCGCTGGTGTTGTTTTCTGCGTTTACAGCGGAGCCTAGGTAGACGAAGTCCTTGACTACCTCAAAGTTACGTCTGTCGATTGTGACGTTTTGACCAAAACGTCGGTGTTGTATGTCCTTTCTAGACGACAGCATGTACTTTGTTTTGCCCTCATTAACCGTTAAACCCATTTTTACCGCCTCTGCCTCAATACTCACAAAAGCCCCATTGACATCACGCTGAGTTCTTCCGATTATGTCAATGTCATCAGCATATGCCAGTAATTGGACAGACTTTTGAAAGATAGTGCCTCTAGTGTTGACGTGTGAGCTCTGCACTATTCTTTCAAGCACGATGTTAAAAAAATCGCATGACAGCGCATCACCTTGTCTAAAACCTTTTTTGACATCAAAAGGTTCTGTTAAGTTGTTTCCAACCTTTATGGAGCAGCGTGAATTCTCCATGGTCATCCTGCACAAACGGACGAGTTTGGCAGGGATGCCAAAACTAGACATGGCTCTATACAGCTCGTCCCTGTAGATGCTGTCATATGCGGCCTTGAAATCGATGAAAAGATGGTGGGTGTCGATTTGGTGCTCTTGAGTTTTTTCCAGGATCTGCCGTAATGTGAATATTTGATCAACTGTGGACTTTCCTGGTCCAAAACCACACTGATAAGGACCTATCAGGTTGTTGACGATGGGCTTTAGACGTTCACATATTATGGCAGAGAAGATTTTATAGGCGATGTTAAGAAGACTTATTCCTCTATAGTTAGTGCAGTTTAGAGGGTCTCCTTTTTTCAGGATCGGGCAAACAATACTGAGGTTCCATTCATCAGGCATGTTTTCTTCCGACCATATCTTACAGATAAGTTATTGCATGCTCCTAACCAACTTATCTCCAGCTGCTTTAAAGAGCTCGGCATTCAAGCCATCTGCTCCAGCGGCTTTTTTAGACTTCAACTTAGATATGGCAATCTTTACTTCGTCTAAGTCGGGAGGACGGGATTGTTGGCTTTCGTCGTCTATATTGAATGGATCATCCTGCCTGACAGCGGAATTCAGTTCTTCGTCACCGTTATACAGTCTGCAGAAGTGGTCCTTCCATATCCTCAGCATTGACTGCGGTTCCACTATGATGTTTCCACTTTCGTCTTTGCAGCCTTCGGTTCTAGGTTTATGTACCTGTGAATTTCGTTTCACCTGTTCATAAAACTTTCGAACCTCATTCCTGCTTTTATACCTCTCAACATCTTCGACCGCATGCTTCTCATGCCCTCTCTTTTTCCTTCTGAAAAGTCGGCGTTCCTCTCGCCTCTTCTGCTCACGAGCAGCTCTCGTCCTTTTATGCAGCGCCGCTTTGCGTGCCTGTGGTTTGGCTGCATTTGCCTGCCGACATTCCTCATCAAACCAGGGGTTCCTTGTTGGTGGCTGCTTGAAACCCAGCACATCAGAGGCAGCTTCTCTGATTGCATCTTGGCAATGTTGCCACTGGTTTTCGATACATTGTGTTAACGGCAGAGAACTTCGAGAGAGGTTACTTGTCACTCGGTCGGAAAAGGATTTGGCGATCTCTGGCGATTGTAGCCGTTCGACGTTGTATCTTCTCCCAGCACCTCCCTGTTTTGCCTTGGGTCTGGCTACAACGAGGTAGTGGTCCGAGTCGATGTTAGCTCCTCGGAAAGTTCGTACATCCATAATGCTGGAAGCGTGTCTGGCGTCGATCGCAATATGGTCAGTCTGGTTGACGGTAGATTGATCTGGAGAAGTCCTTTGTGATATTGAGGTGTGGAAAACGCGTACTGGCTACCATGACGTTTCGACCCGCAGCAAAATCTATGAGCCTGAATCCATTGTCGGAAGTGTTGTCGTGCAGGCTGTTCTTCCCGATTATTCTACCAAAGATGTCTTCCCTTCCTAGCTTGGCATTAAAATCGCCCAGGACTATTTTAATATCGTAGCTAGGGCACTGCTCATATGTTTTGTCTAAGAGCTCGAAGAACATATCTTTGGTGTTGTCGTCTTTCTCTTCTGTGGGGGCGTGCGCGCATATCAGGCTAATGTTGCCGAATTTAGCCTTGATGCGTATGGTCATGAGGCGCTCATTGATCCACCTATAGCTCAAGACTTCTTGCCTTAGTCTGGCTCCAATGACGAATCCGCATCCAAATAAGCGCTGTTGGTTTTCGTGGTAGCAGTCACCATAGTAAATATCGCAGTTTTTCATCCTCTTTTTGCCCGGCCCATCCCATCGTATTTCCTGGATGGCGGTGATATCTGCTTTATATCGTTCTAGGGCCTCCGCTAATTCTTCGGCCGCACGTGGTCTGTTAAGGGACCTAACATTCCACGTGCATATCCGAAGTTCGTTGTCGTTTATTTGTTTGCGTTGGTTGTCAACAGTAAATCCGTCCGTATCCGAGGCTTGTTGGTGCTTCGCAACTTGAAAGCTTTTACGTGGCCAGGAAGTCATCCCGACGCACAACCCCCAACCTGGAGGGCCAGATCCTAAGTATAACTCCAAGGATGGGGAGCCGGATAAATCCGCTCCTTACAGGCCTGGGCTCCGAATAAGTCGAAGAAGCCCTATAAGGTGTTCACTAAGTAGTTCAACCTTACTGGAACTGTTAGACGCCACCGTTGATTCCATCTCGGGAATTCCTCCGCTGCCGTCTGGATAAGGAGAGGTGCCTTAGTGGAAACACCTCTCCCCACCTCTCTCGTTTGCTGCCACCAACAACTTTCCACTGGGGTTGGAACCCAATCTCCAGTTGAGGTACTAGGCACCCGATGTTCACCACGTGGAGGTGAGAGTAGGAGTTGATAGACAGAGGTTGGTTTTAAGAAAAACCTGTGGACGCTTGTGTCCTCTTGAATGCACATGTCTACCATTTGAACAACATCGCACTTCTTGCTTGGCGGTAATATCTGCCTAGAAGCTGTTTAGGGTTTATGCTAATTGTTCTACTGCACTTGATCTATTGATGGACCAAACATTTCACGCACAAGTTCGAAGTTCGTTGTACTTATTTCGATTGCTTGGTTCATCATCACTAAATTCGTCCGTATCCGAGGATTGCTGGTGCTTTGCAAGTCGCAACTGGGGTATTTGTACCTAGTCAGAAAGTCAACACGATGCGACTGCACAACCCCCCACCTGGAGGTCCAGGTCCTTAGTATAACTCCACCACAGCCCTGGGCTCTGAATGTGTCATTAAAGCCCTCTAACATGTTCATTATGTATAGTTCGAACTGGAACACCACAGTTAATTACATCTCGGGAATTCCCCCGCTGCAGCCTGGACAGGGGGAGGTGCTTTTTTGGAAATACCTCTCCCCCTCCTCTGTAGTTTGCTACCCATTACAAATTTCCATTGATGAGGTAGACAGAGGAGAATTATGAGAAGGAACCTCATGGATGCATTTGAACATCGAATCCTCTGACTTGCTACAAAAAATATGGTTTAAAATTTTTAAAAATGTTCATTCATAAAAAATGTTTAAAATTTTGTTAAAGTGAATTTCTAATTTGTTGCTGAATTATTTTTATATTCTATAACATTTCATCCAAACTGATTCATAACATGATTTAAAATGACTTTTCAACAACATTAAAAGTTAAATCTTTAAATTGTCCTTAATAAAAAAAGAAATAAGTACTTTGACTTTAAGCTCGAAATCAATCCAGATTTAAGTCATAACTTTTTGAAGGCTCATTTAATAGGTTTCCATCGCCTATCGTACAAATTCTTCAAAATACTTTAGGGCTAGTTCCTCTTCGTTCATTTGTGATAGATCCACTGGAGTCTATGGAGGTAAACTTTGTGACAATATCTGTTTTGAAGTAATTCTATCGTTTCCGGAATCGTCCTACCTCTCATAAGGGTATAACAATTCTCCGTAAGACTTTCCTTTCGAACGCCCCTAAAAGGTTGGTGTGCCCTTTACAACCTACCCAGGTCTCGGATCATTGAGTGAGAACTGGCATAACTATTGTCCCGTACAGCAGCAACTTAGAAGTTTTTCCTTCTCTAATATGTAGACCCAGATTTTGTGACGTGACGCCTGCTTGAAATGGAAGAAAAAATGGTGTACTGTGTAAGCCAGTAGCTTGTTCACCTGCCAAAGACACGGATTGCTTTCTCCAATGTCTCCAAACAGTTTTCCATCGCCTGCCGAAGATTAAAATTCAGTTGGGTTCTTGATCTATACCTGGGATGAAAACACAGTTTTTGGGGTATAAGGCTATCTATTCTTATATATTCGAGCGTATTTTATCTCTTAACAATGAGATACTTCTATAGTTGGTGCATGTTTTTAAATCTCTTCTTTTGTGTATGGTTCAAATGATACCTTTCGCCCAGTCTTTTAGCATATCTTCATGCTTCCATACATATGAACTATTATTTTCTGAATTTCTCTATGCAAAGCTGTTGCGCCATTGAAACAGCTCGAGTGATATGCCATTAGCTCCCGAGGCTTTGTTTACTTATACACTTTTTACAGCCTTCTCAACCTCTTCTATGGTTGGTGTCGCCAGCATATGTGCTTCCTCTTGAAATGATAGTCTCCACTTCTTCAGTGAGCTGTAAATTCATCAAAGTACACTTCTCATTACTCCAAATGCCTGCAGGATTACTTATCCGATTTAGCCCTCAGTCCCTTCAATATGTGCAGCGTTTTGTATACCTATGGCTATATGTTTCGGAAGAATTGGTAGAATTCACGCACCCGTTTCGAACTCCGATCAATATGACATCTGAATTAGATAGAGTTGGCCTTACTAATCAAAGTATTTTTAAGGCTTGTCCACTTAACATCTACGAGCGGCATGGCATGATAACCACTAGACTTGCCTTTCATTCATCGAGCTTATCAAGGGAAGTCCTAACGTATGACCAAAGATGTAACTGGTATTCTCATTTCTTGATTTGAAACCGATCGGCTAACGGATGCAATAAGTCTTCGTTAGGTGTTAAGTCCTCGTAACACTATACCATGAAAGCCATCCGAGTCGATATTGGCACCTCGGTACTTTCGTATTGTCATCGGGCCCGAGTAGTAATGATGGTAGCTGTCTTTCGCCACTTGGTCTATCTGGTTACGAGTAACTTCAGCTGGTGATATCCATAGTGTCCTTGAATGTATCTTTCCACGAGAACTTAGTACCCGAAACGAAAATATTTCGATATTTCTTAGTTCTCATACAAATTATGTAAGCGCCTGAATTCGGGCCCCCAACCTTTTAAATCCCCAATAATGATTTTTAAATCATACCTTGAACAGGCTTTAAGAGGCTGTTCTCATCGTCAGGGTAACGTTAATAAAGCTGATATTGTGCTTTGATAGGGTACCAGCTAAAATTCTAATATAATAGAATTTCCTAAGGGTTTAGTCACCATACAATTTTGAAAGCTTCTTAATCCTATATATATAAAACATACAATAGCAATGTAATACATTAATATTTTGAGAAAACTCGATTATGAAAATAGCTATTCAAATTTTTAAATTAATATCAAAATTGTAAGAACCAAGACAATCTCCTGCCTGTGTCATCTTGGAATTAAAAAAATCCACCAAAAGTAATTCTTGCATTGAAAACCACTTTCTCAAATAAGCCATTCCGTTTCGGTACAAAAACAACCTGACAACATTACTCGCACACAGAAATAGTTGAGAGATTTATGTAGGTCAATAGACTCCTGTTTTCAACGGTTTGTTATGACATATAATTAAGTTATTAAAACAATTTTGTGCTTTTGTTCTAATATGAAGTTTTATTTTACCCTCTTCATAAAAACAGAAAAACCGGTTCCAAAAATTAAAGAAAACAAATCTATAGTTGTGTTGTTTCCACAAAAAATTATATCTTCTAAGTAATTTTTTTATTTGACCCTTTTATAGGTATCTCATAGAACTTGAATAAATTCAAATAAATAAGTCTTGAGATAAAAAAACAAAATCAATGCTTTTATAGAAATCAAACAAATTCTTTTGATGTTAATCAATTACACTCATTAATCCAAACACTCATCATCTCCTCGCCCACACGAGAAAAGCAAACAAAAAATTATCGTTACCCATCCATTTCGGTTAAAATCAAAATCAAAATGAATTTCAGTATAAGTGTAGCTAATTTTATTTGTACACAATTACCGATCGTAAGTCAGTTACGGTGATCACACCATCACCGATCGACGATATAACACCATTATTTGATTTGAACATCAATTTATTAAAAAATTGTATATTACCCGCAATCACTCTACGAAGCATATTCATATTTTGATTTCTTACGAATTGATTCTTGACTCTTCATCAAACTCCGGACCTTATTCTTCGTCTTCGTTCTTTAATGATGACTAAAATGGAGGCCTATTAACTATAATCAATCATGTATGACGATCCAACGATCAAACTTAAAAAAAAATCATCGATCGTAATGAAAATCACAATCAAAATCAAATGTATATGCGCACACAAGAAGAAGTACGAGTATCAACATCAATAGTACTCCTAATTAAATAATAAATAAATTTCATTGAATTGATTTTTTATTCTTTCTGATTCACATTCAAATTCAAAGATCGGTCACATCAGACAGCGAGTGGCAGCGGCAGCAGCAGCGGCATGTCCAATTGGAATCCTCTCGAATCGCCACTTAATCCAAAAGCACCATAATGATCCATCTCCTCGAATTTATAATAATTGACAAATACCCGAACCGAACCCGCCAAACAATTCACCAAAGAAATCACCCAACTCAAACAATAATTGTTATTTCCCTGAAGAGGTGTCAGTACGGTCTTGATGTCGGAATGACTTTGAAAGATTCGATTTAGTTCTTTTTGGGTTTTTGATCGAATGTATTAAGACCGTATAAAGAGATTTTTAATTGAATAATGATTCAATATGAACTCACTTGTTGACCCGTTCGTCATTGAGTACATTGGTCTGGGGGTATATCCCGAGAAGCTCAACAACAACGGGATCAACAATAAATCAATCAAGGGAGAAGATGATCGTGCTTATTAGTTAAACAAAAATGTATTCAAGTACTCGAATAGCCTAGGAGATTCAGTTTCAAATTCAATTTTTAATAATTTAGTTAAGAATCATTCAGATTCTTTAAAATTAAGACATACAGAAAAAGTTATGGAAAACATTTTAATTTATTTGTTTTTAGATAGAAAAGATAGACACATAAGTCGATCAATAAGTTGATAAATCATATGCTGATAAGCAGGATTGTTATCAAAAAACTGAGCGATTTTACTGATCAAAGAATTCTAGAAATGGAGGGGTTCTAGATCGATTTTAGACTTGGTATCAACACAAAATCAATCTTGACCTCTTTACTAGGAAATTTTAAATTTTTCACATAGACTCTACTAACGAACAGCCTGTCTATATATGAGTGGAGCACTCTTCAATTCCATAAAATTCCATCTCTTTCAGGTCTACCTAGAGTATGAATCATTTTTTTCATTCACTTCTATATAGATGGATCTAAAACAGGTGACGGGGTTGGTGGAGGCGTGTATTTGGATAGACTAAATTTGTGTCTCTATTTCGTCGTCCCAATCACTGTAGCATGTTCCATGAAAAAAGTCTGGCTATAAAAGAAGCCTTAACTTGACTAAAAGAAGGCGCGATATAAACTACTGATGTACGCATCTTCTCCGATAGTCAAGTTGTCATAAAATCATTGGACTTTGTTTCCATAAACTCAATAACCTGTGGCATGATGGTTAGTGCGTTGTACTGTCATGCCAGAGGTCTTGGGTTTAATCCCTGCCTGTGCCATTTAAAAATCTTTTCACAGGTACTGACTCTTGCGAGGAATTAACAATTCTTGTCATAAAAAGTGCTTGCTCAAAACATCCCTGACAACAGTACTCACACACAGGAATGGTTGAGAGTTGTAAGTCACTGGGCCCTAGTTCTCAACGGATAGTAGTGCCACCTTATTAATTTATTTATAAACTCAATAACAACACGAAACTGTCGATCGTTTCTTATGGAGATTGCAAATCAGTTCAAAACGTTCACGTCATTTAGTTTATAGCAATATTCCGCGAAACTGCAGAGCATAGTGATAATCTTGACCTATAATCTGGCAATTTTTTGAACTCTTTCAATCCTCAGATTATTATTTTCGTAAAAAGGCGACCAGAGTGCATAACAATATTACAAAAATGATAAAAATATAGACATAAGAACGGTCTTAAAATAAATTAATAATTAAAATCTTTGGAGTTCGGAGTTCTTTGTAAAATTACCATTACAAAGAACATAATCAACATCAAGATCTGAAATCCAGCTTTGAGTCAAAAATCACTCAAAGATCATTTATTTCATTCACCCTAAGAACTTTAATAGCAAATTTATATACAAAATAAATGGATAATAAAGATCTAGATGCATATCTGCAAAATTGTATATTTCTATTAATTCTGCTGAAGATAAGAATAATCACACCAATTAAGAAAATTGTTCATATCAGAATTAGGATGCAATCAGCAAGTGAAGACTTGAAGATGACATCTCATCTATAAGATTTGGAACACATTTATATCATCATTTTAAAAAAGAAACATTCAATTCAAACATCCCAAGCTTTTGCAGGGGAAGACCGTGATATACGCGACTGAAAACCTTACCAAAATCAGTATAAGGGCCATCAATGTATTTATCGTTTTCGACATGATTTGACTATAGCAAAACTTTCCAAAAAGACTTTAATTAGTACAAGACGATCTTTCTTAAATAAAACCACGTGAGTGTTGAGATGGTTCTATAGATCTTTACTATGTGCTTATGGCTACTCTTATAAATTGGATATACATAAGATATTTTCAATTCACTGACGAAAGCACCAATATTTAAAGATTTATTAAAAATAAGGTCAAGGCCTTACAAAGTGTACAAAAAACATTTCCACAAAAGAATAATAGAAACCTTTGTTAGACAACAAATCTAATATCGGTTTACCTTTATCTGCTCTTAAGATTATGCTAAAGCATGATACCATACAAAAAAACGAAGCACCAGATGGATTTATACCATCACTTGTCTGTCAACTAAACTAATTTGGCCAATGCAAAGCAACCCATTTGTGTTGCTAGATTGCACCTTAGCTCCGTTAAAGGTTCCTAATAGAACACTACCTAATAGGTTTTGTATTGAAGACGACAATTTTTGGTAGAAGAAGAGTAGGAGACTGTGTCTCATCTTATTTATTCATGTCTTGTCGTATCACAAAGACGAATACACAACCCAGGAGACTTTTAGTATAATGATTCTAGTGATATGAGAGATTCTGACATTTATCATTTCATTTCTAGCAGCAATTGGTCTTAATAAGCAAGGTAAATCTTAACAGATCAACTATTTGTCTACGTGTGTCGTCTTTTTTTCTGTCACGAACCACCTTAACCTAACCTTGTATTTAACTTTAAAATAATTGTTTTAATTACCGGTTTTTAAAATTACTCTAATCTCTGTTTTACAAGATTTACACGTAACACATTCTCGAACTTTTTCCTTAACATTTAAGTCAAGTTCATATGTTAGCAATTTCAACTGTTCTATATTTTGACTTTCAGTAAACGACGTTTTCTATACGTTTTGTATAGATTGGTTATTTATTCTGTTTACTTATCCTTGTCTTACCTCAGAAACTCTGATTCTATAAATGCTTAGTACCATTACCATTATTAAGCTTTATAAAGCTCTATAATGAGCTATTGAAGTCCACATCGTTCAATCGATGAATGAAGAAAAGTATGAATTTTTGCTTTTTTACTTCACAGGAATCCACGGAAAAGAATATCACTTTTTTTTAAATTCAACATTTATTGTCTTTTTACTTATTTTGAATATAAATATTTGAAGAAAGAAATAGAACCGAAATTCACTTACAATCACTTATGTATCTTAGAAAAAGTGTATGCATCAAATACGTTTTAGTTTCAGTCGCTTTTAAAACACAACTTTAAATGCCAGACTATATCAATCATGGTCTTGTGTTGTAGATGTAATAAAAAGAGCACATATTCTATAAGTGAAAATCAATTAATACGAAGACAATTATTTTTACGTTATGTGTTTGTAGGTCCATTCCATAAATTGTTTTTTTCACAAATTGATTTTGATTTAATGTGAACAATATGAAAAATTTTATAAAGAAGGAATTTGATAAAAAAATATTAATATATTGAGTGATCATTAATAATATAAAAAGAACAAACACGAAATTCAAAGCGCATCTTCAGAGTGAATGTTTACCTTTAAGCCCCATGAGGTCGTATATCTAGTGAGACCATGAAGACGTATGTATATATACATATGAAAAAGGCGTTAGTTCAAAACACCAAGAGGTGCCTTTAACAATCATTCTCATAGCAGAAGAATATCAACAACGCACACGCTTAAAACAATTTAAGGAGTTTTACATGAATTCGTTCATTTTTTTCATTATTTTTTGTTTCTTAAAAAAAAAAAATATTTTCAAAACTATTACCTACATATTTCGAAAAAATATTCCATAATTTGAAAAAATATCTTCCAGAAAATGAATGTCTTTAATTTGTTTATTCGCTTAAATTTGTATGTAAAATGTACTATTAGTATTAAATAGTGAAAAAAGACGTTGCCTCTATTTCCTGTATTAAAAGAAGTTTGTCTGTCATTTTTCTAATAAAACTTCATTCAATTAAATTCTTATAAGAGACTTGGAAAAGAAATTTAAAGTAACTTTGAAGTTATTCTGATCTATTCTGTTAAATAATCCTTCTTTTAAGGTTAGAGTTGACAACGATACGTCTTCAGTCGAATGATAATATTCCGAATTATTTGAAAATCAAAAATCAGTTGTTTATTAAAAAATTATTGAAAAATTAAAAATTTACTGAAATAAAATGATAGATATAATGGTCCCTTAAAATTTTGGAAAATGGGACGAATAGCTACCGTGAATTTAATTATAAACAAAAAAATTAGACATTTCAGTGTGAACACGGAACATATTACAAAAATAGTTGCTAAAAAATAGTGTGACAATTTGGATCTCTATTTAAATTTCCTAACTCGTAAACGAAAAATAAATGAAAAACAATTAAATAGAACTTATATACTACTGCATTGAACAATTTTATTCACATCACAGAGTGGACTATATACTTGAGTTAGTAAAGCCCTTTAAACTTTCTTATGAAATTTTTGACACTAAGCCAAATTGTAATTTACGGAACCATCATTTTATGTTGAGATGGTTTGAAAATACTTGATTTCTTTATTAAAATTTACATAAATTTACATACATATCTCTTTTTGCCCAATTTTTTATCAAAAGTTTATCCTTTAATGTAAGAAATTATTCAAAATGTTATATCGTTTTCAGTTCGTTAAATATTGCAGGTGAGAAACATTGTTTTATTTGTCTTGATTTAAGTTTTACGGAAATTGATAAATTACCGAATTTTATTTTTCGACTGTTTTCCAATTTATTGTTAATCCTTCTTGTTTAAAATAAAAATGTATGTCTTATAATTCCTATCCATTGTTTCTCCTTTTCAAAGAGTCTCTTTTGAAATATTAATACCTAACGCAATTCAACAAAAGAAGTTCTTGAAACTTAGCTACTCTTCATGTCAATTTAAAATCAATTCTGGTGCACCTCAAGGGAGTCACCTTGGTCCATTGTTGTTTATTAACTTCCCATAGGAAGTTTTTGTTATGGTTCTGATTTGAAAATGTTGACATTTCTCGACGTTTCAAGGTTCAAGGTTCAAGTTGAAATAAAAGATTTTTAGAAAGATGTCTGTGCGTGCATGTGTACGTACGTTCGTACGTCCGTACGTCCGTATGTTTGCGACGTTTTTTCGTCGTTCATACCTCAAGAACTAAAAGAGATATCGACTTCAAATAAATTTTTTTATACAGAAAATAAGGCAGAAAGATGTAGAAAGGGCTTTTAAGAAAATTCCGTGGGTGTTTTTTTTAAACCATATCAATTTAAAAAAAGGCGAACATTCTGGTTAACCCTTAATATCTCACGAACCAATAACGCTGGATAAAAATTTTATAATATAAATTGCAACGTGTTATCAAAAACAACTATTTTTTTGGGAAAATTCCAATTAACGTTATTTTTATAAATCAAAAAAAATTGAAAAAAATTTTTTGTTACTTTAAAAATTTTACGAACAAAAACGATTTTATCTCCAAAACAATTTATAAATGATAAAATGTTGAGAAAAATTGGATTGACAATTTTTTTACAAACAATTAAAAACGTAAAAAAATTAATAAAAGTTGGTATATATTGATTTTCTACTCAAATATATTTTCAAAACTTTGAGACATTAGCTTCAAATTAATTTAATCTTATAATAAATATTGTTTACAATATTCTTTCAGAAAAATCAAATTTACAGTTTTTTACAAAAAATAAGAACCTAAAAAAAACAATACTAAAACTTGGTTAAAATTTACTTTTGACTCAAATATCTTTTCAAAATATAAATATATTGGCTTTCAACTTGTTTTATTTCACATACAAGATATTGTGTTCAATATTCAGTAGTTTTTTTTTCTAAAAACCCAACAGTCCGTTTTTTCATAAAAGAATCAATAATACAAAAAATAGTACACAAATTGTCCAAACATTGATGATCGGTTCTTGATATCTATCCAATTAATTTCATTCATCGAATTTTTAAAAATTTAAGAAAGGATACAAAAAATTGTTTTTGACTGAAAATCTATTCAGAAAAAATAGATTTTGAAATCAAACTATTTCATCATGATGCAAAGTATTGTTGGTTATTTTTAAATTTTTTTGAATAATTTAAGTTATACGTTTTTTAGCAAAAAAAATGTACAAACCTTTTAAAGTCAAACTGACAGACGGTATGGGAAGTTATCAGCGTGGGTCGCATCCTAGCTTTTTTTTTAATGATTTGCCTTCTGTTAGTTACAACTTTTCGAATTATTTACTCCATCACGGATTGTAAATAGCTATAAAACTTTTGAGAATGAAATTTGAAATATTGACAAATGTAGAAAAATGTGTTTTACACGCAAACGCAATACGATAATTTATGACTATATGTACAATTCGTCACGATTTGATAGAGTATCCAAATTTAGTGTTTACTGATCAAGTGATCACTTTAGTTAAAAAGAGTGATTTTTTAAAAGCTATAGGAAAGTTTTTGAAAAAAAACACGTTATATTCATTAACATTCATGAAATCTTTATTTGAATCGATAGTACAGTCTATATAATTTAATGTTTGAAGATTATTTTACGCAAATGCTGATCTTGACTGCGCCTTAAATGGTTCATTCGCTTAGTCCAATTTTGGCATACTCTTTCCCACATTTTGACCAGTATCTCCCGAATAAATACTTCAATGTTGTCTTCCAAAGCGCCAGTTGAAGCGGGCTTGTCTGTATAGACATGAGCTTTAACATTTTTTTTTTTGACAGGTGGAAATCTTGAAAAGACACTTGGCAGTATTCGACACTAAGTAGTGTGGGACTCTTAACCACTAAAATGATGAAGAGCATCAGGATTAATCTTGAAGGATCGACTTCCGATTTTTCTTTCTTAACTTGTACAATTTAAACTTTTAATACTTTCCCATGTTTTGTTTTTTAAGACCATAAGCTCATGAGACTTGGTTCTTCTTAATCTCCGAACATGGTTTCTTATATTCAAGACGGACTCAATTTCAGAATTAGTAGTCTCTGGTTGTGCGATACACCGTATTTTTTAACAACTTCTGTAGCCATTTCTATTTGTAAGTTACGATGTAGATCGGTATTTCTTATGTAGCAAAGGTGCATTAACTATTCTACGAAGGACTTTGTTTTGGAATTTTTAGATGATTTCGGTATATGTTTTCTTTGGATTGATAAACCAGAGTTGTTACCAAGTAACCAGTACATTTTTCTATATTTCAAGTTTAGTTCTTCTCTTTTCTTTTTGATGTGCTCTTTCCACTTAAGCTTTGTATCCAAATCATTCCAAGGTATTTGGCTGTATTGGCGTAAGGTACAGTTTGATTATTAATGATTATTGCAATATTGTTTATCTTTTTATTTGGAAAGTTCATATGTGAAGATTTTGTTCTATTGAGTTTAATACGCCATTTTTCGGTCCAAGCTCTAACTGTATCGACGGCATTTTGTAGCTGCCTTAGAGACATATTTGTCGGGTACCAAAATTGCGGTTTCATCTGCAAAAGCAGCCATTATGGTGTGATTACCAACTGGAATATCCCTTGTGTATAGTAAATACAGGGTAGGACCTAGGGCACATCCTTGTGGTACACCGGCTTCTATTTTCTTCAATTTCGAGTATTCTTGATCGTTCCTTACTTTAAACATTTCTATGAACTTGGTCCATCGTGGAATGTTTATTTCTAAAGCCAAACTGATTGTTTGGGATTAAACTTATTTCTTCTATTATTTTGCTAAGTCTCTTCAGAAGCAGTTTTTTAAAAACGTTTGCCATAATTGCTTATGCTTTGGTATAACAATTACTTCAGCAATTTTCCAATGGTGTGAGACATACCCGTGCTTAAGGCATTCATTTATTATATATTGGAGTTTTATGAATGCTTTCAATGGCATTTCTTTTATAACCTGAGCAGTAACTAGATCGTAACCTGGTGATTTTTTTATTGGATAGTTGATGTAAACACATACTTTTTATTTATTTAAGTCTTACAATTAGTATTTCACTCTTATCTATCTTATCAACAAACTGTGAGCTCTTTTCAGCCGCTTTTGATGAGTATGGCTTAAAAACATTCGCAAGATGTTCAGCGAAAAGGTTAGCGTTTTCTTTCGGGTTACCGATTCATTTCCCATCTTGAGATTTTAAGGGCAAGTTTTGTAACTGCGGTCTTTTCAGGCGCTTGGCTGCTTTCCATAGCGAAAAATCGGTTGAAGCTTCAGTCGTTAGATTCCTTAGGAATGTACTGAGTGAATCATTTTTGAATTTGTAAATTTGTTTGTTTAAGATTGTTGCGTATCCGGTTGAACGTTGTTTTTCAATCTGGAAATCTAGTATTTTGCCATTTTCTTCGAGCTCTTCTTTTCTTTATTATCAATTCTCAAAGGATATTTTATTTCATTTTGTCTTCTATTAGAAAATGTTGGAGTTCTTTCTTCAGCGGCCTGTTCCACTTCATGGTCAATTTGCTCGATTGTATCCATGGGAAATCTTAAATTTATAAAACTTAAAAACCTTTCTCTAAAATCATTCTAGTTTGTTTTCTTATTTACAAGCTTTGGATTAGTTTTTTCTAGTACTTCCGATTCACTCGTCTGGTATTTTGTTAGTATCGGAAGGCCAGTAAGTTGTTGACCTGGAGAAATAGAATTCGTAATTGTATTTACGGCCTGCTTGGAAAAGTCTTCTGTTTAGTCATCTTCTGTAGGGGACCGCCTTGGTAGACACTAAATAACTACTATCTTAAACTCTTTCTTTTTCATACCAATACTAATAGTTGTTTCTTGCACATTTTAACTAGTAAACTTGGTTACTTCATAATGTTTTAAGCTTTCTTTTATAAGAATCGCTGATCTACATCTTGCCTTGTCAACTGGATGTGGAGCGTAGTAACATGAATAGTTTTCTATTACATTATCTAGACTTTGCCCATTGGAGAAATGAGTTTCGGACACCAGGCAAATATCGATATGTTCTAGATCTAAAAAAAATTTTAATTTGGATGAAGCGATTTTAAGTGTTCTGTCATCATTGTTTTTAAGACAACTCTTTCGCTAAGCAGTTTGATATTTGAAGAATAAGTTGTAGGATTTCTTTTATGGAAGTCTCTTCATTCTTCCGCACATTTTTAACAATCTGAGAATAGGTTTTCTTTTCATCGCTTTTACTTTGAACAGCCTTTTTAGGCGGTTCCTTCTTAGTACCTATTGTTTTCAGCAGTTAAATCGTTATTTACTGTGTTTCTGGGTTTGTCTCTAGCAGATGTATTTTTGCTTCTGAACTCTTAGAATTTTTTGGCAACTGGGCAGCCTCTATAGCTTGCCGGGTGATTATACTTGCAGTTCACACATTTTGCTTTCTGATCTTTGATCATAGGACAATTTTTAGTTGTATGTTTTCCTTCGCACTTTACACAAGCAAACTCTCGGTTGCAGTATTTTTGGGTATGGCCAAAAGCTTGGCAACGTTTGCAATGCGGATTTTCTGAGTGGTTGAATTTTAACAGCTATGCCCAAGATTGATCTTACTTTATAAATCTCCTCGAGACTTTGTTTGCAGTAAAAAGTAAGCATGAATAAAGCCAGTTACCTCTTACTTGTCATCGATTCTCCAAAGGAGTTTTTCATTGCCTCATTCTTAAATAGAATGACTGCATCAAGGGTTTGGAAGCCTTTTTGTACAAGATCTCGGGTTAGCACGAGGAATGAAGACCTCTGGCTACTACTTTTATTGACCTTGTAGCTTTGTTCTCATATGAGTGCCATTGTATTTGGTGTTTTCTAAGTTCCTCAGTGACGGATCTATACTCGTCAGCTTCTTCAACTGTGACTTTCCAGTTGTTTTGTTGTATGATGTGTATTTGCAAGCTTTTTTTGTCATAATTGATGGTGGTGTAATTTGTTTGCTGCTTTAAGGGTGAGATATTGATTTAGCAACAGCATCCACTTTAGTTCCTGTAATCAACTCTTAGTTATTTTCGGTTTTAGAGCTTTTCTAATTTCTTGAACGAGTCTCGGGACTACGTTTACGTTTCTTTGTGGTATGCTTATTTTTCTTTTTCTCAGTTTCAAACAAGAGCTCTTCTTCATCAGTTTGATATTCAGGTTCAATATATTTTGGACTTAGCTGAATCGTGGACTCTGAATCTTTCTTGTCAAGCAAGGAAACTTTCTCTTCGAGTTTTTTCACTTGCAGCTGAATGCTTTCTTTTGAACTAGAACTTCAAGTTGTTTTCTTGCCGCTATTTCAATTTGCCGTTCCTTAAAGTAGTTCGCTGAACTGTAACATACCCCACAAAAATAGAATGAAGGCGTTAAATCGGATGATCTTGCAATGCTTCTGGCTGATATTCACTTCAAAATCGACAATTCTGCTTATTTACGTACTCATGAGCTTCGCCTGAACACAATTTATCGTTAAAAAAGCGCTCAATGAACTTTCTTTTAATAATAAAATTAAATAATTTTCAAGCGTTGTTCATGGCAAAATTATTGACCAAACTGAAGATGTTTGACAGTGAAACAAAACACGAAAAGTGTGTCAGCTGTTTAAACCAGTGTTGCCAAAAAAATAATAACCCTTTATTATTAAGAAAGCTAACACAATGCTTTGGTTTCGCAAAAGATTTTTCCGACAGTTCCGTCACAAGGACATTATACGCTTCCGTTCATATTGATAGAATAGAAAGCATTCAACGCATATTCTTAAGATTTTGTTTCGTTTTTTCCCCTGGCCTGATAGACTTTTATTACATCCATCCATTCAAAATCTTTTCTTGATAAATCTCCCTTACATTTTTGGTATTAGAGCGTATTTGCATATCTGCTTTATAGCTGGTGTATTGAATCGAACGATTTTATGTCCATCTTTGCTTGGTCGATTGTATTGCGATCTGAATCGGGCTAGCTTAAGAAGGATTTTACCGCTTAGACCTATGTATTTTTAGCTGATCGAACTTTGGCGCTAATAGCCCTCTTAATCAATCAGTAATGGTTGAGAGTTGTAAGTCACTAGGCCCTGGTTCCCAACGGACTGTTGCGCCACCTAATTTATTAATTTATAATTAGTTGAAATTATATTAGAAACGAATTTAAAAAATAATACTATTAGGAGTACAGCATTAAAAGTAGATTCATTGTTATTTTGAAAATTTCGATTGAAAGAATTAAAGGAAGAAATAAAAAAGTACACTTCTTAGGCACCTTAAAACTTCGAGACACGTCAAAGTTTACAATTCGATAAATCGGAACTATTGTTTGCTTGTTTTTGAAGGATATATTTTAAGTTTTTAATTTTTTAAATTTATGTTTAATAAGGTAACAAATATCTGATTTACTCCCTTCAATATTTCAGTTAAATTCCCTATTTCAGTCTATTTTTTGTTCAAGAAAACGTTGAAAACAAGTTGCGAACATTTATTTGCACATACAAATAAATAAATTATATTTATTATTAAATCATCATTTTGTTATGATTAGTCACAACAATTAATTCAATAAAAGAAGAATTTTAAATCAAATTAATTTAAATTTAGAAACTATACAAATAAAAAATAACAAATGCCCAGCACTTGAAACTCAAAAACAACTTTTTTCAAAACAATCTTAACGCTTTTTCAATTTAAGAAGAATATGACATGCTAATGAAACTAAAAAACACTATTTGTGTCATTAAATGCACTTATTTTCATAATTCTTGGAAACCTTACACTTGAAATGTCCTTATTCTAAACATACCTAATCTTCTGCTTTTTCCCACCAATCATCAAAAAAAATACAACGAAGCGATATAAGTAAGGTATAGCGTAACGTACCTTATTCATAATCAGAAACTACACAAAAGCACAGCACTTCAGAAAATTAAATTTAAAAAATAAAAAGACAAAATAGAATTTCAAAATAATGAGTTTATTCTCGCTTTGCCATAAATCACATGCAATTTTCTAAAATCCTTCGCCAAGTTTGTAATCCCCTAATGACTGTTCTATGTCCTTTAAATAGGGGTCCTTAAAATCTATCTCAACTCATTCTCTATTATATTATATTCATCCACTTAAATAAATATTTTCAAAATTAAACGAAAATTAAAGTGTCCTTTCAAATTGACACGACATTCATAGGTAGTCCTATACCTACATCCTATATGAATATCATCATCGTTAAATGAGGGAAGGGAATATGAAAGGACAAAATAAAGAAAAACAGGATCACTAGTTTAATTTAATAGACTCTGTGGCACTCATATGGCTTTTGAGAGTTCATCTGCGAGCGATGTCACCATCATTAAAGGACACCGTCACCGACATTCAAAAACACATAAGTAGGAATATATTGTATACTCAAGAGCAAAATCAGGGATAATAAATTAACTCCGCCATTTAATGGAAGAAAAATTAAACCGAATTCGATGCAGCGATGCATGAAAATAATCATAATAATGACAATAAATGGGAATTAATAGGGAGGATGCTACAGAAGCAGCAGCAGCTTCTAGACGGGTGACTCTTTTAACGAAGAATCCTTTTCCGCCACTCGTATATCTGTACCTATGGACCTACCTACATTCATAGGATGACAATTAAACCCAAATAAATGTTCGAGAGGATATTGTCGCAGAACGTTTTGAGTACACAACATCAATGTGTCTTTCAGAAGATCAGACATCGCTTTAAGATAAAATTATGTGATTGAGACTTAATGACCCGCGAAGGATCATTATTGTGTCTCCTTATATGTTCCTTACATTTTTATGTATGACCGTCCGAGATATAATATTTCGGCATCGAATTTCATGCAGCACATCACATTCTATAAAAATTAACACAAAAAAAGATGTCCTTAAAACATAAAAAAGAGGTGTCAAAATGCATGTCCTTTATGTGTCCAGTTGTGGAGCAATGTTTGCTCGGTGTGATAAATTACGTTTGCCACTGTGTATGAAGAGTGTGAAAAAGGACACTCGAAAATGTCGAGGGTGGCAGCAATACGACAATGCGGCATCTCTGATCCTCGGACATTAGGCGAGGCTGGACATGCTTCCTTTTGTACTGCACCACATGGATGTCCATCACCATCATCATCGGCACCGTCCATTTTTTACGCACTTTATTTATACAATTCGATTTGAAGACAAACCGACAAAAGCCGATGCCAAGACTCGAAAACACACACAACAAGGTGTCTTTGTCCATAATATTCATTCATTCAGTTATTCATTGATTCGAAAAAAGGATAAAAGGACGAACAAATTGCATTTATCAGCAGAATTTTTATTTCTCAAACGATTTTTTATTATTTCTTTTTTTTCTCCTCTCCCATGAATGAAATGGGATTCAGATAAAACCAACAATGAAAAAGAACAAACAACGCAACGCGTTACATCAAAGTGCGTAAAGTTGCGATTACTGACAGTTCATTACATTTGACATAATTAAGATATATAGTTGGGATATTGATGGAATAAAATGGGAAAAAAGACCCGCTTTGTATTGAAATTATTTAGGGAAATTTATTGCGTGTAATGCGAGTGAGACAGTGACATTTCGGAACGGAGTCCTTGTAAAAGATTTTTTTCACCAATAATAAATATTTAATGTGCACTTGTAGTCGTTTATACAAAAATGAAAATAAGAAATGCGAATTTAATGGAGCGATGAAAAATTGAATGCAATTGATACCTTTCGTTCGTCCTTATTTTGTGGTTTTGTATTCAATATTCATTGTGAAGGTGAAAGGTGTTGAATTGTCGAATTTGTACTTTTTTGTTTGCGTTGTGGGAAATATTTGGTCAGAGGAATTTCACACGATTTTAAATGTTTATACTCATAAATGATAAATGAACTTCACAAAGTGAATTGTGATATTTCGTAATTAATATAGTATCTTACTTTTTTCTACTACAAACAATCATCTTCACAACTAGAACTAACTGCATACTCAGTTGTTTAAGTTTCAAGAAATGCTGTGCTTACTCGTCGATACCGAAGCGAGATTGACATTTTTCGATTTTGACGAAACCCAAGACCTCTCGCATGACAGTCCAACACACTAACCGTCATGAACCGGGTACTACATTGGGTCTTGCATGCCATTATTAGTGCGGTGTTGGGAAACATGAATTATTTGTAAACTACGGGTATTGTGGTGACTTGCATGATATATTAAACTTATACAGTTTAATAAATCAGGTGCATTTATTACACCTGTTAAGTTAACGAATGAAGAAACAAAAATTATTAACCCTCCTTTGTGATAGGAAATGAATTTGAAGAAGCTTCATCCTATGTTCATAAGGACGGATTTTGCAAGGATCAGATCATGGTAGCCCTCCAAGGGCGAAACGTAAGAAGTTGCGTTCAACACTTTCTATCCTAATGTTGTTGAATAGGGGTTGAACAATGTGTTTTATAAAGTGAGAGGAACATAAGGATCCTTAAATTATTTAGACCAAGGTTTAACATATCTTTACATAGAGATAGCTTTACTAACGATCGAATTAATATGCTGCGTTAAATAAAGATTAGAATTAAAAAGAATTCAAAGACCTTTAAAACTATGAACACGATGTATAGAGTTCTGCCATTTTTTATAACCAATCAAACTAAAAATACGTTTTTTTTTAAAGAAAGTCATTGCCTTTGCCCATTTTGTTTGCACGAAATAACAAACAGTCAATAGCCTCTTGGAGTTGTTATCGATTATTTGTATCATCCGCACAGGGCCGGATTTAGAGGTTCAGAGGCCTCGGGGCAATAAAAAAGCGGAGGCCCCCTCGCCCCAAATTATTTTAAAAATAAAGTAAACCATTTTTTTTCACTAGAGTTTTCAATAAATAATTTATTCTGAAATACAAACGTAAAAATGAATTATCTTAAATTAAATTTTAGGTTTAACGAAAGGAACCTTTCGAGCTATTTTCGTCGAAAAATCATTGATGATTTCGTTGAAATCCAGTTCTCGGTGTAAATCGCCTTTAATACTCAGATGAGAAAGCTTCGATAGACGTTTTTGTTCCATCGTATTTTTATAATTTTCATTTTCGAAAATGAGCGCTACTCAGTGCAATTTGTTACCATCAAAACCAAATACATTCGCGATGCAACTTCGAGGTTTGGGAATGTAGCTCTGAAATTTAAATTTTCGAGAATTACACTATCATTTTCATTAACAACAGTTCCGGCAATTGATCTGTTCCATAGTCCTTTTCTTTTTTGTTTGAGGCAATCAAACACACAAATTGAAACAACTCATTACCTAGGCTCTAGATCATTCGGATACACTTTTACAAATGCCTCTGTTGCAGTGTGCAAATTTTCAGCATCCGTCTCCACGATGTGATTCAGGAATCCAAATCTCAAACGTATACAGCTTCATAGGCAAATCTTTCAGTAAGAGAAACGGATTGCTGTTCAATGACTGGGATGGAGGCGAATACTTTGTATTTTTCCTTCGGTGACAGATTTGCGTCTCGTGCTTTCCCGTAATCGAGTGGATTCAACCTCACATTTCACACTCATCAGTATGGGATATTTTTTTGGCTGCTTCCTTGTATTTATCAAAATCATTTCGTTTGGATTCCACGAATGATTTCGATGAGTCTAGTGCAACCATTGCAGATTCAGGAATTATTTATAGGGTCTTGCAACATCTTGTTTGTAGCGTTGAATCGCTCCTAGATACCGTTCCAAAATGTTGCAAACAAAGCGGTTTTGAGACCACTCATCTTCTGTAGAAGGTGCGTTGCTTCATTCCTCACGATGTCTTTTTGCTCTTTATTGAAAGATAGGCTGGTTAGAGCTTCTTTGATTTCCGAATAGGCGTTGTTTTTAGTTGGTATTTGAATTTTCCAAGCCTATATTGTGGGGGCCCCCCGTTTGCACTCCCGTTAATCCGGCTCTGCGTCCGCATATATTAAAACGTTGCTGTATCGTTCATAAAGGGTATATCATTTTTTTTTTTTTTTTTTTATAATTAGTAAAAACTAAAAGGGTTTTTATACCTTTAATATGCCAAAGACACAGTGTGAGCATTAGGAAAAGAGGGAAGGGTTGGATAGGAGGTGTCGGTGTACATTGGTTTTAAATTTCTGAACATTGCAATGACAGGGAAAGATAGAGCGTGGCAAGGCGTTCCAAATTCTCGTAGTGCGGCTAAAAAAAGAATCTCTGTACTTCATAGTACGTCCGAATTTGGGCTCAAGGGTAAACTGATGGGCATTCCTAGAAGCGCGGGTATTACGGTTAAATTGTTTAAGGGGAGGCATGCAACTGGCTATTTCACTAGAGCATAGTCCGTTAAAATAACGGTAAAAAAGGGTGAGGCAAGAAACCTTGCGTCGATGTTCGAGTGATGTAAACGAGTTGATGGTGTTTATGTCACCAATCATTTTTAAAGCTCTTTTTTGAATACTGTCCAAGAGGCTTAAATAAATTACTGGAGAACCAGCCCAGAGATGAGAGTTATATTCAAGTTTCGGACGTATATAGGTTTTGTAGATTGTAGCCAGATCAGACGGAGAAAAAAATTTCTTGCAACGTCTCAGAAAACCTAGACATCTTGCGGCATTTTTGGCAACATCGCGTATGTGATCGCTCCACAAAAGGTGGTTGCTGATGCACATTCCTAGGATGTCAAGATTTTCTGTTTCGTTGATGCAAGTGCCACTCATAGATAGTGGCAAAGACGGTTTATCTCGCTTTAACGATACAAGACAGCATTGCGTTTTCGAAGCATTAAATTCCACACGATTTTTTATTCCCCATTGTACAATGCTGTGTAGGTCGGAATTTAATGAGCTAATCATATTTTGCCGTTGCAGTTCCACATCCGAAGAGGAGGGTTGTGAGTCTGGAAACGAATATGAAAAGCTAAGAGTGCTATAGTCAGCGAAACAATGTATTGGATTAGAAGTAGCAGACAGGAGATCATTTATAAAAATGAGGAAGAGGGTCGGAGACAAAACGGAGCCCTGGGGCACACCAGCGTTTATTTTATGAGTTTCAGACTTGAATCCGTCCAAAACAACTTGTATTGAACGGTTCGAAAGAAAATTTCTAATTCAACGAAGAAGAGATTCGTCGATACCGAAAGCACGCATTTTCGATAAGAGAGCAAGATGCCAAACTTTATCAAATGCCTTTGAAATATCAAGTGCAATAATCTTACTTTCTCCAAAACGATGTAAAGATCTGTTCCACTGTTCGGTGAGATGAACCATGAGACCATTAAGAAGCTTCCGTTCCTCAAGATATTTCTTAAGCTGATAATTAATCAGCGTTTCCATGACCTTAGAAAGAAGGGACGTTAGTGCTATCGGTCGGTAATTTGTGGGAGAAGAAGATAGCTAAAAGATAAAGAGTAGAGATCCTTAATGACTACCCTGGGAAACACCTGATTTGGCAATTAAAGAGTTTGAGAATAAACTTCTGAATTTAACTTGATAAGATCTATTTTAACAATGAGATGAAATCCATGCTATAAACTGGGGAGGAAATTCCTTTAGAATAATCAGTGTAAATGCAGTCGAGCTTTTGACCGAGTTCTAGTGTATTTTAGCAATAAAGAAAACTTAAATATTTCATTAAAATCCAAAATATTCTGCTGAATTTTTCAAAAGAAAATAAAAATACTTTGAAAAAAAAAACAAAAGAAAGTTCGCATCCTTTGTTTTTTTTAAGGACGTTTTACATTTTTAGCTTCCCTTAGGAAGTTATTGTAATGGGTCCGATTGAAAAAAAGGTGAAATTGTTTAATAACCCTAAATATCTCACGAACCAATAACACTAGAGACTTGATACCAAAGAAATACATTTTTGGAAATAAATCCAAAAAACGGTTTTCTTATTATCAAAAAAAAATTTCACCTTGAAAATTGTACAAACAAAAAATGATTTTATCTCCAAAACAATTTTGTGCAACGACAAAAAACGTTTTCAATAACTCGTAAAATGTAGAAAAAATAATATTGACAGCTTGTTTTACAAAAAAAAAAACCTAAAAACAATCAACAAAAGTAGACAAAATTTGATTTTCGACTTAAATATCATTTCAAAATTTTGAGATATTGGCTTCAAACTAATTTAATCTTATAAGAAATATTGTTTTCAACATTCGATAACATTTTTAGAAAAATCTAATCTACAGTTTTTTTTCACAAATAATAAAAACCGAAAAAGAAACAAAACTAAAACTCAGTAAAAATTTACTTTCATTTAAATAGCTTTTCTAAAGCTAAAAAATGTTGGTATCAACTTATTTTAATTCACAGAAAATATTGTTTTCGATATTCAATAATTTTTGTATAAGAATCCAACAGTTCGTTTTTCATAAAAAAATAAAACCTACAAAAAAAAGTACGCAAATTTGGAAAGAATTAATTTTCGGTTCTCGATATCTCATTAATTAATTTTATTCATCCAATTTATATTTGTTTACTAAGAAATAAAAACTTTTCAAAAATGATACTAAAATTGGTAAATATTTGTTTTTGGCTAAAAATTCTTGTTAACAAAACTAGAATTTTTTGTTGGCATACCGCCATACTGTTTCATACATGCCAGCTGTTTTGGCACTAGGTGAGGATTCCAATCCTGCTGAATTTTGTATTCATGGTTGGTGCCTTTATTCTTTTCCCACCATGGCCTCGCCATATACATTAGGAATGATGTTGCTTATCAGCTCTGACCACAATATGGCCTTTGCAACAATTCCTTTTTTAATTATATGTGGTTTAAATTCTCCGTAAATAAGCTTACCATTCACTACTGCTTCTTTTATCGAAGCCCAAATTTAGACAGTGTATCAACTTCTTGTGAATTTGATGATTTGTCTGATTCTATCCACAGAATTGTTTGGTCCTATACTCGCACTGAAATCGTTGTTACGGGCGATTTCAATGTACACAATTCTTCATAACTTCAACATTCAGGCCAGACAATACCCGATGGAGTGTGTGCAGAAATCTTCGCTGAGTTGAACCACCTAACTCAACTAGTCAACGAGCCCACCTGCCCACTGTTAGTGTTCTATCTCCTCTAGGCACATCTGACCATTGTGTTAAATCAGCAAATTTCTCGTGTCAAAACTGTTCAGTTAAAGAAAGAGCTCCTAAGAGAACCGTTTGGCAATACGAGAAAGCCAACTGGGACATTCTCAATAATTACTTCAGGATCTTTAACTGGTCACTATGCTCACAAGTTTAATTCTCCTGGGAATGAGAACTTTTATACCGAACAGGGTTAAAAGTATCAGACCCAATTTAAACGCATAGTTCGATTCGAGCTGTAAAAAGTTTATTAGGGCCAAAGAGGTAAGTTTCCGTTGCTATAAAGCCAACCGTACTGAAGAAAAAACTTCAAAAAAGCCAGGAAGGCCTGCAACGCCATATTCGAAGGACCAAATTTTTACATGACCAACATTTAAGGCAAAAAATACTGCAATGTAATCAAAGGCAGTAAAAAAGTTTGGTCATTTGTAAAAAACATGAAGAATTCTTAATCTTCTTCGGTTCCTACGCTCGTTGTCAATGACACTCCTTTTGTTAGCTTTTTGAAGAAAGTTAATTTCTTTGCTAGGCAGTTCGCCGACAATTCTACGCTGCCAGTGAGTGTCATGACTCCGCCTGTACTTGAGCGAGTAAGTGATTTTATGAGTCCAATCTTTTTTCGCACTCGTACTGTGGCAAGAGTCCTAAGAGATCTAAACACACATAAATCCGATGGTCCGGATGGTATCCCCGCTATTGTTCTGAAGAAGTGTTCTTCATCACTGGCAAAACCACTGCGTAAGCTTTTTCACCTATCGTACTTCTCAAGTCTCGTTCCGAGCGGATGGAAAACGGCATTTGTCCAGCCTATTCCTAAAAAAGGCGAATCTTCCTCACCCTCTAACTACCGGCCGATTGCACATACGTCCTTTCTTTGCAAGGTCATGAAAACGCTGATAAATTATCAGCTAAAAAAATATCTCGAAGATTGAAAGCTTCTTATTGACCGGCAGTACGGCTTTCGTAGCAATAGGTCCACTGGTGATCTCACAAAATAGTGAGATCGCTTTGGAGAAAGTAAGATTATTGCACTTGATATTTCAAAAGCATTTGATACGGTTTCGCATCAGGCTCTCTTATCGAAAATTCGTGCTTTCGGTTTTCATGAATCCCTGCTTCATTGCATTAGTAATTACCTTTCGGATCGTTCAATACAAGTTGTATTGGATGGATTCAAGTCTGAAAACCACAAAATAAATGCTGGTGTGCCCTAGGGCTCTGTTTTATCTCCAACACTCTCTTTCATTTTTATTATTGATCTCCTGTCTGCAACATCTAATCCAATACATTGTTTCGCTGACAATAGTACTTTTAGCTTTTCATATTCATTTTCAGATTCACATCCCTCTTCTTCGGATGTGGAACTGCAACAAAAAATATGATAAGCTCATTAAATTCCGACCTAAACAGTATTGTTCAATGGAGATTAAAAAACAGCGTGGAATTTAATGCTTCGAAAACCCAGTGCTGTCTTGTATCATTAAAGTGAGATATACCCCTTTTGCCATTATCCATGGATGGCACTTGCATCAATGAGACTGAACACCTCGATATTCTCGGTATGTGTGTCACCAATCACCTCTTGTGCCGCAAGTTGTTTGGGTTTCCTTAGGCGATGCAAGAAATATTTCACCCCTTCTGATCTCGCTGTTATCAACAAGAATTACATACGTCCAAAGCTTGAGTGTAACTTCCATCTCTGGGCTGGTGCTCCTGCAACTTACTTAAGCCTCTTGGATAGTATTGAACATAGAGCATTTGAATTGATAGATGTTAATATCATCATAAGTTTATTTACTTCGCTTGAACAGGTTAAGGGATTCTTTGCAGGAACCATTAAGGTTTGGGAGGATCTTACGTGGCCTTCTATATTGCTGCAAAAAGTTGTCCAAAACATTTTCGAGGTTTTTCTCAATTCTTTTTTATATAAATATCTTAATGGAATCTTTATAGGACTTCCAATCAAACATTTCGCTGGAGATTTTCTCCCTAGTAAAAAGAATTCTAAATTTTTTTCTAAATTTACCTCTTATTTTTTTAAGAAGACGAGCAGTATTCCGAGATTATAATAAGACTGCAGATCATTAGTATTAATTTTGTAAGTCTCAGACTTCAAGCCATTTAATAAATTTTGTTATGAACGATTTCCTAATCCACATACGTGTACTTCCTTAAATAATAAAATATGTACAAAATGTATATCAATTCATGAGAAGCAAAAAATAATAATTTCGACTGAAAAGCCCTGCTGTTCAAAAGAATGTAATTGCAATTGTTAAGATTTGTTAAATATTGAAATATAAAATGACGATATTTCAGTTAGCATTTCTTTTTAAAAACACTGCACATTGTAATTTTGTCCGTTGATTTAAAAATATCATATTTTCCCTAATTTTAATCTCATATTGATTTCTGGGAAACGTTTACAACTATTTCTCTAAATGGATTTTTCCTTGAATATATCCTTCCTTATAAGTCAAATATTTCTGTATGTCTATTGTCAATGAAAATGATAAAAGTTTTAATGTACAAAGAATTGTGCATATTCCGATATTAAGAGTTAAACAAATCTTCTTTATGTTTCAACTGCTTTTTTTTTCTATTTAACGTATAAGAAAATAAGTATTTTAGGATATAGTTTAAAAAACAAAATGAATGATGATACAAAATGACAACTATTTCCCGAATACAATGTTTTTAATGATATTTCTTAAAAAACTAAATTTTCAATATGTCTCTTTAACTATGGTGACTCCCCGTCTAACATTATTCCAATCCATTAATTATATTTTTATTTTACTAAAAACTACAAACAGCATCAACAATATTAACAAAAAATTCAAAAAATGCTCTAATTTAAAAATCCCAAATTCATTTCTAATGAGTTTTGGTTCCCTCTAAGAAATACTCCAAAATAATTCACCGTGTAAAAATCCATTAAACGCAATTTCCATTCGAAAACAATTTCCTTGGAATCGCACACGTTTTCAAAAATTCTATCCTAACAATTTTTTCCGGTATCCTCTTCGAAATTAAACACTACTCATGAGTACAGATACGTTGTTAATCTTATTTTGACAAATCATTAACTCCTACATCCTGTGCGATGCGACAGAAGCCCAAACGTCTCTGTGTCTTGGAAATCATTTCAACCAGAACGGATTTTTCGTGTTCCTTGTCGAACTTATACCGCACATACGTTTAGAAATTTGATCCACAAACTAATCATGGCAGCCTCATTGGCGGTGTATTCGAGTGAGCAGCGGCGGCGGTGGCGTTCAGAGCTGTCAAGTCAAACACATGTTTTGACCGCGAAATAAATCATCGCGTCAAACTCCTTCGAATATGGTCGAGATCTCATTTGACAGGATCATTAAATGGAGGGCTAACGATCATAGTGCAAAGCATTGCCGCCGCGCCGCATCATCCTTCGTGGAAGGACGACTTCTGATGCAGTGGTAATTGGATCTGAAGTGGCTTCTCGATGTATTGCACGAAATGGCAGAGTATCATGTCCAAGGAAGATGCATGTGTTTCGAATGAGCAATACACACCTCCGCCAGACAGTTAAGTTAACACCCCTGGCGCCATTCACCGATCGCACAGTTTACACTGGCGTTCGATTCAAATTTCTCATTCTCAGCGAAAAACAGGCGTGAAATCTGACAGTTTCGAGAAGCGAAAACGACACAACACTCCAAAGTAGAACTCATAAACAAAGCGTTTTGGTTGGTGACATTGAAACGGTCGGCGCGGCGTAGCGATGCTCCTTATCGGCTGTGTATAATTGTTTCGAGATAATGACATTCTCGCATGCGGACAAGCATCAATTAACAATCAATGTACAAGCGATTAGGATAGAGGTTACCAGCGAAAGGGTCAAGTGCGCTTATCGCTGCATTTGTCTATAGAGGCCGTCCTAGCAGTTCTGTTGGGGAACAGAAATTCCTCCTCTGGTATCGCAACTCAATCAACGACGCAATTACCAACCCTAATGTGCGTTTTGTTTCTGTTCTGCGTTGGGTGTCTCAACCATTGGAATGTTGTGCAGTCAGATTAATTTCAATTACGATATCACATTCTCGGGTGATAAGGCTTCCTTTATGGCACAAGATTGCTCCTGACCTTGTTGTCCTTCTTTATACAGCGTATACGCTACGTATCGACATCCCAAACCCGCGTTCTATGTGATTATAATGAATATTTCTTGGACTTTTTGGAGTCGGGAAGAAAGAAAGTGTGAGGTGATTTATGGGAATGATAAAGGAAGACGTTCGGCTGAGACGGGACACTTCTTTTTCTTCCACTACTGTAATTCCGAAATATCGATTTTCGTCTTATCGGGGCGGGTTTTTTTATACCCGAATGAAAACGAAATAATAATAATTTTGAAAATTTTATTGATGCTGATTGTTGTCTTAGTGTTTTTGTGTTTGTTTTTTTCTTGGGCAATTAAATCTTAAGAATTATTTCTTGTACACTTAATTACGTTGGAATGATTGAGGGTACAGAAGTTCAATGGTTTCGTTATCAAGACGGTTTTTTACTCAAGTATAATAACTACAATTTACATTGTTAAATGACTTTAAGATACTGGTTGTTAATTTAAAGAAACAAAGATCTTCTCTTATCATGAAAATGTGAAGATTAAGGATATAATGGGACATTGTAAGAAAGTTAAGGACTTGCCATAGGCTCTCTCTATATGGGTCTTTTGACCTTTGAGTTGAAAACAATTTTTAATTTTAAAATATTGTATGTTTAGATAATACTATTTTTTAAGAATGCGGGATGATGGTTTGATTAAGGTCCGTTGTTGATAAGGATCTAAGACACTTCACAAATCAACTATCTTATAAATTTGATGCTACCAAACTCTTTTGTTGATTTGATTGGTAAATACCGTTCTATCCCAATGATCAGTTCTACAATACATAAATATAAATGATACCTTTTGGAGGAAATACTTTCACTCAGGGGCCTTGCTATCAAGGATATCCTCAAACCAGTGGGGACAGGCCAAATAGACCAAAACGTTTAATATAATTTAGGTCCAACGCATTATACATAAGCAAAACTATCTTAGGAACTATCTTAAGCAAGAAATGTGCCAAGAATCATATAGAATATTATTAAAATATATCAAATAAAGCTTTTGAAAAGATTTAGTATTACCGTCAAATAAAAATGTCAGCATCTTACTGAGATTAAAAGGCAATTTAAAGAGTATTTGTAATGTATTAGTTTTTTTGAATTTATTTTTTTCTTGATTAGCTTACACTTTAAGATACAATATCATATTACTAGATCACGACAGCTGTTAGAGTTGAAAAAGTTTAATTGATTGTAAAGATCCACAGGTTGGCGGGTAAGAAGCATGTCAGAGAACAAGGTTATTGTGCGGAATTTTATAAAATTCTCAAACAAATGTATGCTGCGAAACTCTATTAACGATAGCCCGTGAATATATCTTATTGCTCTATTAAATGCAACCGTTAATTTCCTTTTACTCTCCAAGTTTAACTTACAATTTCACATCCGCAAGTAAGCAGAGGTAAAATCAGCGTTTTCACTAGCAGAATTCTAATTTTTAAAGGAATAAAGTGCTGTGTTGACTATAGCATGCGTAGGACATCATACGACTTCCCAATTCTGTTGTTTATATGATGTGTCTAGGTAAGGCTGCGGTTGAAAACTATAACTAAATTTTTAGCTGAGTCGACGTAAGCAACAGGACAGTTATTCAAAAGGATTGCTGGAAAGTAAGACACATCAATTTTGTTTTTTGAAACCACGAGACACTTTGATTTCTTCGAGTTAAGAAGTAAGCAGTTATGAACCGACCAACGCTCAATCAAGCTTAAGTCCTCATTTATACAAGCTGCAGAGTATTCAATACGTCCCAATGGGCAGCTCAAATAGAGTAGGGTGTCATCAGCATACAGGAGTATTGAACCTTGCGGAGCACCCCTAACGACAGGTAGGAAGTTGGAAAGAGTTCTGTTAACTTCTACTGCTTGCTTTCGATCAGGAAGGTATGAAAATAAGAGCCTGACGCTTTTGAGAAATTGAGGAGTATTAAAACTGTGACATCATCCTCGTCTATTAGGTTTCCTTATATCCTCCGAGACACTTAACAAAGCTGTAATGCAGCTGTTTTTCTTTCGAAAGCCTGATTGCTTGGGGGTTAATAGACTGAACAGATTAAGAAACTCATTCATTTGTTTTTGTATAATCTACTCAAAAACTTTTGATACAAATGGCAATTTTAAGATTGGCCTAAATTCGTCTCCTTTTAAAGTTTTTGGAATGGGTAAGACTTTTGCCCTTTTCCATTGTGTTGGGAATTCATTTTGTTTCAAGATGGAATTAAAAATATGGGTGCATATTATCAAGGCCTATAGCATTGGACTTAATAGAGAGAAGTACTTCTACAACATCCTCTGCAGTTATTGCAGAAAACATAAATGAATTTGAGTTTGAGGTATGCGATGAAAAAATCTCTTCAAAATATTGTAGGGGTTCTAACGATTGGTGGTTAATAATTGGGTTAGAAACGAAAGAATTGTTGAGAGCGTTGATGTCTATGTCTTCAGCCAAACCAAAAGATACTTTTCCAACACCGATATTCTTCAATTTTTTAAAAATTTGCTTACTTCCTAACAACGCATTGATGCGAGTTGCAAACAAACCGTCTAGAGGCTAGGTCCCGCTGTTTCATCAAAGAACGTATGTCATTTGTGAACCATGGTTTGTTGTGAGGAGCGCAGCTTTTGGTTTTTAAGGGCACATGGCTCTCAAATAATCTATTCACCCTGCTATTCAGAAAATCTGCCTGTTCGCAGGGGGATCGGATTTCCAAGACATTATTCCAGTTTATGCTTCTAAGATCCATTTCAAGTGAAGCATATAGCTTATTTGTTTGAAATTATGGTATTCGATGGAACAAATATGAATCTGTACTTGAAAGTCAAAAGTTAAAAAAAATTGTTGTTATCAAAATGAAGCTGATCAGTTGCAGATTTTTCCAAATAAAAAACCACATATGTTATGTACCTAAACCTTATTTATCCCAGAACTTTTCATTTAGTTCATTTTTATTTTTTCAATGTTGAAATCGTTTTAAATGAACAGGTGATTGTTGATTTCAGATTTTGGAATATAATCGTTTCATTTCAAAACAAAAACCATTACATTTTCGTTTGTACTCGCACCTCTCAGCTTTAGTTTCAATATTCCAATAAGGAAATTTGTATTCGATGACAGAAATTTTCAACAAAAAATAGGACCAACTTTCAAAAAATTCCAAGTATTGGTTTAAATTATGACAACGAATGAAAGCTAAGACATGGATGCTATCTTTCATTTGGCTTTGGTAAAGGTAAATGTTCAAATGTGAGAACCTTTTCGAGAAATACAAACAATTTCAGAAAATGTTTCCTGAAAAAATGTATCTGTACAAATTATGGCTAGATGGCGCAATCTCGCTTTCGATTATTCTTGGATTTTCTGAGTCACAAATCCGAAAATAAACCTGGGGTATATTTCACCAAACACTTTTAACTTTGCAATAAAATAATTAAGAAAAGTGCACAGTGTTTCACTTTTTACTTTCTTAGACTTTATTTCAAAAGTAAAAGTGTTTCACCAATTTCAAATACAACTTTGCAGTTCCATAGTTCGTATTTTGAATAGTTTCAAAGTTAACCTAAGATTGTGCTTATAAAGATCAAATATGGATTGAAAAAAATAATGAATCAATATCTATCATAGTTCCGTTAACACAAGCAGCTACAAGAGGAAGTCCTCATTTAGAAAAAAAATTTGAGAAAAATGGAATTGACAGGACAAAAAATAAAACACTAAACAAACAAATTATTAAAAGTTAGTAAAAATTGATTTTCGACTCAAATATCTTTTTAAAACTTAAAGCTATTGGCTTTAAACTACTTTTATATTTTCAAAAATATTGTTGTTAACATTCAGTAAAATTTTGAGAAAAATCGCATTGACAATTTTCTTACAAAAAATTATAACCTAACAAAAAAACAATACTTAAACTTGGTAGAAATTTACTTTCGACTCAAAAAATTTTTCAAAATTAAAAATATTGTTTTAAAACTCTTTTTTTTTCACATAAAATGTCGTTTTCGATATTCAGAAGTTTTTTTTTTATAAAAAGTGTCCGTTTTTAATAAAAAAAATAAAGTCTAAGAAAAAAAATTACATACAAATTTCGTAAAAATTGATGTTCGATTCTTGATATCTCTCAAATTTATTTCATTCATCCAATTTGTAAAAATTTAAGAAATGCTACTAAATTGGTAAAAACTTGTTTTCGGCTAAAAGTCTGTTTAACAAAGCTAGATTTTCAAACTAAACAATTTCCTAAGATGAAAAATATTGTTGTTAATTTTAAAATGTTTAAGAATAATCCAACTTACAACTTTTTTAACCCAACACGAAAACCTACAAACTTTTAAGCAACATAAATCGACGGACGGGATGGGCAGTTATCAGTGTGGGTCGCATCCCAGCCACTTTTTAAAAAAAAGATAAATCAACGCGTTAACCCTAAGATTCAAAATTCATATTCTTTAGTAAATTCGTCAAAATTATCTGTTAAACTATTATTTACTTCATAATTTTCAAAACAATTCATTAGTTTTTTTTGACAAGTTTTCAAAACAAACTCTTATTTACAAGTGAAAATGTCTCCTTTCACATTACTGAAAACCTTTTCAAAATCCAAAATACAATACTTTGCAAAATAACATAACTTATCACTTCTCAGAAAAGGCTTTGGACCTTTCAAATTTTAGTTTGATGAAAAGTTTTTTGCAAAGAGGAAGATCACTGATCACTAAAAATAATTTTTTAATAAAAATCCATACCATTTTGGTGCATTTCGAGAGTCAAATGAGCGAAAATACGACGGTGTTGGCGATTGACCAACTTAAATCGAAATCCTAAAGTAACTATGTCTTTATTTAAAACACGGTGTGATGTCAACAACTAGACAACGACAGCGATAATCTCAATTTCTCTTGAGCAACGCATACGATTTTGATTATTCGTATAACTAACTTGCCTGAAATGTATCCACTAATTTTAATATTTCCGATCGAGACAGCTCAAAAAACATATATAATTTAGGGCATTGTGACCGCAAATTTTTCTCCATTTTTGTTAAAGCTTTACTTTTACAACTTTAAAAATGACAGCTGATGAAATAACGGGCTATTCAAAATGAAATCGTGTTTTTCGAAATCATTTTAATTTTTGGAAAAAATTCAAATTTTTTAAAATAAAATTTTTAAGAACACAATATTTTGCTTTTTTTATCTATCCTTTTGCAGGCCTACAACTATTACAAATTTCTAGAAAATTTATTGACTTATTGTATACATTGTAACTTATTTTTGTAGTCATCAAATTCATGTTTTCATTGTTAAGAACTGTGTTTTGATTAACCAAAGCTCAAAAACATCTTTTTAAGGATCAATCTTTGTTCGCATTCGTACTGTGGCTAGAGTTCTAAGAAATCTCAACACACATAAATCCACCACTGTTCTTAAGAGGTGTTCTTCAACGCTGGAAAAACCACTGTTTAAGCTTGTCAATCTACCGTACTTCTTAGGTATAGCTGGCCAACCAATTGCACTAACGTAACTTCCTTCTAAGACCATGGAAATAGTGAGTAAATATCAGGTCAAGAAATATCTTGAAGAACTGAAGCTTTTTAATGACTGGCACTACAGCTTTCGCAGCAATAGGTCCATTGGTGATCTTTGCATCGTTTTGGAGAAAGTAAGATTATTGCCGTTTATATTTCAAAAAAAATTTATATGTCTTCTACACCTTTATAATTTGTTAAGTGAATGCCTGTATTCAACTTCTTATCCAATAATTGTTTCGCTGACGATAGAACTCTTGGCTTTTCATATTAGTTTTCGGCCACCCATCCATCTTCTTCGGATGTTGAACTCCAACCTCAAAAAATGATAAGATATAATATAAATTTCAAATTAAACAGCATTGTACAATTTGAAATAAAAAACCGTGTGAAATTTAAAGCTTCAAAAACATAATGATATCTTGTTTCGTTAAAGCGAGATATACTCCTTTGTCATTAGCCATGTATAGCACCTGCATTTCGTTATGTGTTTAACAAACCACCTTTTATGGAAGGATTACATACCTGATATCGCCAAAAATGCAGCAAGAGTTTGGGTTTTCTAAGGCGTTGCAAGAAGAAGATACTTAAGTCTCTTCGCCTGTATTGAACGTAGAGCATTTAAATTAATTGGTAATAATATCGTCATTGGTTCATTTACGTCGCTTAAACATTGTCATAAAGTTTAACGGTTAATGCTCAATAGAAATAGTAAATTTCATTCCTCCCTTTTATAACCATAATACAGTACTTCTATAATATTGTCAGTATACCCTCAAGCCTAACTTCGGTTGCACTGCCAATTTCAGAGATTCGTACTTTAGTCGTACTACGCGAATATGGAATTCCTTACCACACTCTGTCTTACCCATTCATTACAATATTTGGAAATTCAAAATCAATATGCATATGCACCAACATCTCCTTTCTGCTTTCATCGAAATTATCATGATATAGTTAAGAATTTTTGAGGTATTTAAGGACATTTAGAAATGTTCATGTATCAAACAATTTACCACAATTCAAAATAAAATTTAAATTTATTTTAACTAACATTTTGTTAAATATAATATATTACAAATGCAGATTTGTATTGCTTTCCTTTATTATGATTTCCATAATCTACGTATTGTATATTAATTTAAGCAAACTCCGACTAAACTGCTGTACTTTCCCACCATTGTCACTTGAATTATTGTTAATCCTGTTCTCGATTTATTTCCATTATCTACCATTATTTAGAAGTCAAGTTGGTAAAGTATACACTCATATGTATATTGTACACATTGATACTTAACACTGTCATGTTTCCCGCATTATTTAAACACCCCTTAAATGGAAAATTAATCGTCCAAAACTATAGTTAAGCTGTCAGCAATGCTGTCAAGTATCTTAATCAAGAGTATCAAAAACTATTTCGATACAAAAACACCAAAAGAACACCCTCTGCGCCGGCCGCCGCCATTCGCATGGAAATTTTTTAATTTCGCAGCTTGATGTTTTGAGTATAATGACGTTGTATTGCTTTTGTTACTGATGATGCTTCTACGCTAGTAATTATTATAAAGTCTCTATAAATATATCATTTCGCAAATGCGTTTCTCATTAAACCACCATTGAAATTCAAAAGACGTCCATGGATATGGATGCCACATGTGTCGGCTTTTTGGCTGCGAGAAGAGAACCATAGCCAAGCCATTATGTGAATTGACTCCTCCTGATGATCGCTTCTAACACGAGTACAGCCCTCAATATTCCTAATAATGTAGGGTGCAAGATTACAATGTGACAAGCGCGCACTCATTTCGGCAGGAAAAAGTATAGAAACATAGCGATTTGTTGGTTGGAATTCGTAACGCAATTCATCACACTCGAACGAATTCCAGAAACTAACAAGGAAACGTCTTTTAGGGTTGAGCATTCTCGTTTATTGCCATGCGATTTGTCTAAAACGAAACGAATGGATGGAGGGACTTCCAATACTTCCATCTCCGTAATTCCTGATGTCTTCTATAAAATGATGGCTCTGCAAAATATAGGAAGCAAATAATGTGTTGAATGGAAAAAATGGCTGCTCCGATGCTGACTCAACTGCTTCTTTTTCGTCCGCTTCCATTGTTATCTGACACAATAAAAAGGACCAACTTTCGTTCACAAAATACCTAACGTTCCTCAAATGACATATTCTTGATTTTAATGATACAAGTTTTGTGTGGTATTATAGACGAAGTCCTAGCGTACCTTTAGTTTCTGTTCCTGATGATGAAGCGGATGGGTGTTAGAAATTAAGGGAAACAAACGTGATGAAGGTTCTTGTTTGTACAATGAGACACGCTTAATCAAATTTTGTTTATTTGTCATTTGGTTGGTTGCTTGAATATTGATACAAAATATTTAAGTATCTATATTTCGGGTTATTTCGTCTCCACACCGTTTTCTGATAAGCTCTATATAAGATTGGTTCAGTTGTTTTTGTTTGAACAACTGGTTTCTGTTATTAAAATATATAATTTTTCAACTGAAATTTGAAATGCGTTTTAATTATAAAAATGGGTGGAACTCCTGTTTCCGGTCGATCTATGAAAGAATCAATTTAATACATTTTTTGTTAATTTTGGGAGTTTTTAAGAAAGGTTCAGCCCATAATTTTTTCAGAGGGGGAAATGTTATGAATTTGTTTAATTGATGATATGGTACATATTTTTTTGTTTAGTTTATAAGTAGCTATAGTTTATATTATAAATATAAAACAGATTTTTAGCATAGTTTGCATTTGAACGTCTATGTTGGTTATAAAAATAATACTTGATTCGTAAACTTTATTGCGACTGGTTTTAAGAAAGTTGCTACTTGAAAGATGTATGGTTATTTGAAAAACCGGTTTAAGCACTTGTAAGCCACACAAACTATAATTATCAATTAATCTAAAATTTAAATTATCTCATCTCTTAAAGAAAATGTGTATAAGGCCCCAGTTATAGCTATCATTTTGGTTTTACAATTGAAAACAAACAATGGAATGTTTTGGCAGGTTGTTTAAAGCTTTCAATTAAAATGTCTGTCATTGAAAAAGAAATTCCTGATTGAAAACCACCGACCAAATTTTCTGACAGAAATCTGTCATTGGAATTTTGTGAAATTGGAACACAAATCAGTAGAACGATTCGTTTCACTTTTGAACATAAAAGTATCATCTGTTCGGGAAAATGAATTTCCGTCCGCAAAATAAAAAAATACATTTTTAGAGCAAAATAAATGCTTAGCTACACTTTTTTTTCTCAAAAAAATTCTTTGTTTGATTTCCGATCCATCAGTAGGTGTACAATTTCCATTTGTAATCAAAGGGAATCACCTTCTAATATCGATTCAAAAAGTTTTCCGGATCGATTTCAATGATAGCTTTAACTGGCGCCTAACATATTTCTCCCTGAAAGAATTTTCAAACCCCTAATAGTTAAAAACTAGGGTACAAACGACGCTTACCACATATTTTCATCAGAACACTCTTTTGAAAACCGTAGGGACTGTATTTCGATGTAATAGAAACCTTCTCAACAAAAAATGTAATATTAATATCGAATGACAAATGCAATTATAAATCTTAAAAAGTAGTTTATAAGAGCAAACCTTACCCAAAAACTAAAAATTATCTAATAGTGCACTGAAAATATTGTCTAAGACATTTTGTGTGGTTATACTCGTAACGAGTTTTTTTCAATAAGAGCGCTACAAAAGTTTTTTAAATAAAACAAAAGCGGTTTTAGATAGCAATGAAATTCTTTACTCCTGTGAAAGTACGTTTGATGCCATTATGTATGGATCTCGATTTTTTGTTTGATGACCAAAAGGGGTACACTTGCGGAAGTCCAGAAACTGAACCCATTTTTCGACAGTTTTCAAGCATAAATCGGCCGATACTGCTGCAATTTACGTTCGATGTCCGTACGAAGTTCATCAATCGTTGCTGGAAATAGCCTGTTAGAACCAAATTTCCTATAAGTCCATTTCATCTAATGAAGGCTTAAATAATTGTTCGATAAAAATCTGAATCATTTTCAAGTAGTTGCTCAGCCCAATTCACGAACATACGACGTTCCTTGTGGTGAAGACTCTTCAGTTCTTACGTCAATTTAATCTTGTAAAGATGAAGGCCAAGATTTTTTCGCAAAATTCACCACAACGACGTCACAGAGATGCCCAACGCTTGAGAATGACGCGACGTGTGAGAGACAGGCCTCTCCCCAAACGTGGCCAGTTATTATCCCATTTGAGAGCAAACAAAAAAAAGAGGCTGGGATTCGACCCACACTGATAACTTTCCATCCCGTCTGTCGATTTGTCTTGCTTCAAAGTTTGTCTATATGTACTCGTACCAGTTTTTTCCAAATTTGCGTACTATTTTTTGTAGATTTTTTTTAATGAAAAAACGGACTGTTATTACTGAATATCGAAAACAATGTTTTCTGTGAGATAAAATAAGTTTCAAGCCAATATTTTTAATTTTTGAAAAGCTATTTAAATTGAAATAAATTTTTACCAAGTATTAGAATTGTTTTTTTTAGAGTTTTATTTTTTGTAAAAAAAACTGTCAATTCGATTTTTTTCAAATTTTTATTGAATGTTGACAACAATATTTGTTGAAAGATAAAAGTTGTTAAAAGATAATATCTACAATTTTTGAAAAGATATTTGAGTCGAAAATCAATTTTTACCAACTTTTATTGATTTTTGTTAGGTTTTTATTTTTTGTAGAAAAAACTGTCAATTCGATTTTTCTCAAAATTTTTCAAAATGTTGAAAACAATATTCCTTATAAGATAAAATAAGTTTGAATCCTAGATTTTAAGTTTTTGAAAAGATATTTGAATCGATATTCAATTTTTACCAACTTTGAGTAAAGTTTTTTTTAAGATTTTTATTTTTTATAAAAAAAAAACTGTCAATTAGATTTTTCTCAAAATTGTATCAGATATGAAAAACATTATTATTCGTTGCACAAAATTGTTTTGGAGATGAAATCATATTTCAGTCGTAAAATTATGGAGGTGACAAATTTGTTTTTCAGTTTTATTGATTAACGTTATATTGATTTCAAAAAATATACTTCTTTGATATCACGTTTCAATATATTATATAAAATTTTATTCAAGTCTCTAGCGTAAAAAAACCACCCACGCAATTTTCTTGAGAGCCCTTTCTGCATCTTTCTGCCTTATTATCTGTATAACAACATTTATTTGAAATCGATATCTCTTCTGGTTCTTGAGCTATGGACGACGTAAAAAACGTCGCGAATGTACGGACGTACGGACGCACGCACGCACAGACATCTTTCTAAAAATCTTTTGTTTCGACTCTATAGACCTTGAAACGTCGAGAAATGTCAAAATTTTCAATTTGACACATCGGACCCATTACAATAACTTCCTATGGGAAGTTAATAATCCAGAAAAAATACTTTTGATAAGGACATTTGTCAAAACATCAATTATAAAATCTGGTAAAATTTTGAGAAAAATAAAATTAACAGTTTAAAAAAACTAATAAAAGTTGGTAAAAATTGATTTTCGACTTAAATATCTTTTTAAAAATATGAGATTATCGCTTCCGACTAATTTTCAATTATAAAAAACATTGTTTTCAACATTCAGAAAAGTTTTGACAAAAATTGAAGGGAAAGTTTTTTTACAAAAATAAAAACCCACAAACAAAAACTATAAAAATTTGGTAAGAATTGATTTTAGACTCATATCTATATGTTTTCAAAACTTTGAGAATATGGCTTCCAACTAATGTTCACCTTTAATAAATAATAATTTTAACATTCAGTAAATTTTTGAGAAAAATCTAATTGACAATTTTCTTACAAAAAATAAACAACAAAAAAAAAAAACTAAAAGTTGGTAAAAATTTACTTTCGACTCAAATAGCTTTTCAAAAATTAAAATATTGTCTTCCAACTTTTTTATTTCACAGGAAATATTGTTTTCGATATTCAGTACAAAAAATAGTACGCAAATTCCACCAAAAATTTATATTCGGTTCTTGATATCTCTCAAATTAATTTCATTCATTCAGTTTGTAAAAATTTAAGAAATACTTCAAAAATCGGTAAATATTTGTTTTCGACTAAAAATCTATTTAACAACACTAGATTTTCAAACTAAAATGTTTCTTTATATGAAAAAAATTGTTGGTAATTTTAAAATTGTTGAGGATAATTCAACTGACAACTTTTTTAACTTAACACGAAAACCTAACTTAATTTTTTATTCGAAAACCTTTTAAATTATATATAATTAATTTTAAAATTGTGTCTATATTTATTCATAAATATAATTTTCTTAAAACTAAAGCAAAAATCATCACCAATTTTAAAATTTGAATATTGACAAGAGCTTGCGTTGAAAGAGAAGATTATTGAAACCGGTCAATTAGTTCTTGAGAAAACTTAAAAACAAAATAATTAAGGGTACCCTTCTGGAGCAATACCAAAATATGTATTTCACAATGGTTTAGGCTGTAGGGGCCAAGGCAGACACACAGACGGATGGAATTGGAGGCCCACTTTTTTGACTTGTCTTATCACTTCAATGTTCAAAATAAGATGGAATTGAAGGCTAGTTTCAGGAATTTAAAGGCAACTTAGTATACTATTAACTATCTCTTATTCTTTTTTTCTTAGAAACAAATTATATGAAAATAATTCAAAGCATTTCTAAGGTTATAAAAATGTTAGTTGTTTTTGACTGTAAATCCACTTTTTGGTGTATGTCGTTTTATTACTAAGAAAACTTTAGATAAAATCTTTACTTATACAACTTGACTGTACAAGCTTTTTGGCTCATATAACCCTCCCCCCCGGGTTGTCCACTGGTCCAAATTTTATGAATTTGTTCCAAATTTTTGGAATAGCGCAGAATTTCCGATTCATATTAGGTTCTAGGTCCAGTCCTCATTTAAAAGTGGTACTTCTGGCAACAACGTTTTAAGAAGTAAAATACAAACTATGTTTTTATATAAAAAAAATACATAATTCAAAATATAATAGGGGTCATATTCATTTACTCAATACAAGTAGTTTTGAATTGAAGGGAATTCCTACAAAAATATCTCAAGACCCCTATGACCCCCCTCTGGTTCCGTCATTAAATTGGACACACGAGTCGAATAATTAATGACAGCTTAGCAGTGCAGGGAAGCCGTCAGTGGAATCTACTGACTTAAGAAGCCAGAAGATTTGGGAGATTAGAAGTACATAGAGAAAAACCAGGTGAGTAGAAATCTTCGAAGAATTGGAGGAAGCTCAAACACATCGCCGAAATAAAATGCGATGATTAAAAAGAGAAATACTAGAATTTTAGTGATTAAACATTACCAATTGAGATTTTAATTCTTAATCTATCAAGAATTCTGATAAAAATGAAAACCAAAAAACTTTTTTAACAAAAGCCGATTGATAAGTTATTTCGAAACCGAATTTCATTAAACTACAAATAATTAAAAAAAAAAAAAAGGTTGCACAACAGCCCGAAGACTGGTTGACTCACTCAACCATTCCTGTGTGCGATTAATGTCAGTGTTGGAGGGGACCTACAGTTTTGTGCTGAATCTGAAATGGTTATTTGAGACAGGACAAGAATTGAAGAACTTGTTCTCCAAAAAATCATCATTTAAAAGCAATCAGTATAATTTATTTCGGTAGATTTAAAAGCGCAAAGTATTTAGGACAGCTTTAAGAATATTAGAACTTTTCGAATTTCAGCAGTTCTTAAAAGGATTTAGATTCAATACATTTGGTCTTAAACTATGTTGATGATAAATGTTTTCTCAGCTTTTATTTAAAACGGCTTCTGAACTACTTCCTCTAATTTTGTTTTACTTTTCTCCCACTGTTCTGATTTGTTGTCTACGATATTGAAACTAATGTGAAGACACTAAGAATTACGTTACTATCAGTCAAATTTTTAATGAGTTTAGTTTAAAAACTGCACGGTTATTAAAGCTGACATTCTAAACTAAATTGAATACTTCGTTTATGTAGTTCAAATAAAAGAAAAATTATCCAAGTATAGTTCTGCCTTTGAACATTGAAAACCCAAAGCAATCAACCCAAACAAACAAACCTTGCGCTCTAGGATTCTTAACACATGTAGGCCTTAGTATCTATATATATAAATTCAATTAAGCTATATGCCAGGTAAATAATAAACGTTACAATGTTTCACTAAATGTTGTGCGCTTAAGACTAAGTGCAATTTTCATCATCAACATCATCGTCATCCGTGTGTCGCGAGTCTCCTAATGGAATTCACTCACGCATGCAAATCAAGCGTCAAGCATATAACAGGCGATGCGTTGCGTCCATTGATTAAGCACAGCATTGCCATCATCAACATCGTCATCATCATCATCAGCAGCAGCCTTTCGGTTCAAGGTGTCGTCCACAATGTCCATGACTCACGAAGCCCAAGACACGGTGCGTCTTATGTGCGCGCGCAAATTATAAGCCAATAAATCACAACTGCCACTGCGCCAAAGCAGAGAAGCAGAATCAGCAGCAGCAGAATCATCTTTCGTCGTTTGTGGAGTCGAAGTCGTCGCGTCGTTTATGGTATCCGCGTTGGGTCGCGTCCATCTGGCTAATTTATTATTGAAAATATACAAACCAAACCATCCGTGCGATGTGGTGTTAATTTGGTGTTCATAATCGGAAATTTGTGTAAGGATATGTTTGACACTTACGGATGCTACACGAACCTTAATCCCATTTCACGGTGATTCTTGAGATTGGCGACGCGAGCGACGTGCTGCGGAATGGGGCTGATGTTGCCTGATGTTATTGCCTTCAAGCTCATTCAGGTCTCCATAAACCGAAGGCAATGTAGCTTTAAGTCACAATCCATTACCGATTTGGACTGAAAGCATGATGCCGCCAATTATGCACCACTCGCATTGAATTATCCTGTAACATTTTAACCGACTTTCAGAGGCTTGAGTAAGGAGGTCTGATGATGAGGGACACACAGAGACTCTCAGAATTGCTCCCAGGGAGACTAAGCAACCAACCAAACCAAATACCCATAATAACCATCTGTTTAATTCGCACTTCCAAGCAATAAATCCAAGAGTCACACGGCAACAAAGCCTCCCCAGATATCAGATAGGATAATTTATCTGCCTTCTTTTTGTATATTATTAATTTGACATGCATTCATTGTGGCTAATTGCGCCAAACGAGGCCTTTTATGACAACCTTGTGGAATTATTGGTATGGCTTGACTCGATTTACTTTGGGGCACGCATGTTTCGCGGAGAGTTGTATATACTTTTGAACTCAAACTTAAGGTCATTGGGGTTTTTATTAATCAAGGCACAAGTGTACATACACAAAAAGACATATTTTGTAATTAATTTTTATTAGTTCACATACAAGTAGAAAGGGTTTTTTTAAATTAAACGAGGGGTAATGAATACCCTTTTAATGATAAAAAATGCAATGTGGAAGAAATTAAGGTAGGACTATAAAAAAAAATACAGATGTACAATGGTATTTAATAAATGTTCGTTGTAATGAGCCGAGTAAGGAATTCCACATTCTTGCAGTGCCGCTAAGAAAGCATATCTGTACAGTGCGCCCGACATTTTGTCAAGGGTAAACTGCTGTGCATTCATAGAAGTATGGATAGGAATTTTTATATATAGCTGCTAAATATTCATTTATTTATTTCGTCTTTCAAGTACTAAACTTTATATATAGACTAAAATTACATCAAAATAATAACAAGATTTACTAAACACCCGTTAAAATAAATAACTAAAAATATATATAATAAATTTGTTTAAACCAATTAAAACTTGAAAAAGTAGTTCTTGTGGCGTGGTGGTTACTGGTTAGTGAGTAGGGCTGTCACGCCAGAGGTCTTGGGTTCAATCTCTACCTACCTTCTCGCGAGGAAGTAACAAATCCTCCAAGACTAATTCTTGTCGAGACAATACTTCTCGCACATTTTCGTCAAATGGTATGAGACCATTCTCACTGCTGAACTCTTTTTTTAAAACTTCGAACGCATGCTGGCACTCCGGAAACCATTCAAATCGTGTGTCTTCTTAGAAGCTTGTATAAGGATGCATTTTGGTATACAAGTGCGGAATGAATTTGTGGTAGTAATTAAGAATGCCAAGAAACTAGAGTAGCTTAGAAACATATTTCGGAGGCTTCAATTTAGAGATAGCATGTACCTTGTCGGATGCTTTGTGCAGTCTAATCTTGTTTTATGTCCCAAATAAATTACACTTTTGTCAAACAGTCTGCATTTAGTCTTATTCAAATGAATATTGAACTTATATAGTTTTTCAAGTAGGCAGTAGCATCTCTTAAGAATCTCTTCCAAATTTCATCCCATAACAATAATATCGTCGAAGAAACAAGCTGCTCTCTCGAGATCATTGATAATATGTTGATCTATAAAGCGTTGCCAAAAGTTGGGTGCGGTTTTAACTCCAAACATTAGCCTCTTCACTTTTTATAGACCTTTTGTTGTGCTTATTGTCTGTAATAGAGCGCACTCTTCCGTCATGTTAAGATGCAAGTAAGCTTTGTAAATGTCGAAAATGCAATAGAACTCAACGTACTTCAGTTTTTCATAGAGTTTCTTGATTTTGAGAATAGGATATTTATCGTTTACAATGAGTTTATTCAAAGTTAAAGTCTGCACATAAATGCATCGACTTGTCTGCTTTTATAACAGGCACGACCGGTGTTAACTAATCTGAATGTTCGACTTTTTCAATGATACCATAATTTTCCAGTCGAGTGATTCATCTTTAATGAGAGGGCGTATAGCATATGGAACCTGGATTTACAAATATAGGCGATGATCCTTCTCGTAATTCCCAAAAGTTTACTATATGGCTCCTTTAAAATGTATAGATCGCACATAACCTCACGCCCATTGTACCCAACATGTACTTGAGATTTTCCATAAGCTGGAAATGTTGCATTGTTATACGTTGTTAAGATAACTTTTGTAGGTGTAAGTTTTGCTCTTGGCCAAAGTGATATATATGTACCGTAATTCATGACCGATATTTCTGCACCTGTGTCTAACTCCATAACCAGGCTTTTGTCGTTGACTTGTAAGGTTATGTTGTACTTAACAGAGATTCAACTTTCGATGTAAGGTTTTTATTGATATTTTGGGCTAAGCACGTTTTATTCGTAATTATCATCAATCGGCTCTTTTTCAATATCGTTCTCAGAGTTTTCATACTCTGTACAGACGTGTTTTTCGCACGCACTTGGTGAAAATTTAGCATATTGCGGGTCTCTGTCCTTGAAGTCTCCATGGAGAGTGCGTATTCAAAAGCCTTATCCATGGTCATTGTAATCAATGTTTTCCTAAGATGCCTTTTTTTAATGTTGGAATCTCTAAGCCCTCGCAAGAATTGTGATCGAAGATGAGTTGAAAGGGTTGACTGTTTGCATGCCATACATGTAAAATTGGAGTACTACCACCTTATCGTAAGTTTTTGCGTCAGGCTCATCTGGGGCTGTTAACTTTGAAAGAAGTTGGTAGTATTTGGCGCCAATGCAATTTATCAGTACTTGCCGTTTCTTTGTAGCATCTGTAACACCTCGTAGTGCAAGATAATTTTCCAGTCTTTTAATGTAGTTGTTAAATGGTTCTTCATTTTCCTTATGTTGCTCAAAATCTAAATTAGGTGAGGTGGGAGTAGTTTGCAAATTTTGTAAAGCATTTGTCAATGCTTGAATAATTTGCTGCGCGGTTACAAAAATATTCAAGCAAAGGTCTAATAAGGAATTTAGAGTAATAATTTCTAGAAACATAACTCAAAATTTAGTTATTTCTAGCAATTACATTACCGATATTCCTAATGAATAATTTTAAGTTCTGTTTTTGTAATAAATTAAATCTAGTATCTTGGAAAATCTTGAAAAACTGTAAGTTTTATCATTGAAATATAATCCATTTAATAGTACACCAGTTAACAATGCAGTTAATATTATTCTGGACCTTACTGGCATATAATTGAGAGTTTCATTTCATTCAAGTTTCGTCGCTTACTGTTGTGTGTTGTGAAATCTGAAAACTGAACTTAAGAACAAAACCAATCCTCGAAAAGCATAAATAAGACAATAATAGTTAAGTTATAGGGAATAATGCCAAATTAAGCAGGACAGAGAAAGCTCCAGGAGGTTTCACGCCTGTAAAGATATAAAACGGCAGAATAGGAGCGCTCTGCAACGAATGCGCTAATATTCTAAAAAACACAACTAAATCTATGCTCCAGTACCACATGTAAATACGCTCGTACTTCCTCAAATAGTAAAATTGTTTCCTAGAGTCGAGTCGAGACAATACAATTAAGGTTAAAGAAAAGATTCAAGTCAAAAAACAACCATTTAATTCGCTAGAAATCAAATTTTTCAATTTCAATAAATTATTTTCAGACGGGTTTGTGTTCCAAATCGCGGTGACGATGATGTGTCACAGGCACCTCCTACGTCAACAACTAGAGCTTACACGAGTTTGGTGACAGTGTCGGATGAGGCAAAGTCAACTAACTCCACCTCAGCATCATTCCACCCCTTTAGCGTCTTCGTCCTCATCTCCAAGCAACATTTCAATATCACCATCTACATCAGCCAGTACAACATCATCGCTCAAAAAGCTTCCAAGCTCCAGGAAGGCGTTTATAAGTCCCAATCCAAATAAAAAGAATTAAAACGAAGCCAAGGCTGCATAGACGAAAAGCTGTGGTCGAGTCGGATTGGTTTCTAGCATTCTTAAGGCTGTTAATACCATCTTTTAAGCCTCTATCAAAAAAAATTTGGCTGAAAGGTTCCTTGATACCGTCCACTTGGAAGTGAAGGAAGCCTTCATGCAGCTCCATACAGAAACGGAAGGTGTGTTGGTCGTTGTTGGCTGGAAGAAAAGCAACCAAGACACACAATGTTCTGACTATAATGAGAACAATAACCGGTTAAAACATATTTGTTGAATCCTTCGACTTCACAAATTTGAGCGAAACTGCCGAAGAAATAGCAAAAATTTTCGAGAAATCTATCGAAATCTGCAAAGACAAGTTTAACAGCACTATATACGGTGTTATTTCGAATAATGACAGAAATATGATGAAAATGATTACCTGACGTAATCTACTCTGCCATCTCTGGATAAAACCCTTTAGAGATTAACTGAAGCTTAGCATAAGTATGTTATATGTTATCCCACATAGGCAACGGCCTAGTTACTGATAAAGCTTCGGTTCCCATCGATTACCGTAATCAAGCATCAGTGAGCGTGGTTAGTAGGAAGATGGCGGACCATCTCGAAGCCTACCGCGTGCTGTTTTCATATGTTCTTTCTGTCTGTTGTTCTTTCTCTTCTGTCCTTCTGTCTTGTATTAATGTCTTGTGTTGTTATCACCTTACATAGTCTAGTCGCTCAAGGTGCTGTGTTCTCTACTCTGTACATTTATGTGCTGAGTAGCTTAAAATGTAATGTAATGTTTTGTTATCCCACATACCTATACAAGCAAAAACTATTCTGTTCTGTGCCGTAAACTGGAAGAAGAAATATTCTGATGACATATTTAGAATGGAGATGTTTTGCTCCTATTTTGTGTTTATTTTTTTCGTGAGTTGCTCGGATTACTTTAAACAATTTAAGTCGATGCCCAGGATAGTTACACTTCAATAGTACTCATGGAATACACCGCATAACCTTTTGCAGCGTAAATAATCAGCCGAGTAGAAAAAATAGTGGTTCCTAGGTAAACAAAGTCCCTAACTTCCTATCTAGGGCTTAGCTGTCCATGGTGACGTTCTTGGTCTTCTTGGTCCCCCGCTTCCGTCGCAATGCTTCCAAACACTCCACTGACATCATGCTTTGATCTTCCAACTATGTCAATATCATCGGCGTATCCCTGTAATTGGATTAACCTTTAGAAGATTGTGCTTCTAGTGTTGACGGTTGAGTTTTCCACAATTCTTTCTAGAATGATGTTGAAGAAGTCGTATAATCACCTTATATTTTGGACAACAAATGCATCGGTGAGATCTTTTCAGACCTTGATGGGCAGCGTACATTCTCCATCGTCATTCTACGAAAAACGGAAGAGTTTGGCAGGGATGCCAAAACTGGACATGGCTCTATACAACTCGTCCCTGTATTTGCTGTCATATGCGGCCTTGAAATCGATAAAAAGATAGTGGATATCGATTTGACGTTCCTGGTTTTTTTTTTCCAAGATCTACCGTAATTTGAATATTTGGTCAATAATGGACTTTCCTGATCTAAAGACACACTGATAAGGCCTTATCAGGTTTTTGACGAACGACTTCAGATATTCACATTAGGCAGAAAGGACATTCAGTAGATATTATGTCTTTGTAGTTGGCTCAATTCAAGGCGGCCTATTTTCATGAGTATTAAGCAAACAATGCTGACTGCAATTGCATTCATCGGGCATGTTTTCTTCCTACCATATTTTTAAGGTGACTTGGGGTACGTATACTCCCTAACAAGTCATCGCTTTTTATTTTTTATTGCCGTTATGTATGTAATTTGGAGAAGTGGTCTTTCCATATTCTTAGCATAGACTGCGCTTCTACTACAATGTAACACTGATCTTCTTTACAGGCTTTGGTTCAACATCTTATTTCAATAAGTCAGTAAACTTTTTGAAGTTACCGATGTCCACCACCAATGAGCGGAAATGAAGAAGAAAATCAAATTTTTTTCTGATTTTTCAATGACCGCTTGTTTACGACAGACACTGACCGCTAAAGGGAAATTATACCACACCGTGGTTTCTGAAGGAAGTCATATAAGACTTCTATTATTTATTTTTTAAAACGACATTGACAAATTTTATGATTGGAAAGCATTTAAAGTTTTTGTTACTTCGAAACTTCAAAACACTATCAAAAGAACTCCTGAGTTAAAGATTACTATCTTACTCCAGAAGAAAATAATCTTTTGTGCCTTTTTTAATTCTTAGTATCAAGAATATAAGATTATTTGAAAACTGGATCAAGACTCAAAATTTGTTAAAATGTACTTTGAGCGAAAAAAAAACTGTTTGGAAAGTTTACAAAACAATTCTTCTATTTTACAATGTTTAGTTTTGGAGCTCTTAACTATGAATTAATTTATTCAATCGATTTGGTAACAGCTTTATGTCCAAAGTGTTTCTTTTAACTGTTCCCTTCGTTTTTTCGCTTAACACTTCTCATTAAGTTATTAATTTATAGTTAATACCAAAATATAAACAACTTTGAAATTATTGGAAGCCAATATTCAAAAGACCATTTAAACCAAAAGGGCAGATTTATTGGAAGTAGGGAGAAATTGGACTGATTAAATGCAATATGTTGCTCGTAGGTGCGGCGAACATACGTACAAATGCCATAAAAGAATTTTAATTTTTGAAAAGGATATCCTATCAAAAATACGAAGAGTAATTAACTTTTATTCGTTATTCTCAAAGAACTTTTTAATAATTAATAAATGCAAAAATTTAAGTTTTGACTTACCTACGCAAAAAATATTTAGTTTTTTTAATGTGTTTCAAATATATCTTAGAATTGATAAATTCTTGGTTTTTGAATCTTGTTCTCTCTTTTTGTCATCATACCACTGTCACCTTACAAGTAAAACAATAATAACGTACTTCCCGCCATGTTCTTGCAAAACACTAGACACCTTGTCGTGACGAATTGTCTGGCAGAGTTGTTTTGAGTCACTCCATTCTCTATGCCTAATTTGAAAGTATTTTCCAACACAAAAAGCAATCAATTTGTGACACAATGCGACCCGAACAAAGGATCAGAAACAAAAAGGATTTCTTAAGAAAAATAAAATGCACCTCATAGATATTGCACTGCACTATGCTCTGCACATGTCCAATAGGTCACACCTTTTCCAGTTTAGAATATGGATTGTCTTTGAAGAACAAAAGCAAATTCTTGCAATTATATCACCATCCACCCCCTGAGGCTCAGTTTGAATAAGAATCGGAATCAAATATCAAGAAACAAAAGGACACAAACAATATGTCGGACAATTGATTGAACAATATAAACCGACCGACCGTTGGACGCATACTTTTAAGGGCGCTTCAAATGCACTTCAAACTCACAAGTGGCCATCAACATTGTGCAGGAACAAAAGAGGAAGCCTATCACGCTGCCGCCGATATTGAAAGACCTAACAAGACTTGAATTCACACTTCGAAATGCGTGCCAAATTTCTAGTTCAAGTACCCACAATCAGATGCCTGACGAGAAGAAGGGCGGGATACAATAACAGCTCTTTGAAGAATTGACTCGTTGCACTTTCTTAGTATCAAACCCAGAGCCAGAAGGAAGCCTTATTGTTTATACCTATATAAGTCTATAGCTAGCTGCTGATTTGTTCGAATAAAGCAAATCACCTGCAATTATCGCATTAACCGGCCTCGAACCGTACCCAAGCTATCGTCCCTCGTCGATTTCTACGTTCATTGCAGTCGTCTGCGTTGTTATTTAGCGGATGGACTCCTTATCGGACTCCGTCTGTGCGGTATAAATAAAGTAGGCGTTTGGTATATTGAGTTCGTAAGCGTTTGCTTACGTTTATATGGTTCCCATAGAAATCCAATTAATAGAATTTAATTTATCACGACAAACAATAAGCAGAAAAATACGTACTCGTAACTCGTATAGGTATAAGCCTGGCCGGGGCATATGTTCGACGGGATGTTTTTCACACTCCCGTCCCAAGCCAAACCCAAAAAATTCGTGTAAGTTAATAACTTAGGTGCAACTGCACAGCCCTGTGGCATATCTATACACTCGTTTTTTCTGTACGGAGAAGTAGGTGGATAATTAGTTTGCGTGTTTAGAGGGCTTGGGTACCTATGTGCCTATAGTGTTCGTGGAGGTGTTAATTGCATGCGCATTGCGGTCTGTGCAGGCTTACTACGTAGATTCGATTACTTACCTTTACTATGTGAAGAAAAGGAGTGGGAATTGTTGTGTTGTTTTAATTTAAATGGCATTGCAACTTATGATCACTTTGTGTTAAAATATTGGCTACAGATGCGATAGTTTAAGGAAGTTGTTTGGTGTGCAAAATGTCATAGAGCTTTGAACTGATATTCTCAAAAATATTTTAACCGGGTCTATTACTAAATTTCGGTTTTATCCAAGATTAATATCTCTGAATAACCTATTTTAATTAAGATTCTTATCACATAACAATTGTGTGTACTTGATATTAAGTATTTTTATAGGATTCAAAACGAAAAATAAAATATTTGTTAAATATTATCATATGTTTGTCAAAATCCTTAAAATATTGTATTTAGGTAACTAACTTTCGCAATATCTGTGTGGCGTCATCCCAGGCAAATCAACAACCGATCAGATTTTTACCCTAACGCAGGCGATGGAAAAGTGTATAGAATTTAATATTCCAACTTACTATTTGTTTATAGACTTTAAGGCCGCCTACGATAGCATAGAATCGGAAAAACCGAACAAGCTATGCACGATTCTTTTACCCATCCTTTAAGGAGAATCAAGCCACGTAATGGCATCGACTGCGAGAAGAACTATTGGTCAAACAATCAACCAGGAGTTTTTAGTAGTGTAATCCTTCAAATACGTACGGTCAACAGTAACAACATAGAAGATGAAATTCACGGACGGTTGCTCAAAAATAAGAGTGCCTACTTCAATCTGTCAAAGCTTTTTAAATATAGAAACCTTAACATAATTTCTAAGCAGCTGATGTACTGGGACGATGGTTCTTCCAGTACTCACAAATGGAATCCGAGACCTGGGCGCTTAGTAAAAAAGCACTCTGACCTCTTAGACGCATTCAAGGGGAAGGATAATTGTTGGCCCTTATGTGAAGAAGGACGATTTCATCCACGAACAATCAATAACTGTATGTACTCTAGAAGAGATTTTTGGAAAATTCTTTGTAGTTCATTTTATGTCAGGCGACACAGTAGCAGACCATGCTTACGCGGAAAATAACATGGGCCTTGGGGTGCGCGGCTGGATGGCGTGGGATCGCAATATTTGTTCTATTAGGCCAGGACCGGATCATGGTTGTTGCAACAATTATTTTAACGAACGGTTTGCATACAATTATTGTATTGTAATTTTTAACAGGCATTTATAAGAGTGTAACTAGAAAACCTTAGTATTTTTTATTCGAACTTTTCGAGTTGTAGTCCCTTGTTTTAATATCCTGCATTTTAAATGCCCTACAGATACCGCAACGCATTAGCCAGGATTCCCCTATCCCTTCGACAAGAGGTGTTAATATAGATCTCTGAAATGACGTTAAATTTAGTTTTTCAATCATTCAGTTTCCGAGTTCTGTATCTCCAGAGAGACATCCAAAAAAAAAAACCTTAAATTGCGAAAAAAAAAAAGAAATCATCGATACCTTTCCGTAAGAAGGTATTAAGTGACATTTTTACAATTTGTCAGCAAACGAAAAATACGTCTCATTTAGTTATTTGGTTGTGTACTTCTTATTCAAATGAACAGATTAATAGACACATTTTCAAAACACAAAATTTCGGGAAAATTTAACAAAAGTTATTTTTTTTGTACTAAAATCGACGAATTAACAATAAAATAACAAAAAATATATTTGAGTCGAGGATTAGCATAACTCTTAAGTGGGAAGATTGGGCTAAAAGAAAAAGCTAGTTGCTAGAGGGTAGCATGGGGGCTATTAAGCGGGAGGTGTAATTTTTCACAAACGGAAGTTGGCATACATAATCAAAGATTTTAAAACAACTGCAACACCTTTAGATTATTGTGGTGTAGTATTTCTCAAAGCTAGAAATCCATTCTTGAATTAAATTTTTAAAAAAAATGTTGCTTTACTTATTTAAACGAAACAATTTTTTTTAAAGTTTGTATTTTGAGTAACAATTTTTTCAGTAATCAAATTAATCACCAAAACCCCAGATCTAAAATTTATTTTAGATCTAGGGAAATTGTAAAAATGACATGAAATATACTATTGGTAACTTCCCATAGGAAGTTATTGTAATGGGTCCGATTTGTCAAATTGAAAATTTTGATATTTCTCAACGTTTTTAGAAAGATGCCGGACGTCCGTACGTTCGCGACGTTTTTTTCGTCGTCCATAGCTCAAGAACCACTAAAGATATCGACTTCAAATAAATTTTGTTACATAGATAATAAGGTAGGAAGATGCAGTAAGGGCTGTCAACAAAATTGCGTGGGTGTTTTTTTTACCAAAGTAGTTTAAAAAAAGACAAACATTTTGGTTAACCTTAAATATCTCCCGAACCAATATTGCCAGAGACTTGAATTAAATTTTATATAACATTTTGTATAGTGTAGCCTTCTAAGTACATTTTTGGAAACAAATCTAATTAACGGTTTTTTTTACAAATCAAAAAACTGAAAAAAAATGTGTCACCTTGAAAATTTTACGGATACAAAATGATTTTATATCGAAAACAATTTTGTGCAACGAAAACTAAAGTTTTTAACATCTGGTAAAATGTTGAGAAAAATCTAATGGGCATTTTTTTTTATGAAAAATATAAACTTAAAAAATCATTACTTAAAGTTGGTAAAAATTGAATTTCGACTCAATTATATTCTGAAAAAATTAGGATTATTGCTTTCAAAGTATTTTATCTTTTAAAAATATTGTTTTCCACATTCGGAAAAATTTTGCGAAAAATCTAATTGATTTTTTTTTTACAAAAAATAAAAACCTAAACAAAAAAATGAATAAAAGTTGGAAAAAATTGATCTTCGACTCAAATATCTTTTCAAGGCTTTGAGATATTGGCTTTAAACTATTTTGTCTTTTAAATAATATTGTTGTCAATATTTCGTAAAATTGAAAAAAAATCTAATTGACAGTTTCTTACAAAAAGTAAAAACCTAACAAAAACCAATACTAAAACTTGGTAAAAATTTACATTCGACCCAAATAGCTTTTCAAAAATTAAAAATATTGTCTTTAAACTTTTTTTATTTTCGATATTCAATAGTTTTTTTTTATAAACGAAAAGAACAACAGTCCGTTTGTTAATAAAAAAAATTAAATCTACAAGAAATAGAATACAAATTTGATAAAAATAGATGTTTGGTTCTTGATATCTCTCAAATTAATTTCATTTATCCAATTTGTAAAACTTTAATAAATTCCACTTAAATTTCGACTAAAAATCAATTTAAAAAACTAGAATTTCAATTGAAACTATTTTTTTATATGAAAAATGCTGTTGGTAATTTTAAATTGTTTAAAAATAATTCAACTAACAACTTTTTTAACCCAATCCTACAATCTTTTAAGCAAGACAAATCGACAGAGGGGATGGTAAGTTATCAGTGATGTGGATCATATCCCAGCCTCTTTTTTAGTCAAGTAGTCTTTCCTCTCGACAGACAGAGCAGTTTGCGTACACCCGGTAGGTCTTTTAAATAATCCAGGTTTTTACCTCGGAATATGAACGGACTTGGTAAAAAATTGACAAAAATATAAACGGCAATAATAAATCAAGTTCAATTTAGACGAATGTGCTTAACGATATCTTTAATTCAGCTATGCGACATCTAACATAATTTATTTGTGGACGTTTGGTTACTTACTCAATAAGATTTTTTTAAATTTCCCTTAGCATGATTTTGCTGGCGGATAATACAAATTTCGGTGATTTTTCCAGTGAAAAAATGTCTCTTTAGTTTCTTTTACAAACATGAAAAAGCAGCAAAACCCAGTCCAAAATGTCGCAGTTTGCTTTTTGATTCCACGACAAAAAAAGAGGCTGAGATGCAACCCACACTAATAACTTCCCATCCCGTCTGTCGATGTGTCAAGCTTGAAAGTTTTTATTTTTGAAAAGCTATTTGAGTCAATAGTGAATTTTTACCAAGTTTTGCTAAATTTTTTTAGGTTTTTAATTTTTTGTACAAAAACTGTCAATTTTTTAAATTTAACTGAATGTTAACAACAATATTTTTTGAAAGATAAAAGTAGTTTAAAGCCAATATCTACAATTTTTGAAAACATATTTGAGTCGAAAATCAATTTTTACCAATTTTTATACATTTTTTTTAGGTTTTTATTTTTTATTAAAAAAACTGTCGATTCGATTTTTCTCAAAATTTTATCAGATGTCGAAAACATTATTCTTCGTTGCACAAAGTTGTTTTGGAGATAAAATCATATTTAAGTCGTAAAATTTTGGAGGTGACAAACTTTTTTTTCAGTTTTTTTTTGATTTTTGAAAAAAACGTCGCGAACGTACGGACGTACGAACGTACGTACACACACACGCACAGATATCTTTCTAAAAATCTTTTATTTTATTATCGAGAAATGTCAAAATTCTCAATTTGACAAATCGGACCCATTACAATAACTTCCTATAGGAAGTTAAAAAGTAATTTTCGAAAAAAATGTCTCTTACGTTCTAATGGGAAGGTATTGACCTTAATTTTACAGAATTGACAACATAATTTTAGAAAAGAAAAATTCAATCCAATTTACTAGCTGATCCATTCATCTTGGTTTGAAAAGTATGTATCCATAGGGGTGTGAAATACTTACTCTCTAAGATCACCTCTTTCTCCCAATTTGTATTATATAATTTTATTATCCATTGAAAGTTCTAATGCTCTTTAAAGGGTATAAATCATGGAGATATATTCACAAAATTCGCTCTCTGTTCTCCAAACTTAAGCCATTTTTTAAGTAAACGATAAGGCTCATTAATTTTTCATTAATTAAGAACGATTTTTTAATAGGAAGACACTATTTGAGGCACTTTTAACATGAAAAACTTCATTGAATCTGTATTTTCTAAAAATTATGTTCAAAAATTCGAAAAGCACTTAAAGCACCTTTTTTGAAGAAGATTTTTTGAATAAAATCCGTTATTAATAGGATAGAAAATAAACAAATGCATTTTTTCTAGAATTGAAAGTAAATATTTTAGTTTTGTATTATAAATGGTAATTAATTTTCGTAGCTTTGTTGTAAAAGAAAAAACCTATCAACATTAAAATAATAATGTTTTTCTAAATATTTGTCCGAAGTTATTTTATTTTTCCTGATTTTGTTTCTTGAATTCAATAAATCAAATAATTTCTTATCTAATCAATCGTTTTTTTAAACAATTATTCAACCCAACATAGCATTTCATATTTATAAAAATTATTAATTTAATAATGATGTGAATATTTTTTCGCATTGGATAATAGCTTACATTATTATCGAAGGATGATTGCATGCCAAAGATAATGGAAATTAATTTTCTATTCATTGCATATTTTATATATAAATGAAATAATGAAAACTGTACAAAATACCCTGATGTCTATAAACATGTATACTCGTAAATAGTTTCTCTCCGTTGCCAACTCTAATCAGAGTTCAATCTAAATCAGCATGTTTTCTAATTAAAATTCGTTTCTATTCGGGTATAAAAGAGTCAATTTGGTTTTCAAGCGAAGCGAAGCGCCCAGCGAATATTCAAGTAGGCGCCAAAATCTTGCACCACGAAACGATAATGAAATTTAATTATGAATCCCAGATTGGAAAATTGCGATAAGACCAGCAGTTTCGTCGAGACGAGACAAACTATACTCGAAGGTAGGTATTTTGGATCTCGAATGGTGATGCTGGACAATATTGATGTAGACCCTTATAATGCGAATCGTGGTCAGTGGTCACGATTACAAAATACTGGACATTGATTTTTCGATTCGAATTTTGATATAATCAGGGACACAAAGGTATTTATGGGAACAGTAGATCGAAGCATCAACATGGAAACATCTGTCTGCGCTTCAGATTAAGTGGATGTGGATGCTAAGGATCAAAAAAGGATATCAACACCATTACCACATTAAACGATAACATAACATAAACAAAGAAATGATCTTTCTTTTCTAACAAGTCACTATTCTAGTTTTCATTTAAGGACTAGGACAGGACATCTATGACCCCATTTAATGTCAGGAAAACCACCAATCAGTCACGCCGAGGAGTAGTCTAGAAGAACCAGGGGACATTCAATCCAAACTAAACGCCAAGACCTTATTTCGTTTCGGCTCTGACAGTCATCTGGCATCTGGGGAAAACGAGCTGTGCCATCATCAGTCAGCAACCTTTATGTGTGTAGAAGTCCTTAATATGTTGGCAAATAAGAAAGGAATTAAAGGATCTTTTTGAGAGCATTACGAGAGGACACCTTTCCGCCATTATAATACGTATTCGGTTATTTTCTTTTACTTTGTATTCGTATTCCTCCTAAACTGAAGAAGAATCGAAGAAGAGGTCCTGTGAATGCGTATAAATTGCATTTAAAATGTCTTTGAATGTCAGTTTGACACTTGAAAATAGATGTTCCAAGGGATTTCCTTTTGTTGTTAATGCGACTTTATTCTTGAGAGGGTATATAGGTAAAAGAGATTTCAAAAGAAAAGAAACAAAAAAGAGAGCGAGTCCTTCAAGATTGCATTATGATGGCTTTGACATGAGTCGAGTCTTCTGGTGTGGCAATCTTATTGAATAGGCTCCTTTTTGTTGTTTGTGTTATTGATAAACATCGTCCACATACAGGAGTTTATTATGCTGATCCTGAAGTGTTTGTTGGTTTGGTGATGGGTCTAATGTGGCAGAGGTACCTTTTAACTGCATAAAGTGGACTTGGAATTCGATGGAATTAAGGTTATTAGCCAATTTAGTGGCACTCTGACACACTGCTGATGCTGTATATATGTCTATGGCACGAGGAGTTACTTCTTGTTATTTTTATTTTAGTGTTCGTTGTTTTATTATTGTTTGAGTTTGATACTTTTCAATGGAAATGTAATTTTTATGCAGAAATTCAGATTGGAAAGAATTTGGTTTGCGTTATTGCCACGTGTATTATGGAATAGGCGTAGGTGGTTACTATACAATAGAAGGCATGGACAGATGGTTGAGTTTTTAAAATGATTTTTTAAAGACTCATGACCTTTGTATTTTTGAAATTAATGACGTCAAAAAATTTCAAATTGAATGATGAAATGCCAAATAGCCATGCAATATTGCCTAACATTTTAATGATTTGTCTGTGAAATGAAGAAATTGCGTGAAGGCGTTACTATTGTAAGTATTGTATTTAGGTGTATAGGTGCTTAGTTTTTTAAACTATATACATGATGAAATATGTACAGAAACATTTTCATCATTGAGAAACATTTTTGTTCAGGAATATATGTGTGCATAGCAAAATGCTTGGGAGAGACATTATTTTGAGCATATTCACCTAAGTTCTGTACAAAAATAATAAAGCAAATTATTTAATAAAATATTTATTAACTTCCCATAGGAAGTTATTGTAATGGGTCCGATTTGTCAAATTGAAAATTTTGACATTTCTCGACGTTTCAAGGTCCCTAGAGTCGAAATAAAAGATTTTAAGAAAGATGTCTGTGCGTGCGTGTGTACGTACGTTTGTACGTCCGTACGTCCGTATACGTCCGTACGTTCGCGACGTTTTTTTCGTCGTCCATAGCACAAGAACCAGAAGAGATATTGACTTCAAATAAATTTTGTTATACAGATAATAAGGCAGAAAGATGCAGAAAGGGCTCTCAAGAAAATTGCGTGGGTGGTTTTTTTACCATAGCAGTTTGAAAAAAAGGTGAAAATTTTGGTTAACGCTACATATATTACGAACCAAGAACGCTAGGGACTTGAAATAAATTTTATATAATATATTGTAACGTGATACCAAACAGGTATATTTTTTGAAAAAAATCAATATAACGGGTTTTTTTATAAATCAATAAAACTGTAAAAAACATTTGTCACCTTCAAAATTTTACGACTGAAATATGATTTTATCTCCAAAACAATATTGTGCAACGAAGAATAATGTTTTTGACATCTGATAAAATTTTGAGAAAAATCGAATTGACAGTTTTTTTATAAAAAATAAAAATCTAAAAAAAACATTACTCAAAGTTCGTAAAAATTGAATATCAGCTCAAATATCTTTTCAAAAACTTGAAATTTAGGCTTCAAGCTAATTTTATCTTATAAGAAATATTGTTTTTAACATTTTGAAAAATCTTGAGAAAAGTCGAATTGACAGTTTTTTTTACAAAAAATAAAAACATAAAAAAAATGAATAACAGTTGGTAAAAATTGATTTTCGACTCAAATATCTTTTTAAAACTTTGAGATATTGGCTTTAATTTACTTTTGTCTTTCAAAAAATATTGTTGTCAACATTCAGTAACATTTTGAAAAAAATCGAATAGACCGTTTTTTTTTATAAAAAATGAAAACCGAAAAAAAATTAACGAAAGTTGGTAAAAAAATGATTTTCGACTCAAATATCTTTTCAAAAATTTTATATAATAGCTTTTGACTAATTTGAAATATTGTTTTCAATATTATGACAAAATTTGAGAAAAATCGAATTGACAGTTTTTTTACAAAAAATAAAAACCTAAAAAAAATGTATAAAAGTTGGTAAAAATTGATTTTCGACTCAAATATCTTTTCAAAAATTTTAAATATTGGCTTCAAACTAATTTTATCTTTCAAAACATATTGTTTTTAACATTCAGTAAAATTTTGAAAAAAATCGAATCGACAGTTTTTGTACAAAAAATTAAAAACTTAAAAAAAATTAACGTAAGTTGTAAAAAATTGGTTTTCGACTAAAATATCTTTACAAAAATTAGAAATATTGGCTTCAAACTAATTTTGTCTTATAAGAAATAATGTTTTTAACATTTGATACAATTTTGAGAAAAATCGACAGACGGGATGGGAAGTTATCAGTGTGGGTCGCATCCCAGCCTCTTTTTTATTTTTTCATTTTGTACAAGTTCCAACAAAAAAGGAATAAAATAAATATAATATTTAAAGGAAAATAGGAGAGTACTGTGGAAGCTTTCGAATACCTTTTACGTCACTCACATCGCAAGAACTAGCAGAGATAATGACTTCAAATATTTGATTACGAAACGGTATTTAAAAATTCTGTAACATTTCCAAAATCTGGATTTAAGAAATCTAGCTTCGTCAAATTTTAACCATTTTTGTATTTTTAAGCTGTAGGTATTGAAAAGAAGACATTTGGACAACGAGGTAAAAAACATCTGATCTACACTCAGAGAACTTATTGGTAATTTAGCTCAATTTTCACGTATAATGCAACCAATATATAGGGGTTTTCGTGACTTCTACTTTTTATTGTTACAAAACCCACAAAAATGTATTGGATATTTGACAGTACTTTATTGGTATTGAAAAGTTGTATAGGTATATAATTTCATGTGTGTGATAGACTGATGAAGTCGGATTAAGTCTATGAAAATTTACAGCAAAAACCCAAACATCATTGCCTGGAACAAAACAGTGTTGCCCAGCGTAATTGTACCAGGGACACACAATTAACTTTTGTAAGGAGCGAATAGGTATCTACAACTAAATTAAACCGAAAAATACGAATTCTGTTTAATTAAAAACAAAATGAGATCATTCACACTTTTTACTTGAAGTAATAGGTCATTGAATAATTATCTAAATATTTGATTTTTAGGTCGGGAAAACCTCAATTTATAAAAATACATAAAACAGCAAAATGACCGGTATTTGCTAAAGTAGAAATTAAAATAAAATATTGATTTTTTTGTAGATTGGAATATAATGCCTTACCATCAATATTTGAAATGCAGAAATTGTTTTAACTTATCACAAGGCAACATTTTTGAGCTCAGACAAAATCTTTTGACTGTTTTTTTTTTGGAAAAAATAAAATTTGCATTCTGAACCAATGCAAATTTTTACTGTTGTTAATGCTGTACCGAATATTAAGAACATTTTAGGAGAGAAGGTTGCAAAAGAATCAATTTCAGATATAATATATCTATAATTTATTATATTATAATTGGCATATGTTGAACAAAAATAATAATCTAAGCCCTGAATTAAAGATCCATTTTATATATGGTACGAGTATAGGTAAAAATAGTTATATATATTTATCTTTTTATATATAACTTTAATATTTTAGAGTTGAATAAATCCCCAAAAAGGAGATATTTTTGCTATAAAAAATGGGAAATAAAACTATGCCATTTGGTATAGATAAGTTTACTGGACTTTATTGCAGTGATACCAAACCAAATAATGGTTTAAACTTTCTGTATTGAAACTTCACCTAAATATAATGGGTGATAGTTCTTCTGCTTTAGTATTTTCAACCAAAGCGAGCCGGTATTTTAACAAACCTATTTTTGGGTACATGTAAATATTGTTTGAGCTTTTGTCTAAACATAATAGGTATTTTGATTATTTGTATAAGAGCTTTCAACAAAATGTGTTGTTGAAATAACCATCAGATAGAGATACAGCTATTTAACTTATTGACTTGGAATATGCCCTTAATAATTTCAAATTGGTAAGGGTTAAGTTTTTAACAAAATAATAAAGATCTCTTTCAAATACATTAAAGCACGAAACGTGACACCAATTTATGTAGGTGTATTACCAGCCGTTTTTGAAAAGAGAGCTATTAAATGAAGGGTATCCAATTGTTTGTATTGAAGCCTTTCCCAAAAGTAATAGGTGACACCGCGATTGTTTTAGTTTTCTTACACATAGAAATCAGGTATTCGTAATAACACATATTGGTTACAAGCCAATCATGGTTGTGGTATTGCCTTTACATTATAGCTATTTTTCCTGATCGTTTAAGAGTTTCCAAGCATATGTATTGTTAAAATAACTATCCGATATAGCTATTTTACCTTTTGACTTGGAATATGACCTCAATATTTTGGGAGTAGAAGCGATTGGTTATGTGCACAATTATAAACATCTTTTTCCAATACATTATGGGAAACCAAGTGAAACCAATTTTAGTAGGTGCATTCACCATATGTCATTGCAATGATATCAATATCAATTGAGCTTACATAATGTTAAATTGCACCCATAAAACCGTTTTTTTTTAACTTTTTATTTCTATTTTTACACGTTTATTTTATTGTTATAAAATATTGGCTTTTTATCAACAATTATTGGTATTTAAGCTGTACATTTATATGAATTTTAAAAACACCAATCTGTAATGTTGTCAAAACTATACTTTATTGGAAATCTTCCAAAACTATACAGGCATCATTTTTTTCCTATACAGTGTAGGAAATTGTCCATTTTTACTTAGATCTGTTAAATAAGCTATATATTTTGTTATATTTCCTATACATTATAGTGTTTGTATGAATTATTGGAATGTCAACAATAAAAGTATGATATTTTTCTAGAATGTATTGTAATATCACCCAAATAGTATAGTATTTCCATAGTTCGGAAATGTTCCTAACCGTATTTCCGTAACAATACTTTATAGGCATACCTCCCGATCACTTTTTTCTCCATTTTGCCGTAACAGAAATACAAACGTAGATCAGTTTACAATCATTTTGCTTGACATTTCTATTAAACAACGAGATCAGAGGTAATTTTGAAGTTGTGGATAAATTCTTAAGTGGGGTAGAGTAGATGGGTTCAAACATGTTTATTAAAATTCTTTTTAGATTTTTTCTAAAAATCTTGATCAATTTTTCCAACATCAAATTGGTTTCATAGAAAACAATTTCAAGACAAAACCCAATTGGACATGATTTCAGAGTTTTTTTGGTCAATAGAACGAGACACAGACTATTAAAGCTTTAAGAGGACGTTTCTAGGTCCCTAGAGTCAATATAAAAGTTTTTTAGAAAGATGTCTGTGCGTGCGTGTGTTCGTACATACGTCCGTACGTTCGTCACGTTTTTTTTTTGTCGTCCATAGCTCGAGAACCAGAAGAGGTATCGAATTTAAATAAATTTTGTTATACAGATAATTGTGCAGTAAGATGCAGAAAGGGCTCTGAAGAAGATTGCGTACCAAACAGGTATATTTTTGGAAAAAAATCCAATTAACATTATTTTATAAATAAAAATAAAACTGTACAAAAATTTGTCAACTCGAAAATTTTACGAATACAAAGTGATTTTATCTCCAAAATAATTTTGTGCAACGACAAAAAATAATGTTTTTAACATCTGGAAAAAAATTGGAAAAAAATCGAATTTACAGTTTATTTATACAAAATAAAAAACTTGAAAAACATCACTCAAAGTTGGTAATAATTGAATTTTAACTCAAATATCTTTTCAACACCTTGACATATTGACTAAAAAATATTTTTGTCAACATTCAATTTAACAAAAGTTGATAAAAATTGATTGATAACTTAAAAGAAATATTGTTTTCACCATTGGAAAAAAAATTGTGAAAAAATTGACAGTTTTTTTTTAAAATTATAAATATTGTCTTCAATCTTTTTTTTTATTTCACAGAAAATATTGTTTTCGATATTCAGTAGTTTTTTTAATAAAAATCCAAAGGTACTTTTTTTCATAAAAAAAATATAATCTACAAAAAATAGTACGCAAAAATTGATGTTCGGTTCTTGATATCTCTCAAATTAATTTCATTCATTTAATTTGTAAAATTTAAAGAAATGATACTTAAATTGGTACATATTTGTTTTCGACTAGAAGTCTATTTAAAAAAACTAGATTTTCAAACTAAACTATTTCTTTCTCTTTGAAAAATATTGTTGGTAATTTTAAAATTTGTAAGAATAATTCAATTGACAACTTTTTTAACTTTTTTAACCCAACACGAAAACCTACAAACTTTTAAGCAAGAAAAATCGACAGACTGTGCAGATTTTTTCCTTAAGTTCTTTTTGCCTAATGTCAAAGACTTATTAAAAACACTAATATTACCCCTCAGGAGCCAAGTTTTGCTGAAAACAACTTACTTCGGCAGGCTTGTGGAAACTACCCCAGATTTTGTTACGGAAAAACACAATTAATAGAAAGAAAGTAAAGTGAAAAGTTGACGAGACAACCAAATTCAATCTTCGTTTAACTAAACTATATCCAATTTATACAACATTTCTTTTGCATTTAAAATATGTTGGAATTCGCTCGAAGTACGGTAATCATACAAAATGTTATCCCGTTTTTTCTTTACTAAGATTATTTGATTTCGAATTTTTAACTAGCATTTTAATTGTTCTTATTTACGCTACAAGATTTTCATTATAAAAGAAATTAAATACTTCTCTGTCGTTGTATAATCTTTCAGTGACAATATAAGGAATTATTGTACAATGCCTTATTGTTCATTTATATAAAATTAAAATACATGTTAAATTAGTATGTGAATTGATATGTTTTTCTGTTACAGTCTAAGCATTCTTTCAAGATAATTTTATATTTCAATTAAATAACTTACTTCTGCATGAGCCCATAATTTTTTGATTAGAAAATTATATATTTAACAACCATGGGAACCACACAAGACCCTCACCATTCATTCTCATGATCGATCAAGTATGTCAAATTCGAATGTCATCTTTTTGTTTCTATTTGAACACAAAAACAGATAAATTAAACCTTTATTTCTTATTTCAAAATAAGAATCATCTTGTTTCCCACAAAATTTAAAATAAAAACAGCATCTCAAGAACCTTCAAATTTACTATACATGGAAATAAATATAACCAATTAACTTTATGACAAAAGGCAAAGTATCTCTTGCAATGCATTATAATCATCTGCCAATAAGATTCATATCTTCTATATCCTATTATAACATATGGCAAGGAATTTAATAAAATTTAATTGTGTAAATATACCGATTGCTTATCAACTATTGGCGATCTTTGACTGTACGTGAGGAATACATCAAGGACAATTTTAACAAAAGGATCAATTATACGGGTAAAGCGAGTTCGAGTTCGAGTTGATGGTAAGTAAATTTATATTCAACGAACTATTGAGCAGATTAATGTGTCAGGCAAATTTTGACAGTCGTGTGTATTTGTTTACATATCGGATAAAAATGGTCAGCAGTATAAATCCCATCTCTGTACATATGATTAATAGGGGATGATGGCGATAATCACAGTGATAAGTGGTAGTTGTGAATTTAGGAAATAGGTAAGTTATAATGATGATGAATGAAAACAAATCAGCCATACCGTGAGGGTGGATAGAAAATCTTGTGAATTCTTGACAAAAGGTAAGGCAAGCGTTATGTTAATTACAGAACAAACAAAATCCCTGCTAAGAAACTTATACTTCGTTAACTAAAGATTAGATGATTAAATCATAGAGATAAGATAAGAGAAAATTTATCCGTCATCAGTGAGGGTTGAAATAACTACTATACAAAAAACGAAATTTTAATTTGAAATCATTTGAATTTTTGAAGTACATATAGAAGATTGCAGGGCTTAGATTGTAGCTAAAAATTCCTAATTAGTTTATTTTCCCAAAAGGTTGACAGAATTGAAAAAGAGTTGATAGAATACATCGTTCTTTTAGGGGCATATATATACAGTTCTACCAGTCATGAAAAAATTTCAACATTATGTTTAACTATTTTTGCCTTATGGCATCAACGCTTGCAATTCATGAAGGTTAACTTAATTCGAATTTTTATCAAAAATCAAATTTTTGCTTCTAGATAATCAATCGTTTGCTGTTTTTCAGAGCCTCTATAAAAAACTATTCAAAATGTGTCAAATCACACGAACTTGTCGGCCAAGTTAATTTCTTATAACGATTTGGTCAGCAACAATTTTGGCCCAAAACAAATGATTTTGTGCGCCCTGTGGTAATATTTTCACCACTTTCTAATCAAGAAACCCGGAGGAATGTGCATAATAAAAACAATTCTGCTTGTTTAAATTTTGGTCAATCCAGATAATACCCTTATCGCTAAAAGTTTGGCAAACGGAGCGCGAAGTTGAAAAATAAATGTCCGTGGAATGTTGCTATTGTTAGTAAAAGGGGGGAAAGGGGAAAATGATTCAATTTAAACACCTCCCTTTTTATCCCAAGAGTATCGGAGAAATGGCTTAATATCCATTGTACACCTTAAAAGGCTTCTACGACATGTCATATTCCGCGCACAAACCTGTAAGGAACGTTTTAATCGGCTTTCTGTCTACTAAGGATCTGGACGGTCGGTCGGGGTTTTACATCCCGACCACTTAAAGTGTTTTGCGAAGCACCCAGAAGCATCGGAATTGGAAGGATTTAGTGACAACGAACTACGGATCTGTGCCTTAAATGTCTCCTTATATAAACCTTGTGCCAAATAATAAGTCTTTAACTGTTGCAAAGTAGAAACTAAAGCCATTTAAGAAGTGCGATGGAACCAAAAAAAGGCAACGACTTTTTGTGTGTTCATTTGTTATTGGATTAAACTCTGCAAAAAGTCTTGATTTTTAATAGTGCTAAAAAGCGTACAACGACAATTCACATCAAGATTGAATCCACCAATGCAAGCCTCATTCACTAGCATGCAACCACATATGGTATGGTGGTTCAATTATATATAGAACAAAATATCAGTCAAATTACGACAGAGACCGAAATTTTTGATTACACCGAGGCCATAATTGTGCCTAATGTTCTCATCCTTTAGCTCTTGAATTGTTGCTGGCTGATCGGCGCGCGTACACCTTTTCTTTCAAATAATCCCAAAGACGGAAGTCCAATAGTGTCAAATCATAACATCTTGACGGCCAGTTGACAACGTCACCACGTGAGATAACACCGTCCTGCTAAAACCACGTATCGTCTAAATCCATATTTTGGAATTTGGGCAATACAAAGTTCGTTTTTAACTGATGATAGCGAACACCACTCACAATAACTGTCTGACGGCCTCTTTTTGGATAAAAATGTGGCCCAATGAAGCTACCAACATATAACTCTTATTAAATAGTCACTCTTTGTTGGTTTATTGGTTTTCGACACTTTCGGATTATTATTGATGAATCCACTGAGGTGAAAATGTGCCCCATCACCATATATAATTTTCTTCGAAAATTTATCATCCCCTTGTGCCATTTTGTACCAACATTCCGCCCATTGACGACTCTTGAAGTGGTCAACAGGCTTTAGTTCTTGAGTTAATTGCACCTTAAACGGGTAAATGCAAGTCTTTATGCATAATGCCCACCAACGACGAGAGTCAGAAGTGCAATTGTTGGGCACGACGACGAGTTGAGGAGGGCGGCTCTATCGCAAACAGCAGTAATATTTCTCTGGAGTCCGAGCTGTACGAGCTGGTGTTTTCACATCTCTTACAGATCTGGTTCGCTCAAACTTTTGGACGATTTTTTCGATTGTTCGCACATTTAGAAGATTAAATTGCCCCACAAAATCAGGAAGTGCACGTAATGCATTTTGATTTGAACGCCCATTTTTGTAATAAGCCTCTATAACTTTAACGCGATGCTCGCTGAATTGATCTGAAATTGAGAAATGTCAAATGAATTGCAGACAACACATTCAACATCGGCCCTTAAAGTGTAACCACCCTCTATGTGTATATTTAAATGTAGTTAAAAACATTTAAATCAAAACCCTTCGGTACGAAAAACATTTTTAAATAATTTTTAACTTATCAAAGGATGTTATTGGAATCGGTCCGGTTCGTCAAGTTGAATATTTTGACATTTCTCGACGTTTAAAGGTCACTAGAGTCGAAATAAAAGATTTTTAGAGAAATGTTTGAGCATGCGAAGTTTTTTTTCGTCGTCCATAGCTCAAGAACCAGTAGAAATTTCGACTTCTAATAAATTTTGTCATACGGATACGGATAATGCAGAAAGTTGCTCAAAAATATTGTTGTCAACAGTTGGTAAAATTTTAAGAAAAATCGAACTGACAGTTCTAAAGACAGACCTAAAATTATCCTTTCAAAAATTTGTTGCCCCGTCTTCTTGAAACCACATATCGTCCGAGTCATGATCTTCGATATAGCAGACCAAAAAGAAGAAGTAGTCGTTTTGACAGCTGTCACTTCATCTCAGTTTGGATTTCCATTTCATAATAAATAGACTGACTCGACGCCTAAACAAATTTTAGTTTAAGCGAATATTGTTTAGCGATGAGCCTTAACTTAACTTAAGTTATCTTAATTTACTAGCATTTGCTTAGACACCATTTCCTCAAAAAGTCAGTGTTTGGTGTGCCCTATAGACATAATTTCTTTAAAAATGAAGCAGGAAAAAAATAAAATAAAAGAGGCTGGGATGCGACCCACACTGCTAACTTTCCATCCCGTCTGTCAATTTTTCTTACTTAAAAGTTTGTAGGTTTTCGTGTTGGGTTAAAAAAGTTGTCAATTGAATTGTTCTCACAAATTTTAAAATTACCAACAATATTTTTTACATCAAGTATTTCTTCTTTAGTTTGATAATCTAGTTTTATTTTAAACATACTTTTAGTCGAAAACAATTTTTTACCAATTTAAGTAGCGTTTCTTTAATTTTTACAAATTGGATGAATGAAATTAATTTGAGAGATATCAAGACACAAACATCAATTTTTTGCGTACTACTTTTTGAAGATTTAATTTTTTTTTTTATTAAAAAACGGAAATTTGGATTTTTATAAAAAAAACTACTGAATATCGAAAACAATATTTTCTGTGACATAAAAAAAGTTTGAAGACAATATTTTTGAATTTTTAAAAGCTATTTGAGTCGAAAGTAAATATTGTTAGATTTTTATTTTTTGTAAAAAAACTGTCAATTCGATTTTTCACAAAATTTTTCCCAATGGTGAAAATAATATTTCTTATAAGTTAAAATTAGTTGAAAGCCATAATCTCAAATTTTTGAAAAGTTGTTTGAGTCACCAACTTTGAGTAATGTTTTTTTTTAGGTTTTTATTTTTATAAAAAAAACTGTCGATTCCATTTTTCTTAAAATTGTACCGGATGTTAAAAACATTATTTTCCGTTGCACAAAATTGTTTTGGAGATAAAATCATTTTGTATTCTTAAAATTTTCGAGTTGAGAATTGTTTTTTATTTATAAAAAAAACGTTAATTGGTTTTTTTTTTTCAAAAATATACCTGTTTGGTACGCAATTTTCTTGAGAGCCTTATCCGCATCTTACTGCACTATTATCTGTATAACAAAATTTATTTGAATTCGATATCTCTTCGAAACGTCGAGAAATGTTAAAATTTTCAATTCGACAAATCGGACCCATCACAATAACTTCCTATTGGAAGTTAGAAAGATAAATCAAAAGTTGGATGCAAGTTTTTCTTTCATAGTGTGTGTCTCGTTCTATTGACCAAAAATACTCCGACATCATGTCCAATTGGGTTTTGTCTTGAAATCGTTTTCTATAAATCCAATTTGCTGATGGAAAAATTGGTCAAGATTTTTAGAAAAAATCTAAAAAGAATTTTAATGAACATGTTCGAACCCATCTACTCTAACCGCACATAATAATTTATCCACAACTTCAAAACTAACTCTGATCTCGTGGTTTAATAGAAATGTCAAGCAAAGTTATTCGAAACTGATCTAAATTGTATTTCTGTGACGGAAATGGAACTTTTGTTTATCTTATATAGTTTAGGTGGTTTAACTAGATCAGATGTCGAAATGTCTTCTTTTCAATACCTACAGCTTAAAAATACGAAAATGGTTAAAATTTGACGTAGCTAGATTTTTTGAATTAATTGAAGGTCATAAATCAAAATTTTGAGAATGTTACATAATTTTTAAATACCGTTTTGTAATCAGTGCAACAAGCTCTGCAAAATATTTGGAGTCCTTATCTCTACTAGTTCTTGCGATGTGACTGCCTAAAAAGGTATTCGAAAGTTTTGACTGTAATCTCCTATTTTCCTTTGAATATTATATTATTTTATTCCTTTTTTGTTGGAACTTGTACAAAATGAAACAGTAAATATTTTATTAAATAATTTGCTTTGTGTGGGTCACATCTAAGTTCTTTTTAATTTTAATATTCAATCTTAGTTTCAAGCCCTGCTCAATAATCCACACTACTATACCATAAATCTTATCTTTATGTAACTCGATGGTTATGGCTAATATTTTCCAATGTCCATTTAGCCTATAATAGCTTTTTATATAATATGTATGTGTATGCATAACTACTTATCTAAATTATTTTCTTAGGAATCCCCCCTTACGCGCTTTAACGTTTGAATATAATCTAAATCACTTCACATAGAATTATTGTCATCGCACAATCATTACCCAAAAACTGATAACAACCAAATATTCCCATCAATTCCATCCAATTAAGATAAATTTATATGTAAAACTCCCTTTGAAGTGATTTTCGAAATTCCCTTTGGCGTAATCGCTTTACAAAACGAGAGCATTAGGACCGGTAAATCAAGATCCACACAAAATACGAGTAAGTTAGAGCCCGAATTGAAGAAGGGTGGGAGTAATAAATAAACCTAACAACCCTTAAATCAACGTAGCACACAATTCAATTTCGAATCTTATTGTCGAAACAGCGACGACGACGGTGAAGAACGACGACTTTAAGTCCTCTTCCCCGTAAGAGCAGGAATAAAAAAAAAGTAAATAAATAATTCTCAGAACAAAGAGCCAAAAGATAAAATCTTTCAAATCCGATAAAGGCAATTAAGAGTTCAGTTATTTAAATTGGATGACTTTTTATTCTTTTTTCGGCTCTCGTCGAAAAGTCAGATATTTTATGATTTTTTTGTTGTTCGTAAAACGGACGAAGGTATTATTATAAACAAAATCCAATCAAAGGAATAAGAAGAACGTGTGCTCATTGTTATAAATGCGTACCTTCCCGAAAAACAAAGCAGACATCTTAGCGCCAAAACGTTTTTGAAAAAAAAGACAATCAAGGTGTGCGGTTCACCCTCACTCACTTCGCCCAGGGTACCGTACCTAACCTGAAACATTTTTCAAAAACAATTTCGTTTACAATTACCTTCTAAGTGGCAACATAAGCAATGACAAACGGCAAATTTAAGTGCTGTATAGGCGCAGTAAATGTCCTGTGGTTTATGAACATTGTGTTTCTTTATATTTAGGAAAGTCCTCAAGGAAAACATCTGTCGGACTTCAGATGACACAGTGGGTGTTTTTGTTGGCAGAAAATAGTTTTACGATACCCACTTGAATCTTTAATTATGTTGTTTGTTTGTGATTTTTGTAAGGGTTTAGAAAATATGAGTAATAAACAAATGGAGGATGCTTGTCGTTCCATCCAGACAAGCTGGAATTATTGTGATAATATTTGGAGATTTCAAATTCTATATTAATTGATGGTATCTACTTCAAGTATAGTTCCACTTAATTCATCTATTTCCCCCTCAATTGAAATAAGTTCTGATGCTAAAAAGGGTTTTGATATTCCTAAGAGATCGTACCACTGAAAATATCGCTGCTTAGGTCTACCCAGAATCTGCTTAGAAAGTCCAGCTTTCACTACAATTGAGACCAGCTGACCATTCACAACGTCGTAACAAGCGGGGATTGCAATTTTTCGGTTTTCGGCGAAGCACATTTCTCACTCGGTAGGTATGTTATTATTTTTGGTTCTGGGAATCCTCAAGTAATTGAAGAGAGGCCATTACATCCACAAAAAAATAAGTGTTTGGTGCTTCTTCAAAAACGCCGATGAAACGACTCTTACAGTGAATTCAGATATGGTCATATGACAACCGACTTTTTTAACTTAATTAAAAGAGACATTTCCTGGCAGCGAACTGGCCACCAAAATCGTGCGATTTGACCCCGCTGGATTTTTTTTTGTGGGGCTTCGCGAAAGACCGTGTTTATGCAGATAAACCTTTAATTTTTAAGCACTTAAAAACCAACAATGGTCAAGTTATGGCTGAGATACCACCCCAACATGTGTCAAAAAGTGGTTGTTTTGAAAATTGTGGCTTCAATATTTAGAATTGGTTCAATATTCAATTAGTTAAGGAAAATGTAAAAATAATAACATGGGAATTAATTTTTATTACTGAAGTTCTTTTCATATCAAAATCTTCTAACCGAAAATAATCCATCATTTTTCAAGTTTGATTTTGTATACGATATTGGTTCGATAATTACTTAGCATACCGCCTGAGAGCGCCACGATCATGTATTGGCAGACCGCGCCGATCGAATGTACACGAGATAGCTGAGATAGTAGTCATCTCAAAAGAACTCGTGGTTTATATCCTAGGTATATCGAATTAAAGTATGAGAACGCTGTAGGCAAGATGGGTGCCTTGTTTGCGCACTCTGTACAACAAGTGAAACAATGAGACCACTTCAAGGCAGTGTTTAATACTGTTTAAGCGCGATCCGAAGGATCGATTCGACCTCGAGTTGAAGAAACAATGTCCGCATTTGGCAAATTAAAAAGTTCTCCTCTACTATTACAACGCATACACCTCCGCCCTCGCCACGACCAAATTTGTCGAATTAGCCTTCGAATGATGCACCGTCCACCGTATTCTCTAGATTTGGCCCCGTGCGACTTCTTTGAATTTCCAGACTTGAAAAAGTCACTCGCGAGGCAAATATTTGAGTCGAAAGAGGAGGTCATTGACACCGTGGATGCCTACTTTGCAGACCTTGAGAAAATCTATTTTTTAGACATGTTAAAGAAATTTCAACATGGCTTGGTCGAGTATGTGGAGTTAAAAGCCGACTTTGTTGAAAAATATATGAAAACTTTTTAAAATGTTTGTTTTTCTTTTGTAGGTTAAGCATTTATTGGAACGAACTCGTATTGTTTATATTTTATATAAGATCCGATAACAATTCTTTCAGTAGTTTAGGTTTCAGGCTTTGAAACGAACAAGCAGACATAACATCGATACTCGAATTTTTTTATCATCCTGAAGTCTTGAATTGAAAAAAATGTAGACTACAATGTTTTTAAACCTACAAAAAAATAATATTATAAATGAGATTTGTATTTTTAGTGGGGACTTAATCCCTGTTTATTTCGTTTAATTCAAGCTATAATGCATAGCTTAGCAACTTAAATGTAAACTTATAGCTGATGATTGGGTGTGTGTCAAAAGGAGTTATTTGCTGATGTTGAAATTTAATAAATTTGGATATAAGCTGACCAACCGAAGCATCTGAGTCACAGTTTCTTTAAGGCCATATGAGGTGTGGAGTGTTGCTATGTAGAAGAGGCGAGGGTTCCTCAGGTTACGGATGTTAGTGTTAAAAGAAATCGAGTTATATAGAGAGAGGAGCAACTGAACCAGAGAAAAGCCAATGTATGAAAAGTATGTCTTCGTTCCTGTAATGAGTTGACGTTTAGCAGACGCAGGTGATCACGTTAAGAGGATAAGATCAAAACATTTTCCCAAGGAAAGTATTGAAGTGCAAAAGGAAGAAGCAACCGCGACAAATTAAATAAAGTCCAACATCAGCTTGCCTACGTATAACCGGATCGCTTCGCACGACTCCATCTGCGGCTCTGCACACCTTACTCTACCTAACACCTGTTGATATATTAAGCAACCAAATAGCTGCAAGAATCAATTCCAAAGCACACATACTACACCATCCCCCAACTGCAATTCGACAGAAATGTACAGGTTTCCATACCTCCCAGATCTTTTTGGGAGGATATGACATTCCTGGAAGATGAGTAAATCCATTTCTATACAGATGGGTCAAAAACAAAAGAAGGGGTTGGCGGAGGTGTATACTCTGCACGACTGAGATTAAGTCTCTCATCCCGCCTTCCCAATCATTGTAGCTTGTTCCAGGCGGAGCTTTTGGCAATAGAAGAACTCTTGTCCTGGCTTAAAGAAAACTTTATATTAACATCTGATATCCATATTTTCTCAGATAGCCAGTCCGCTATCAAATCTCCGGACTCTGTTTCTCTATAACAGTCCAGAACCGTCGATCATCCCTAATGGAGATGGCACAACAGTTTAATATTCACCTTTACTGGGTGCCATAGAGACATTCCAGGAAATTGTAAAGCAGATTAACTCGCCATGAAATGGTAATATACAACCCATGAAGAAGGCAAACATCAGGTGGAATAACATCACTGCGTGTGATGTCACAAAAAACATCTACAATAGATTAAAAGCGATCAAGGTGCTTTCTATCTCTAAGCAGGTCGCACTGTCTAATAGGAAAGTACGCCACGCCGTTAGGCGTATTCTCAAATGACTTTGGCAGACGCTGTATGGATAGGGAAAAGGAGGAAACAGTTCTTCACATTCTCTGTACATGCCCTGCCCTGCTCTAGCTCAATCATATTAGCATAGTCAGCCTCTCAAGTTTCGTAAGGGACTCAAATTGCTTTCAATGAGCTTAGGAGGAAGCCTTAAGATTCATGTGGTATCACAATGGGCCAATAAACTGGCATAAGTGTGTCCTACTCCTTTGATATGTAAGCTTGATAAAACAAGCGTGAGAAGTTTTCTGGTATTTCAAGTTTACGTTTTGGTGACGCCGACATCAGATCGTCTCCAAGACCGTGCTTTCGAAAATCATCGCCGAAATTAAAAACAATAAAACCCATATTATTCAGGTTATGGCTGAGCTAAGATACCGTCCAAAATTTACGAAACAGTTTTAAGAAGTCACTGTTTAACTTTTGACAAATTTGTAAAGTTGGGACTTACTTCCTAATCCCGAGGTATATTTTTCAGTTTGCACATTTGGCCTACTTAATTCTACATCAAGAACCAACTCCCTTTTATCTAGCTTCTTTTTTAATGAAGACATGTCTCATCTTATACAATGCCATTGGGATTAATTATTTTGGTATGACTTAGCTAGATTCTCCAAAGTTACATAATGTCAAACTTTCACGTTACTTCAGCTGTCAGCTACTTTTAAATTAAAAACAAAAAAGAACCTTTTCACAAGAAGTTCAGTTAACAGCCTGAAACCAATTTTTCCATACAAAGTATCAATATGTCTCTTCAAGCGCATTTCTTCAATGGAAAGAACTTTGCCAGAGTCGGAGTCATAGTCAGAGTCTCAGCCTAAGTCTATGTTTATTTAATGACTCACTTATGCCGCTCTAGCAATAACTTTTCTACACATTGACTCCATCAGTCGAGAACAAAAATGCACCAAAGAGTCCTAAGTACCATCACAATAAAGCCAAGCTAAACAAAGTCCCCAATTGAATCAAACATGAGGACCGCGTAGTTGGAGGTCATTAGAGCCTCACACGGCAAATCACCGTCATCATCATCATCATCGTCGTAGTCATCATCATCATCAATGGAATAGAACAACACACCAGTTCTGTTCGGGCAATCATCAAAGTGCCTTCTCGCTGTTGCCGTTGGTTGTCGCAAACAATGATGACGACGACGACAACAACGACACAATATACCTCTGGCGGTGGCGTTCGTTGTTCCGCTGGCTGCAGAGGGCTTGCTGGCTGATGGCTATTGTTGGCTAGTTGGATCGCGGACAAAACTTCGGATTGTATATTTGCAGTCTCGGAATAAAACTGTGGATTCAATTGTCTCCATCACCAAGGGAAACGGGAACTACAAACTACAACTCACCGGCATTCACGACAACAACGCAGACGCCGACGGATGGCAGGCAGCCCATTCGTATACCTTCCTACGAAAATCACAGAGAAATATATAAGTGAGCTCAAGGCGGTGCGGTGTGTCGCGCAGTTCGGTGCAGTGGTAGCGTCGCGTCGCGTTGCGGTTGCGGTCGGGCAGAAGAATAAGTTTATCGTCTTGGCCGTCACATTAAGTGTCATTTTGAATCTGCTAATTGACATAACAAATATCCCAACATTCAGGAGTCAAAGAATTGTCATTGTGTGCACTTTTTCGGGTTCGTGGATCTCGAGTTCTGTCTCAAGTATCCAGCAAGCAGAAGGTAGTCCCAGCTCCCAGTCAGCCGATACCGAAGCCACAGAAAAGTCAAACACAAACTATAACAAACGGTGTTGGCTGCGCCCGAGCCCGCGCCCGCCACTGCGCCATTGCCAGTTGGAGTCGCGCGAAATCTAAGAGTGGCATAAAATGCCACTAATGACAGTTGGACTCTCTGTCTATGCGGAGCGCTCGGATTTGGATTCCAATTGAGTTAGCACGGTCTGCACTTCATTATTTGCATGGTGATGCAACATACAGCGAATCAATATGAGTAATGAAGTGCTTCTGCTTCTTCTGCTGCAGCATAGTGAACATAGATGGCACCTTCGCGCCATATGATGGTGACAGAAGACAACTCATCTCAAGAACCCGTGACTTTAGTTAAATGTGATGATGATGACTGACAATCTCATATACCAATTCTCATTCCTTCCGTCTGGCGGACTGGCCGGTTACTGAAGTGGGGAAAAGTGGCAGTGGTGGTGGCGTTGAAGCGGCGAGGTGGTGTGTGATGGCGGTACTGATGGTGCTAGTGATGGCTGGTGATATTGGAATCAAATTTATTGGCGTCTGCTAATCTGCGCTGTTCGCTTAATTGCTTTTAACGGATTCTGTTGGTTTAAGCGCTTCTGATGACTTTATTTTTTGTCTGTTTGCGTTGCGACTCTCGAGGAGCCATCAGCAGAAGCTGTTAGCTTTGAGGTATAGAATCCACATACATTCAGAGCGATCTGCGTATCATTTTTATTTGATTTTGGAGTATATTTGGTTTGGTTAGTGTTTTCTTATTTTTGTCTTTAATTTTCGAAAAGCAAAGTAGAGTGAGTGTCTGCCACACAACCAGTCGCTGGCAAATATTTACCTGAAGCCAAATGCCTACTAATGGGAGTCTGCCTCTGCATTAGGCTCCCGGGTATAGGCTGATGGTGCTGCTGCTGTTAAATACTAGCTTAAGACATAAAACAAACTAACGAAGCACTTGTGGCGTGAATTGTGGAGTGGAAAAAACGTTTAATTAAGTAATTGCATTTTGTTGATGTTAAAAAAAATTTTTTTTTGGAAAATGTGGGCTTACACTTCTTGAACTTATTTGAGGTTCTTATAGGTTTTAGTACACCTGCCCAACAGAAAATGTTGGGCAGATGTTAAAAATTGAATGTCATCTTAAATATTTTGGTTGAAAATGGAAAGTGAGGAAATATTGTGAAACTTACTGAAAAGTTTGAACATGATATTGAAATTATAAACTTTTATAAGACTATCATTGAAATCACAAAATATAAGAAGTCTGTTGTATAAGATTATTGGCTCGAACAAATACTTCGAAGGCATACAAAAGTTTTAAAGAAAATAGACTGGAAGTAAAAGCTATTGCGAAGCTATTCTTTCTTTCGAAAAGAGAACCCATTTCAATACCTGTATTAGACATTCTGGACCTAGCAGAGAGCTACAACTATCCTCTTCAACTGAACTGGGACTCAAGAATCTAATGGAAGGAAACCCTTTACATATAAATTGAGCACATAGATGATAAAATGAGAATAAAATGGAGAGAAGACGCAGATGCCTCCACTCACAGAGGACTGATCGAATTTAACGTTTCATTTTGAAGCCTTATACAAACTGTAGTTACTGTGCACAATATCTATTAAATTCCAAAACTGGAGAAAGTACCATAACTTGTTTAAACTAAAACAAAAGAAACCTTTCGGAAGGTAACATCAAGAAATTCTTCTCCCTTAAAATCAAGCACGTTGATTAAAGTTTTGAATTTTGGAAAAAAAACGATGAAATATGCTCAAAAGGAAATAAAAAACAAGAGTAACTAGTTAGAAATTAAGCTTCTGGGACTAAGTTTAAAGGAAGAACACCGGGGAGGGATTTTAAATCAAATGCAAATTTTGGCAGTGACCTTCTTTCTTCATTTGAAATCTTTTCACTTGAAATCTTATAAGAAATTAGAAGAACGAACAAATACGCTACCGCTTGAAAAACGTAAAGGGAATATTGAAATCCTATTTCAAATACCTTGGATTATTCGCTTATTTGACTCAATTGATTTCGGGCAATAAATTATATTTTCTAGTAACAAAGCGCATTTTCGTTACCTCAGCAGTTCGTGTCATGCCAAAAACAACTCAAGCACAAAACGATGTTCTGTAAAAATACCAAATCGTGTTATCGCTGTATTAACGATGTCAATTGTCCGCCTCGGAGTTTTAACAATTTCGGACGTTTTTGAATGAGAAACCATGAATCCGAAACATCAACTAAATTCAGCCACTCACACGACTTTGTCTATCATAGTTTATTTTATTGGAAATAATCATGGAGAAAATTATTTTTTTTAATTGTATTGCATTTAATATCAATTCAATAATAAATCGATTCTTTTGTACAGCATCAAAAATGTAAATAATAGTTTTTTTAAGGTTATTATTTACTCAATCTGAACCCAACTTAACCTGATACCTTTCTTTGTAATGTCAATTAAATAAGGCAAACAATTATATTTAATATTTTCATCCCTTGTCTAAAATCTATTCATTTCATTCTTCGAAAAACATTGTTCTTTCCAAAATTATATGTCCGGAAAACAAATTTGCTAAGAGAACACAACAACGGTTAAGTCCCCCAATCTACAATAAATTTAACCACACAATTAATCACCCCAAAAATATATAAAAACCCCCCACAGAATTCTGAAATATTCCATATAAATATAAGGAGTTGCTTAAACAAACTATCAAATTCCGCCGCATTTATCTAGAGTAATATAAAGATATAGGAATACCCACCATCTCTTAAAAACACCCCCACTCTTTACTGAATATTTGATAATCGAAAAACAATGAAAATTCATTATCTTCCAGAAGCACAAGCAAATTCGTTTTCCTATACCTACGTATAGAAGTATATACCCTAAGGAATGACATGCCAAATAAACATCACAGGCCTCCCAAAACCCAAAACCCAACATGCCAACACACCCTTCACCATGTCAATGATGGCAATGCGGTGTCTTTCGTTCTCTCGATTACATTTGAAAAATGGCAAATTGAATAAGTGACTAAATTGCCAACACTTGAGTAAATAATAAAAAAAGAAAACAACAACGTCGCTCGTTTGGTTGTCTCAGAGAGGGTTTTAAACTTACGTATTCGAAACCAACCCAACCATCCCTTATTTAACAGATTTTCGGAAAATCACTTCAAACCAAAACATTCATCCCCGTCCTTTTCTGTATGTATTTAAAAGATATCCCATTACACACGGTCTATTACCAAAGTCAACTAGGGCTGCCATCATTTTAATTCAATAAACGGCAAGAGCGGTATTTAGAAGAGGAAAAAAAGCATCTAACTGGTAATAGTATGGGTGGGGTAATAATGTATAAACACTAACAGCTATAACAGAGCAACCCCTGTTTTTTTGTTCGTTCAACACCCTGGTTTGGCTGGGCTCAGGATCAAAATCGGGCTAGGACTAGGGTTAGGGGTAGCAAATTCTAATTCAAAACCATTATTATACCCGAAGTTTGTTTAATACACAAAACGATTATACGCACAATAAGGGTAATGAATTTCATCCCCCATTCATATTTGAAGTTATCTCTGTGCTCTTACTCGACAACCCCGTTAGCGTCAGTCAAATAAGGGCTCCCTTTTTGCTACATCATCATCACCATAATGGCTGATGCGATGGTGTGTTTCTTACTTTTTGACTAGCTATGCAAGGATTCTACACATACATTCTCATATTGTCGTTTAAGTACCTCGTAAAGACACATATGAACATTAGGGTGGAGCGTGAAAATTTTGCTTCAAGTTTTATTTGCCAAGCAGCTACCTATCTGAACTTTTGAACAAATTTGTATTTCAAACCTTTATTAGCTCTCTAAATACCTGATGGTGGAAGTAGAATGTAGTTAAGCATTCCACATTCGCGTATTACGGCTAAGGAACGAATTTCTGTTGACAGTAAGACCGAAGTTGGTCTCTAGGTTATATTGATGAGGAACTGGCTATTTCGTTAGAGCATAATCCATTGAAATAACGGTTGGGATAAGAAACTTTACGACAGTGTTCAATCGATGCACATTAATAATTCAGTGATGATATTACCACCATAAAAGTTTGAGTGCTCTTGCTTCAATACGGTCACATGCGTACTAAGATAAGTTGCAGTCCAAAAATGAGATTCTTACTTAAATTTTTAACGATTATCTACAAATCTAATAAAAAGCATCTAAGTAAGACTTTTAGCTTAGCCGTTAAAATTCCATAACCTAGAAGCAGTTTTCTGCATCTAGAAGCGAATATGAAAAAACCATGTTAGGTTATATTAAAGGATGGATTTTTTCTAAGCTCTTTTTCATTGATTCCCTTACGAAACGTTAAAGACTAAATATTATTAAGTACATAGATCTTGCATTTTTGAAGTAGAGCACTGCATGTACAGAGGAGGGGAAGAACTGTTTCCTTCTCTTCTTCATCCATATAGCTTCTGCAAATGTAATTTAAAAAATAAATTGGGTGGCGCAACAGTTCGTTTGAGAACTAGGGCCTAGTGACTGACAACTCTCAACCATTCCTGTTTGCGAGTACTGTTGTCAGGGATGGAAGGGACCTACAGTTTTAAGCCGAATTCGAACGACAAATTTGAGAAAGCACTTTTGATGACAAGAACTACTCTTGGAGAATTTGTCAATTACTCTTGGAGAATTTGTCAATTCCTCGCAAGAGGCAGTACCCGTAAAAAAAAACTTTAGGTGGCATAGGCAGGGATTGAACCCAAGACCTCTCGCATGAAAGTCCATCGCACTAACCACCATGCCACATGTACTACAAATGTCATTTAAGAATACGTTTAGCCTTGTGGCTTCATTTCCTATTAGACAGTGCCCGGTTATGACTCCGATTATTTGGCTAATATGCCATCTGCTTAGAGATAGCAAACACCTTGAGTGCTTTAAATCTAGTGTAAACCAGATGTTTTTGGTGCCCTGACAAGTAATGACGTTATTTCACCTGATTTTTGCCTTCCTTTTATCGTCTTGCATTACCAACAGTCTTTATGTAGCGATTGGCATGCCAGCATTAGCCAAACTTGGTACAATGGGTTTCCCAATACCATTTCTAAAGAGTTTAGCTGCCTTACAATTTCTCGGAATGTCTCTATGGTCCGGTACACATTGAAAGTGAACGTTTAACTCCATTAGAGAAGATCAGCAGTAATGAATTGTTATAGTCTGTAGTGATAGAGTCAAGAGATTTGATAGCGGCCTGACTATCTGAGAATATAGTACGAGTAATATCAGATGTTGTTATAACGTTTACTTTAAGCCAGGACAAGACTTCTTTTATAGCTAAAAGTCAAAGTCAAGCAACAAAGATTGACAAGGCGGAATGAAAGTCTTAGTCTTAGCCCGGTCAGAGTACCCTCCTCCACCAAGTGAATTGATACGTCTACCAGGATTGCCTTATTCTCCCAGAAAGATATAGAAAGTAGGAGTAATAGTTTCAGGAAAAACTTCGTTAATAAAAGAGAGAAGGATTGGATCGCCCAAAAACCTCAGTCTTGTTAATTGAACTCGAGAAATACGTAACGTATGTAATTAATCAAATTGGACCAAGCTACATTAAGAGCTCAGTTTTTTTTCGATAAACTTTATGAAAGAGATGTACAATTGTGCTGACCTTCCTGTTGCTGAACTGTTACAAGTTGCAGGTAACTAACAATCTTTTATTCAAAAATGCCCTCGACTCCCTAAGCATGGACCAAAAATATTTGTTTCAAGCGATATAAGTAAAGGATTCTAATGGTTTATACTCGTATATCTCTCCAACAGAGAATAGTTACCAAATGTCGGTCGTATGTTCGTGAATTGGGATGAGCACCAACTTGAAAATGATTCGGATTGTCATCCAAAAATTATCTTCAGTGATTAGGCTCATTTCTGACTGAATGGTTTTTCCAATAAACAAAATATGCGTAATTGGTCACGCAGCAATCCACACGTACTTCATGAGTAAAGACCAGCACGTTAGTAACCGAATATTTTGGCCCCAATTGAATAATATGGACTTGGAGGACATGTGGTTCCAACAAGACAGCGCCCAGAACCACACAGCGAATGTCGCAATCAATTTGATGGAAACCAAGTTTGGAGAACGTGTTATATCACGAAATGGTCCAGTCACAGCCTGCCTCGTTCGTGTGATTTGACGCCGTTAGATTACTTCCTGTTGGGCTACGTCAAGTCTATGGTCTGTGCCAACAAGATAGCGACTATTGACGAACTTCGTATACGAGTATCGAACGTAATATTGCAGCAGTATCGACCGATTTATGATTGAAAACCGTCGAAAATTGGGTTCAGCATCTGAACTTCTGCAATAGTGTCCATGGTGGCCATGCAAAAGAAATCGAGTTTTATGCATAATGGCATCAATGTACTTTCATAGGAATAAGGAATTTCATTGGTATCTAAGACCGTTTTTGTTTTATTTAGAAAAACTTTTGTAGCGATCTTTTTAAAAGAAAAAATACTTTTAAAAATTGTCTATTGAAGGTGCTTAAGAGATGATCGAATCCATTTTTCAGCGTCAACAAATTCAGGATTGTGCCGTTGAAAGAATGAAATTTTGGTAGTTGGAAAGTTTAGAACTCAGGAAAGCACACATTTTACGGGAAAAATGAGATTCGTTTTGAAAATTCTAGACTTAACAATAACAAATATAATATTTTGTAAATAACAATTATTCAATTATTCTTATAAAGCATAGTCTCAGTCAAAATGAGAGTTGAAGGTTCAGTAAGAAATTTTATACCGCCGAAACAGAGTTTCGAAGCAAACTTTTCACTTGGGGTTATAATCTGGTTTTGGAAGAACTTTTGCAAAGAAGAAGGTTCAATTAAAATGAAAAACACTGTCGCGCTTTGAAAAGATGATGACCGAAGCTCCAGGAGATATCTTTTAATGCTTCTCTTTGGTTGACAAACATTTAAGAGAAAGTTCCCTGCCGCTATCTCACTTTGAAGATCCAGCTTATTTTAAAAGAATTTCTCACATCAATGTTTTTAATTTACCGAACTTCTCTCAAGCATTCTTGTATATAATTTACATCTGACCATTGTGTAATATCAGAAAATTTCTCGTGTAAAAACTCTTCAGTTAAAGAAAGAGCTCCTAAGAGAACCGTTGGGCAATACGAGAAAGCCAACTGGGACGGTCTCAATAATTATTTTAGGATCTTTAACTGGTCACTATGCTTCCTCGATGGTGACGTTGACGCCAGCGCTGATATGATCACAAGTTTTATTCTCTTGGGAATGCGAACTTTTATAACGAATAGGGTTAAAAGCATCAGACCTAAAGAAAACGCATGGTTCGATGCGAGCTGTAAGGAGGGTCAAGAAGGTAAGTTTCCGTTGTTTTGAAGGCAATTCAACTGAGGAAAACCGGAATAAATTCAAGCAAGCCAGGAAGGCCTGCAACGCCCATATTCGACGGACCAAATTTTCATTTGTAAAAAAAAATATGAGGAATTCTTCCTCTTCCTCGGTTTCTACGCTCGTTGTGAATGACACTCCATTTGTTAGCTCTTTAGAGAAAGCAAATCTATTTGCTAGGCAGTTCGCAGCAAATTCAACGCTGCCAGTGAGTGTTATGACTCCGCCTGTACTTGAGAGAGTTAATGATTCTATGGGTAAAATCTTTTTTCGCACTCGTACTGTACGAGAGTCCTATAAGATCTTAACATACATAAATCTGCTGGTCCGGATGGTATCCCCGCTATTGTTCTGAAGAGGTGTTCTTCATTGCTGGCAAAACCACTGCGTAAGCTTTTTCATCTGTCTACTCCTCAGGTCTCGTTCCGAGCGGATGGAAAACTGCATTTGTCCAGCCTATTACCAAGAAAGGCGAATCTTCCTCACCTAATTACCGACCGATTGCACTTACGTCCCTCCTTTCCAAGGCCATGGAAACGCTGAATAATTATCAGCTCAAGAAATATCTCGAAGATCGAAAGCTTCTTAATGACCGATAAAACGGCTTTCGTAGCAATAGGTCCACTGGTGATATCATGGTTCATCTCACCGACTAATGGAACAAATCTTTACATAGTTTTGGAGAAAGTAAGATTATTGCACTTGATATTTCAAAAGCATTTGATAGGGTTTGGCATCAGGCTCTCTTATCCAAAATGCGTGCTTTCGGTTTTCATGAATCCCTGCTTCATTGGATTAGTAATTACCTTTTGAATCGTTCAATACAAGTTGTATAGGATGGATTCAAGTCTGAAAACCACAAAATAAATGCTGGTGTGCCACAGGGCTCTGTTTTATCTCCAACACTCTTTCTCATTTTTATTAATGATCTCCTGTCTGCAACAACTAATCCAATACATTGTTTCGCTGACGATAGTACTCTCAGCCTTTCATATTCGTTTTCAGATTCACACCCCTCTTCTTCTGATATGGAACTGCAACGACAAAATTAGATAACCTCATCGCCAAAAATGCCGCAGAAGTTTGGGTTTTCTAAGGCGATACAAGAAGTTTTTCTCCCCCTCTGATCTGGCTGTTATTTACAAGACTTATATACGTCCAAAGCTTGAGTATAACTCCCATATCTGGGCTGGTGCTCCTGCAACTTACTTGAGCCTATTGGATACTATTGAACGTAGAGCATTTAGATTGATTGGTGATATTACCATCATAAGATCATTTACGTCACTTGAACATCGTCGAAATGTTTCTTGTCTCACCCTGTTTTACCGTTATTTTAATGGTTTATGCTCTAGAGAAATAGACAGCTGCATTCCCTTAAACAGTTCAACCGTAATACTCGCGCTTCTAGGAATGCTTATCAATATCTCTCGAGTCCAACTTCGGTTGTACTGTCAAGTACAGAGATTAGTTCCTAAGCCGTACTATGCGAATGTGGAATGCCTTGCCACACTCTGTCTTTCCCAGCTATTACAATATTCAGGAATTCAAAACCAATGTGCACCGACATCTCCTTTCAACCCCTTTCTCCCCTTCCTAGTGCTCACACTGTGTCTACATAATAAGGGTAGTTATCCCTTTGAGTGTGCGCTTATTATAAAAAAAAAAACATCAAGTACAAAAAGTAAAGGTCAAAGAAGTCTACCTTGCTTGACACCATGTTTCAATGTTCACAAATCGGAAAAATCTTAGCATAGATGGGTTGAATCAAGTTAAAATGTGTTGAAACATCTAGATCTAGAGAATAAAATTTATAAATCAGAAAGCTCCGTGAAATTTTCTTGAACGTAGACTAAAGATCCACGAAGATCGCATACACTTCTCTTTTCAGAAAGTTACTCTACCAGGAAATGGTTCCTCTGAACACATATATACAAGAGTATTGTGTTTCCTTTAGCAATGATATCATTGTCTTTGCAAACCAGTTACTCTATAATTAGATAGCTCATTTATATCATCTTCCTTAAACATTGGATACATTTAAATTTTGTTTTGTTTTCTCCATACCTTGACGCTCCACCCTAATCTACATATACACACGCGTATAATCGTTTAAGGACCTTTAATACTTATTAACACATATGCACATATTGTTTACAGGGTATAGCCAGGAGGGTAGTTTAGTTGTTCAACTAACTATATGATAAAACGATTTGTGTGACACATTGAACAAAACTCAACTTAGGGCTAAGGGATGTGATGGGTTGGGTTGGGTTGGTATGAAATGACATGGGGCTGAAATTGCTTAAACGTCCGTTAATACACTGTTGTATAGCTGACTGTGTGTTCTACTAGTGCGACGAAAATTGAATCAACAAGATGGGACATCTTCCTGATGTAAGGATTCTATAGAAACTAGGCAGCGCACAAAACAGTTTCATTCGTTATAATACATTGGAAATTGTTGTTGCTTGTTGTTAGACAGAGAAGAAAACAACATTATAACGATGCTCATTTGAAGCAATCAATTATACTGTTACTTTGCCAAGGATAATAATGGGAAAGTTTGTGATGCTGCTTGTTTGGTATATTAGTAGCAATTTAAATGGTAGCTGTTGTCAGGAAAATAGTATCCTTTTGTAATGTGATACCTCTATAACCAACCATATTCTTATACATATGTACAGTACATGTATGTTTGTATCTACACGTGTGTGTTGGGTACGTTATAGATGATGTCCCTTTGGCCAAGGACATAGAAATTGACTTCTTTTGACATTTAAGGATTGGGCTGGGTGTACCTACATAATATGGATGGCAGATCAGTTGAGTTGATGAAATAATGTTATAGACGTCACGTTTTGAAAGGATAAAAAGATGTACATTGTATCTAAACTATACATTCATACATATTAAATATAGGAAAGGTTAATTGAACAAGAAGAACTACCTAATATTCTTGATTATTTTATTAATTAATTTTGGTTTATACCTACGTATGTGTAAAGAGGGACAAAAAAGATGTTTTTTGATAATGAAGGACAAAATACTATAAAAGGTATCCAATAAATATGATTATTAAGACTATAAGGTCTATCGAATATCAAGTAATTTTTATTTCTAATATGAAAAGGGTAGGTTCAAGTTGTGGGGTAAAAATAAAAGTTAAAAGTTTAATACAGGTTTTGGAACAATTAGAAAATGTTGACTACTTTGTGGACTTATGGTTTTTTCATAAAATATGGAATACCCGGAATACTTACATACAAACTAAAAGTATCGAAATAAGGAAATTCGTAATGCAAATTAAATCTGTATAGAAGTCTTTTATTTACTTTAAAATTTGGAATTCGAAAAATATTCTTATATTGTAATGAAAAGTTGGAGTTCCGACGGCATATGCGGTAAGGTGTTAGCACCTAAGAGGTAAGGTGCTAATATACCTTACTATTGTGATATAAAGAAACATTAGGTATTACTTTCTTGAATGTTTAGAGAGGGGATGCTGGATGTGTTTTACAAATTTCCGGTTACATAAAAATGGTGAATGATAGAAAGCAAATTACTTTCACGTTCTATTGTTCGGCATTTTCTAGATTTTCTGGACAAAGTCTATTGCAATTTATATTTGAACATACGTTTATTACTAAAACCATAACGTATACATTTTTCGATTAATTGAGGGTGAATTATAAACAGAGAACTAATTGCACAATGTGGTGTATACTTACTATCTGCTCAAAAGATGTAAATATATTAAAGTTTTAGCGATTTTTACTAAATAATTTTTAGGCATTTTTCTAATACTGAATAATATTTTTGAAAATAAAATTATTTATTTGGTTATTGAAGATACTAAAGATAATTCAAATGATATTCTTTTGGAGCTTGTCTCTTGACATATGAAGATTGAATAAATAAAATAAACTTGGTGCAACAGTAAATAGAGGCCCAGAGCCTAGTGACCTAAAACTCTAGACCATTCATGTGTGCTTGTCATTTCAGGGATAGAGGGCACCTACAGTTAGTATTTAAAATCCGAATAGCTAATTTGAGAGAACCCTTTACATGCAAGGAATTACCCTTGGAAAATTTGTCAATTCCTCGCAAGAGGCATTACTTGTAAAAAACACTTTAGATGGGTTTGAACCCCAAACCTCTGGAATGACCGTCTTACTCACTAACTATCACGCCATATGAACATTGAATATGTGCATTTATATATAAAATTTATACAAAAAAATAAAGATAAGCACGCATCAAATATTGAATCGCTCATAAAATAGTAACTGTCAGCCGACGACGGCATTATCAACTTATTTAAACTTCTTTAATAAGATTTTTTTTATTTTAATCGTTATGAAAGGAGAGTTGCTAAAATTAATAACGCGGTTCATTTGAACAGAGACTAACTTTCAAAGCAAAGCACAAGTAAATCGATTGGAATATGAATTTGAAATTTAGAGAGTTAAGTTTAGTACGCAGCAAGCACCTTTGTGCAGATGAAAACTCTCCCACGAGGCCTGTAGTACACATAAATTAATGGGACATATTTTATATCGATGAAATTATATTCTTTTTGAGTTTATATTAATATAATGAAAGTTAAGATTGATTATAGATCCAAAAAGTGTATAAGTTATTGTGTTCATATAAAATTGCCTTTGGAAGCTAATAAAATTACCAAACTCAAACATTTTTTAACAATGGAAAAGTAAATTGAAAATCAAATTTATTTTGGAAAAAATTAAAGTTATACCAATTCATAGTTTATACGAAACCTTGTTTTTCGATAGTCTACAATTTTTCATTTCAAATGTCATTTATGCAATACAAAATTTAGCTTAAAAGTCTTTAGAATCTTCATAAAAGTAATAATATTTTTTTTATTAGTTCACTACAATGACTTCAAGCTCTTAATTATCAGAAAAAGCAGATACAGAAGGAAACCACCAATTTCAGTTTCCCATGTTGAATTACATCCAAATGAAATCGAAATTCTTTAAAAATCAAATAAATTTAACCATCAATACTTTAAGTTCTTATAATCTGTTCATTATCCTAAGTTTTTGTTCAAACTTAGGAGAACATCCCCTTAACTGGAAAGTTTTCTAATATTAAATTAAAAACATAGAAGATTGGGCTTATTGCAATTTCAATTTTTTCAGTTTTTCGTATAAAACTTGAATCATTACAAAAACAAAATTAAGATAGGTATAGTTACAGAATTTCAGTTCTACGTAAAAAATCATAAAAGCGATTGTTGTGTTTCAAGTGGTCAATAGTTTTAGTGCAGACTAGTGACCCTACATATCCCTGAAGAAAAACCGTACAATCGTTAAATCGTACGATCTTGGAGACGAATTTAACATGAAACTATGCTGATACCAAACGTTTTCTGTCATACATGTTCCGTCGGTCTTGTTGAAACTGTTGCAACTACGACTTATGCACCTCATGGTTGTTTAATTATTAAACGAAAAAGTCAGCAATCATGGCTTTATGTAATTATAGCTAGCATCGTTTTTAAAGGAGTACCTACAGATACCAATTACTCCACTAACATAGGCCAAACGAAAAAGTCAGTTTCTATATTAGGTAATGGTGTTTTAATACACACTTGAGGATTATCATCACTTAAAGTGTGGCAGGTATGTTTATTGACGTATCAATTTAACCATCATCGCTTAACAAAATTCGCTTATAAGAATAGGACCATGATTTTCAAAACAAGTTTGCACAAGTTGTAAGCGTTGTTAAGGCGTCATTGTATTTATGTTAAAATGCCAATTAAAATTAAAAATAAATCATTTGACAGAATATAGTTTGATTTAATTTTTTTTTTGTAAACGAGATTTTTAGTCGAAAAACTATTTTTTTAAATTTTAATAGAATTTCTTAAAAATTTGTATTTCTAATAAACAAATACAAATTGGATGAATGAAATTAATTTAAAGTCAATATCTTCTATTGTTCCCGAGATATCGAGAACCGAATATCAATTTTTACTAATTTTCGTACTATTTTTTGTAGGTTTTAATTTTTTATGGAAGAATTTACTGTTGGATTTTTATAAAAATAATATCGAAAACAATATTTTCTGTGTGATAAAATTAGTTTGAAGCTGCTTCTTTTTAAAACCCATTTGTCCCCAACGTTGCGTAGACGAAACATTTCAAAAATTATTTTTTTATTATTATGTTATTGTACCAAATTACGTTTTAGCTGTTACAATTTGTTCTTAACAGAACAATAATTAATTTAATAAATATCAAAATATCAAATGACCCTGAGAAGAAGCACTTCTCATTCACTACCCATCTTGAGGGAGTACCCCAATCGGTTATTGGATGAGTGGGGTGGTACCTGAGCGCAACCTTGGAAGTTGGGAATTCGATTCCGTGTCTCGATATTTTTTTTCTTATACATATGTAAACATAAATTAATCGCTGTATGCGGTGTTCTTCAATTCGTGGAAAAATCAATTATTATTGACTTATTGGTAATTTGTCCATCGGCTGTTCAATTCTTTGATTTCGTGCAGAATCTGTACACGTTTTTCACAGCCAGTACAGAGTGGCACCGAATTCTGAAGAAAAGAGATTATTAGTCTTAAAAAAGCTCAGCGACACTCGTTGGCCTTGTGGAGCTGAAGCTACGAAAGCCTTACTCAACTGCTATTCGGTAATCGAAGAAGCTCTAATCAGCATATGTTTCAATAAAGAGCAAAAAGACATCGTGACGAATGAAGCAACGCACCTTCTACAGAAGATGAGTGGTTTCGAAATCGCTTTGTTTGTAACATTTTGGAACGATATCTTGGAGCGATTCAACGCTACAAACAAGATGTTGCAAGTCCCGAAAATGATTCTTGAATCGGAAATTCGTGCACTAGAATAATTGAAATCATTCGGGGAATCCAAACGAAATGATTTTAATAAATAAGATGAAGCAGCCCAAAAAATATCCCACACTGATGAATATGTACCATGAAGCAACCGCACCAGAACGAGAAATTATATATAATTTGTGTATTATTTATATGGAAATGAGTTCCCAATTTCATCCACTGTAATTAGACTCTACAATTTTGATATTGTAATAAGATCTTCATTTACATTTGTATTGAATTCTTTTAAATACTGTACGAGGGCTGGCAAGGTTTTCTGCATTAACATCTTTATGACATTTTTTCGAAAACTGTTCGCTAGAATTTTGCAGCTCCAATGAAGTCAAATATTGCAATCGACAAAAAAGCCAAACAAAGGATTAATTTCTTGATAGCAGTTGGATCGTATTTTTAATTGCAAAGTAATAGTGTCTATAATTGGAAAAAAATAATACAGATATTTTTTTTTCCAATTAGCTGGACGGATTGTGCAGGGCCATTAAAAAATGTGGCAAGCGAACTTCGTTCTATTTTTCGTTGCATCAAGTCTTTATAATTAGCTTCCGGATTCTGAATTTTGGGCAAACGCTTCAAATTTATCAAATTTCTCCCTCAATCGTTATTGTTTCTCTTTGAAGGTTTTATGAATTCTTACTAATATTGTGCTCCAAATTTCTGTTAAAGTGAGGAACTCCAGTTTTGACATTTTCTTAGACAGGTTGTGCCTGGAGTTTGATTTGGATCTCTAGAGATAGTTGTCAAGGCTTCAGTAATTTTCTTATAACCATGATAAAGCACGTTAACTGCATCAGCTCGTCCAGACCATCTTGTTTCAGAAAGGCTTTTAGAACTCTATGTGAACCTAAACATTCATTCAATTTATTGCAGCGATGGGTAGAAGCAGAAAAAAAGTTGTATATTTTTTCAACCACTTGAAATAAACTTGTTGCCTTGTTATTGTGTCCTGCACACAATATGCCGCATGAAGGCCTAATGCTAAGAGAAAGTTCTACACTCGGTACAAATGTAAAAAATTCGCACTTCTCCTTTAATCTTGCTTGCAAACCAGAATATTTTTTCGACATATTAGACGTATTATCATAGCTTTTCCTCTACAATCCAATATTGAAATATCATGATTTTCCAGAAATGTCAAGATTATGTCAGCTAAATATTTAGACTTTTGCTCTTGAATAGGTATAAATTTTAAGAACATGAGACAACTTTGTGTTTGTTTATTAAGTGAGTTGAAAAGCCAACATGTGTACAGAACTGTAGAGTATAACAAAAGCAGACATTCTTACAATAATGTTGACAGCGTGTGCAGGTGTATGATTAAAGATTAATTTTGCCTGAAGTTTAAGATGTTGAGGATGGGAATTTCAACGAAACGGCGAGAGTAAAATGAAACTTGTTTTTCTTTTACTGTCTGCTAACCTTATTTCGTTTCCTATATAATTCTTGTATAGTTTAGTTTAGTTTAAGTTTTATTGACTTCATAAATATATACAAATTAACATTTCAGTGTTTTGAAAAGGTTTGGCCGAAGGCCGTCTACCAGAGTGACATTTTAATTTAGTTTGTACATTTTCAAAAATAAAAAGCTTAAAACATTAAATTATTATTATTATATTTTTTTTTTGAATACATCTACATACATACAATAATGGTAGTTGTGGTCGATGCGCAATATAATTCAAACTTATGACTTCACCTCTTATTTTAAATAGCGTACCGATAAGTTCTGTTGTGTTTTGTGCCAAGAGTAAAGTGTTTGTATTTAGTAGGTTCTAATTGCGACGATTCTGCTTCCGTAGTGAACTTACTCGTATCGTAAATTGTATTTTCAACTTTTCTTATCAAATCTTTGAATTTTAACTTCATGGCTTCATTATTATCGGTGGTTGATACTGTAAATCTGCTGAAGATTCGTTGGCCAATTCATTCCACTCAATAACGCTAGTTCCCCCAGAATGTATCAGCTGCATAAGAACCAGTCTTGAAATCCTTTCTTCTTCCATCGTCATTACTCTTGTCACATAATCGAAATGTATTTTTAGCGTATCCAAAAATAGTGGTGCTATACCTGTTTCTAAGTATAACATATAATTTGGTGAACAACCAGGCAGCTTGAAAGTATTTCGTATAAAAAAACGAAGACATTTTTCCACACATCAAAGGAAATATATCCCCAAACTTGGGCTCCGTAGAATAGAATTGATAATACAGCTGTACGAAAGATTTGATACTTTGCTCCATGTGATATGTTTTTCCTTTCAATACAACTTCTCCACACAGATAGCTTCAGATAGTTTGTATTGAAGATGCTTATTTAGGTTTAGATTAGAAGCAGTTAAGACTCCTAGGTACTTGTACTCTTTCACAATCTCTATTTGTTCCTAATCAAAAGTCCACTTTTTACTCTTCGAAAACCTGTCACTTGGCAAGATTAACCCATAAATTCCACGTTTTGCAGTAGCGTTCGAGTTGGTTTATCATAAGCTGCATACCGTTTATAGTCTCCGATAAGAAGACTAAATCATCTGCAAACATCAAGCCAGGGAAGTTTTTTCCACTCAAAACAATTCCCACTTTTACACTATCGATAATGTCTTTTATGTACAAAACAAAAAATAGAGTACTAAAAACACAATCGTCTGATAGGAATTTACCATCCCATACCCTTGTAACATTTTCTTTGTAGATTGCTCTGATGACAGATATCATTTTTGTAGAGATTACGTATATGTAGAGTTTGTAAAAAAGTGCTTCTCTGGGAATTGAGTCGAAAGCTGCCCGGAAATCTACAAAAAAAGCATACAGCTTTTTCCCTCTCTTTTTATAGTTGTCGCCAATATTTACCAAAGAGAAAAATTTGGTCTGAAATAAGTCGGATCTACAGGGTCTCCTTTCTTGTGTAGTGGGAAAATGATTGCTCTTCGAAAACCGGAACATCATCTGTCTCAAAAATTCTGTTGTACCCTACGGTTAGAAAGTTTAAAAATGTGGGTGTTTCCTCTCCTGGAGCTTTCCCATTTTTAGATTTCTCTATAACCAATTCTACCTCAGAGAGCGTGGTAGGAGCATCTAAGAATTCATCAAATATGTAAGGTGGCGCATACTGAAGCGATGGTGATATTTGTGGTGTGTTGAGAAGATTCATGAAATGCATTTTTAAGTCTTCTATGTTCATAACTGCCTAACTGCTTTCCAAAACTCCGCTGAAGATTTTGTTTTGTTTATTATCTCAATATTTCTCCAATCCGTTTCTCGTTTTTTTTTTTACATTTTGTAATATTTAATTGACTGTGCTTATTGCAATTTGAAGTGACAGTTGTTGGTCGTTCTCACTAGTTTCAAAAAGGAAAAAGAGGCATTTCTAGCTCTTAAACATTCACTGGCGAACCATTTTTGCTTCTGTTCTAAAACTTTTCTTCTTGATGTTGTTTGTGGTATTCCTTTTTATGTCTGGACCCCTTAAACTGCTGTCGGTTACCTGTTAATGAAGCTCTTTTTTTAGATTTCACTGAAATATCGGTCGGAAGTCGTCTCTTCATCCATTTTTACTACATTATTTTAAAAATGAATTTAAAAAAATAAAAAAACGTTTATCGTACTCTTTTTTTAGTTTGTTCCCTTTAACTATAAAACCCAAGAAAGCCAACTAGAGCCTTGCTTAAATTCGGGCCGAAACATACTGTCTCTCCTCGATACCATCACGTCTACGAGATAATCTTGTCTTAGTTTCACCAGATGAGACCTATGAATTTTATCTACTGATGTCTAAAAGCCCGTATGCATTTTCTTAATGTTATTTCAGTAAACGCTTAGGTCTTATAGATCATATTCAGATACACAGATTAAAGATACATTGAATTAGAATTTCAAAACTATTTTTACATTTTTACCCTTCTAGTCCTAGCTTAAGATAATTTGCACTTATATAGGAATAGACTCCTGATTAATATTTAAAATTGTCTTAATAGTTTAAAAAAATTAAATTTGAACGAATTCGAGCAGTTTTGTTAACGATTCTTTCAGCATGCATGTTTTATATTTTGGCTTTATGTACTTCTTGAACCCCACAGAAAAAGTATCCAACAATTGAAACCATTTTATGAAATCAAATTTATTCAATCGCAAAGCAACATAATGGAAGTATATTACAAACCGGAAATTGAGAAATTTGTGATTTGAAAATGTTTGGAATTTCCACCCGGTTAAACAACATTAACCACCCGCCATCGCCATCTAGCCTATATCATCAGCCACACAGCCACCATATCGTGATGCACACCATATAGACAAATCCTTAAAAAGGACTCATTCTCATCCATAAAAATAGCGATTCATAATAATGGTGTTCCTACATATATGTATGTGTATATGTGGAACATCGATAGGACACAAATATTAGAAAATACGTTTTGAATTAAATTGACATCGATAAGCGTTTCATAACTGAGCAAATACAATAGAACAGTTGAATTGGAGTTTGTTTCTTTTATTTTGTTGGCTTTCCTGTGTGTGACATTCATATAAATATATTTGTATGTATGTATGTTTGTATACTAAGCTCGGTGAAATGAAAACCCATTGAAATCCTTTTGTTGTCCTGCAGAGTGGCATCAGGGATGAAGAGGAGAGTTTCGGAGCGGTGTTGCTATTCAATAAGACGGTATGAGGTACTATAGGTACGTGCTATTGTTCAAAATGTAATTTTATTTTCTTGTTGAACAAGAGAATGTATTGTTGCCAATATAATATTATATTGATAAATGGATTATTAATTTGACATTGAGGGCTCTTGGATTGGAAGTCTGGAGGGTTATTTGGCAGAAATAATATTAAATATTTGTACATTATAAATGAGGATACAAAATATAATATACTCTTTAAGAGCTTCAGAGCGCAGGCGGCGGCCGGCGGAAAAGTCGACATATTTAATTAATTTTTGTTATATTGAAAAATAAACTCTTTCCGTGGTTTTATGTATAGTTTATTAAGTGATATATAAATCACATCCATCAACTTTGTTTACCGCAAACTAATTAAGTAAATATTTGTCCAGAGTGAGTTTACAACCTACGTGCTTTTTCAATATATAAATACATGTATTGTATACAGTGCGCCTTTTAAATGATGATCGCCTACGAAAATTTAAATTCGAACAAGGTATTTTATACTTAATATGTCCCCTTTGATAACGTTGATTAATTAAACACTCTCCCGTTGTTTCTGTTCTGCTGCGGAAAAAAAAACCAAAAACAAATAAAAACATTCATAATTGAGCTCGACACAAAATTGAAAAGAAAAAAAAGAGACTTCCCGCCCCCATTTACATCATCAATGGCCTCCACTATGGCAACATCCGCTTCTGCTGTGCTACTGCTGATGCTGCTTCTGCTGCCGTGCCGCCCGTTACAGTCTCAGTCACCATCATCATAATAATCATACTCTAAAGGTGGACAAATCAGCCACCCAAGCTAATTTTGTTGCCACACAGCGGAACAAATGAACCGTCTAACGTCCGCCAACAACGGCTGGAATACAAATTAATGAGCTTTTTTTGTTGTTGTATTTATTTTTTTTCCGTCTGCGATGTTGGTGTAATATAGCGTTCTATAAATTTGTATAATTAATTTTAAAATTTTGCTTTTTAATTCGCCAGTCAGTTTGCAATTAACCATTTTGCTGATTATTTTGATTATGATTTTGAATATTTACGATTGGAATTAATTTAAAAAAGAAATTGGTAGTATGGCAGCCATTTTTATGTTTGACGACGAATTAATTTGAGTCTTTTGATGAATATTGAAGAAGCTTGATGGTTTAGTTGGACGTTTCATTTAGAATAAAAACGTCAAAATATATATGTATGAAGGTATTTCTAGTGATCCAATGAAATAGTATTTCAAACCACATTATTTATACAGTCTGAGGATTATTGTTGCAAGTACAAGGTCCATCATTTTTCTGAATGTTAATTGGACTTTGCCGCTAAGTTTGAAAAAAAATAGATGGTAATAATTGGCATTAATTAAAATGTTAATTCTTCATTATTGCAAAGTTCGATAAACTGATGCGCAAATATAAACAAAAAAAGCATAAAGAATTTTCTTGATAACGTGTTGATCAGTTGATGCCGACGCAATTTGGAGAAAAAATGGCGGAAAAAGACAATGAAAAGTATTTAATCAAATTGTAAATGGTTTATAAATTAATTAATTTGATGAATTTCCGGGAATATTTTACCAGCGCACAAATCAAACTATTAATATAAACAATATTATTATATGAAAGTGAATCCATTTCCGGCAGAAAATCAAAATCAGTATTGAGGAGAAAAGTTCTAGAAGAGATAAAATGTGTGGATCCAGAATTACAATGAGAGTTTTTATTAGTATCACATCCATCATAAAGCAAAAGTTGTTTTTAAAGGTTAAACTTTTAGTAATCAGCTGAGCAACGATCAGCATCGAAAAAATCATTGATGCCTAATCACTACCAACAAATTTGACGTTTGTGAATTTACCCTTTATGTCGAGCAAAACATAGTAGCGAAGTTGAAGCTATTTTTTTTTGCAATTTTGATATTTTTCTGGAACATGCTTGCCCCAAAGTTCTTCAGTTGATGCAGCTTTAATTATTTGCAGTGAAATATCTTCTACAGTGACTTCAAGGCAATTTAAGGAATTGATATACATAGCCTCTCAATCTCTGCAAAATCTTGGAATCTTACAGCAAATTCGATAGAAAGGTTTAAAACACTGCAATGTCTTCTTTTTCCGACTTCTTCTTTTTATATTCAAGAATTGTTGGGTAATGAATAAATTCTTTTTTAGCAACATATATATTTCCCATTTCGTTGTAACTGGATGTTAAGCTGATTCAAACTTTAGAACCTCTTTTAGAAAAGCCAAAGCTAGTATATTGCGCACTTTTGACATGAACCCTAAGTGCTTCCTTGCTTCCGTCGTATCTAAGTTTTCCAGGAAGGAGATAATTTGCTCTTTAATCACCCAGAAACTTTCAAAAACATGACCTTTACTTAGACAACGAATATTTTTGTGTTGTAGTAAGTCTGAATACGCGTTTTCACATTCAGAAAAAAACTTTTTTTTTGTGGAAACGTTTCTAAACACAAACAATTTTACAAAAATCGATATCGTTTACATTTTGAATGTAAATTAAATTTATTTGACAATAAATACGTGCTTAGCCGTCATATTTAAAATTGCGTAAATATGTTGCAAACGCACTTGCTTGTGTGTTAGTGCAGCACTTTTTAATTTTGCTTAAATTTACATATGTAAATAATCACTACATTTGTTATTAAATTGAATCGGTAGTATGGCTAAGTTTGACCTTTCGTGGTTCCGCGGTTCACTGTTTGACCCGTTCGTCTGTTGCTGATCTTCAGGCAACATCTGGAAATTAGGAACAATGCGAAGAGGAAAAGCATAGATGCCACTTAACAAAAAACACATAAACCTGACATAAGCTTCAGCTATGTCTTATACATAGAGAAAATTTTAAAGACTCCCAGCAACTACGTTTAATATACTTTGCATCTAGAAAGCTTTCCCGAAGATGGTCATTTCTAAACCCTATTGTTACACCTGAGATATTTCCAAAAAAGGTTGAGGTTCAGACATGGTCTACCTTACAAAAAAGAGTTTGTTTAAAAAAATTCACCTTTAAATATTTTAACCTCTTCAATTGTCTTAGACATGAAGTTCATCAATGCCATATAAATAGATCAATGTAAGATATTTCAAACGCGATTTTGATATTGGCAAAGCGACATGGATTTTCAAGGCAAAATGCAATCTCAATAATCTGAATGGAATGGAAGTTAAAAATTAATTGGTCACTGTTGTAAGTTCGAATTATTGACATGAAAGTAAATGTTTTAAATGCATCTAAGTTAAAATAAAAACAAATTACAAATTAAAATACAGGTTTCGTAAATCGGAACACAAAAAGCAGTAATACTTAAAACAAGTTAATTTATAATATCGGATCATTAGTAATTCTGGCGCTTTTATCAGCAATATTTTTGAATGAACATGCATTACAATGATGTACATCGCTTTCGACATCAGAAAAACTTTCACTCTCTTAAAAATCTGTTTAATTTTACCGTCCTCGTCATCTTTATTTGGATCACCACTTTTAAAGTTAATCTTAATACCTTTTAACGCGTTGTTCGATTAAACATCTTAATTTGACAAGTGTCAACGATTCAAACTTGAAACATGAAAATGAAGTACCTGCTGTAATATAAGATCTAATTGTGTATTAACGTTTGTATATTATTCATTTATATTGTTAACTATGAAAACTGAAACGAATAATTCAAGAAAAACATCATAAAAATATAATTAAACTGTCATAATTAAATTTCTACATTGTAAGTGGCCAATCAATAAACTTTTGATTATTGGTTCTTGAGTGTGAGAAATTGTTTAATTTTTGCATTTCATATTCCAAAGATAAACAACTCAACCTGCCAGAATATATTAAAAACCTAAATTCTCTTTGTTTGATTGTTCTGCTTTGATGATGAAAAACAGAAACAAAGTTCAAGATAAAAATAAAGTGTATAGAAACGTTGCTATAGCTTGGCTAAAGTTGAAATTTAGCAACCCTTATAAACTCTCACCAGTAAAACTTTCCCAAGGATGCTGAAAGAAATATTATAATTATAATGACGTCTGATGTTAGATGACGGATGTTTTAATTAGATTATGTGTGTTAATTAGATTTTATATTTAACTGCTAATTATCAGACGATATATTGTTGCTATTATTTTACGAGATTGAATGTCTACGTCATGTCATTTGCATTGTTTGAAATTCTATTCGAAATTGTCTGAGCTTTTAAATATTTTTATAAGTACATTGTTCGAAATGATTTTGGTTTTTGGGGACTAGAAGAAATGTTGTATTTTGAGCTAACGACGTTTTATAGGGTTGTAAAGATGCAGTTATGTTATTAAAAATATAAAAAAACATCACTTATAAAAAAAAATATCATAAGAATTTCAGTTTTAAGTATACTATGTTGATTTTTATAATAAAAAACTGTGATAAATATGTAGTAGTAGTAGTAGTGGTATACATTTATTTAGTATGTTTTTTGTACTAACAATTGCATTATAACTTAGTTTTAAGAATAAATAATTAAAATATATTGCCTGTTTAAATATGTACACTATAAAGTTACAGTTCTTCGAATGCGTTTAAGTAATTAATTTTTGTATCTTTTTAAATTTGTGTCAATTTTGATGTTACTTGAAAGTTTATTAAACATTTTTAAACCTTTATGAATCATCATATTTTGTATTCTGAAATCTCTATACATTTTGAATCTAAAGTTACAATAATTTCTCAAAAATTTAAGCTGGGCATCTTGTACATATTGCACGTTAGATGTAAGATACTTTATATTTCATTTAAAAAAAAAACACCAAAAATTCTGTATAATGCACTGCTTCACAGATAGCCATTTTAGGCAGGACAGCATCCGGACTGTAGATGTTCGAAAACCGATTCTTATAATAGTTCACATCGCTTTATTCAGCAGAATCTGAAGACGTTTGATTTCATCATTGGTTCCTAGGGACAAAATAGTTGAACAGAAGTCAAAATGAGGTTTAACTATCGTATTGTAAATATTGACAGGACATATTGTTGTTAAATTTCACCTAATTCTTTTAAGAAAGCCAATTTTTTTCTTTGATATTTTACCTATCGCATATTGACTATGACTTTAAAAGTTTAATTTACTGTCCAATTTCATTAACAAGTATTTTATTTTATCAACGTGTTCAAGTTTGGAGTTACCAATTTCAAGGTTAATTCAATAATCACTGTCAATGACCATACACTTAGTTTTGGTCACACTAGTGTTTAACTTGTTAGCACTTAACCATTTGCATAGATAAGCCAAATCAGTCTTTATCATTTCTTCGTTTAAATCTTTATATATTTATCACTCTCATACAATAAAGCTTCATCAGCAAAAAATGGAATTTTACAATAATTTAATAAATAATAAAGGACCCAAAGTTGTTCTTTGTAGTACCCCAAAGATTGTTAATTTTGCACTGTATAGTTCACCATTGACACAAGTTTTCTGGGATCTATTTTTTAAATTTGTTTTGAAACACTCAGGTTTTTTGACATGCACACCATATTTCTCCAATTTTGCAACTATTATAATTCTGTCGATTGTTTCGAACGCTCTTTGAAAATCTTAAAATAGCGCAACTATAAAATATCCATCATAAACAAGCTGTTTAAAAGTCATAATCACCCAGTTTAACGATGCTTCATATGAATGTCTCGGAAGAAAGCCGGATTTGTTTTCTACAAGCAGATTGTTTCTCTCAAAAAATGTATAAAATTGATCATAAGTGCACTTTTCCACAATTTGTTCACAGCATTGGCATCATATTGATAGGCCTAAGTTTTTCACATAAATTAGAACTCGCCTCATTTGGGATTGGAATTATTATTGATTCTTTGAGATTCTTCAGAAATTCACCACAAATGAGCTTCTGAATTATATTTATTTTCGTTTTCAAGAAATTCGATTAAGAAATCGTAATTTTTATTTTACATTCCTGACTTTAATTTTCAGCCAAGAAAGTTTGTATACTTTTAAGATCTCTTTTGTTAGATTAAGACTTTTTTGGCCGATCCTTAAATTAAAAGTCAATTTAAAAAAGTGCTCAATATAAGTCATTTCTTTATCTAAAATGTCATAAACAGTTAAAAGAGACCATTTGTTTTAAATTTAAATAAAACTAATTTATTATAATTATTATTACTATAAAAATTACGGCCACAAATTCGAATTTTTCATATGAATATCAGTTTTGTAAGAATTGTAAGAGTTTTGTTATGTTTTTACATTTTATGCTTAAAATTAATATGCGATGAAATTTTGTCCTCAAAGTTAAATTACACATTGTATTGGAATCTTTCCACAATTAAATAATAAATGTGCACGTTCTGAATTAAGGAACCTCATAAGACGTGCATATTAGAAACATTTTCAATCTTTTAGTTAAATGTTCAAAGTAAAGAATTATATTATAACATTTTTTATGGTATTCTCAAAGGTAAAAAACCCTTGAAAGAACCGGTTTGAAGTTTAAATATTTAAAGACAAAATTTCTATTCCAGTCTCACCACGATCCACTAAGGTCATCATATAAGCCATAAAGCTCATACGGTTTTGTTGTATAAGCAAAGATTTAATTTACAGATATTTTAAATATTTTCACCAAAAAAGGGGTTTGTCTGTCAAAAACAACAAAGATCTTTGTAATAATTCACAATTAAAATTAAACAAAAATTAAGTAATGATTAAAATTACTTTATTCAAGTTTTCAAGAAGAAATCTTAAATAAGAGATGACCAATTTGAAATTAAGTTGCCTTTAAATTCCTGAAACACGTCTTTAATTCAATCTTTTTTTTTGGCGCACATAAATTAAATTAATTATCTTTTAAATACAAACACTTTCAAGATATTTATAAATTAAATACATTTACTTTTTGAAGTGAATGTGCCTTGGATGTTGCTTAAGCATTAATTTCAAAAATATAAACGTTCCAAAAACATCAGAAGTAAAACATGGTAATATGAACGTTTGGTATCAATTAATTTGATATAAAAACTTTATATCTCTCGCAAACTTGAGTGAAACGTAAAATTTGTGAGTGTCACACTAAAGTTTCTTTCCAACTTAAGTTGTATTAGTTTTGTTTTTAATACACCTTTTTCCTGAAATTCAAGAAGTACAAATTTGTCTCTCTTTAATTTGTAAATTTTGTTGACTTCTTTTTGATTAAAATATTTGTGTAATTTTTTTAGAATTTGTATTTTATCATCTCCTCCAATCTGTTCATAATCAGAATATAAATAATAGTAACAAAAACCTAATGAAAATTATATCAGAAGAAAATACGTCAAAAAACACAAAAAATTCTTCATATTAAATTTTGTTTCATTTTCCTAGGAAAAAATATTAAATTTTTCAGGTAATCTTGAAAATTTTCTGGCTTTTGAAATAAATTGCAACAAAAAAACAATATTTTATTTTTGGAAAAATGATTCCTTCCAACTATTACAGTCCAACGACACGTTCTTTAAAATATATATATATGTAAATATAATGGACTGTTTTTAGTATTATCTTACTTGTCAAACTAAAAAGCAGTAAAAATGTGGTGGTGTGGCCCAGACGCTCAATTTTATTGTGCAAAATATTGCTCAGCGTTATTAGCTAGGCGAACCAGAAGATTCATGATTGTATCCAATAATTTAGTTGAAAGCTAATTTATGGAACTATATGGCAAGTATTGCATTCGTAAAAGCTTTCGTACTCGGCATTTTAATCAAACATGACATTACGATCGTAGAGCAGCTGAGGTTCCCCGATTCTGCCCATACGTCTGTCATCGCTACCTACAACCCAAACCCAAACTGTTAGGTCGGCAGAGCCGCAAACGCTTCGATACATTCCACAAAAATATTCATTCAACCCTTAAAATTTCAAAATTAAATAAACAAAAATTGAAGGCGATTCAATATTTTATATTGTTCATAAATATGAAAAGGGTTCTGATTTCCTTCAATAATATTGCACAACCTTTCAATACTAACCCTAGACGCTCAATAATATTATGCAATATCAAATACTGAACAATAACATTGAGGGTATAGGAACCACTTAAGCTTTTTACGTGGCACATTTTGTTCCAAAAATTTTGCGCTAAGGCGGCGACGACGGGTAGACAGTCATATTAATAAAATATTCCCTGATTAGGCACACTTAAGGATTGTTGTAGGTGCAAGATTTTTTGGTTTTTGACCCAATTGTTTTCTTTTACTCTTGTCTAGCACGATTTCTAACGCACCAAAACACTTTTGAACTATTGTATTTTAGTTCTAAAAGAAGGCACATTAAGAAAATTGTTGAAATTTATATTATTGAAATTCGTGTTTAAATATTAGTTTTATAGCATCCAAAGCAAATTAACTTCAAAAGTAGATTTATTTAATTGTTCAAAATCTTTTAAGATCCTTTGTATTCAACAGAAAAATAATTTTTCAATAAATAAAATGCAGGACTGGGTCGCTAGAACTTGATAATTTCTTCCAAAAAGTCTGTTTAAAAATATTTCCTAGATTTAAAAATGAACCTGCAAAATAAGTTTTTCTCAAAAATTTTAATGCGATTTTATTTTTAAAATATCTAGATTTACTTATTTTTTTTCGAAAATCATTTTAAATTTTAAATTTTGTCTTAAAAATAGTTTTGGTAAGCACTAAATAAAGAGCTTATAAATACATGTAATGTACATTACATCTAAATTTCGTCAAACAAAATTAATATTTTTTTAAAAATAAAAAAAAATGTAAATCATAAAAAAACATCATCAATTTGATCATTTGATCACCAAAAAGAGCTCGCACAGAAATCGGTCCATTAGTTCTTGAGAAAATTTAAAAACAAAATAAAGGTTTTTGAGGGCTACCTTCTGGAGTAATACCAAAATATGTTTTTCTTGTAGAAAGAAGCCAAATTAAGAAAACAAAATTTATTGAAAGTTTTAGAAAAATCACATGTTTTAACCGAAAAATTTGTATGAGGACAGCTGTTATTTTTGAATTAATAAAATGAAAAAAAACGCCTTACGCTAATCGGCTGAAAACCTTAATTTCAATCAACACAACTGTTTGCACTGTAGGAGCCAGGAAAGACAGGCGGACGGAATCGGGGGTACTCACGTTTTTCGACTTCTTCACCGTCATAATGTCATATTTGGTTTAAAGCTCTGGTTCGAAATTGTTAACTAATGCAAAACATACCATATAGTTTTTATACGTCGCAAGAAAAAATCACTTCCATGTTCACTATTAACGTGTGTCAAACAAATTTAATAATAAAATTGAAGGCTAGCTTAATATAAAATTGATGATCTCTTATTCAAGGTTTCTGCTTAAGAACATGAATATTTGCTGTTTTTCTTAGAAACAGTTTTCATGAAAATAATTTGAAGCATTACTAAAGTTTTTTTTTCAAATTCTAAATTGTGTGGAAACAAAAATTTTAGTTGTTTTTGACAGCAAACCACTTTTTGGTGAATGTCGTTTAACTATTAATAAATCTATAGATGAAATCTTTACTTATGGAACTTAACTGTATAAGCTTTATGGCTCATATGACCCCCCCTGGATCGAAAGTAGGTCAAATGTTGATGAATTTGTGCTGCGTTTTTGGAAAAGGCTGAAATGACGATTCTTATTACGTTCTTAGTCGAGTAAAATGGAGGTCATATTCATTAAGGCAAAACGATTAGTTTTGAATTGAAGGGAATTAATAGGAAAAAGCAAACAAATTATCTTCCAAGGGGGGGTCATAACCCCTACGACCAACCCTGGATCCAACATTGTGCAGGGAAATTAGTTAATAACATGCCTTGCTGGACAACAGATATCAAAAAACTAATAACTAAAACTTACACACATACAAATCCGGCGTAAGTCTCTTTCTCACGTAACTAGTCGGTAGCTCGTAGTCGGCCATTTCAAACATCCACTTAGATATGTATATTTTCATATAAGGAGATGGAACTAATGTAATATACCAATTACAAATTAGGAGACCAGAATTTGAATGCAACAAAAGTACGTAAACCGTATATGATTGTTTTAACTTAATTTTTTTTAGGTAGAATAAGTCGAAATTTAAACTTTTAGTTTGACTAAAGACTAAGTCATATATAAGACATTTTAAGTTTGTTTTAACCTAAAAATATAAAATAAATTCGTAGACGGTAGATAAACAAATTGTTTTCCATAAGAACAATTACACGCGTACATTTATATTTATTAGTCTATAGTATCAAAGCTAATTTGATGTTAATATACCTATTTTTTTGGAATTTAAAAACATGCATATGTGCATATTAGCTTAGTTCTATTTCCCAACAACTTGAATTTGTTCACGTTTATTGATTTGTATTTACCTATACATTTCACATTTCAACAAACAAAAACATTTTAAAAATAAAACATTACTTCGTTATATTATAAACCATAAAGGTAGGTACCTAAATTAGAATTATTAGAATTAATAGATATTTCAAAATATACAGCAAAAAGCAAAAAAAACAGAAGCTCTACTTTATTGCCTTATTTCTTTTCACCTTGAAGTCTATCTTAAAAAAAAAATAAACAAATGCGGTACAGATCAAAAACCATATTTTACAACATTTGTCGGGAACTTCCCAATGAAATATCAATATGTGTAGGTAATTGTATGTTTAAGAACTTACACGAAATTATTTACAAAACTATCTCAAAATACAAGATTTTTTGTCTAAAAACACTTGAAATATCTTTTTCTTTGCAGTTGTAGTATGTAAATACACAAACATATATAAACTCGCTAGAAAAATAAGCAATTAGCATGCGGATTACAATCACGTTTCAATTTTACAAATTGGCTTCAATTTATACCTACTTATTTGCATTTAGATATTTAACTTGAGTCACCCTTGTCTACTTACCTATACCTATACCAATTAAATACAAAAATATACCTACGCTGAATCAACTAACACACCCAAAAATAATAACAGAAATTCAAGCTTCACCACCCCTTTTTGCGGGTATCCTATCTTTGCACCCACCTTCCATTCCACCTACCCACCGACTTACATACATTTCAGTTCAGGTGCAAATACAACAAAAAAAACCCTCCCCTTTCTTTTTCCCAACGAAAATTAACAAACAAACAAAAAATAATAATAATAATAACGAAAAACATAATTTCCTCTGCGATTAAAATCTCTTTCAAACAACAAAATGAATTAATTTTCTCCATCTTCTTTTTTTCCTTAGTCGCTTTTCAGTATGACCACACATTTTCACAGGCAGGAAAAACAAACACGAAAAGGCAGCAGAAATCCCCCGAAACACCATCTCATCACTGCAAAATTACTCCAACAATATAATAATTATTTTATAAAATTCAGCCAAAATTTACCCCTTCATAAGGAATTAACAAAATAAAAAGTATCTATCTGTCTATGAGAAGATACATAGCTATAGGTGGCTAGATAGATACAAAATGAACAGCCATTACAAAAACACAATAAACATTTCTATTAGCTCCTCCATCCAGCCAGCACTCGCTTTTGGTGGGTCGGTGTAGGTAGGTATTTATCTATCATAGATACTTTTCTGCAACAGCAGCAACAACAACAACAACACAAAGTATCTACAAAACCAAATTAAAAATAAAAAAGGGGTAAAACGAGTAAACGAGCAAACGATTAAGCACCCAAAAACACCAACAACACACAATAAAAAGTACAACACTCTCGAATAAAAACTCAATTGAGAACTAAAAATAAAAATCCAAAAACAACAACAACAACAAAACAACACAAAAAAGAAACAGAAGCTGAAACTGAAAAAAAGTATCTGAAGGGAGAAAGAAGACTCTGCCTAGACAGGACGTCCCCATTGCTTATTATTCGATTGCCAATTATCTTCATATTTTCAAAAATAAATACAAAACCAATTCTGAATGTGTGACTGGCTTCACCACCTCGCCTACAGTTCTCAGATCCGTTCAAGTGGGAAAGAGATAATAACTCTACCATCAGCTATCACACTGCAACTGCTTAAAAAAAAAAAAAAAACAAAAAGTATCTAAAGTCTGCCATATCGAAAAACCTCTTTCTACTGTCTCCAAAATTCCCCTTGGCCAAAAAGAGACACCCAATCTATATACTTCGAATCTCACCAACGCCGATTTTTCACCAACGAACCAAAAACAACGCCACTCCAGGTTTCCCCTCAAATGTAAGTATCTAAAAGATACACAACTGAAATCCAATAGGCGTACCCAGCAAAAGAAAAACAAAAAACAACAACAACACACCGTTAACAGAAAAGATGAGAACAGTTAGAGCAAGATAAAAGAGAGAAAAAAGTCGGACCGCATTTTATTGGTCCTTATTGCCGAGCTATTGGGGTAGCACAAGTCGCACAAGCCGGTTGGAAAGGGTGTGGATTTTTCAACTCAAATTCAAAGCAATGAAGAAAAAAACAGGTTCCACCGCATTGTTTGAACGTAACACTGAACTGCGAGCTAAGCTGAGCTGACTTGAGGGTGAATGTGAATGTAGATGTGAGTATCTATGTGAACATACCCACTACATGACACCATCGCACCAGTGAATCAACGTCGATCTTAACTCATGTGCTTCAGTTGTAGACCAGTCGTGATCTCATTTGGACGTGTGTTCCTTGTTAAAAATTTTTGCGTCTTTTGTGGACAGAGAATTCAAGATACAAAAAAAGCCTAATTTGAGAAAAATAAAAACAAAACTCTTGTCGTGTTTATGTTCCACAAAGAAAAAACAAAAAAATTAAGAAAGATTTTCAACTGCTTACACGTCTTGAGATACGATCAAGAGCCGAGTGTGAAAAAATGTGCCAGTGAAACAAACCTCCTCCTAGATGCACCAAGGATACAAGGATAATCCTTTATAGATAAAAGATACAGTGAAGTGACACAATCAGAGATTCTTCCAACATATCATTTGTTCCAAATGAATATTCCGATTTAAACTCACATAAAAATCCTTCAAAAAATTCCTTGACCATTTCGTGTGTGTGTGTGTGTTAAAATTATTGTGATTTTTGTTTTGGTTATTTTTATTTAATTGAAAAATTCAACCCTATATGATAAAATTATCAGGAATGACTGTGACTGGTGTACGTACAACAATGACGAGCCCGACGGTTCCCCCAACATCGCACCATCAGCAAATGCACAAGTCTAGCTCGAGATTGAGTAACTTTAGCGTGGCATCTCTGCTGGCCGACACCAGGCCACGGAGTCCCACAGAACCCATTGACATGATGCTGCCTACAAATCTTTCCTCCTCAACCGCTGTTACCACTGCAACAACAACCTCGCCACATTCGGCCGCCTCGACGACGTCAATATCACCGCCTGCGTCACATCATCCGCCAATGCTGCTGCATCCGCATCACTTGCAACACATTGCCGCCATGCACCAACAGCACCTCCAAAATTGCAATAACAACAACAACAATAACTCATCATCAAATCACCTGCCCAACATCAACATCAATATCAACCACAATCATCATAACCACAACAATAATTCAGCCTCATCGCCCGTGTCATCGTTGCATCACCATCAGGAGAGCAATCACAGCAGTCTGACGACGACGACGACGATAATGACGAAAAACGAACGTCATACGCCCCACAGTTCCGCCGAATCGGAAGTGGACTATGATTCGAATCAGGAGGAAGAAGACATTGATATCGAGGACATGAATAACGACAGCCGATCAACGCCGGGCCTCGACAGCAGTAAATCCCCCGAAATGCCCAATTCTATGCAATCGTCCCCGCATATTCTGTCACCATCGGCGGCGGCATTAGCGGCGGGACATGTTCCAATTCGGCCGACACCGACATTCAGTGCGCTGGCGGCAGCTTGGGGTGGTATTGTTGGTGGAGTTCCATGGCCGGGTGCGAGACAAATGCCACCATTTGGACCGCCTGGATTATTTCCGGGACAAAGTTTTGGACCTGGTGGAGGTAAGCATCATTATTTATTTGATATTTTTAATTTGTCTTTAAAAAACTTAAACAAAATTCAAAGTGCTTTGTAGAGTGTGTTTTTGTGCGGAAACTTAGCTTCCACAAACGATATAAATCGTTTTAAATTATGGTCGGTCATTGTTATTTGTCTCATTTTGGCCCAATTAACCGCCTACATTCAATTAGTGTTGATTTGGATTATTTATGTTGTCATATCTCTCGCACCCTCACTTAAAAAAAATGTATCCGAAATAAAAGAAAAACTAACCAACCTATAACGTAATTGTCTTCTATTGGATCCAATTTATTAAAAACAATCAACGCGTTGTCTGTGTTGATGGTGATGGCTTAATTTTTTTTTGTTGTCAAGACTTATTAAGTCTAAAGAGATACCTCTATACCCCAGCCATCATCAAACCAGACCAGACCAGCAGCAACCATAATCATGAACAAAAATTAATGAAAACCCCGACGGGTAGACGACCGACATTGCTTGTCCGCCTGCTAAACCAATCAAGTTTTCAATTTAAATATTTTTTCGGTTTAATAAGTAAAGATATTCAGAGTGCGGTGAAGTTTATGATGGTTTCAGCCATAATGTATGTGGATTGTTTTCACAGCTAGAATTTTCATAAATCATAGTCGAATTGTGATTTTTTTCATATGAATTCGAATAGGTTCCACAAGTATCTTTTTTATGTTAGAGGACGAATTTTGTAACAATATATATGTCAACCGGTAGATGTTGAAATAAGATTTCTAAAAATGAACATAATTTTTTTCATGTTTACCGTTATGTCTACACTTAAGCTTCCAATAAAACACAATATATATTTTTTCAAGTTGTATATGAAAAAGTTGTTTTTCTTTACTCTTAAGGCCATTAATTAATTAGTTTTTGTTAAGTACATTTTTGTGTGTTAATAGCGAGCTTTGTTTCAATATAAACACTTAAAATTGTTTTCAAAAAATATAGGTTAATAATTAATTTTAGTTAGTTTACACAAATGCTATTTTAAATAGACATATGTTCCACACGTAGTTTTTTATGGAAAATACTTGAATATCTTAATGAGATTTTTTTCGATAAGAAATCATAACAAATTGATTCAATTATTTGCTTTGAAACGCCGGCTAATTAGTCGCAGCCATGTGTTTTAATATTCTTAGTTTCAATATTTTTAAGTAGTGGTTTTTTTTGTCCAAAATGTGGAATCTTAAGGACTTTAGACAATATACAAAAATGCTACATTGAAATAAAAAGTCGATACTATCTTTTAATGGTCAGGTTTTTATTTTCTTCAGTATCAAAAACATGAATTTGAATCAAAACGTCATCTATTAACAAAATACACGTTTCTAATAATTCTCAAACCAATAAAAGAATTAAATTCTTTTCGAATTAAATCCTTTTTTTTTAACAATTTAATCTTCTCATAATCTCTTTTATTAATTAATTTATTCTCATCAATTTGGATTTTATGAATTAAAACTTCTTTTAAATGAATTTAAAGTGATTAAATAAAGTAGAAAATAATAAAGTTAAACTTTTACAAATATGTGATACCGTATAAAATAACAAATCAGACTTTTGTAAACTTCTATTGTCATCAAGATTAACTGTTGAATTATTATTGCTTTGACATATCAACGTAAACAAAAATATATAACTGCTTAATTATTATGACCAGCTTTTTATTTTGAAATTTATCACACGATAACAATAAATTATTAAGTGTTTCATTTAATTAATCATTTTTATGACACCCATCTTTGCAAAGAAATTTGAGTTATGATGGGAAGTATAATTTTGTATACATGGGTTTTTGTTCTTCTGAATGAAATAATTTGAGTGAAATCAAAAAACATAAATTAAATTATATCGTAGAAACATTTTAAAATACATTCCACAAGAGTTTAAGAAAAGATAGACATTTAAAATAAGAACCAAAGTCTTAAAATCAAGAGTCTATTCGTATTTAAATTCTTTTTTGTGTTTGAAATCAGTTTCATGTGAGTTAATATGGTCTAGAAAACTACGATCCACATTTATATTAGTTGAAAGATAATTGTTCAGGTTACCATCTTTCTCAAAAATCATTCCTATTAGAATTCTGTCGTCAAACTATAGAACATAAACTAAAAAACCAAAAAATAAACAAAATACGATCCACACGAAATCTAACAATGAAGAAATTCTAACAATTTTCTCTCTTATTAGTAAACATTCTTGACAATTATTTAGTAACTTCCAACCTTCAAGAATCTCCATATCAACAATTTATTACGACACAATCGCACTTACTAAAAGTCACCACTTAGTTTTTATTCTTAACTCACTTTAAACTCCATATGAACCTATATAAGCCCGTATAACCTCTTGGTCTTGGTCTTCATTATTTTAGCATAAAATATCATCAGCCATTTCGCACTAGTTTTTGTTAGCATAAACACTTTGTCACGGTCTTTGGCATTTAAAGAGTCCACAAACCTCCTAGCTCGTGGTTTTGTGCCTTTCATCAAAGGCTTCGCCATATACTTAACCATAAGACCGACCATAACGACGTCGACGACCACGACTACGACCACGAGGAGCAAAAGAAAGAAGGGGTTTTGTGAAAATGTATTCCTATTCTCTTGTTGAAAAGGATTTGTTCTTGTATCTTAAAGGATATTATCGAATTTTCACCATTTTGTGCTTTTTGTTTGTCCATCCGACTCCAGTTAGGGTGGGATATTTTTCAGGAATTTGACTGACAACTTAAGACTCAAAAACAGAATTCGTTAAGGTTTCCCGCAGTTGGAAATTTGTCACCAAAGTGTTGAAGTATTTTCTATAATATGGAGAAACAAAAAAAACACACCATATACCCTACAAAACACAGAACCTTAGCTAGAGAAAGGGCCAGAGCAGCAGTAGTAGCACAAACAGGAAACAGAAGGCCTGTTCAACTACCAACAATAAACCTTTTTCTTATATAAATATTTGCATTTGATTAATTCGATTGTGTACCTTAAGTCAGTCAAGAGTTAACTTTTCTTTATAGTTCATAGCTCTATAGCTGATAACCATATTACACCCACCTTTTATATGTTTTGAAAGCTAATAGACCCAAAGATACTCTTGATCATCATGAGATACATTTCCACAACTAATTAGACGACCTTTAGAAGAATGTTAGATAAACAATTTGTTTCGTGTTTCATTGTTTTTTTTTTTGTGTTTCGTTTTATTGTTCTTTTTGTGCTGACATCACAGTCAAAGTCAAGTCAAGTCAAAGAACCAACATCAGAAGCAATAACATATTGTGTTCTCAAATTTCATCACATTTAACATTTTAGTTTCATTGTGAGGGGGATTGGGCGAACGGACGGCGATTTCCCATAATCTATAACACTGCAGGCTCTCCAGAGCAGCTAAATAACATTAACACCACCAGATACATTGACATTATAATAAAATTGAAATTTTTATCTTCTACCTAATAAAAGAAACTACAAACTACACGAACGCCAACGAAAACGATCCAACGATCCAACGACCGCGACGCGGATGCGATGGATGCGACGGATGACATGCCACACTTGTTCTTATTCCTATAGCGCGGTTGTCGTCGGTCGGTGTGGATCGTATGGGTTTGGTCTTGGTTATAAGCTTGGCGGATTGATATGTTGTAGCTAAATGAATTGGTGGAATCCATGGGAACCGCGCTAACGACACGATGCGACGAACTAAAAACGGATTCACATTAAATTTGTTTGGTTGATTTTTTCTTGTATCTTGTGTTGGGAGTTGACAAATTTAATGAATGGTGAAATATTTAAGATTTTCTAAAAGTTCTTACCAAACAAGAAAAGGATTTTTAACAATTAACAATTGACATTAATCTAAGCTTAGTGCGAGATATGTAAAATAATTGAAGACTTTTCTGAACATTTTTTATCGACATTGACATCGACAGCGACGACGACGAGAACGGCAGCGGTGGCGGCAAGACACAGCACACAAAAACAGGTGCGCCTTGTCAAGGAGTATAATGTACCTTAATGCAAAACAAGGTCGTCCATTTCATCATCAGGTGTTAGAAGCTATTTACTCAAGCCATATAAAACCGAATTCAGAAAGGTTCAGACCACACGTCCAGATCGATGTCATAGATTACACTTTTTGTATGCGGATGTCTTTAAGATAGAAGCCACTTTAAGATACTTTGGACTACAGAAGGTAGACAGTAGCTGATGATATGAATAGGTCAAACGTTGTTTCGCTTAATTAAGTTAAAAAATTGACAAATACAAAAAATCTCATATCTAATTTCTTTTGTGGATCGTATCTTATTCTAAATAACTACCTACTTGTGATAATAATCATTTAAATGTTTTGCGACACACAATCGCCACTCAAAATATACAGAAGTGTATACCTAATTAAATGCGTGATGTAGCTATAGATGTAGGTTAGGTCCTTGATCAAAAAGAAGAATCGGCATAGGGTCGTTTGACAATAAATAAATATCTTTTAAACAACAACCAGTGGCTGTTTTTTTTTTTCTTTTTGTTGAAATTATCTCAAGGGTTGCTGCCGGCAGTTGTTTTGCTCTCTCCTCATTCTTTACCTTTTTTTTTCATTTGAAAAAATCCCTGTTCCTATCTTTACTCTCGTTTATTGAATTGATGGTAATTATCTCTTTTTTGTGGTCTTTAAATATCGAAGGGATGAATGGATAAATAATCGTTAAGGTGGTAACCTTTTTATATACTTATTTATACAGAATTGATAGACTCTCTCTCTCCCTGTAAAAAAGGGGATATAAAATGTCAGACGAATTTGACATGATTAATGATGTACCTTAACTGATATTTTGTAGATATATGTGTGGTTGAAGGATAAATTAAGTGGATTAATGGTACATTACACTTTTAAAGATATGAATTGAATGTTTTATAATTGAAAATTAATGAAGAACAAAATGTCATTAGGTATCTATAGAAATTTGGAAGCTTGAAAGCTAAATGAAGAAGAATTTCAGGTTCTGTGGAACAAGGATCTAATAAATGTCATTCTATATTTAAACTGTTTTAGAGGGAAACGATTGTGTTAGTTTTGAGAAGGGTCTTAGACTTTAAACAAATATCTATTTAACAACAAATCAAAAGTCATCATAGCTCTACGCATCATCATCTTGATTTTGTCATTTCATACAACATATTTTTCTGTCATATCATTGTTTTTTTCATTATTTTAAGGGGTTTTTAGTTTATAAAGTATCTTGTTGACAATTTCGTAAAATTTGTTTTTCTATTGACTTAATTCACCTTTAGGATGATATTATTTTTCAGAAAAATCTAAATCAAACTAGAAACACAAAGATTATAAAATTCAAACAATTTTATGGCAACAAATTGGATTTTGAACATCACAGATAAGAAAAACTCGAACCCTCCTATGAATGTTAAGTCATATACCTTGTTGATTAATTTGAAAACACGCTCTAGTTGAAAATAAATCAGCAACTAAATGAATGTTGTAAAATTTCAATTCAAAAAAAAATATTAATGAAACAATAACTCAATAAAAAAAAGTAAAGTCATGAACTAACAACAATTTACTTGTCTAATAAAATATTACTTCCTCTTTTCTATCAACCTTAACATATAAATATATGTACCTATGAATCACCCTTTAAAGCTTACATTTAATATGAACAACAGTACATGTAATATATTAGATCAAAATAAAGTAAAAACAGTCTCTTTATACTGTTTATCTGGCTTGTGGATCGTATCTTATGGATAAAGTCAATTTATTCACTCTCACTAAGTGAACATTATTCATTTTAATCTCAACCATTTAATCGGCGTTTCTAATGCGTGTTTATGTTCTCTTTGTAACAAAAAAGAAAAAGATAGTAATAGAATAAAAACAAAATAAATTATTAATAATAATCTGATGCAAAGGCTCACTGCCCACAAGCCTCTACTATAATAACATAAACCCAAACACACACTTAATTCATTGTTGTATAAAATATGACGAGCTGTAGCTACTACATAAATAATATAAATATACAATTTTATGATACAAATTGCTCTAAAATCAAGTCATACAGAACGACGATTTCAACGCACGACGCGATCGTAGCGATGGATGTTCGCCCGGCATGAAGCAAGGGATTTATACGAATGGAGTATCTATATGATGTTTACTGATGTTTAAAATGAGAACAATTTCGTAGTTTTAATCAACATTACTGCCGCGAAGTTATCTATTGCTCTGTTCTTAGAGTCCAAAGAGAATCGACAACAAAACTGAAAGGGTTACCATGTCATTTTGAAAAGAAACTTAGAAAAGAACATGAAATATAAAATTAATACAATCCACAGCCATTATTTTACACAATTTGTTAATCGAACAAACTATCTTTGTCAAATTTCTTTTAAGCTTTAATTTTAACAAATTATTCCCAAGTTTCAATAACGTAGAGTGAATGAAAAATCATACAAATGTTTGTGGAACGTATCCCTGATTTTCTTAAAAAAAAAAGGAAATATATGAAAGTTTTCTTTCTTTAAACGAATTCAGTCCCTGGCAACCCTTCTCTCAGGTTGGACACATTGAAAAAATGTTAAATTGTTAAAATTTATTGTTATTTTATTAAAATTGCACCCCATACCTATACATATACATATGTAAGTATACTAAAAGTGCTTGTTAAAATTACTATTACTGTAAAATCTATCCAATAGGAATGTATCTCTTATAACTCTTTTGATGAAAACTTAAGTGTATAATCACATATCGCACTTTAACAGTGTTAAGAGATAATAATTCAACATCTCGGAAAGTTTATTAGTTAGCGCCGCACTTCAATTGTTATTCAGCGTTCTAAAAAACAACAATCAACAGCAGATAATCACAACAACTAATGATTTTACACTGTGTTTTTGTTGTATATTTTTATTTAATTCTAATCGCTAATTTGTTAACCTCCCTGAATTATAAATTTACACAGACTTACAAACAAACATCACTCACACAAATAACATTGAACCTTTATGAGGTGCAAAGGTATAAAAAGTTATACACAAAAAATAAAAGAGAAATTAATTACGAATTGTTTAACTTAATGTATACAAACATACATTATATGAATTAGTCTATTATATATATATTTATACGGAGAGAATGTTTGCGGTTGCGGTTTTGCGAAAAATTTTTAGGTGTGTCGATGGTAGTTAAAGTTATAGCGTGCAATATTTTTATATAGTTATAGGTACTTGCTTTGCTATTAACCTCATAATATGCATTTTGCACGCTATTTTCAAACCGACCGACCAACTAATGGGCTCGTTTAAGGTTTTGTGGAACGCACAGAGCGGGAGTTAATTTTACCTATGGTACGGTATACGTTAGAGGTGTCTAAGTATATCGTGGCTTATCTGCTAGATGCTTTGTTTTTGATACATTCGCACCTTATTTTTGCTGGTTTTGTTTTATTATTTTTAGGTTGAATTATTTATTCCACACATTTGTTCGTTTATTTGTTCAAGCGAATGATTAATGTTCAACAGCAGTAATTTATTTGCATTAAATTAACATATATTCTTAAACAAAAATAAAAATTAACTTTACCTGTTTTAAAGGTTTTAATAGGTAAGGTAGAGACATTGCGATTTATATTCTGTATAATTGTAGGTGTGTGTGAAATTTATTTAAATTGGCATTTTTGACTAATTTTTTTCTTGTCAAAGGCAGAGACCTAAATTCATTTTATATTCTATTGATTAGCAATTAATAAAGATTTTATATTTTAATCCACGAATTTTAAATTCATACCTTAGGGGTACGATATTTTTGAGATACTGTGGTGATGTAGATAAATTGATGTTCTTTGTTGTCTTTGTTATTTTAATTATATGCCCTTGCTAAGCGAGGTTATATTTATCATTAGAAACGATACTAATTAGTATTTTTTAGTTTTATCTTAAATAAGTAGTCAACATGTTGTCAATGTATCAATAATTTTGAAGAATTGACATTGTTAAGTGCAAGCATTAGCGTGTGGATCGTAAGTTTATTTTTTTCTCTGTTGTACCCAGGAAACATCATGACATGCTAATTTTAGTTTTTTTTTTTTTTGTGGAATTATTAAGTATGGACGTCAATTTGTCGATTTGTTAATTGATTGTAGTCATCAGACTTTGTTTCTTTCTGTTTTCAAATGGAAAGAGTGATTCACGCAAAAATCGTCCGAGGAAAGTTTAGGAAGGTGTGTGGATAATAGAAAATGAGTATTTATTTGTACAAAGCATGCATTTAATTTGTTTTTAAAAATCCATACTTTAATTCTTTTTTTATAAAGAAGGATATTTTGTAAGCTTCATTCGATTTTCGTATTCAAACATTAATTTCCTAATTTAAAGTTGGTTATTTATTTGAGTTTCTGCTGCATGATTATGACATCTGCGTCTTGTATAGGTTTTTTTTTAAAACTCTGTAAGTGTTAATTAATTTTTCTTTTGACTTAACTTAACATTCAACATCTTGTCATTGTTTAATGTTTGTATAATTGACATTGGTTAGTAATTAAATATGCATTTAGCGTGTGGATCGTAAATTTATCAGAAAGTCTCGTTTCTCCTTTAAAATACAAAGTCAACTGTAACCTTCTAAATTTGTTGTGATTCTTCGAAGTTTATGGTAAAATTGTCTATGAATTTCTTGAACTTATATACACATTGCACAATCTTGTCATTGTAATGGGTTTTCCAATGAGAGCAATCACAATTTGGTCAGCTGTTTCCTTTTCAAATCTTTCTTTATAAAATCAAATTGAAGTGTAAATTAATTAAATTATTTTTTCTTTAATAAAACACTTGTTCGCATGATAATATTTATTTAATACAATTTCTTTGACACAATAGCGACCTTCTTTGTTGTAATAATTGATTAGTAATAGTTCTTAAATCACTGATGTGGAAAATAGGTGTCGAATAAAAATATGTGTATCTAATTTTTAAATTTTGCTCCTATTGAATGATTAAGCATTGTTTGCATTTAAATTTTTATAGGTACCTACGATACAAATTTATTTGATTATTATTTTTTGTTTACAAAGCTGGTTTAGTTACCTACATTTTAAACACATGACTTCTAGAATCAAGCTTTTGATTAAAGCATCTTATAGGAAATCCCAATTTCTCTCTTTCTTCATTATCAATTTTTGAGATTAAAAATTCAACAAAAAACCCAACATCTGTGTCTCCATTAAACGACAAAAATCTACCAAAGCAACAACAGTATTATATATAAAAAGGTATTTAACATTTTTGATGAATGAGAACTCATATATCATAATTCCTAATGAGGCCTGAATAATATTTTTCCCCTTTTGAATGAATGGCGTGTGTGGGATGTTTATTTTGTTTTTTCTTGTTCACATAGAAATTAAATTAAATTAAATTTTAAAATATTATGCGCATAAATAAAAGATTTGTATACCATTTTAAAGAAAGATGCGTTAACCCAGGTGTGAGAGACAAACAAAAGTGAAATCATCTAACGAAATGCACATAAATACCATTTTCGATGACATTTACATCAATTTATTGGGTTAAAGAATCATTTTTTAAATTAAATTCGAGGGATCTTATGTATAATTTATTCAGTGCACACATAAATAAATGTCAGCATCTAATGCGCACCAAAATGTCGAAAATCATATCAAATTTATGTTGATTAAAATTTTGTTGATGAACTTATTTTTTTGTCAATGAAGTTGTTCATTAAAGTAACAACATGATTCGCTGATCTTATGAAAATTACATTACTTTTGTTCATTCAAATTTAACTGATATCCATCTACTTTTTTGGCTTAATGAAGTTGTTCATTGAACACAATTATTTGCTAATTTTATGAAATTTCATAAGTCAATGATTTGTTCACAGTGATTTGCTCACACAAGTTACTTTTTGTGACTGTAACCTCATATCTTTTTGTCAAAACCCAATAAAGGCTTCGAAGAATGTGTTCCTAATTAAAAATCAATAAAATCCTGACTTAAATGTCCAAAGTCAGAAGTATCTCTGTAACTACAACAACCATATAAAGATATTGATTACCTATAGATCAAGAAATAAAACACAGCAGTTCCCATGGAGTGCAATAGTCAAGAAGTGTTGATGGCTTCAGACTCCTGTTTTCTTTGTTGTAGGCATATATAGGCATAAGATAGTAGGAAGTGTAGACGACCCACGATGATGCCAACAACTAAGATAACAAACAAAAGAATACGACAACAAAAAAATCACTGTCAAAAGATACATATCAAAATTAATTAAGTAAAACGTTTTTATTACCCTCGTGCGATTAAGATCCACATCATCAGATGATCAGATCCCATATCCAGAGAGTTTCTCTCAAAAACGCCTCTTCCCTCTTGTGTTATATTATATTTATTGAATTGTCTTATCTTAAGTTACAAATCGCACAGGAAAATATATTTCAACTCAAAATTTATATTTCAAACAGAAGCGCATATCCCTCTTGAAGATACATTCCACAATCCTTTTGTATTATAGTTCGTTAATCCTTGATCATTATTATATTGTGAATATGTTGGTCCTCCTTTCCATATTTGTTTTCTTTATTGTGAGTTTTGAAATTTATTAGATTACCGATTTAATTTTATAGGGAATTTTAATTTGGATGTGACATTTGGTTGAGGACAATAACGACTTCCATCAGAAAACAAACCAACAACAACAACAAAAAAAGAAATAAATAAATATAAACACAGATGTGACAAAAGGGTTGCCTGATGCTCTATAGAGAGCTCATTAACTACCGGTTTTTGTCTCAAGATACATTTTTATCTTTGTTTACTATTCTAGAATGAACACCAACAAGAAAAAATAAAGATACCACAACTCTTTGTGCTACATTTTCTTATTTTTTTTTAAAAAGCCAAAAGGTGATGCTCCTTATAAACAAGTCCACATTAAAAAAAAAAGTATATATCGAACATTTAAATTGTAATTTATCTCGACATTCTTGTTAACCAATTGGTTGTTTGTATCTTTTACTTTATTATATTTCTACCTGAATTTAGTTGCGCGTTGTATCTTCTTTTTTAAGAGCTTCCAGTACGTTGCTGTATATACCGTCCCACTATACAATTAGGTATATTATATGACTGAACGTCGTGAACATGAAAACGGGTGGACTGACCAAAAAAAAAAGAAAGATGCTAATTTGAAATCCATATGTCACTCGAATTTTATTGTGACTTCCATATCTTTTGATATATCAATTAAGTTTATTCATTTTATTATCTTCTTCAACTTTCCACTGTATCTTTTTTCCTTTTTTATAGAGTGTTATGGGCGAGTTAATAAAAAGAACCACCACAAGTGAAATGCGCGGTGACATGACGCTGCGATGATAATCAAATTCAATTTATATATTTTTTTGTAGTGTAGATATCCGGCGGCGGTGGCGGGAGTTGTATATATTTAATTAGTATCTCCATAGAAATCAAATCATATAAATTATTGAAATGTGAGAAAAAAATGTATATGGACATTGCGGACTGCCAACCGCATCTACCATGAACATCGTCATTATTGAGGTGTGGTCGATTTGCGCTGTGGGAATCGTTGAATGTGCGAAAACCTAATTAGGTTCCACAAATTATTTGATATTTTACTGCTTTATATCTACCTTCTTCTTTTTTGGTTGTCTGGCTCTATGGATGATGAAGAATTTTGTGATGAGATTTAATGACTTAAGGAAGTATGGATTAGTATATTGTTGACAAATAGTATTTGTCCACTATTTGATTTGCCTTTATACTTTTCGTAAATCAAATAGCTAAAAGGGGTTCTTTTGACAGTGTGTTTCACAAATTAAGTAACGTTCCACAATTGATTTGACGATTCTAAAGTTAATTTACATAGTTCTATGTGATTTCACTATTATCACTCCAAATTAAATCAAACAAATAACAAAAATGCGTTTTAAACGAATACGTTAAACACTTGTTTTTTCATAGAAATAATATTTTTTAATTAATGTTATTATTCTATAAACAAATTGTTAAGTTGGCTTCATAAAAACAACTAACAGAAATTAAATGTTATTATAGAAATATCTACTATAAGCCTTCATAAATATGTTCCACATTAATTGTGGATGCTTATTTTACAGATATTCTAGAATTTAAATTATTGTTCCTATAAACAAATAATTTCATTTTTTTGTATTAAATTTTAAAAGAGAAAGTAATACCACAGAAATAATAATAACTAGAATATTGATATTTCTTCACATACGTTCCACACTAATATTTCTCCACTGAAAATAACTTTTTTAACATTTTTTTTACAAAAACAATATTCTAAGCTTAAAGACCTCCCAAAACATGTTTTCTATAAAAATTCTTACCACCAGTGAATAAAAATACGTTGAGATTTGAAACTACCCAATGGCAATTGATTGCACCTTTTGTGTTATTTTCTTTGGACTCCCAGGACATTAAGTACTTATTTACTTCTTTCATTTTCTCTTCTTTGTTAACTTCTTATTTTGGCTTAAACTCCAAAACATGTAGATACATTTGATCTGCTAACATAACTCAATTAATTAAACGATGTATAATAAAAAAAATACAAAACAGGAATTTTCACATACAATATAAAATAAAACGAACAACAACTTAAACAACATAGAGACTTAATTTAAACGATGCGATGACTTGAAATCGAATTAAATTACATATCTACGCACACATAAAACTGCAAGTCCAGCTGTGATTGTTGCCATAAGTGACAAATTTGGCTCTAATTAAAATTTCTATACAAAATGAAAACTTGCTGTCTTCGTTTTTCTTTTATTGTGAAATCCCCCATCGAGAGCTGAATCTAAATCCAAAAGATATCCAGAGTGGTGTATTAAATGTGCGAACCATAGTTGTAGATAGCAAAGCGAATAATTACTAATCGATGGTGCTACATGCCTCCAGGTATCTCTTAAACCTACGAGCGACGAGTAAACGACGACGAGCGACGTATCAAAGAGGCACCTTTAACTTTATACAAAATGTACGTGCTCAGACTAATTGCTGGATCATGGGGGGTAAAGAAGCTAAAATGATTCGAATATAAAATAAACTCAAAATATAAAACAACAAAATCCACTCTCCATTTCGCATTTAATTTCCAACAACGATCGAGGGAATTCGTTAAATCAATGAAATCAACACGCGCAGTTTGATAAATTCAATATAGGTACGAAAAAAAAGGTAAATAAATGTAAAGAAATACAAAATAAAAGGACATGTATTTAAAGGCCTGTTAAAGTAGAACTTGAATTAACCAAGTCGGGTCTTCAGAGCGTTCGATAGTCGTCGCGTCGTAGACATCGTTTTCGTCGTCGCCTTTAGTCCAATCTTATACGCGTTTTAGATATCTTTTGGCCACAACCATCACAGAGTGATCCCCTGTTGGGCAGTAATAGATAAAAATGTGTATCTTGAAGATAGATATATATATACGAGACTATGTACCAACCTAAGCAAACCCAACCGACCGACGACAACGACGACCGCAAAAGACAATTATGGTAAAATGCGAAACCTATACCAAGCAATTAGTAACAAATGATCAATTAATTTTGCAATAAAAATTACTAAAACACGAATTCACCTTGTGTGACTGCATTCAAAAACCTCACAAATACACACAGACATACATAAGTACATATACCAAAAAGGAGTGTATCTATCAACAAACTAAATACTAAACACACAAAAAAAAAGTTCGCACAAAATAAAGTCTTAAAATGGATAAAAAGTATCTCATCTTAAAACGTAAGACTGAGGCAAAGGCAAGGTACGAGTATGATGGGAAGGCATAGAGTTTATGGTGTGATTTGAGACGAGAGAGAAATAAAAAAGGATTTTTTTTTGGATTTGGAGTGATGAAAAATCGAAAACTAAATGTCAATCTGACGTCCGATCATCAGAAAGAGCATTTTTTTGTTGTATTTGCGCGTTTGTAAGATAAGTTGACAGGTGGGAATGTATCTCTGATGATGATGATGGTGTGGAAGATGGGTTTTTACTTTTTATGGTGAATTGAACTTGTCATCGGGAATACGCTGTGGAATTTAATGCTCAGGAAGTAAATTGAATAAACAATCAATTGAAATAAATGGAATAGAAGAAAAAACGAGAATAATTTGTACCAATACCTTCCACACGTTCTTGGAACTATATCTCTAGAGTATTTTTATTTCAAGATTATGACAAAATAAGAGAGAGAGATGAAATTGCCTGAACATGATTTATAAATAACAATCCACAAGTCTTTTATTCATATTAGATCATGTGGATTGTAAAATTAAAAATCCTAATTATTGCTATCGGCTTTTTGCATCGGATTTGTTTGAATCGTTTTATGAATGTTCAAAATTGAGATGAAGTTATGAAGCTGTGTACTTGCCTTCATATTGGAGGTAAAAATATGAATGCGTTCCACACACAACTATTTGTTTCACTAAAACACTTAAGTAAATATTATTGCACGGTTTTACCTCAAATGATTCCCCAATATTAAAATCAATGTCAAATTCAATAGTAAAATCACGTTCCACATGCATAAAATGAATAAACAATCTCTATAAATCTTTATTTTTTGATTTGATAAGAGAAAAAAGGCTATAAAATCCGATATTCACAAAAACTTTATGGCCCGCAAGAAAGATTTATATCAATTTGGTTTTGCTATATAAATTGATCACCCTATCTAAAGGTTTCGATAGTTTCCCATGGAATCTATAAACAATGTATCTTGTTCTCTTTTTCAACCTTAAAATCAAAGCAAAAGTCAATAAGATAGATTATTTTAGAAGAGGTATTCGATATTTTTTCTTCAGATAACATTTAAAAATAATAAAAAATAAAACAAACGAACAACTTCTTATTATTAGCAATTTGAATTCATCGATTTTTGCATCGGAAGTTTAAATATAATAATGTGTCTCATAAATAGACTCATTTAACCCATATCATCCAACACCTTCCACATTTCAATATATGGTAAACGTATAATTTCGTTCTTTGCCGGAGCGGCGAAGCAGGTAGATATGTGTCTTTGGTTGCTTATCTGAAATTCTCATCACACCAGGATCGATTACAAACGACCTTATCGTCGTTATCTCTTGAATCCCAACTATTAACATGATGTCGTTTAAGTCAACTTTAATATCAAAATGACAACAACTAAAAATCGTGTGGCATCCCGAACCCAAAAAACTGTCATCCAATTTTATTGTTTTTTTTTTTGTTTTTGTTTTTTAATCGAATAACCCACAATGAAATTCAAAACCGTATGGTATAAAAATTGAGAAAAACCTTTAAACAAAAAAACCGGTTGTTATTTTAAATTGTTTTAAATAAAATTAAATTGAAAAAAAGCAGATACAAACGTAACTTCCAGAGCCATGTTGTACTAATTACAAAAATGGGCCCAAAAAGATACGGATACGAATGTATACCCCACATCAGTCCCCAGTGATGATTTCAAGATACAGATAGAGAGAGAAAGATTGAATTGAAGTCGAATTGGAAGGAAGAGATTGCCGGATGATGATGTGGTAAATGATTCCAAGAAATCATGGCAATCAGCTGCATCTACAACACAGCAGCCAGCAACCTCATAATACCATGTCGAACATTTTCATTTCGCTTTATGAATGAATTTCGTATGCTAATTTGTTTCGATATTTGTTTCTGTGTTCGGTTTTGGCCTTAACTTAAATCCACCCTGAGATAAGTCTATAGGTAGAAGAAGAAGATATAGCTTAGCTCACTGCTGCTGCTTCTGCTGCTGAAGATGATAATAATAATGATGATGATGATCTACCAGAAGATCTTGTATATCTTGTATCTTGAGAAAATATGTCCCTGGATTACTCGAGACAGAGGAGAGAGAAGATTTTTTTAAAAATGTCAATTTGATGGCACATTAATTGTTGGGTTAATAATGCGGTAAATGCAATATTTTACCAAGAAAATTGTCATTGTTCCTTTTTAACAAAAAAATATACAATTTTCATTTGCAGTTGATTAAGGGGTTGTTGAGAAAAATGTATCTTTAGCATGAATATATTTTAAAATACTTGAAATGATGCATTTAATTAAATTTTCTCAACACTACGTCAAGTTTGAAATTAAATTTTACTCCATAGATACATGTATAAGAAAACAAGTAACATTACGAGTACGAGTACTTTGTACTTGATTTAATTGTTTTTTTTTTTGTTGGTAAATAAAAACAAAATATAAATCACTCGTCAGTTTGTTTTTCCTCTGATAGCGAGCTATTTATTTTTATATAAGAGAAAATTAAAAGAGGAAAAGAATGTTTGAATGTGGATGATCTCGTCTGACCCTATTTAAAAATCACTTAAAATACCACCGCACTTTTGGTGTGACATGATATCTTGTATCTTTTCATTTTGCTCGTAGCGCTACGGCATCAGCATTGGCATCACGATAAATGCGAAAAATTTCCGAACAAAAGACCTAAAAATCCCTTAAATTACATTTTAAATCTCGAAATAGATACATTTTGCTTATAAATGTATCTTTTTGTGTGTTCCTCTAGTATCTGAGTCGTTTTGTTTAAGGAAAAGCTAAAGAGTTTGTACTTGTAGAAGTTTTTTTTCTGTTAGCGTTGCGGTTAGAGCTGAACAGGTCCCGCAGATACAAGAGAGAGAACACTCTCAGATAGTCACATGTATCTTATGGATAAAGCTATTACTTTTTTGCGAGTTCTTTTTTATTTTGAAAGAAAAAAAAGAAAGATTTGCGACGGTGCGCGGCGCTCGCTGTGCCTTTTTCTTTAATGTCTGACAAATAGTTTAGACAGCGAATTTATTGGCCACTTAGATAATTATTGTTGGAAATGGTTTAATTCTTTGTCACTTTGTGGTTTCTACTGTCTGAGGTTTTTTTTTTATTTTCTTTATCATCTTGAGCGCAGAACAAAAAAACTTTACTCTATAAACCATTTATCTTAAGTCTCTATAGCAAAAACAAAAATGTATCTTAAACAAATTTTTGTCTGCAGTGCGATGTGCCATTTGCGATGTTTTTGTATCTCAAGCAAAAAAGGTGTTGATTGATTTGCTGCCATGTTGTGGTATTGATAGGTTGTATGTTGAATTTCGAATCTTTAAAATGCAATTTACCATAGTTGTAGCTTGTATATTGTCACTCAATTGGCGTATAGTTATTTCTACAATTTAAATCTTTTTCTGAGGATCGTTTCTTATATACCCTCAATCGAGTTTGGATATCTTCCTTTTTGAAGAACATCTTTGTGGATGTCATTTAGAATTCGTTTCATTAATTTATGTTGCTTCGCGTTCAATTAACACTTTTCACTTCATTTAGTCGAGTTAATAGTCCATGCCACCGCATAGCTGTATATTTTGTAGATACTCATATAAATATATACACATTTGGTTAGGGCATCACATTAAACGAACGACCCTATTAATAGTGGAATGTATTTTGAATAAGTATCTATAACTTTTTTTTCTTGGATTTTCCATCTAAAATAAGGGACAGAGAGTGAATATTGTGTGTGCCTGCTGCCTGGGTTTTCCTGATGTGATGTCTTTTGGGTTCGGTTCCGTTCAACAACAAAATAAATGCCATTCGGAGGAAAAAAGGCGGAAAGTCAACATAAATTTTAATTCACGATTTGTGGCATTTAATTCATGGAGTATCTATGTATCTATATTGAAAAGTGATGTGATGTTTTGTGTGTAAACATTTTAAAGAATTTTTGTGTTTCACCGACGGGAAAAAGATATTTGAGAGATTTATGAAAAGAAGAATACAAAATATTTGGAATGCTACTTCAATTTATAGTTCATCATCATCAGAGTTTTAGGGGAATTATTTTTATATAGCTATAAGAAGTGCTTCTAATGAGGCTATTAGGGCGAGGTTTCACATCTGTCATTTGTTAAAGACCATAAACCTACATTCAAATCGAGTTTGATTCGTTGTTCATTTCATTCAATTAAAATTTGTTTACAAGAGGGTTGAACTCTTTTAAGAGCTACTGTGAATCTTTAAGCTCAGAAATGGGTGAAGGATTAAATTGCATTCCAAATATGACTTCTCTTTGAAGAATCAATACATGACCTTACATTTTCGTATCTTAGTTGGGTTCTAAAAGCCTAATTTGCCTTTTAAAAATCTTGTGGATCGTATTCATACACTCTCAATAGCACTTTTAATATTATATTTTATTTCTCTTTTCTTTGAAAACAATCATTAAAAACAATATACTAATCATTTTTTTCATTAATTTCTTTCAGAAAACAATGAACCACCAAGAATTAAATGCAATCTACGCAAGCACAAACCAAATCGTAAACCCCGAACACCATTCACCACCCAACAATTGCTATCGTTGGAAAAGAAGTTCCGTGAAAAACAATATCTTAGCATTGCTGAACGTGCTGAATTCTCCTCATCATTAAGGCTGACCGAAACCCAAGTGAAAATCTGGTTCCAAAATCGACGTGCCAAGGCGAAACGTCTGCAAGAAGCTGAAATTGAAAAAATCAAAATGGCCGCATTGGGACGTGGTGCACCTGGAGCTCAACTTTATATGGGTTATTTTCATCCAAATTTGATGCATTTAGGATAGAGCAATAATAATAATAATAATAATAATTATCATCAACATCATCATAATCATCATCCAAAATTATTACCCCTCAACCCCAAAATTGCTGTGATGCTAGAGCATTTTGTAAATAAAAAAGATTAAAATTAAAAAAAAAAAACAATTGAAAACATTAATTTTAAGTTACACACAAATGTCCAGTTAAATTAAAAAATTAAAATTAATAATTATATATAGAAGAGAAAAACTAAAGAAAATAATGTATGTAGTATTATTAAATGAAAATAACTAAACAAATATATATTTCCTCCTCGATTGCTACAACCTTAAAGCAATTAAAGTCAAAAACTAGTAAAAATTAAAAAAAAAAAAACAAAACTGCAATAAAAGAACACTGTAAATATTGATCGGATCTTAGAGGCAAAAAGATGAAAAAGTATATAATTTGTATTATTATCACCACGTGGTTGTATTAAAAATTAAATAAAATTCAAACAATAAAACCTTAAAAAAAAAATAAAATTAAAAATTCTATCAGCAATAATGTAAAAAATATCAATTGTATTTTATTTTTTGTACATAAATATTAAAAAACAAACATTTATAAAAATAAATAAAAGAAAGTTAAAGAAATCTATTCAAAATTAAAATTATTTATTTCGTCTTTTATATAATTTTGTTTCTATAAATTGATAAAATTTAAATTAAAGGAAAACAAAAACAAACTTGAAAAGAAAATTTAAAAAAAAAATATGAATTTTTTGTACTTAATATTGACTTAAGCGCGAAAAGTTTAATTAATAAATTTATGTAAATACATACATCAATATATATATTATATATTATAGACGTATACGGAGAGATAAAACGTAAATGTTATAAGATTTATTATTGTATTATTGTAACCTTTGACAAAAAAAAGATAAACAAAAAATATTAAAACTAATTGTAAATATTATTTTAAACTATATTATATTTAAAACAAAACAAAAACATTTAAAAAAACAAAAAAATGGAAATTCTTGAGAAAAAAAAGCAAATTATAAAACATTCATTTTTAAAGAAAAATTAAAAAGCTATCGTTTTATTTGAATATGACAAAAGATAATGGAAGATTGGTTTTGCCGACGGCCACGGCAACGGTATTGGTTTTAAGAAAATGATTTGGATTTCGATAGATTTCGATTTTCATAGAATTGTTTTATAGTACATTAATTATAGCCAGATACATTTACTGAATTGTAGCAAATAGTAGGTACTTCAGTTGAGCAATTACTAATATTTCGTCTATTAAAGTCATATATTGAAACTGAACCATTTTAACGGTATAACTGATGTTTTGCAACAAGTAGCCATTTTTATTTCATTGTTCGGAAACAGCCTTATATGGGATGTTTTTATAGTCAAGACATTTCATACATTCAAAAAATAAAGCAAATATTAAGGTTTTAATTACTTAATACCTTAGTCGTACACAAAATGTTTACACTGAAAAAACTGTTAATAATTGAAGTTAACGTGTCCTTAGAATAAGAACATATTAGGACACTTCATGAAAATGTATTTATAATAACAATATTTATATATTTTGTTATTCATATCAAGATCAGACAAAACTCTTTAATGATATTACTTTTTCAAACTTATTTAGAAAATAGTTCTTAAAATTAAATTAAGTAAGGCAAACGAATTGGGTTAAACAAATAAAAACAATGTGATCAGTTTCTAAGCTGGCGTCCACACAGTCAATAGAAAATTATTGTAGATATAACCAACTTCATAAAATTGAGAAGATGTTTGAGAACAATATTGCATTTGTCTAAGATGATTCAAACAAATCGAAAGATATCACGTCAAACAGGCGTTCCGCAAGGCTGTGTTTTAAGTCCTTTGTTATTTTCCTTATGTATTAATGATGTTGAAAATCACATCCCAGAAAGAATTATCGTTATCGTTATTATATCAGATAACTTGTTTACTCTACAGCTGTGGTTTACAACGTGTTGGTCGCGACCCCCTTTTTAGAGGGATGTGAATATTCTTACGAGGAATTCCAAAAGATTAAGAAAATACTGCAATTAAATAAACCAATAAAGCTAAAAAATATTTATTAAGAAAAATTATAATTAAAGGAAATAAACAAAAATAAAAATAACCTATGAGATATAATGCATCTTAAACATTTGTATCAAATTACCAAAAAGTGATTCTTAATGCGAGGGTTGCGCTTGTTTTTCAGAAATTAATTTCAAGTCTGTAATGTTAATCCAGGATATTCTTATTTCCTTTCAACCCAAAAGGTATCCAAATTGAAAGACTTAAATTCCAATTACAGCATTCCATCGGCAGATAGATCCAGCAGACTTTCCTTGAGCTTAATTGACAATTTTGCCTCATTAACAGCTGCATTTAAAAACGGATTCAAGATCCACCTTGGCCCAATATTCTTCGATATATCTTCCATTGAGAAGTAATGACACATTTCTCCTTTAAACTTTTCGAACACCATTTTCATAGCAGGTATAAATTTCAGATGACATTTTCATCTCTCCCTTGAAGACTTTTATTCTAGATAAACAAGAAAAAAAGTTCGAGTTTGTCAAAGTTAAAATGTATGAAAGAAAAGCTCTTAAGACACATTATTTTAATTAAACAAAATCCGAGTTATCGAAGTTCGAGCTATCGAAGTCGCGAAATATTTCTTGGTGCTAAAGGGTACGTTTCATGTAAAAGGTTGAAAAACAATGCTCTACATCTTCAAATCAATATGTTACAAAAGTACTGTGCTAATTATTGGGATTCCAAAATAAATAGCTCCAAGTGTAAAATTATGGAATTTGGATCAAGCAACAGATCTATAGGTTATCGTCGCAACTGGACTTCTGGTGAAGATATTATCCAAGTTGTGGGTGAGTTAAAAAAACTTGTTTATGTACTTACATATAACATAAATGTTCATACACATGCTAAAGAAAAAACGAAAGATGACAAAAGTTGCTTTAATCAGCATTTGTTTAATTTTTTTAGTAAGAACTTCAGTGGTACAGTTTCCAAACTTAAAGTCTTCAACGCGACTTTGAATAGCTGCTTTTGCTATGATAGTGAAAAATACGTTTATGAACATTTAAAATATCAAGAAAATAAGCAAATTTTCAATCTTTCTAAGAACACCCCTAATTATTGCATTTATACGGAGTCTGGCTTAGAGAAACTCATCAATATTTTGTATGGTGTCGATGGTTGGAAACCTCTTATTTAATAAGTTTCACACGAAAAGAAATACCGATATATTAATTTGAACATATTTTAAAGCAAGGAGTTAACACTACTCCTTTGCACTTTAAAAAAAGGATCTTTTTTACTATTTCATAGTTTTGTTTCGACTGAACGAAAAATCCAGTTTATAAAACTTTCTTTGATTTGTAAATACAAAATGTTTTGAAACATTGATTTACCAAACTTCAAATCACAGGTTGCTTATTATAAATTTCCTCGATGAATTTCTAAATCATGCTTTTTCATTGAATTTTTATAATTGTATTTTCCCTACGGCAGACGTCAAATTGCCATGCTTTGTAATATTAAAATATATTAAAAAATTTGTTATTGTAGAAGATGAATTGAAAAAGTGATGAAAGAATTGAATTAAATGACAAATTTGAAAAATTAATTGGCTTCAAACAAATGATTTGCTCTGCTATTTACATCCATAAAATATTATGTCCGAACGAAATGTCATTTCGTAGTATCTACGAATACGTGAAATCTGTTGCAACGGCTTCACAGTGTAACAGCTATCCTTAAAGCAGCGATGTTTCTATATTTCCTTTTTTAATCAAAATGGATGAATTCGATGTTTTTTTTAAGCAATATGAAACCAAGAAGAAATCGTGTATTTCAAATGAGAAAAAACTTGAAGGAATTCTTGGAAGAATTCCTGTTTTAATTCTCATTTCGTATTATATTTTATTCCGGTCGAAATTTTCACCACCACAGAAATAATGCATAATACATTTTTAACCAATTATTACTAAAATTATGTAAATTAACGTGACAATGGCTACACAATGAGCGATTGTGCAGTTTTTTCTTAATTTTCATTTGTCAAAACCCTTATAACACTGGAGAATAGGAATAACTAACAAGTAGTTACCTAACACAAAAAATCTTAAAAAGGATAGATGTGTAACGAAGTATTTAATAACAGAAAGTTTCAACGGGTAAGTAATTTAAGTTTTGGGTAACTACTCAGAACTTAGTAAAATAAAGCGACGATGACTTTAACTAATAAAATACAAATTTAATCTTATCTATATTAGAAAATTTAAAACAAATACTAAACTTTGTGAAACGCTCTGTTCGAATAACTTCAATAGCTAGATTATAGGGTAAAAGTTAAATTGCGAAAACTCTAATAAATGTCTCTTCCCGTTTCTTGGGTTGGGTATTACATAGTTTTTATATGTTATATGTTATGCATACTATATAATTATCCATTGTAAAAATAATACTTGCAAGCTATGTAAGTTATTTATTATTTTTTCCAGAAATGCCAAACATTCGCAACACAAATAAATGTTTTGTAAATACAGTGTTTCCTTTGTGCACAGTGATCACACGACTCCGGTTCTGCGCTCAAGAACTCCTTCGGTGGATGTGGGCGTTCTAAATACAAAATATAAGCTTCCCGTCATATTGACAGATTTTATCAACTATTTTAAATGAATGAATTACCGTCGGAGAAATCCTAAGCACCTACCAGCATTTTTTGCAATATAGAATATTTGATAATTCCATAAGAGGTGATCTGTGATATTTATACCGAGTACTGAAAGTTGATTAGTTTCCCGGATGCAAGTGCCGCTCATGGATAGCGTCATCGGGGGTGGGAAACGCTTTAACGACAGGAGACAGCATTGAGTTTTCGAAGCATTAAATTCTACACGGTTTTTGATTCCCCATTGTACAATGCTGTCGAGATCAGAATTTAATGAGCTTACCATACGCTGCCGTTGAAGTGCCACATCCGAAGGACAAGGATGAGAATCTGAAAACGAATATGAAAAGCTGATGGTACTGTCATCAGCGAAACAATTTAGGGGGTAAGAAGTTTCAGACGAAAGATCATTTATGAAAATAAGGAAGAGCGTCGGAGACAAAACGGATCCCTGTGGCACACCAGCGTTTATTTTGAGAATATCAGATTTGAACCCGTCCAACACTACTTGAATTGAACCTTCCGAAAGGTAATTTCTAACCCAACGAAGAAGAGATTCTTCTATACCAAAAGCACACATTTTTGGTAAGAGAGCTTAGTGCCAAACTCTATCAAATGCTTTTGAAATATCAAGTGCAATAATCTTACTTTCTCCAAAACGATGTAAAGATTTGTTCCACTGTTCGGTGAGATAAACTATGAGATCACAAGTGGACCTATTGCTACGAAAGCCATACTGCCTATCATTAAGAAGCTTCCGTTCTTCAAGATATTTCTTAAGTTGAAAATTAATCAGCGTTTCCATGACCTTGCAAAGAAGAGATGTGAGTGCTATTGGACGAAAGTTAGATGGGGAGGATGATTCACCTTTTTTAGGGACAGGCTGGAAAAATGCAGTTTTCAATGCACTCGGGAAAAGTCCTGTAGAATAGGACAGATGGAAAAGCTTAAGCAGTGGTTTTGCCAGCGTTGAAGAACACCTCTTCAGAACAATAGGGGGAATACTATCCGTGCCAGCGGATTTGTGTATGTCAAGGTCTCTCATTACTCTTGCAACTACACGAGTGCGAAAGAAGATTTGTCCCATAGAATCATTTACGCTCTCAAGAAATACGCAGCGTGCACAAGTTGTAATTTTGTTTGAATTAAAAAGTTTTATTAAGCAACACGGCTACTAGTTTTGTTATTTATAGAATAAAATGCTCTGGAGAAACCCTCTTAGAATCCACGATCCGAATTGACAAACCAACATTTTGTAAAAATAACTTTGGACATAGGTACATAAATTATATTATTTCAATAATTTTATATTTATTTGATTACTTATTTAGACATAAAGTTATTTTCGTGTAATATCAAGGTCCATAGAAAATATATAAGTTTTGGAATTTGAATGCCCTGACGTTCAATAAAATCAATTTGGATATTTTTGATAATAATAACATCTGATAGGATATTTTCCATTCTTAATTTTTTTATTGTAACGTGTGCAATTTATTGTTTTATTTGCGACAGCCAAATAAAATTATTCAAATCCTTAAAACTGACTTTTAGTCGAGACGAGACAAGACTACCGAAAAAACAACTGACTATAAATAAAGCGAGACTGAGACCGAGACGAAACCGAGAGCAATTTAGGCACTCCGCCACAAGACTAGTAAAAGTCCTGTCAGATTTCATACTGGGGACAGTTCTATAAAAGCCTAATCTACAGTTTTGTTAAAAAAAAAAGATAAATTGGAAGCTATGCTTACGTACAAAATTTTCCTTTCTCAAACTTTGTATCATATTTGTTTTATTATGTGTTACAGAAATATTGCAAATAAATATTATAAAAATAAGATGCACGACTATGACACACAAAGTTTTTCTTACCCTGTTTAAATGGCTCTAAATTGTGTTGATTTGATATATATGAGAAACATAGATATTATAGTTCGAAAAAAAATATCAAAGTTCTTAAACCGCTTATTAAAATCTTAAAAGAAATTAAAAGTATGAAAAATCTAGGAAGTTGTTTAAGTTTTCTTTAAACTTATTTTTCTGTGTAAATTTATTTAAACAAGGCTTAGCCATTTAAAATTTGATATTTAAATAAAATAAAATGTTTGTGGTTTTTCCAAACTAATTTAACTAGAAGTATACGTAGTAATTTCAAAATAAATCCATATTTTTGCTTCAACTGCTTATTCCGTAGATGTTTATTTTTTGATCACTGACATTCTATTTCTGATTTTTGATTTCGGCGGATACATCCGTTTAAAATTAAAGTTAAAATGTCACTACATGACACACCATTTAAAATATCACAACTTTCTTGCTAAGTAAATAGTAACAATATAATAATTAGCTGAGTAACATATCTTTAAATGTTTCCCATTGATACCGTTTTGTAAATTCATTGCAAAAGAAAAAAAAAAAGAAACAAAAAAAAAAATTAAAATTAAAATATTCATTTCAATCTCATTAAAAATCAAATCCAAACAAAAAGAAAACAAATGTATCTTTTGTTTTGATGCATCTCGATTATTTCATTTCTCATTCCAGCTTCACTTTGTAATCAGCTGTCATCGCTTGGATTGTCTTTCTGTTCCTGAGAGGTTTTCTTCTTTTCTTTTATAATAGATTTGCTTTTTATTTTATGTTTTTTGTGGCAATTTTTCTCGAACTTAAGTTAAGTGCTGGCGTCTAAAGGAATTCAATTTTCTCGCCTTTTTATGGCCCCAACGCGCAACCCTGATGCATCGCGCTTCCATCACAAGAAAAAATAAAATACGAAACAAAAAGTAACAACTTGGTGGAATAATTCATGACACCTCAAAGAGTGCTACATCACGTCTCCTGCCACTAACCGCTGCGCCATCGCACCGCATCGCACCATCGTTGTTGTTCTTTTGTTCACCTATATGAGCCAGGGTCGAATGAACAGAACACAACGTCCCGAGCGGACTTCACCATCAGTGTTGTATAAATTTAATGAAAAATCGTTAACAATATTTTCCGCACTGAAAGTTTGTCCATGGAATTGGCGGCGCAGCGAAGCTGCTGGATAAGGAAACCAATATTGGTCCAGGGGTGCACTCCTGCGGCTCCCCGTGTATGTGTACAGATTGAGACATCAATCTGACAGCAGCCTTTGGCTTAAGCTAAGGTCAATCATTCTCTTTGTTCATTTTGCTTCTCGTATTCGAACAATTGCATTATGTATGTCTTGAGTCTCAAGTCTTTGTTGCTGCTGCTGGATGCTTGCTGCTTGAAGCTGCTGCTTGCTCAAGAAACTAAATGATTCGTACACTCTAAGAAAAAATAGTAATTTTACTACAATACGTGTTTAAAGTTTTTCAACACCGGTTGAATTTTGCTCCAATTATTGTAGTAACCAAATGAAATTGTAGTAATTTTCAACATTTGCTGAAAAATAAGCATTTTTCTTTTGAAAATTAATCAAATGTTGAATTTTTGTTTAATTTTCAACATATTTAAACATTTTTTGGTGAAAATAAAGCATCGCTGTTGAAAATTCAAATCTTTTTGTTGGGAAATCAATAGATTGCTTAAAATTAAGAGCGGTGATGAATTTGCAACACCGTATTTTTTTACGAGAAATCATTTTTTTCTCTTATTCAACAGATTTGTCTGAAAATAAAACATTCCTGCTTAAATATCTTATACGTTTGTTCAATACTAAACAAATATCTGAAAAAAAGGAGAGAATACAAAAATTCAACAACCCAGATCTTATTTTTCAGATAACGTTTTTCTCTCTTTCAGCAGTTTTTGTTTAATTTAATTTGATCGTTTTCATAATCTCGTAATCATGTTGAATTTTCAATAGAATATATTATTTAGAGCGAAAAAATATATCAAAAACAATTCGATAGTTTAATTATAGAAAATACGATATAATATTTATATCCCAAACAAATATCTGTACATCGTATTTTCAATAATTAAACATTTTTTGCTGAATACAATTTTCTCTTTCTTATAATGTCGTAATCATTTGTTGAAAAAAGAGCGAGGAGGCAAATAGTCATCAGCACTCATCACACTCCTCTACGGGATACGATTTCCCTTTCAATATTACTTGTTGAATTCTCATCATTACTTGTGCGAAAACAGTGTGCATTTCTTTCTTTTGTTCTTTTTTCTCTTTCGTGTACAAGTAACCAAAACCATTTAAACAAACCAGTCATAAAGTGTATTTTGTGCAGTGCGCGTCTTGAATTATTCTCTATTGTTAAAATCAAAAAATCAAAGTTAAATAAAAATCAAAGTGCAAAATAATAAAAAAAACTATAAAATCTCTCTGGTAAGTAAAATTTCTTAAATATTATTTAGTTTTTATTTACTAGTATCACTTATTTCCACGATAAACGCAACAACCACTTTGTATAATTTCGTATTGTTGTTATTACCATGGAATTTCTTTTTCAATATCAAATAAATAGTTTTTTTCTCAATTATGCATACAAAAAATTTTGCTGCTGAAAACAAAATGAAGTGCATTTTGCCTTCATTATCAAATTGTTATTCCAAATTATTATAAATTTGTGTTGAGAATTAAAATTAAACATTGGTTGAAAATCAAACATTTTTGTTCTTTTTTGCGAGGGAAAATATGAAGGGTTCAATTTTTAAACAATTTTCGGAATTATCAAATATTTGTGTTGAAAATTAAACATTTGCGTTGAAAACTAAACATTTGCGTTGAAAAAAAATTAAGTCTTCGTTTTTGAAACAGTTATTCGGAATTATTATGCATTTGAAAATTAAGCCTTTTTTATGAAAAATAATAATTTTATGTCCAATTATCAGCACAATAGTTTAATATTTCTAAGTTCTGTTTAATTTTCTACAATAATTGACATTTCTCTTTAAAATATATGTATGCATACTGTTTTATGACAGGAGGAGAAGCAGCTTTAGAAGGCCATCAAGAAATGGAGATTCTAAATTGTATTATCCACCATTTTAAAGAAAATCTAGATTTTCTTATACAAACGTTTCCGGTAAGCAACCAGTATACAAAACCCTAATTTGTTTTACTAATTCTTAAATTTTCTTTTACACATTGGAACAGTGTTAGACGATTTAAAATCTCCAGTATCTGCGCCATGAATTGCTGTAGTTGGTATGCATATTTGAATTAATTCTTATTTGAAATATATCCTACTGAGTAGTGTTGAGAACAATCGAATAAAACTATCAAATTATAGATAGTAGTATTCATTTATTCGATAGTTTTGAATCATTCATTCATTCATTTGTAAGAAATTATTTTGAGTTACTACAGTATTGTATTACTAGTACCAAGTTATAAGTTCTTAAAAAAAGTTTAAACTCTTTTTAAACAAGTAAAAATAGTTTTCCATTTTCTATTAGAAAGTTATCAGCCTTTTATCTTCATTTTTTCTCTTTGTTATTATTTATTATTGTTGCTAACAATTTTATTATTTTATACTCTCCTTCCCAGACATTTCGTATGTGATGTCCTGGCCCAAACCATTGGGTATTTTTATGATTTTAATATAGAATACCCAACGAAGTGTCGCAAAGATTAGATTTTTTAGTTCGGTTTATCTTAAACAACTAATCCGAAAAGCCTCATGGACCAAAAAAGAATGCGACGAATTTGACAAAAATCAACACCCTTATCCGAAAGCTAAACCAAAACTAAAGTGTAAGTCGCATCTTCGTTATTCTTATTAAGATTTTTTAACTAAATACCCTTAGGTATAGCCATCCTAATGTAAATTTTATTTTGATTTTCATTGACATTAACCATTTCATTTATTTTTTCTTTTATTTACAGATATGGATTAATTATTATTAAGTTATTTATTATAAGATATTAAGGAAATATTGAAAACAAAATAAAAAATATATTACTTAAATATACATATTTAATCTTTCTTTTTTTTTTTTGATAGTTGTGAAGAATTAAATTTAATTTTGTGGGATGATTGTTTCTAAAAATGAAGTTTAATTTTCCAGGATTTCTAATGGTATGTATTCAAATTCAGCGGAGAAAAGTTGTTCAATTGCTTTAACTTGTTCTTTTTTCTTTTCAATGTAAGGATTATGCCAAACGGTTATCAAGAAGTTTGCGTATATGAGAACAATTTGATTTTGATAGGAACTCAACCCGTATAAATGGTAAGAACTCAACATATAATTTGAAAGATACTAGCAATTACTAGAATGTGTTCCCAAAAAGGCTTATATTTAAATAACTGTAGCTATAGATTTTTTATTACAAACTCTATTTTCAAATACAAAGGCTCAAAAACAATGAAAACCTGAATATTCCAATTAAATAAGCTTGCTTTTACAGAAATTTACAGACATGTTTAGTATTCAAAATAATCATTTAAATATGTAAAGAAAATTGTGAATTTCCAAAAAAATTATTTGGATTTTGACAAAATATTATTTAAAAAATAGCATTTTAGTTCAGAACTACTATATTAAATGCAGTTTTTTGTCAATAAATTTTGTTTAATATCCAATAAGAAATTCAATTTTTGTTTCACATGTGTTAAACGTTTATGTTGAATACTAAATGTGGCTTTGAATAAATTTGTTTAATTTTCCAGAATTTCCATTTTTTTTTGCTGAATAAAACATCTTATTTATGTTGAATATTCAGGTTTTTATTTTAATTTTAGGCATTTGTGTTGAAAAATAGGGTTAATGTGTTAAAAAATCAACTACAGATGATTAAATATATGCAAACTTTTGGGAATCAATTTTAGAATATGCTTATCTTTCAACAATTATGTTGAATTCTAATCATTTTAAGGTAGATTTCTCATTTAATTATGATTGATATTAAAGTTTTATGTTAAATATTAAAGAGATAATGTTGATTTTTTATTAATTAAAAATTTGAAAAACCAACTGCATTTGAGCGCAATAATGTTGAAAATTAAGTTAATTTGTTAAAAAATTAAGATTTTTTTGTTGAAATGTCAGCATCATGAGTTGAATATTAAAAAATAAAAGCCTAATTTTCTACAGATATTGTTTATTTTTTAACATATTTGTTGAAAAAGGTACGACATTTTCTTATTTTTGAAGAAAATTGGACATTATTTGTTGATTTTTCAACTAAATCCGGAGTAAATTTTATATAAATGTGTTTACTATTCAGCAGTTATTGCTTAAAAAAACCTACGACCTTTGATTTATGATCTACGATATACGACCTAAGAAAATGTTTACTTTTTAGTGTGTTGAAAATTGAACATTGCTTTTTCCAACCAAATGTTGAATAAAAAACATCGAAAATTCGTGTTGAAAATTACTACAATTATTGTAACGGACCAGTTGCATACAATAATTGTAGTAATTTTCAACAAAAATTTCTTAGAGTGTATAAATTTTGCGCTTTTCGCGATGATGACGATGATGACGATGATGGTGTCGGTGTCGGTATGGAGGAAAAATTACTGAATCCATTATATTGGGACATCTTCTGGGACACATTGAGAAATCGCCTATACTGGCTGCACTGCACTGCACCTCTTCTCTCTCTTAGTTCGAACTCAATTATGTGTAGTAACGCTCGCTGAAGTTTGACGTTGTAATGTGTCAATTTCAATTGTGGATTCGGTTTAATTTTCAGTTAAACTTGTATAACTTGTCTTTCGATGACAGTTGCTATATGTCAACCAGCTCTATGGCATGGAGTCATTTCAGTGAATGGCTAACACAACCTATATCGGTTTTAAGCAATAAATCCAACAAAAGTTTTTTGCTAACAAACAAAAGGTGTTTCTATACCCATTTCGCGGGGGTATGTCAGTGGACAGAATTTAACTCAATAACACTTCAAGGTCCTTGAGGAATGGAATCAAATTATTCATAGTTGGGGAGCATTAAATTCAAACAGGGAATAATTGTATTTGTTGAGACGGTATAAAGCAGCAGGAAACAGCGCTGAGCAATACCAAATCCAAGCTTATATGTTCCAATAGTGCAGGGTAAACTAAATAACTCTTAAATAGGCTTTGGCGGCGGCGGCGCGGTGGCAGAGAGCAACTGACAATAAGGAATATTATCGAATCGACTAAAGCAATTTTTATTCATATAAAACAATAATCAAACCTAAATACATTTGGATATCAACCCACGCTATAAGTGCCTTCCCACAGGGGCGAGGACTTCCCGCTGAGCGAGGATGGGTCTTTATACATCGCCCGAGACGCACGATACACATTATAGACATTCGCGGTTCCACAACAAAAAGCATCAAAACAACACAGCACATGGAAATGGAGATGGACATTGGACATGGACGCAATCACCACTCCATTAGGCGGAAATATAGCTTAATTGCTTCCCAAACACACCCCAGGAGGTTGATGTTTATATGCGTTACGTTCGATGATAGATACGATGAGTATTTATGTGGCTACAGGGATATTCTTATATGACCGTTGATATAAAAGTGTGCCTGCTGCTGTTGCTTACATAAGGCAATCAAAAAAAGAAAGCGTGATAGTCACTGTAGATTTATGTAATAGACTTTATGGAGCTGGTAATTGGGGAAAATTGACCAGATTTTGGTGATCAAGTCAAATTTACGATTTTAATCAAATTTTTACGATATACCAACAACAGTGTTTGGTAATTGCAATAAATAAACTATATTATTTGAACTTAATCCGTTTTATATTGCTGGAAATGTCATATATTAGGCCTTAATGAGCCTCATCATAACATCGATAAAAAGAACATAGAGAGGGACTTTGCTATCAAAGCATCGAAATTAGAAAAATATTCCTATGAATTTATAGCACTAGCTTATACGAGTAGATGTGTAAGAGTATTTGCTATAAAATATATTCCTGTGGCCCTCTAATGGGTCATCCAATTATCCTTAGCAATTTAGAACCTAATAATATAGTGAGTTGAAAACATTTACAGTTGATAGCCGCCATTTTGTTAAAGATATCATCAATGATGGACAAAGCGTTTAACAAAACCTGTAAAATATAACATTGCTTTAATAAATTGGTTTTTAGTTTCAGAGTAATCCAAAGCAACGATTAAGTGTCTTAAAGAGGAACTTCCTTTTCGCAAATCACAAGTCGTTAAAATTAGTAAAGTAACTAAGGCCAGCACTCGTACAATATTTTAAGCTTAACTATGGGCTAAAGCTAAGCAAACATTAGGTTGACCATAATTTCTCGGCTATTTTTTGGAACATGCACATTCGAAAAGCAAACAAATTTAACAGAGGTTAGGTATTACGATGCCATAAGTCATATTTTTCCCCTCATGGAGGGCAGTCTTTGCAGAGGTCGTCCAACTAGGATTTCTCTAATATGGTAATCAAGAATGCGTTCCAAGGTTTTAAGCACAAAAGATGTTAAGCTTATTGGTCTGAAATCCTTCGCGGATTCATGACCTCGCCTACCCACTTTCGGGATAAAAACTACTTTGACCTGTCTCCAGGACATGGGCACATGTTTGAGAAGGAGGCATCCTTGAAAATTTGTTCAAGCCATGGAGCTGCCACATCATGCAACTTTTGAAGCATAACTGGCAGTATGCCATCCATGCCTGGGGATTTATATGGAGAAAAAGTATTGATGGCCCACAAAATATTTTCTCTTGTTATAACGGAATTGACTTGCTCCACATGAGCGACGTTGCTCTGTGGTTTCAAGCGGTTCGAGGTTATCACTCTCGCAACGCGGAAAGTGCGTCTTCATCAGTGGCTCAAGAGATTCGGCTGGAGAGGCTGTCCAGGTTCCATTAGGCTTTTTTAGAAATGAAGGATTACAATGTTCCTTCGATAAAACTTTGCTGAGCCTTGCGGAGTCCTTTATGTCTTCGATTGATTGACAATATTCCATCCAGCCTTGTCTTTTGACAGGGATTGCTTGTAAATTTTAAGAGAGTCTTTATACGGTTGGTAAAACTTATGTTTGTGGCAGATATTGAAAATTGTCCTCGTCATTTTCCTAAGACTTGATAGTTCTTCATTCGACCAAGAAGGAAGGGTTTTACGGCAATATTTAACTGAGCAAGAGACTCTTAAAGATTTACATATAGAAGTTTCAAAGGTTTTCACCTTTGATTCAGAGTCTCCTATCGATTCAGTGAGATTCGGTAAGTTGCTTAGTTTGGAATAAGCAATTTGACTGAATTTCTTCCAGTCAGTTCTTTTGGGATTTCTATAAGGCGGAGGGTTTTTCGACTCGAAATTAATTTGAAAAAGAATCCACTTGTGATCTGAACACGAATTCAAAGGGGAAACTCTCCAATTCTCTGCTAATAAATTCCGGTTGTTTACTAAAGTAACATCAAGCACATTCTCCCATCCATCATAATTTTCCGAGCTGGGAAAGACGAAAGTGGGAGTATTGCCTCTGTTACAAATGGTCATATTATGTTCAATAATAAAATCAAAAAGTAACTCACCTCGTTCGTTGATCTAAGAACATCCCCAAAGGGTATACCGAGCATTTGCGTCGCCTCTGATCAGAAGGTTTGCTTTTTGATTTTAGCTTCGGTTATGATTTCGCACACCTCCTCGGGAGGTGATGGTGTATTATGGGCAGAGTAAAAAGAGGCCAACAGCAAACCCTGTGTATTCTTATCACCAAATCTGACAACTGTCAGATCGGGAGTGCTAAAATTTGGACATAAAATACCTTTTAAATGTTTCTTAGCTAAAATACAAGTTCTGGGAGTACCTTGGTCTTGATCTGCGGTTTAATAAAAGAGGTCGTATTGGTTGTCTTGGAGGCCTCGCACCTTGAGGCCATTTATCAACGGTTCTTGGATAACGCTAATGTCGAAATTTTCTTCCCTAAGGAAAACTCTCAGATTATCTGAAGCACATTTAGAGTGCTTCTGGATAACCTTCAGCGCGTTTTTTAATTATTTTTGGCTGCAGAGCTGGGGCCCGGCAACTCACTGGGGATCTCTACTCCCCTTATAACATCGTCAACTTTGACGTTGTCATCAGCTTTGTCGGTGTCTGTTCCCTGACTCTGCAGAATTTTAAATTTGGCATTCCTTATGCCAAAACTGAGTTTTTACTCGGCCTTTTCGAGAGCCCCTAGACTCTCATCACTAATCCTCAGAAGGTACGAGGCGCTGGTCTTCTGCGGTTTTTCTGCCTTAACTTAAGCCCAATCGTGCATGGGTACCAGTGGATTTTGCCTTTGAAGACCGTGGAAATGGTCCTGTCCGATTGGATTTCTGCTCATGAGCGGCAACCAAATGCGAGCCTTCGGTTGTCTAGGGATGTCCTTAGCTGGGATAAGCTTGAGCTTCAAGCCCTTCCAGTCATTGCTAACCTTAGCAATGCTTTCACTAAGGAAATCAATAGATACCTGTCCACACACTTAATTACCCTATACCCCCTGAGCATCCTCGCCAGAGTCAAACTAGGGTAGGGGCCCTCTCTGTTTGATATAGTGTATGAAAACACCATCTCAGAGAGCTTGCCCTCAATAGATTTCCACACGTTCAGCAGACCTTTGCTGTTTGTGGAGAGTCTTCACAACTACGACTTGGAGGTCAACCCTGACAACCTTACTAAGAGTACGCAGTAGCGCTGCTCCAGAAGATGGTGCTTTTCCTGGCTTTGTCTGGTCGTCAAGCTTGCTCTTTTTCTGAGACGGGCAGATCACTACCTGAGATCTGTTTCGCTTAACGGCCTTTACTCGGCTGTCCAGAAGGTTGTTGTATTCATCAACTGGTTGTTGTATTCATCTTAGCAAGAATGTGAGAGGCCGTTTTAAAGCGGTTCCTAAGAAGAGCGCCTTCCGATGGTTTTTTGGTTAATCGAGTGGCACTGCTACTCGAGGTTTCGGTTTTGTATACGGTTTAGGAACACTGCCTATACTTCCTGCGGTTTTGGGTTGCTCACAAGTGCTGGAACTACCAGCTCTACTGAGCTTCTACTTCAGGGTCTCCTGGCTGGATTCCAAGAGTTCATCCTCCAAGTCTGTGGATGGTTCTTTGTTTGTCATGTCTAGTTCGTCCATTTTGTTTAAGTTTGTTGTGTGTTGCTCCCACGAGTAGGTCGGAAAAAAAAAGGTCAGCCCCGGCAGAGGGGTAAGGCAGAAAATAAGACGGACCCTGCCAAGGCATCCGAATGAGCTCGTTTGCGACTGGTTTGCCCCCCAGCCTTTCATTCTTCGGCACGGATAATGTAAGTCGCTCACACCACCACTGAAATAAGGGACCCCGTATCTATGGTCAAATTGGATTGCTAAGGCTTGCTACTATTAAGGAGTAGGAAACTTCAGCAATTCAACCTGACCTTAGCTGATCCCCATCTTGAAAACGTGCAAGATAACAGTGGTGATCATTACCGCCCGGCACCCACTACACAGAACGAAAACAGTCATTATATTGACCATTTTGGTGGTCAATATGACTATTTGGTAGTCAATATGACTATTTGGTAGTCAATTTTCAGCCGATAACCGCGATAGTAAATAGAACAATTTTCGGTTGTCAATTTTGGAATCCGATTTTTTTTACAATTACAAACTTTAGTAGTTAATGCGACAATTTTGGTTGAAGGAAATTGAAACTACGGTTTTCATATTGACTAATTTGGTAGTCAATACAACAACTGCAGTAGTCAATATGAAAACTACGGTAGTCAATATAACAACTGCAGTAGTCAATATTACAACTTTGGTTGAAAGAAATTGAAACTACGGTTGTCGTAGTGACTATTGTGGTATTCAATACGGCAACTGCGGTAGTCAATATGACAATTGCGGTAGTCAATATGACAACTGCGGTAGTCAACAACTGCGGTATTTACTTACTTTTTACTTTATTTGACGCTACAGTGCATCTTGCTCCTGAGCCTCAAGTAAAAGATCTCTCCAGCTTATTTGATCTCCAGTTTCGAATTCCAAGCCAGCCGGCCGGCGTGGCGTATGTCGGCCTCAACTTAATCCCTCCACTGGAGGTTAAGTCTGTCTTTGCTTCTGGTTCGCTAAGGCTTAGCGCTTAATACCCTACGGTCTGGAGCTTCGATGTTCATTCGCTCTATATGTTCAAGCCATCCTAATACTTGACAACGTAGTTTTTTTACCAGTAGCAAATCGCTGTACGGATCGTATAGTTCGTTAATGTATATCTTAGCCGCCAGATATTATTTTGCCTTTTAACACAAACTGGTCCATATGTAGTACGTAGAACTTTCCTCTAGATCTTGTAGACGATGTTTAAAATTAAGATGCTGATGATAATTCAGAAGTCCTTAAATTCCACTCGTCGGGCATGCTTTCTTCCCATCAGATTTAGGTTATGAGTTGGTGCATGCTTCTTAGCAGATCAGCTCACGTGTTCTTGAAAAGCTCCCCCTGTAAACCATTATCACCGCAAGCTTTGTTCAACTTCAGTCCGGTGATGACAACTCTGATCTCTTTCAGGTCTGGTGAGTGGACTTCCAGATCAATCAAATGGATTCGTAGGGGCTGCTCGTTGGCGGGATCGAGGGCTTCATCGCCATTAAGCAGCTAGTCAAAATTAACCTTCCAAATTGCTAGCATCAACTGCGTCTCCACTATAGTATTTCCCTGCTTATCTTTGCAGGTTCGTGTATCTCGATCGTTGTCTCTTGAGTCGTCTTTAAAACGTCGACACCTGTTTTCTACTAAACATCCTTGGGTTTACTCTACTTCACGCTGCTTATGGGCCTTTTTATTTTTGAGCAAAAGTTTCATTTTGCTTAAATTTTGCGGCAGTAATTTTTCATGAAAATATTTTTTTAACTCCTCTAATTCATCTTTCAATAAATCAGATATAAATAAATATAAATTGAATAATAAGACATTGTTTCTTTTTAAGAATCTATAAAGTTCCAAATTGACGGTGACAATTATTTCATCGTTGTTTTTGAAAAAGTAAAGTCAAATCACTGTTGGTTCGATAACAGACTGTGCCACCTAACTTTTTTTCACGGGTAATGCCTCTTTCGAGGAATTGACAAATCCTCCAAGATTAATTCTTGTCATGAAAAAGTTCTTTCTCAAATTAGCCGTTCGGATTCGGCATATAAAATATAGGTCCCTTCCATCTCTGACAACAAGGCCTTCGTTCTTCATGTACTGTTGCGTCACCTAATTTTTAAGGTCAAATCACTCCTTCGGATCAAAAAGCGCACCAAATATCGACTTTTTGTGAATGTAATATCATCTTTTCAATTACTTGAGGATTTTCAGAACCCCAAACACGATAATTTTGTTTGTCTCTGAAGAAAATTTTGTTCGAAAAATTACCGTCCACCGCCTATGGTTTAAGTACCCATTCGACGTATATATACAACGTTGTGAATGGTCAGCTGGCTTCAGTTATTGTGTAAGCTGGACTTTATATGGATGTAGGTGTAGATCCAAATTCAAAATACGCCATAATGTACCGTAAGACAGTCCTCATTCCTGAGAACGATAAGGAATCGAGACACTCGGGTCTCCGGCAACACTTTCACTTACAGCACCGATATTTTCGGCCTTTTCAAATTTCTTCACAATTTTGCCAACAGACTGCGTAATTGGACGAGATGTGGCTAAGGCAATATCACCATTTTTGTAGTAAGTTTTAACAATTTGTATGCGTTATGCTATAGTTAAGCAATACATTTTCGTAAATGTCAGACTTTCAACTGAAAAACTAAATTGTTTTAACAACTTAATTTGACAGATGTCGAATTCCAAACCTATACTTTTGAACCCGCAAAAGGGACAACCCGTTATATTTGGTGGGTTGTGTTTGTGTACCCTAGCAAAAATTCTTAAATATGAAATCTCAAAAACCAAAATCCCCAAAACCAAAATCTCCAAATTTAGAATCTACAAAACCAAAATCTTTTGGTAACGATGCACTATATTTCGAGCGTATCTAAGAACTTATGTTTGCTGCCAAACATAAGAAAATGCCAACAATCATTTACGGCGGCTTTTAAAGTTTGGCGATTTTGTTTGTGGATTATGTGAATGATGATTTAAATCCTGGGGATTTTGTTTTTGAAAATTTTGAACTATGTCGGTGTCCCATATTTTGTACCAAAAAAAAAGAAATAGTAGTACCCGTTGCGAGATAGTTAGTCCGTAGAAATGTCAAGCCAGATATTTTGGGTTCAACTCCTGCCTGTGCCATGATCTAAGCACTTATTTGTTACGGAATATAAAATATAGTTTTCGAATTACATTTCAGGATGGCAAAACCTCTCGAATTCCATAAAGGATGACTGTGATCGGGATTACATTTGTAACAAAATGTCAACTCATAAACTGTCAAACGTCTATACATCTTCTAACTTACCTCATTGATTATTCAAATCATAAAAATAGACGTGGACAAGACGAGACTATCGATGGAACTGACAAGAAAAAAGCGAGACCCAGAAATCTTTCGATTTTGAGGAGAATTAGAGGGGACTAGGTAGTGTATATATTATAGTCCTAGGCATCTTACTTAAGGTGGCGCTACAGTCCGGGGCGGACCTGGGCCTCAACCAACAAGCGTCTCCAGCCAGCTCGGTCCCTAGCTAGCTGTCTCCAGTTTCGCACGCCAAGTTGGTTGAGGTCCTCTCCCACCTGGGTGCGCCACCTGAGTCGCGGTCTTCCTCTACTGCGCCGTCCCTCGGGATTGGATTCGAAGACCTTCCAGGCTGGAGCGTTGATGTCCATCCGCTCTACATGACCTAGCCATCTAAGCCGTTGGACTTTGATTCTGCTAACTAGGTCAGTGTCGCTGTACAGCCCGTACAGCTCGTCGTTATATCTTCTTCTCCATTCTCCATCTATGCGTACGGGACCAAAAATCGCCCGAAGAATTTTTCTCTCGAAGCATCCTAAGACGCTCTCATCTTTCTTTGACAGGGTCCAGGCCTCAGCGCCATAAATGAGAACCGGGATGATGAGTGCCTTATAGATGGTGATTTTACATGCTCGAGAGAGGACTTTACTTCTCAATTGCCTTCTAAGTCCAAAGAAGCAGCGATTTGCAAGAGTTATTCTTCGTTTGATTTCAGCGCTGGTGTCGTTGTCTGCATTAATAGCGGTGCCTAGGTAGACAAAGTCCTTAACTACCTCAAAGTTATAGCTGTCCATAGTGACGTTTTGTCCAAGACGTCGTCGTTCAGTGTCCTTTTTTGATGACAGCATATACTTGGTCTTGCCCTCATTGACCACTAAACCCATCTTCTTCGCTTCCTTCGCAATGCTCAAAAACGCTCCACTGACATCACGCTTTGATCTTCCAATTATGTCAATATCATCTGCGTATCCGAGTAATTGGATGGATCTTTGGAAGATTGTGCCTCTAGTGTTTACGGTTGAGTTTTGCACAATTCTTTCCAGAACGATGTTGAAGAAGTCGCATGACAGTGCATCGCCTTGTCTAAAACCTTTTTTGACATCAAATGCATCGGTAAGATCTTTTCCGACCTTGATAGAGCAGCGTGCATTCTCCATCGTCATTCTGCACAAACGGATAAGTTTGACAGGGATGCCAAAACTAGACATTGCTCGGTAGAGCTCTTCCCTATAGATGCTGTCATACGCGGCTTTAAAATCGATAAAGAGATGGTGGGTATCGATTTGAAGCTCCTGGGTTTTTTCCAAGATCTGCCGTAGTGTGAATATTTGGTCGATAGTGGACTTTCCTGGTCTGAAGCCACACTGATAAGGACCAATTAGGTTGTTGACGAATGGCTTCAGACGTTCACATAATACGGCAGAGAGGATCTTATACGCAATGTTAAGGAGACTGATGCCTCTGTAGTTGGTGCAGTTTAGAGGGTCTCCTTTCTTATGTATCGGGCACACTATGCTGAGGTTCCACTCATCGGGCATGCTTTCTTCCGACCAAATTTTGCAGATGAGTTGGTGCATGCTCCCTACCAAGTCATCGCCTGCTGCTTTGAATAGTTCGGCGGTGATGCCGTCAGCTCCAGCAGCTTTGTTTGACTTAAGTTTAGATATAGCTATCTTCACTTCGTCAAGGTCGGGTAGGCGGAATTGTTGATCTGCATCGCCGAGGTTGAGTGGTTCTATCTCCCTTACAGCGGAGTTCGGTTCGTCATCGCCGTTATATAATTTGGAGAAGTGATCTTTCCATATTCTCAGCATCGACTGTGGTTCTACTACGATGTTCCCTTGATCGTCTTTACAGGCTTCGGTTCGTGGCTGGTACCCTTGGGAGGTTTTTTTTACCTTTTGGTAAAATTTACGAACCTCATTCCTGTTGTGACATCCCTCTATCTCCTCGATCGCGCGCTTCTCATGCTCTCTTTTTTTCCGTCTAAGAAGCCGGTGTTCCTCTCTCCTCTTCTGCTCGTAGAGCTCGCGAGCAGCTCTAGTCCTTTTGTGCAGCGCCGTTTTGTATGCCTCTTGTTTCGCTGCGTGCGCTTGCCGGCATTCGTCGTCAAACCAGGGGTTTCGCTGTGGTGGCCGTGTGAAACCTAGCACTTCAGAGGCGGCATCTCTGATGGCTGCAAGGCAATGTTGCCACTGGTTTTCAATGCTTAATGCAGGAAGCATAGGACTCCTTAGGAGGTTACTAGAGACTCGATCGGAAAAGGACATGGCAGTCTCTTGCGATTGTAGCCGTCTAACGTCGAATCTTCTCACAGTACCTCCTTGTTTTGGCTTGGATCGGGATATTCGTAGCCGTACCTTGGCTACAACGAGGTAGTGGTCCGAGTCAATGTTGGCCTCTCGGAATGTTCGGATATCCTGGATACTGGAGAAGTGTCGTGCGTCGATCGCAATGTGGTCAATCTGGTTGACGGTTGATTGATCAGGAGATTTCCATGTCCCCTTGTGGATATTAAGATGCGTGAACTGCGTACTAGCTACCAGAACGTCTCGCCCCGCAGCGAAATCGACCAGCCTGAATCCGTTGTCGGAGGTGGTGTCGTGCAGGCTGTATCTCCCGATTATGCCACCAAAGATGTCTTCTCTTCCTAGCTTGGCATTAAAATCTCCTAAGACAATTTTAATGTCATAGCCAGGGCACTGCTCATATGTCTTGTCCAAGAGCTCGAAGAACATATCTTTGGTGTCTTCATCTTTCTCCTCTGTTGGGGCATGCGCGCATATTAGGCTTATGTTGGCGAATTTAGCCTTGATGCGGATTGTCGTGATGCGCTCGCTCACACAGTTGAAACTCAAGACTTTTTGCCTGAGCCTAGTTCCAACAACAAATCCACACCCAAATAGACGCTGTCTTTGTTCTCGGTAGCAGTCGCCGTAGTAGATATCGCAGTCTTTTAGTTTGCGTTTGCCCGGTCCATCCCATCGCACTTCTTGGATGGCTGTAATATCTGCCTTGCAGCAGTTTAGGGCTTCCGCTAATTGTTCGGCTGCACGTGGTCTGTTAAGGGACCTAACATTCCACGTACATATCCGAAGTTCGTTGTCCTTATTTCGTTTGCGTGGGTTGTCAACAGTAAATCCGTCCGTATCCGAGGCTTGTTGGTGCTTCGAGACTAAAGGTATTTTTACGTGGCCAGGAAGTCACCCCGACGGCACAACCCCCAACCTGGAGGGCCAGATCCTTAGTATAACTCCAAGGAAGGGGAGCCGGATAAACCGCTCCTTACAGGCCTGGGCTCCGAATATGTCGAAGAAGCCCTATAAGGTGTTCACTAAGTAGTTCGACCTTACTGGAACTGTAGACGCCACCGTTGATTCTATCTCGAGAATTCGTCCGCTGCCGCCTGGATAAGGAGAGGTGCCTTAGTGGAAACACCTCTCCCCCCCTCTCTCGTTTGCTGCCCCCAACAACTTTCCACTGGGGTTGGAACCCAATCTCCAGTTGAGGTACTAGGCACCCGATGTTCACCGCGGGGAGGTGAGAGTAGGAGTTGATAGACAGAGGTGGGTTTTGAGAAAAACCTGTGGACGCTTGTGTCCTCTTGAATGCACATGTCTACCATTTGAACATCCTAGGCATCGGTGTACTTAATTTCGTTCTTATATTAATTTTAAGAAATTATAAATAAATATCATACTTCGCCCTAACATGCCTTTATCTAATCCTTTATCAAATAATATTTAAGTTTAAGGTTATGCATTGGGTCAAAAGCCTTCAATGTACAATTTTCGATAAGCAATTTAGTAAAAGTTATAACTAAATAAAAATATATTTATTTCTTTTAGATAAATTCACAGATTCAAAAACAAAATTCATATTATTAAATTGGTATTTAAAATACCTTGAATACTTAGACAGAAAAAACTCAGATATTTTTCAAAGTCATAAAAAAAAGACGTTAGTGCAAGAAGTTCTAAGTAATACACGTGTACACTGTACAGTGTACAATGTACATACATCGTTATGGATAGTAACACAATTTCGATACCTACCTCGTGTTACATATAATTATTTAATTTTGTCCGTATATTTTCAAGTGTATAGCTCAACCTCCTTTAAATGTATAAAGGTCATCCTTTTGCTCAATAGTAGCAAGCTTTTAAAAAAATGTAACGAATATCCAGAACATATTTTGTTTTGCAACTATGTACGAGCCTCTAAATCCAGACGCAGATATACACAATTTAATTGATAGTTGCATTATCTTTATTACCTTTTAATACGTAAGCTCAAGTTCATAAAGTTGTCATTATATAGTTTTTTAGTCAAACGGAAATCATTATCATGATTTTGGGTCACACGAGAGTCAAGTACAAAAATTAACAATTCTCTTGGACCGTTACCGTCCAATTTCATAAGTAAACCAAATTATAACGTCATCCAGACAATAAATGGCCAATTAAAAGTCAAAAACTTCTTTTTTTAATTGTTAGGGTAATTAGAGGCTGTATATAAGTATACAGACAATTCTTATTGGCAAATGTCTTGAAATTTAAAAAAACTTATCACGTGAAATTGAAATCTAGCATCTGGCCATACTTTTTTTTTGACTGTAACTAAAAATTTTAATTTAAACAAAAAAAATTATAACCTTACTAATATAGTGGAACGATTTAAATTCTGTCTTATCATCAAAACTCATGTTGTACATAGAATTTTTTGTATTGGTAAAAACTTTAATAAAAAAAAAACATTAAAGTTTAACAAACCAGTTTCCTTATCAAAATTGAAAAAAAAAAAATCAAATTGATTGTCTTTATAATTTTCAATGACAAATCTGCAATTTTTTTGTCTTTCTTTTTTCAAAAATGTCTTTGTTCAATTAATTTTACATATATACGATGCTATTGGAAAATGACACCGAGTTCAACATTTAACTTATCAGTTGAAAAATTAAAACTCAATTAATTTATTAACAAATCAGGGAGAAATTATTCAAGTAAATTTGTATTCCATTTTGTGGGACTGTGAATAATAAACAATAATTATAATTCCCAATAATTACAAAAATCCAACAACAACAACTATGACAACAAAATAATAACCATAACCAAGTGCAAATGTGATAATGATAAGGAATTCAACTGAAGTGTATAATGGTATTGTTGCAAATTAAAAATCCAATAAATTGAAATAAACAAAAACAAAAACTTTATAAATATACCTACAACAAATGTAGGCATTGATAATTATTGAATTTTATTATTTTTAGTGATTAAGTCGAATTTATATTTATATATTTGTGAATGTATTCGAAATAGGTACAAGCAATTTATTTTGAGCTCGTGTCCTTGTTTTTAGTGTTTATTAAAAAAAAAGTCAGAGCAGGTTATCAAAAATGAGTATACCTTTAGGTATAAAATAATTACGTCAATATAAAGCAATTTTGCAAATTAGAAAGCAATACTTATTATGTAAGTTCAAAGTCTGCAGATTCTAAAGTTCAAGCATGACTCTATCTGAGAAACTTGTCGCGGTCCTACATAACATATGTTATCACTATAAATATAATAGGCATGCGATTTCTTAAAATATGTATGAATTAAAACTAAATAAGTTCTTCTTTCTGAGAATTTCAAAACAAACTTCATAGGTAATATTACAAATGTATTCTGACACAATATGTCCTTTTAATTGAACTTCAAGTGATTGTAACATTGAGATTCAACGACTTTTCAAGAACAATCGAACCTTAACATTCT